>NC_044036.1:156385732-157035432 GCF_901765095.1 Microcaecilia unicolor | reverse complement strand
TCTGTCAACCCTATATGTTCAGTTGCTTCCATCTTTGAATATTTTCCCCTAGATTTAGTTGTCTGAAAGTTACGTTTTGCATCAGTTAACTTTGATTTGAAGGAAGCAGAAAATGGAGTTTGGAGAATAAACTTAATTTTATATAGTTATAAACTGGAATTCGTTGCCGGAGAACGTGGTACGGGCGGTTAGCTTGACGGAGTTTAAAAAGGGGTTAGATAGATTCCTAAAGGACAAGTCCATAGACCGCTATTAAATGGACTTGGAAAAATTCTGCATTTTTAGGTATAACTTGTCTGGAATGTTTTTACGTTTGGGGAGCGTGCCAGGTGCCCTTGACCTGGATTGGCCACTGTCGGTGACAGGATGCTGGGCTAGATGGACCTTTGGTCTTTCCCAGTATGGCACTACTTATGTACTTATGTACTTATGCTTTTAAAATGTATTTTTGGCCAACAGTTGACTTGGTAGCCAGCGCTGTGCTTTGCTTTGTGAAAGGTTTGGGCTTGGTTCCCAGGCCAGGCATTTTTTTTCTCTGGGCACGCAAGGGCTGGAATATGCAGAGTACTCATTGGTAACACCTATCAACTGGAGCTAGAGTGTATAATTTTCCAGGTTTTGGAGGGAATCATAGTCTAACTTCTGACTATGGGCTAGGGAACATTTCAAAAGTAGAGAAAACGAAATATACTGTGTATCTGAATAACTTAATATACAGTATGTCACGGCTAGGGAATTATTTGTAATCCTGGTGTGATTCTGTTGTGTGCTGTGTCTTTGTGGGACAGTTTATGTTGGGGGTAGTTGTGGGGGAGGAGCAGTTAGAAAATAGTTTTGGGGAGGTTGTTGCTAGATGGGGCAAGTTTTGCAAGTGGGGCATTTTAGGGTGATGGAGCAGCTGCTTTAAGGATAGATTTTGGGAGTGGTGTAGTGTTTGGAAGGGGGCAGTTGCAGGTGTTAGATTTGGGGGGTGGGAAAGAGGTAGGAGCTAGGATTTGGGGGTGGTTCATTTGTGGGAGAGTAGTTTTTTATTTAAAACTTATATCTCTCTAATTTGGCTAAAAAGAATTTCATCTGTTTTAACATTGAACTTCCTAATACATTCATTGCCAGTCTCAAATTCACTCAAAACAGGCCCTGACCATATAAATTGCTGTTCTGGGAACGTTACAGAGATCCTTCCCTATCATTGATTTGAGACAGCCTTATAGAAAAATCAGTTTTTAGCTGCCTCTGGAAAGTTGAGATTCCACACCAACCATATATAAATAGGTAGCTTTTTTTTCTAAAACTCGGGTGCAGCCACAGAAAAAAACCCTATTCCTCCATTTCATAACATTTGTTGTGGGAATGGCTAATAACCCTGACCTACTTTCTTATTGGTTGTCATGTGTACTTCTAATTAATATCTGTTTGCCATAGGCAAGCCTGGTTTTGAGATATTGGCAAACTAGGAACATACCTATGGTCTAAAGGTTGGGGAGCCTTGTCAAATGGACTCGGGAGGTCAGGATTGGCAATAGTCTGGCTTTTTTCAGGATTCTGTTGATTTTTATATTCATGTCCAAAAGATGCAAGGATGGCGGCTAACATGCCTAAACATTTTTCAGGGTTTAAAAACTTTTATCTGCAGATCTCTAATTCTTCCATGTGTAAGTGAGCCTGCCTCAAAAGACCTAATCCCAGACCACACCCCATCAATAAATGCTCTTGATATTGGTAAGAAAAGAATTGATGCATTGTTCTCACTACTGCCAGCTGGGCACACCTTGCAACAACTAAAGGGAAGTGGGATTTGATATACCGCCTTTCTGAGGTTTTTGCAACTACATTCAAAGCGGTTTACATATATTCAGGTACTTATTTTGTACCAGGGGCAATGGAGGCTTAAGTGACTTGCCCAGAGTCACAAGGAGCTGCAGTGGGAATCGGAACTCAGTTCCCTAGGATCAAAGTCCACTGCACTAACAGCAAGACAGGTCAAATTGAAGGCCAGTGGAAGATTCAAGGCAATCAATGATGCAGGAACATTTTTATCCAAATAGCCATAAACCAAACCTAGCATTGCAACTGGCCAAGTTCCAATACTATATATTATGTACGTTTTAGCCGTGATCCAGAAAGAATTGTAGATTTAGTGGACTATAAATTCTGTGCTAAAGCCAACATGACCTGAATTGAATAAACCGTTATGTTCCAGAAAGGACCCTGACTGAGCCACCACTTCTTTTTCAATCAGTTTCTTGATGAAAGGCAGTTCCTTGGGTAGTTTTTGGTTTGGGGGCAGTTTGTGGAGTGGTAGGGCAGTTGTGGGAAGTAGTTTTTAGAGAGACGGGACAGTTTTATTTGGGGTAGGTTTGAAAGCAGGAATTTCCTTAACTACCATGATTCCCTATATGTAAACCTTTTATGCTATAAAAGCTGGAATTCCTTCTCCCATAGAAATGCATTGGGCTGGTTATTTTGTTGTTGTTTTTGGTTTGTTTGGGGGGGGGGGGGGGGGTTGAGCTCCTGGTTCAATGTGGCCTATTTTCAAACTCAATGTGAATTTTAACAAGTTTTTCCCACCTGCCAAGTTTCATTCCAGTCTGTTCAATCTTTAGAAAGTTATTTTGCCCACAGTTCCACATGTCCCACCAAAGGCAGTATAGCAAGCATACACAGAGACCCTTTCTATATAACTGTTCTAGCTTCTGTTGTGTTGGAAAGAATTAAAAAGATTATGTTGAAAATTGTATTGAATTTTTGCAGAAGTGGTGTATGGCAAAAAATTGAGCAGTTGCAGCAAACAGGAATGACCTCCACGTAGACAGTACAACCAAACAAAAGTAGAGGCTGGCCAACAGACACTCTAGCACTGGAGATGATGCTTAAAGGACGCTTTATTTGCTGCTTGGACAAAAGGACCGAAGACGTTGAGCACCATTATCCCCTAACCTTCCTTTCCCTCCCCCTCTTCCCTCCTATTCCCTTACCAGTAATTCTCTTGTGGCATAAGACAGTGGTTTCCAAACCTAGTTCTGGATCACCACCCCAGTCAGGTTTTCAGGATATTCCCAATGAATATTCATGAGAGAGATTTGCATGCACTGCCTCCACTGCATGCAAACCTGACTGGCTGGGGTGCCTCCAGGACTAGGTTTGGGAACCACTGGCATAAGAGCGTCAAAATAACACTGTGAGTTTATTAGTGAGAGTCTGAGATGGAAATAAATATTCAGAAATACAGTGAAAGCAGAAGGTGTCAAGCTGTATTCACAGAAGAAAAAGATCCCTGGGTTTTATGAATCCTTTTAATGTTCCAGTTCTATGTGCCATGTGTTTATAGACTACAAAAACTAGGCATTTTAATACTTTTATTCATCACTGCTAAGTCATTTGTTTGGTCCTTGACAGGTGCCTTAAAGGCAAGACCAATTTGTTTCCATACAAAATGTTTGAAGTAAATAGTGCTGGAACAGTTTGTTTATTAACCGCCTTTATGAAAAGATTCACCCAAGGCGCTTTATAGCAGATAGTTTAACATAAAACTTACAGCATAACAATGGTAAAATGATCAAATATAAACATAAGTACAATCATAGTAATATAGTAAATGACGGCAGATAAAGATCTGTACGGTCCATCCAGTCTGTTCAACAAGATAAACTCATTTTACATGGTATGCAATACTTTATATGTATACCCGAGTTTGATTTGTCCCTGCCTTTCTCAGGGCACAGACCGTAGAAGTCTGCCCAGCACTCTTCTTGTACTAAAAGTTCTGAAGCTAAAGTTGAAGCCCCTTAAAATTTACAATCAAGCCCATCCATATCTATTCAGTCAATCAATAAAGTAAACTTGGAGCTAACAAATTGAAACCAATAATAGGACTAACATGAAACAGTATCAGAAATATGCACATTTAACAGCACTCCATAACAATCATATAGCAAATATGATAAATGTCAGTACATTACAAGTAATACCATAATAGATGGCATGGAAGAACATACAAATAACATAGATAAAATACAATGTCAGCATGACACCAATATTCTATTCGTGCATGATAATTTGGCTATGTAATTTTGTAATGCACTTACTAACTTTGGTGCTGCAAGTTTCCCTTCGTTGATCACTATGGAGGCAGCACTGAGTGCATTTTTGGTGCTTTTCTGTGTAAATTTTAGCTTATCAGACCAGTTTTGAAATCCTGCCATTTGTATTAGATTTTCACATCAGGTCTGTGACTTCATGTATGTAACTATTGAGGGAAAAAGAGAACTGGATCTCTGATATCATATTGCCAGGCTTTAGCATAATTCTGATTTTATTTTTGCATAACACTGACAGTGTACACTATATATATATATATATATATATATATATATATATATATATATATATTCCCCCCCCCCCCCCGTATGATGCAAGAGTTTGTGGTAGCAGTGTTACTTTGGTAAAGCAAAGCCAATAAATTATGAATTGGGAATGAAAGCAGACCTTAGCTGGATTTTGCTTTAACAAGTGCTCTGGATGAACACAGCCCATGTAATTGCTATATCAAATGAAACTTTGGAAAGTTATAAATCATTTTATGGTTTATTGAGATTTGCTATACCATTTTCTTCCAGATTGACTCATTAATTCATTAGTCTTGCAGTCAGCTTATTTTGATAGCTTTTTCTTGTTCTTTTTCAGTTTTACCTTCAAGACACTAAGAGCAGTAATGGAACTTTTATAAATAGTCAGCGATTGAGCCGAGGGTCAGAAGAAAGCCCACCATGTGAGATTCTTTCTGGTGATGTTATCCAGTTTGGGGTAGATGTGACCGAGAACACCCGGAAAGGTAAGGGAATGGATCCATTTTTTCCTCTTGCTATTTATCTTTCTGCTATTAAATTACTAGTGGGTCCTTTTACTTACGTGTGCTAACAGATTCAGCGCATGCTAGAGTGGAGGAGTAGCCTAATGGTTAGGTCAGTGGGCTGAGAACCTGGGGAACTGAGTTTGATTCCCACTGTAGCTTCTTGTGTCCCTGGGCAAGTCACTTAATCCAGTGTGGGTCCTGGAGTAGCCCCTTGCCAGTCGGGTTGTCAGGATTTCCACAATGAATATGCATGAGATTGATTTGCATATACTGCTTCCACTATATGCAAATCTCTTTCAAGCATATTCATTGTGGACGTTCTGAAAACCTGACTAGCAAGGGTATACTCCAGGCATACTTACATACATACCTAGTAGATGACGGCAGATAAAGACATATACGGTCCTGGGAAACACTGACAACCCTCCATTGCCCCAGGTTCAAAACTTAAATTTGGGAACCTACTAGGGACAGAGAAATTGCCTGAATGCAAGATGTAAACCGCTTTGATACTGAAAGGCAATATATAAATTTAAAAAAAAAATCTACATATATAAGTATTATGGGTTATATATAGATATACTAGCCGTTAAACCCATTAAAACGGGCGTTTTTTTTTTAAATTTCACTTTCATTTGCAGCAACTGTGCTCTGTCCCCTGCTCTTCCCCCATGTTCAGCAACCGTCCTCTGTCCTCTTCCCTCACCCCATGTGCAGCCACCCTCCTCTGTTCCCTGCCCTCCCCTCCATCGATTAATGAAAAAAAGAAATTAAATAAGGGGGGAAAACATTTAATAATTGATTTTTTTCATTTGTCCGTGTATTTTGAAACAGTATGGTCCAAAACCTCTAGGGACATTAATTTTTGCTCCCACTGATGCAAATGCTAATGCACTATTATATGATCGTATATTTTTCATAAATGTTTTTGAATCTGGATCTTGTGCAGTCATCAAGCTCTTAATGTATTCATTTGTAGTTATAGGCGGTAAATGTATAGACCCTTTATTGCAGCAAACATTAAACTTCTTATCTGTTGGTCTTTCATTTTTAAAGTGTTTTGCATGACAATGTTCACAGATTTCGCAAAAGTTGCCAAGGCTGCTACTGTTTATATTTTTTTCCTGAAACTCTTGTAAAGCTTTGTGTCTTGTCATTTGAAGGTCCATTAAGTGTTTGTTGATTCTTGATTGTTGAAGTCTGTGTCTTTCTTCATGTTTTTGTAGTTCACTGCGATGTTTTCTGTAATTGCGTACTCTTTCCTTTTCTGCATGTTTTTGTGTTTCTGTTTTATTTTCATGTTGACGTCTGTGTCTTTCTTCATGTTTTTGTAGTTCACTGCGATGTTTTCTGTAATTGCGTACTCTTTCCTTTTCTGCATGTTTTTGTGTTTCTGTTTTATTTTCATGTCTAATTCTATCTCTTTGAGCTTTCCTCCTCTTCAATTCTAAATCATGAGCTGCCTGCTCAGTTCCTGTGGTGTCTAGTTTTCGTCGTGGCATATTAGTTGTTTTAGGTTGCTTTTTTAATAGTAGTGTTTCTGTTTTGTTACAGTCCTTTTCTTGTTCTGATTTGTCACAGTAGTTCAAATCAGTTGTAATGTTGTTGTAGCTGAGTGTGTGTGAGAGAGAGAGTGTTAGAGAAAGTGTGCGTCTGTGTGAGAGTGAGGTGGTAGTACTCCTTGTCACAGTGGTGGGTCAATGGTTTGATGTTTTTTCTGTTGTGTGGCCCCCCTCCTTGTAATATTTTGTGTGTGTGTGATAAAGTGTGCAGTGTGAAAGTGTGTGTGTGTGTGTGTGCGTCTGTGTGAGTGAGAGACAGAGCGTGTATGTGTATTAGAGAGTGAGTGTTAGTTGCTCCTTGTAGCCGGTGTTTGTGGGCTTTGAAAAGTGAGTTTGTGTGTGTCAGTGAGCTGCTAGGACTCCCAGTCACAGTGGAGGGGGTCACTGGTTCCTTATAGCGAGTTATTTTAGGGTACAAATTAGTGCTTTTTTTTTCACTTGCCTGCCCCCACCCCTTTTTGTAATATTGTGTGTGTGTGAGTCAGCGAGTGATAGATAAAGTGTGTCTCTCTGGGAAACAGACAGAGAGCATGAGAGTGAGGTGTCAGAGTGGAGTGGGTCAGTTGGTCCTTATGGTTTTTTTTGTTTAGGTTAAAATCAGTGCTCGTTGTTGTTTCGCCTGCCCCCACCCCTTCTTCTAATATTGTGTGTGTGCGTGCTTGGGTGAGAGAGTGAGTGAATGAGAGAGAGAGAAAGTGTGTCTTTCTGGGAAAGAGACAGAGCATGAGAGTGAGCTGTCACAGTGGTGGTGGTTAGTGGCACCTTATATCCATTTGTTGCAAGGTGCAAATCAGGGTTTTGTTTTTATTGCCTTCCCCCACCCCTTCGTTTAATATTGTGTGTGTGCCAGTGTGCGAGAATGAAAGAGAAAGTGTTTTTATGTGGGAAATTGACAGTGAGTGTGAGAGTGAGCTGCTAGTGTGTGTGTGTGAGTGAGACAGAGTGTGTGAGTGAGTGAGAGAGAGTGCTAGTGAGCTGTTAGTACTCCCTGGCTCAGTGGATGTTCAGTGTCTCCTTGTAGGCAGTTGTTGGAGCAGTTTGAAAGGCAGGCTCGTTTTGCAGTCACATGCAGGTCTCTTTCCCCCCCCCCCCCCCTACATGTTGTTGTTCCGCCCCTTCTGCTGACTGGTGCTGTTCAGTGAGCCAAAGGGGCGTGACAGGTATGCCTTTGCTTGCAGCAAAGCAGGGTGTGTGTGTGTGTGTGTGCAGCGAGTGAATGCACGTGCTTACCTTTTGCTGTTGGCCTCCTGAACAGTTTTGGATCCCTGCTTGGTTTCTGGTGGTTCTCTTCTCTCCTGCATTAGTTTCTGGTCGGCCAGGTCTCTGCATTGGCTCCTCCCCGGATGGTAGCGGTTCTGGCCATTGGTTATCTTTGTTCCACGGTTCCTCCCTCTGCTACTACCCTATAGAAATGCTAAATAGTAGTAGTAGTATCCTAGTTTTTGTCCAGTGTCCCCCTCCCTACCCCTCTGATGTCCACGCCCCCTCCTGTCCTGCCTCCTGCTCCGATTTCCATGCCCATGTCCAACAACAGACCTCCTTCCTGTTGTCTGAGTGAAAATAGTAGTGGTCCTGCTGTCCCTCCCTAGAGCCTGCCATTTCCCAGCGATTTACACTGCTGCTCCCCCCCCCCCATGCGATTTCCAGGGCTCCTCCCTCTGCTCCTATCCTTGTGCTTGTCCATCCTCCCTCCCTCCCTCCCCCAGGGATGTCCACGCCCCCTCCTTCGCCCCTCTCCCTCCGATTTTCACCAACTGTCCTCTGTCCTCTGTTCCTGACTTGTTCTGTGTGTGTGTACTGCATCACCCTTGTCTCCCTCCCTCCTCCACCGTCCCTCCCGTTGCCGAGTTCCATGCCCTCCGCCGTAGTTGCAGATTTGTTGTGCACCTCCGATGTACATGGCTCCTCCCCCTCCGATTTCCACGCCCCCTCCATGCCATGTCGAACAACAGAGAGCCTGCCATTTGAGAGCGATTTCCACGGCTCCTCCCTCTGCTCCTATCCTTGTGCTTTTCCATCCTCCCTCCCTCCCCCACGGATGTCCATGCCCCCTCCTTCGCTCCTCTCCGTCCGATTTCCACCAACTGTCCTCTGTCCTGTGTTCCTGACTTGTTCTGTGTGTGTGTGTGTGTACTGCATCACCCTTGTCTCCCTCCCTCCATCCTCCGCCGTTTTGCACGCCTCCACCGTCCCTCCCGTTGCTGAGTTCCATGCCCTCCTCCGTAGTTGCAGATTTGTTGTGCACCTCCGATGTACATGGCTCCTCCCCCTCCGATTTCCACGCCCCTTCCTTCCCTCCCTATTGGCTGCATTACGTCCAGAACAGGAGCTGCTGGTGGAGGCGGGGCTTGGAGTGTTGCTCCTTGAAAGTTCGGTCTCTACTGCGCATTTGCGGGTGAGTACGGACACTCACAATTTATATGTTTGATATGAATAGCGCTGTGCGAGGTAAAATATATATTTACCCTTCTACTATGCTGCACAAGAATGTTAGCTGCTATTATCTTTCAGCATGATTGTCATAATAGTTATGAAAGTAGCACTATAGAAATGCTAAATAGTAGTAGTAGTTGTAACCTTTATTGATATAAAAGTATTGACCAAGCAGCAGTATTTCCACCTAAATAGCTGCCTGTGCCAGACATCTGTAGTCAAGTAGTTTGTTTATGGAGCAGCATAACAAGTATATATGCAATTTGACATATGACACTGTCTAGTTAACGTGAGGATTGCTGCAAGTAGCAGTGCAATGAGAGCTGCCGTCACTGGAATGCAGATCTAGCAACTAGCATGGATTTTTATCTCTAGTAACTAGCAACAAATACTCACAATGGTGTCCATGACCTGCAGTGCACTAGGAGGAGGTTTTAGAAACAAGTAGTCAAATGATGGGTTTATCTTAATCGGAATCCTCAAAGAAATACACAGAAGCCATTCAGACAGTGAAAGCTGTTTACAACACAAATGGGAGAGAAATCTTTCTGAAAAATTTCAGCTTAAAGCAATTAGGTTCAATCCAATTATCTTGAATTTCTCCTTACAATACATAGTATTATATCATACCCTCAAGATACAATTAAGAAAAATAAGCATTGTATGAATAATGTGTATGTTTGTAGTTCTCTGTGCCCATGTCGGCTTTGTGAGAGCAAGATGTTCGAAAGCTCAGCAGTGTTGTAGCAAGAGCTCCCCAATGATTCCAGCCAGTAGAAAGAGGAAAATGAGGGGGAGGAGAAGGGAGCAGGTGGAGTATGCTTTGGAATTCGTTGGCAGAGAATGTGGTAAAGGCGGTTAGCTTAGCGGAGTTTTAAAAAGGTTTGGACGGCTTACTAAAGGAAACGTCCATAGACTGTTATTAAATGGACTTGGGGGAAAATCCACTATTTCTGAGATAAACAGTATAAAATGTTTTGTACATTTTGGGGATCTTGCCAGGTATCTTTGACCTGGATTGGCCACTGTTGGAAACAGGATGCTGGGCTCGATGGACCTTTGGTCTTTCCTAGTATGGCAATACTTATGTACTTATGAATAGTTTCTTACTACATTCTTACAGCTGATTTTTCCATAGAACCTCAGGTTTACATTTGCTACAGGGTTTTTAAGGGTAGGGGACAGTTTTCTTTGGGGTTAAGTTTGAAAGAAGGAATTTTCTAACTATTCACTATGTGAACTATTCACTATTCACACTATGTGTGAGCCTTTCATGTTATAGACTAGGGAAAGGGAATGGGACTTAGCTGGAACTCCTGCCATAGAAATGGGGATGGGTTTTTTTTTTTGAGCTTCTGGCCCGTTTTCAAACTCACCTTCCAAGTTTCATTCCATTTTGTTAAATTTTTGGGAAGTTATTTTGCCCACAGATGCACATGGTCCACAAAAGGCGGTATAGCAAAAATAAATAAACAGACATTCTTGACCACTTCTGTATAACTCTTTGCAGCTTCTGTTCGGTTAGAAAAATAACAATTGATTCTGTAGAAAATGTATTGAATTTTTGCAGGAGTGGAGTATGGGAAAAGGTGAGCACCATTCCCCTTAATCTTTCTTTCCCTCCCTCCCTGTCTCCCCCCCCCCCCCCCACTTTAGCAGTAATTCTCTGGTAGCATAAGAGCTTCAAAATAACACTTCTGTGCTGTGAGTTAATGAGAGTCTGAGATAGAAGAAATATAGTAAAAGCAGAAGGTGTTGAGCTGCATTCGCAGAAGAAAAAGATCCCTGGATTTTATGAATCCTTTTAACATTCCAGATCTGTGGGCCATGTTTTTATAGTCTACGTTGCTACAGATTGTACTTCTCTCTGCAATACACTGAAATCCTAACAACTATGTAAGCCGCATTGAACCTGCCATGAGCGGGAAAGCGCGGGGTACAAATATAATAAATAAAATAGTCTACAGAAACTAGGCATTTTAAATACTTGTATTCATCATTGCTAAGTTATTTTGTTGGTCCTTGATGGGTATTTTAAAGGCTGGATTAATTTGTTTCCATACAGCATGTTCAAAGTAAATAGTGCTAGAACAATATTTATTTATTGGGATTTATTAATTGTCTTTATGAAGAGATTCACCCAAGGCAGTTTACAGTAGGTACAATTTAACATAAAACTTACCTCAAGTTTACATTTGCTACAGGGTTACAACTTGTGCTGCATTTTGGGTCTCTTCTCAAATCACTTTTAAGTCCATCTATCCAAAGAGAAACAGTAAAGTCGCAGTGTTTATCATGAAGACCCACAATGCAAACACAGGGAATCGTTCTTTTAGTGAAGTCTTCCATTTAAAACAAGGCTGTGTCTTTCCTTGAATTAAACCTGTCATCTGTGAAACCTGTTTTTCCTTTTGTTAATGCCAGGAGTATTCAGAACCACCTACAGGACAATGACTCATGTGCTGACTCATCAAGAATGCATTGTATATAAAAATGAACTTAATGTGTGATGCAAAGGACAGTTTGTGTGAACTTTCTCATGATCCTATAAACAAAGGGGACTTTCACCTTAAAATTTCTTTTATGTTATGTAAGTAAAACAAGAGGAAAAGTAAACCTATATGCTTCCCCAAAGAGGTAGCTGCAAAAAATAATGGAAAAGTATCATTCACAAAATACAGAAGCTCACAAAAAAGGAATGCAAAACAAAAATTTCATAAAGCTTGAGAGAGAGTAAGAGATTTTTATTTATTTATTTCTGAAAATTTGTATACCGCAGTATCTTCACAATTCTAGGCGGAGAGATGAAGAAAGAAATCAGGATAGCAAAAATGCAGGCAGAAGGAAAAATGGTGAAAGATGTAAATCGAGGTGTCGAGACTTTTTTTCTCTCCAGGTATATTGGTCTGAGGAGCAAGGCCAGAGATGGAATTGCAAGACCCAGCTATACTGAGGGTCAGTTTATAGTTGAGGGAAAAATGGAATTGCTCAACAGTTAACTTCTGTTGGGTATTTGTGGAAGAAAAACCCGGAGAAGGTCTGTGGAGGATTGAAAAATACATATAGGGATGACATAGATACCACACTGTTCACAGAAGAAAGTGTTTATGAACACCTTGCAAAACTGGATGTGGGCAAAGCCATGGGACCAGATGAAATATATCCAAGGATACCAAGGGAGCTTAGAGTTTTTGACAGACCCTCTAAAGGATATGTTTAATAGATCCGTGAAGATCAGGGAAGTGCCACAGGATTGGAGAAAGGCTGATGTGGTCACAAAGACAGTAACAGGGAAGAGGTGAGAAATTGCAGACAGGCCTTATTTCGGTAATTAGAAACATAATGGAGAGACTGCTGAAAAAGTCAACTTTTCTACAAGGATGGAATGAGAAGTAATGCCGCCACATAACTTTTGTTTCAATGAAGATACTGTAATGAATAGAGAAATGAAAAAAAAAGTGCTTGAAATGTGCTCTTTTATTACATGTGTTTACTGTTCTATATAGTTGCCACGATTTGCCACACATTTCTGCAAATAATGGATACGTTTTTGAAAGCCATCCTGAAAGATCAGCACATCATGTCTCTTCAACTGGTTGCTCAGTTCTTGCCACCTCTTCATTCGATGTCCCTGAAGGTATTTCATCAATTTTGGAAAAAGATAAAAATCACGTGACACTAAATCTGGGTTGTATGGTAGATGGAGTAAGACTGTGAGACCCATCTTCACGATTGCCTCTGTGATAGTTTGAGGCCTAGCATTGTCATGTTGCAACAAAATTTCCATGTGCTTCTAAACTCTTCAGAATTGTTCTTTCAAAGTTTTGGAGTTGCAGTGTAAAGCTCTGAGTTGATGATTGTACCAGGTTCAAGGAAATCCATGTGAACACCATCCTTGCCCCAAAAGACACTAATAATGATTTTTCCTACAAAAGGCAGTGTATTACATTTTTTTCTTTACAGGTGAACTTTTGTGATGATACTCTATGGATTAGCTTTTTGTTTATGGCTCATAATGACAAGCCCATGTTTCATTGGCTGTCACAATCTAGAGAAGAAATTTCTCGCCTTCATTCTCATATCAGAATATTTCAAGTCTCGAAGCTTTCATTTCTGCAGTTGGTATGCAGGGAACTCATCTTACACAAACCATCCAAGAGTATCAACAATGTAACCCACATATTCATGTGAAATGCCAAGTGTGTCACCTGTTTCCCTTTGAGTGATCCTCCGATTGTCGTTTACAGGTTCATCAACTTTTCTCATGTGAGATTCGTCCATTGTTGTCATGGGTTGTCTGCTTTGTTTTTGATCACACAAATGATCCCTTCCACAATCTTTACATTTTTTGGCTCACCAATGCACAGCACTTGTATCACGATAAACAAGCTGTACGTGATGGTGAATTTCAATTGGAGGGACTCCTTCAATAGTCGGAAATTCTGTCACAGCACGTTGCTTAAATAGCACCAAGGAGTGCTCACTGCATGCTTCCATTTCACAAGCATAGCAAAACAGCCTCTTCACACAGATACTTCTCACTAACTGAGGTCGACTAATAGATAACAAAGGGTAGTGGTAAATGGCATTCGGTAGAAGGAAAAGTGAGTAGTAGAGTGCCTCAAGAGTCACTCCTGGGGCCAATTCTGTTCAACAGTGTGAGCGGTATCTCTGAAGGATTAGAAGGGAAGATCTGCCTTTCTGCAGATGACACACAGATCTGCAACAGACTGGACACCCCAGAGGGAGATCTACAAAAATTAGAGGTCTGGCAAATGCTTGACAGTTAACCTTTAATGTGAAGAAGTGCAGATTGTTACATTTTGGGTTCAAAACACCAAAGGAACTGTATACGATAGGAGGCGAGAGGCTGATTAAACATGGACCAGGAGAGACCTTGGGGTGAGGATCTCGAGATGGTGAAACAATATGACAAGGTGGCGCTAAAGCCAGAAGGATGCTAGGGTGCATATAGCATGGGGCATAAGAAACAGAAAAGAGGTGGTCACAATGCCTCTCTTACTGATGGTAATATACACACTCAATACACTCCAGGGAATTATGTGCCCCAAAAAATCAAAATAATGCACACTGAAATAATAAAACATATTAAACAGAATAGTGCGTTCAGTATTCTAGAATTATATGCAGGTACTTTAATACTTGGCTTCCAATAAGTCCTAGCGCCTCAGTCCAGAATCTTCCTGATGGCCTTGTGAACAGTGGTATTCATCAGCACTGTAACGGGATTCCTGTAGTTACTGGCAACCATAATCATTTGCTTATCAGTTTTTAGGTAGGTTGCCAAATGGGTACTAGGCTTCAAATCCGCTGGCCTTTAGTTTACTGCTGAGTTACCAAACATGTTTGGAAGTATGTATTATCTGCATTAGGTGTACCGTATGGTTAGAGCAGCAAGCTGAAAACCAGGGAAGCCAGGGTTCAAATCCCACTGCTGCTCCTTGATCTTGTACAACTCTTTATTGTTTGTTGGTTTTATGGTTTTATGATTTTTGTGTGTTTTATGTAAACCTCTTAGGTGTAAGTGGGTCTTTTTCTTTTTTTAAATAAATCAATAAAATAAACTCACTTAATCCTCCACTGCCTCAGGTGCAAACTAAGACCATATGCGCTCTCCAGGGACAGGAAAATAACTGTTGTACCTGAACATAGCTCACCTTGAGCTACTGCTGAAATAGGTGTGATCTAAATTAAAATCTAAAATCCAGTACCACACATATTGTGAAATCATATAGCGCAATTGTATCATACCATAATAGCACTAACACCCTGGAGTCGCACAACAAGGTTGCAACTAGGAAAAGGTAGCAGTGTAAGTATTGCAGTGGGGACAATGTTTATAGAGACCCCCACCAAGTACAGAATAAGTAACCACAAAGTAAAAATAGAAATAAGTGTACAAAAATACAAAGGCTTATATTCCTCCCATACCTTAAAAGTTCAGTGATTTATTAATTTGATATACCACCTCTTTCGAGCAGGAGTCGAGGCGTTGTACAAATACTTGCACTGTCTCTAATGGGCTCACAGTCTAAGTAGTATGTTGTACCTGGGGCAATGGAGGGCTAAGTGACTTGCCCAGGGTCACACGGAGCTGCGGAGGGAATTGAGCCCAGTTCCCCAGGATCTCAACCCACTGTCGACCGTTAGGCAGCAGTGGGAATCGAACCCGGTTCCCCAGGTCTGCAACTCACTGCACTAACCATTAGGCCACTCCTGCATATTACAGCAGTAGGAACTATGTATATCTCAGATGCACAGTTGATCAAGTATTACAATCAAAATTTCTTCAACCCATATTCTTTAAAATACTCTACTGTGATTTTAAGAACATCTGAAATTTTAAACTGAACCTGCAAGAAGCCAGATTCTGTATACAGTGCAACACTAAAGAGAGAAAACAATGATATATGGCCCCCTGTGCAAAATATAAAGATAGCAGGTGTAAATTTCAAAAGCTAACTTATTCCAATCACATTACAAATTATTAACAAATAAAAATAAAACAAAAATGGAAAATAAGGTGATACACATTTTTTGACTAACTTTCAGAGGCCAAAACCTCCTTCTTCAGATCAGTACATATGCTGCTGTTATACTATCCTGACCCATGGAAGGTGGTTTTGGCTTCTGAAAGCTAGTCAAAAAGAAGTATTGTTTGTCCAATAAAAAGGTATCGGCATATTTTCCATTTTTTTGTTTTTATTACCATGGAATAACATGGGTACGACACTACTTTTATCCTAAATTTAAAATAACTTTTTTTCTACATTTGTTGTCTTCCTGTTTAATTTTTCTAATCATGTTGGTCCCAATCTTTGCTTTCTGTTTCTAATATCTTTTCTTAACTCTTATGGGATTTCATGTCATTTGTCATTTTTTGTTTTCTCATGTCGTCTTCATGTCCTCTATTACATCCACCTCCAACGTTGACGTTTTCCTCTCATCTTTCTTTTGCCTATTTTTCTCCCTCTTCATTCTTACTGTACAGACTTCAATTTTATTGTCTACCTACAGTTTTCCACTCTTTCCGCAGTCCAGTTATACTATTCCCTAGTACTTTCACTAACTCGATTCCATCCAGCATCTCCCCTTTTCATCCATCATGTCCCCTCGCTTTCCCATTTAGCTTCTACTCTCTCTTTCCTCTCTTCCATCCAGCTTCTCCCCACTCCTCTTCACTCCCTTTCTCCTTCCATCCATAAGTACATAAGTGTTGCCATACTGGGAAAGACCAAAGGTCTATCGAGCCCAGCATCCTGTTTCCAACAATGGCCAATCCAGGTCACAAATACCCGACAAGATCCCAAAAATGTACAAAACATTTTATACTGCTTATCCCAGAAATAGTGGATTTTCCCCAAGTCCATTTAATAACGGTCTATGGACTTTTCCTTTAGGAAGCCGTCCAAACCTTTTTTAAACTCCGCTAAGCTGACTGTCTTTACCACATTCTCTGGCAACGAATTCCAGAGTTTAATTACACGTTGAGTGAAGAAAATGTTTCTCTGATTCGTTTTAAATTTACTACATTGTAGCTTCATTGCATGCCCCCTAGTCCTAGTATTTTTTGGAAAGCGTGAACAGATGTTTCACATCTACCCGCTCAACTCCACTCATTATTTTATAGACCTCTATCATATCTCCCCTCATCCAGTGTCTCCTCCTCTCTGCTCCCTTCTATTTAACATCTTTGCTGTCTTTCCCCCTCCATCCAACATACACTTTCTTTTCCCTCCCCTTCCAATCAGTGTCTTTTCTGTTCTCCATCCTCGGCATTTTTGTTTTCCCTTACCCTAGCTCCTCAGGCACCCTAGAGGCTGCCGTTTTCAGGACCAGCCACAAAGCTGCATCCCCTGTAGGCACAGCTGCCAACTGTGCTGCTTTCACTGTCCGGAACAGGAAGCGACATTGGGGGTGGGGGGAGCGGCAGAACTGGCAGCGTGGTTAGGCTGCAGCCCTCCGGCTCTTTTGTCTGTTGCCTAAAGATTAGGAGCAATGGTGAGGGTAGCAGTGGGAAAGCACTGCAGAAGCTGCTTGTTGGGGCTGGGTAGACTTAGCCTCCCCAAGCCTCTTACATTGGGTACCTGTGAGGGAGTCGGTGGCAAAGATGAGATGTACTCAAAATGGAAATGTCTGAATGAAAGGAAGAATATGTTGAAGCTTGAGAACTGAGAAGAAGAAGATAGAATACAAAGTAGAAATGGGCAGTTGTAGCATTGAGGTTATGTAGTGGTTTGAGATAAGGAATAAGATTTAAAAGCGTTAGTATCGAGAAGAGAAATAGAAAGGGAAGGGAAAATACAATCCTGTGGAGATGCAGTGTGAGGTGCCACCTGGCATGTGGTCCTAGGGACAGCTACTATTTAGCCTTGGGGACAGGTAGCATGTAATGTTGCTACTTTTGGGATTCTGGCAGGTAGTTGTGACCTAACTTGGCTACTGTTAGAAACAAGATACTGGCTAGAAAGACTTTTGATCTAACCCAGTATGGCAATTATGTTCTAATCTAGTTAAAAGTGCAAGTAAATTTCTGCAATGTAAGTATTTTTAGCCATCTTTAGTGGAGGTGGTTCTGTGGATGTGTTTAGAATGAGATCAGAAAATAACACATACAGATTTGAAGCTTAAAATCTGTATGGATTATCTTTTATAAAAATTCTATCCATACAAAAAGCAGGTGAAAAAGCATTCAGCTGCTTGGCATCTGCAGCAATTTTCAAAGGGACGTTACTTACGTGCTTCACTGTTTGTTTGTTTTTTTTTTATATTTTGTGCAAATTTCGCATGTAAAAAGTATTTGTAAAATATACTTCAAAATGAACAGTCTGAACATTTTCTCATAAGTGATTTACAAAGGTCACAAGGAAAAACAAGATTAGAAGTTCTAGAACCATGATCTTCTAGTTTTTTCTATATATTATAACTACTGAATCTTGGCCTAGATAAAGCTAGATTTCCTACTGTCTTTGTGTTTTTTGTTTGTTTGTTTTTTAATTGTACAAAATGTAAGCCTAGTCTCTCTTTGGAATTTGGGGGAAAGCTTAGGGAATTCTTAGCAGGGGATGCGGCGGGACAGGTTTCGGTATCCTGGTTCCATAAGGCGCTGGGGGAGTATAGGCCGAAACGAGATGTTAAAGAGGTGTCTGAACGCTGGAGTAAGGAGGTGGGAGGGAGGGTTACAGAAGGGAGGATCTTGACAGCACTTAAAGGAATCACGGGGGTGGGGCACAGTGCGGAGCTACAGGAGTGTCATTTTCGGCCGATACACAGGGCATACTTCTCGGGTAAACAGGCCTGATATGCAGGGGTAGTAGACTCTACTACTACTACTACTACTATTTAGCATTTCTATAGCGCTACAAGGCATACGCAGCGCTGTACAAACATAGAAGAAAGACAGTCCCTGCTCAAAGAGCTTACAATCTAATAGACAAAAAATAAATAAAGTAAGCAAATCAAATCAATTAATGTGAACGGGAAGGAAGAGAGGAGGGGGTAGGTGGAGGCGAGTGGTTACAAGTGGTTACGAGTCAAAAGCAATGTCAAAGAGGTGGGTTTTCAGTCTAGATTTAAAGGTGGCCAAGGATGGGGCAAGACGTAGGGGCTCAGGAAGTTTATTCCAGGCGTAGGGTGCAGCGAGACAGAAGGCGCGAAGTCTGGAGTTGGCAGTAGTGGAGAAGGGAACAGATAAGAAGGATTTATCCATGGAGCGGAGTGCACGGGAAGGGGTGTAGGGAAGGACGAGTGTGGAGAGATACTGGGGAGCAGCAGAGTGAGTACATTTATAGGTTAGTAGAAGAAGTTTGAACAGGATGCGAAAACGGATAGGGAGCCAGTGAAGGGTCTTGAGGAGAGGGGTAGTATGAGTAAAGCGACCCTGGCGGAAGATGAGACGGGCAGCAGAGTTTTGAACTGACTGGAGAGGGGAGAGGTGACTAAGTGGGAGGCCAGCAAGAAGCAGATTGCAGTAGTCTAAACGAGAGGTGACAAGGGTGTGGATGAGGGTTTTGGTAGAGTGCTCGGAAAGAAAGGGGCGGATTTTACGGATGTTGTAAAGAAAGAAACGACAGGTCTTGGCGGTCTGCTGGATATGAGCAGAGAAGGAGAGAGAAGAGTCAAAGATGACCCCAAGGTTTCGAGCTGAGGAGACAGGGAGAATGAGAGAGCCATCAACAGAAATAGAAAATGGGGGGAGCGGGGAGGTGGGTTTGGGGGGGAAAATGAGAAGCTCGGTTTTGGTCATATTTAATTTCAGGTGGCGTTGAGACATCCAGGCAGCAATGTCAGACAAGCACGCTGAAACTTTGGTTTGGATGCAAGGTGAGATATCAGGGGTAGAAAGGTAGATTTGGGAGTCATCAGCATAGAGGTGGTAGGAAAAGCCATGGGATGAGATTAATGAACCAAGGGAAGAAGTGTAGATAGAAAAGAGGAGGGGACCAAGAACAGAACCCTGGGGTACGCCGACAGGCAGAGGGATAGAAGTAGAAGAGGATCCACCAGAGTGAACACTAAAGGTGCGGAGGGAGAGGTAGGAAGAGAACCAGGAAAGGACAGAGCCCTGGAATCCAAGTGAGGACAGGGTATCGAGAAGTATGCTGTGATCGACAGTGTCAAAAGCAGCGGAAAGATCAAGAAGAATGAGGATGGAATATTGACCTCTGGATTTAGCCAGTAATAGGTCATTGGAGACTTTAGTAAGCGCAGTTTCGGTTGAGTGGAGAGGGCGAAAACCAGATTGTAATGGGTCAAGAATAGCATGTGAGGAGAGAAAATCAAGGCAGCGGCGGTGAACAGCACGCTCAAGTAATTTGGAGAGAAAAGGAAGGAGGGAGATGGGTCGGTAATTAGAGGGACAAGTAGGGTCAAGTGAAGGCTTCTTAAGGAGAGGTGTGACCACAGCATGTTTAAAGGCAGCAGGGACAGTCGCAGTGGAAAGTGAGAGGTTGAGAATGTGACAGATAAAAGGAATAAGAGTAGGAGAGATGGCATTAAGAAGGTGGGTGGGAATGGGATCAGAGGAACAGGTGGTACATTTTGAGGAAGAAAGGAGAAGTGTAGTTTCCTCAATAGTAACTTCAGGAAAGGAGGAAAGGGAATGAGGGGAAGGAGAGAGAGGGGAACGGACTAGTGGAGCTGAGAATGTATCACTGGCACATGGAGTGTGGCACTGCAGGACCATTCGAGTGTTCTGGTCAGCTCTCTCCCGTTTTTTTATCAGAGGTCCTGAGAGGTCGGGTCAATATGTCTTTTGAAAGGGTAGTGTTTAGTTCGCCGGAGGGTGTGGGACAAAGGATCCCAGGAGGAAAAACTATTTTTAAGTAAATCATGCATTCTGGGGAAAAAACCTATATTAAACTACTGGGTTTCAGATCAGGCCCCATCATATTGGTACTGGAGAAACAAGTTGCACGAGCTTATGCTCTGGGAAGCACGTGGAGCCCGTCACACGACGAAAAGGCGACAGCATTTCATTAGAATTTGGGGAGCATATTTGAATAAAATCTCACCTAGAGCACGAAGTCAGATATTGAATGAGTTGGGATGAATGTTGAGTGACTGGTGTGGGAGGGTAGCATGTGGCAAGATTAAGAGGAGGCCTATGGGATTATGATACGTTATTTTGAAGGGGCAAGGGTAAGGGGGGAACAGGGGGGAAGGGAAGATAAGTTGGTTTGATGTTGAAAAGGTGGTTTATTGGTTTCCCTAGTAAGTTTGGTTAAACATGATGGTCATATGGGATCAGTTTATACCTTGGAATCCGTAATAAGGATTGGGTAGAGGTTAAGGAGAGAGTTCCGTAGTTAATTGTGTGTGATAGGGGGAAAGTGGAATTAGAATGTTAACGGCTCTGGTAGGACATTGAATCCTGAGTACTAGACTTATATATGGCAAAGGAACAGTTTCCTCTTATTAGTAGATAAATGATGTTTATGGCGACGGGGAAGGGGAGGAGGGGGGATCGGGGTAGGGAGGAAAGTTGAGCAACACAAAGGGGGTAAAAAAAGGAACAACTTTACATGTTTGTGTACGATAGTCCACAGGGCAATTATAGACGAATGTATATTGTGATTTGTTGAACTATGTTTGTATACTGTGCAATAAGGTTCCTAATAAAAAAAACTGTTTAAACTAATTGTACAAAATGCTTAACTTGTCCTTTCAGTTTTACCTAATTTAGGATAGTTTTGTTTCTTTCAAGATGGGCTGTATGACTGTACAAATGCTATCTGCTTTCCTTTTTAGGTGTTACCCTTTGTTCCTTTTGTGCCTGCTATAACAAATGAATGTAGGCAGTGTGTGTTCTCACTTGTTATAGTGGCATCTAGTAGCACTTTAAGGGGGTCTTTTACTAAAGCTTAGCTAAAGTTATCTGCAGCAGGGCCCATAGAAATAAAATGGGCCCTGCTGCGGATAACTCGAGCTAAGCTTTAGTAAAAGACCTCCTAAAAGCTTAGGAAGGGCTCTTGTGGCTGTAACAGCCCGACAGGATATTTTCTTTTAGATGCTTGTATTATGAATAAAATCATTACAGGTAAGAAATTCTGTATAATTTATATTAGTAGAACAACTGCTGTTGTGGAACAAAATTCAGGCTATCAGTTTACAAACTTTACCGTTAGCTGCAATTGTAGTTCAAAATGATGCTGCCTATTATAGATTCCATTGTTTGAGCCAATTTGCATAAAGTTCAGTGAAAATTATTATATAGGGACATAACCATGAGAAAGAATTGCTGTTTTCCTCATTTCTTTAACACACCCCACCGTTGCAGCCACAGACTGCAGCACTTTCTGGAACCCGGTGCAAGTGCATTCTGGCCAGTAGGTGTCACTGTTGAGCATTGATAAACTCCCTCCCCCACCAGGAGGCTGTGAACACTGAGCCAGGCCCGGGAATTACTCCTGCCTATTTTGAACAGCTTTGTTAAATGCAGACCCACTGAATCATCCTATGACTGACTTAAAGCAGTAGGATTTGTACCAAATCCTGTCAAGCTTATAACTGAAGTTCTCTGAGCAGTTGGTCCTGAGCAAGATTTTTGACCTAAGTGTAACTACTACTACTACTATTTAACATTTCTAGAGCGCTACAAAGTGTACGCAGCGCTGTACAAACACAGAAGAAAGACAGTCCCTGCTCAAAGAGCTTACAATCTAATAGACAAAAAGTAAAGCATTTAAATTTAAAATATTTAAGCAGTCAAGCACAAGAGAACAGTCACAGAAGGACAGAAGATGTTGAAGGGTGGTCAGTGTGATTAGGTGTAACTCTGGTTGGAGTAGTGGGAGAAGGTGATAGGAGATATACTATAGGATGTCATTCTGAGGCCAGGCTAAGTCTAAAGCAGGAGAAGGTATAACTCCCATTATTAACAGTATTAAGCAGATTGATGATGAACTGGATGCAAGGTCAACCCTTTGCTTTGTCCTGTAATTTGTTGATGTTGTTCTTGTAAGAGTTATCAGTGCTTTATCTTTACAGATAAGTACTATATGTCTCTTGAATTCCTGTAAATCTTGATCTAATCAGTGATAGGCTTTCATTTCATTTTCTTCTTTGTTTCACACAAGCTCTCTTCTATTTACAGTTACTCATGGATGTATAGTGTCCACAGTAAAACTCTTTCTGCCAGATGGCTTGGAAGCTCGACGGCGAACCGAGTAAGTACAATATTTAGCAGTTTGACAACTACATTAAATGCAGTGAGCTTGCAACATCAAATGATTATCCCATGGAAAAAGAGAGCGCTTGGTTTTATTAGATCCCACATATACTGATCTATTTGCGTTGACTTTTATTTTACGGTATACTTTATTTTACATGGAATGTTAAAGTAGGAGGGTGGGACAGTATCTTTCAAAGTTTGATCATGCTTTCTACTGGATTGCAAAATATGGATTCTAAAAGGCTCCAGTTCAACAGCCTGACTGGTCATATCCAATTTTTTTGCACCATGTGTCATACTGCAGCAAAAGAGATTAAGCCTCGAAAATTGGTTTCATCTGATTTTTTTTTTTAAACTTGATCCTGAAAAAAAAGGAGTTTAATTGAATGAGGCTGTTCCCTCCTCTGCCCCTACCTTACATCTGTGCTAGTGGGAGCGCTCTCCATATTTGAGAAAAATCATAGAACATAAGATTAAACTACTTTTGAAGATTTTTTTCAGATTTGTTTTGTTTTGATGATTTTTTTTTATTAATGATTAAAAGCTTCATGCAGTGTTTGCATGCACTGTGCAGCTAGATATAATGTAGTACATAATGTGGCTTTAGGATTATCAGGCAGTAAGAACCTCCAAATCACTGGCTTCCTAGTTTTGATTACTTTAAAATTCTTTTAATATTAATCAAAAACATTAGTTAACTTTTTAACCAAAAAAAGCAGCCCTCTGATTTGCCAGCAGTTAGTATCGCCAGCCTTGGGGCAAATTTGTGCGGTCTCTGAGGGAGCAGAGCTGGTGGCAGACAGTGAAGAGCTATCTTCTTGAGTCAGCAATTGTACCTAATCCGAGGGATGGGTTTCAGATGGGAGGAAGGTTTTTAGTTAGGATATGCAAAGACAATGACTTTCATGAAGAGCTCAGTTGATTATGAAAACATGAATTATCTCAATATGGAATGAGGGTAAGAGAGGCAAGGAGTAAATCAGATATCTCCAATTCTTGTTCAGCTTTCCCTGGCATTTACTACTCCAGTTTGGTCCTTACACTAAGAATTTGACCATGACCCACCCACCAGAAGGAGGCAGAGAGATGGGCCCATTCAGTAACCCTGGCAGCGCTATAGAAATGCTAAGTAGTAGTAGTAGTAGCTAGAAAGAGGTGGTGGTTCACACAGGCCTGGAAGGAGCCATGGTGGTCCCTCATCTGACTCATGCAGGCCAGTTCAGCTAAGTAGTAACCTTGGATATTTGAAATGGGGAAGAGCGCTGGAGTTAGGCTGAGAAGGGGAGAGAATTTTATTTATTTGTTACATTTATATCCCACATTTTCCCACCTATTTGTAGGCTCAATGTGGCTTACATAGTACCGAAGAGGTGTTACAGACTCCGGTGTAAACAAATACAAAGTGATGTTGTGGTGAGATAAAGAACATATTTATGTGTGTGTGTAAGAGAGTGAGTTCATTGCTTTGCTCTTCTTGGTACCTATCCATGTTAACCTTAGGCCTTACCAAAAAAAGTCAGCTTTGGCTAGGCCACTGCCTTACACAGAAATGCAAGTTGGACCAGAAGATATTGTATGTGGTGCCCCCTGGTGTTCAGTAACCCACAGAGCAGCAGCATTCTTACTGTATAAGAAATATATTCACATTTTATTTTCTTGAGAGGAATTGTGCTTTATCAACTTGTGATTTAGGTATATATGTAAATACTAGCCGTTAAGCCCGTAAGAACGGGCTAGTATTTTGTTTTCCTATGGCCTCCCCCCGTCCACCAACCCTGCTCTCTCCCCTACCTTCCCCCCAGCGTCTGTTTCCCTCAGTTCCGCCCCCTTCTTCCCTCCCTGCTCCCTCCTCCTCCGATTTCCGCGCCCATGTCCAAGCTCTCCTCCCTATTGGGCTGTTCTTCTGGTGGAGGCAGGGCTTGGACTTCTACACTCTCAGCGTTCCGACTCTACTGCGCATTTGCAGGTGAGTCGGTCACTTGCCGTTTATATGTTTGATAGATGTTATGTATATAACCATCCCAGAGAGGATGGTGGTAGTAATCTTAGTTTCTCCGAGGACAAGCAGGCTGCTTGTTCTCACGACTGGGTGACGTCTGCGGCAGCCCCACCAACCGGAAAAAGCTTCGCGGGCGGTCCGCACGCAGGGCACGCCCACCGCGCATGCGCGGCCGTCTTCCTGCCCGTGCGCGACCGTTCCCGCCAGTCTTGTTTTTTCCGCGCTGGAGAGAGTCGTGCGTCGCCGCTCTCTCTTGTCAGCCCCGGAAAACCGTCGCGTTTTCGCAAATTTCTTATTTTTTTGTTTGTTTCTGGTTCCCGCGCGTTCCGGACCCTTTTCTTTTCTTGTGTAAAAAAAAAAAAAAAAAAAAAAAAGGTGAACGCGCTTGTTTTTCCCTCGTTTTCTAGCGGGGGCGTCGCGTTGCGGCCTTGTGGCCGCGCGGTCGATTTATTTTTCGAGGTGTGATTTACCGCCACCATCGACGACTTTAATTTCGCCGACGCGATTTTTCCGTCTATGTCCTCGAAGGTCCCGAGTGGATTTAAGAAGTGTGGTCGGTGCGGCCGGCCTATCTCGCAGACCGACACCCACGCTTGGTGCCTCCAGTGCCTCGGGCCGGAGCACAATATCAAGTCGTGCTCTTTGTGTCTTGGTCTCCGGAAACGGACTCAGGTTGCGAGGCAAGTTCTACGGGACCGTCTTTTTGGAACTTGCGCCGGCCCCTCGACGTCGACGGCATCGGTATCGACGGCCGGTTCTTCGGTAGCGGTATCGATGTCAGCGAAATCGGCACCGATGGCATCGACCCCAGGAGCACAGGTCCCGTCGGCCCGCCGGTTCTCCGGTGAGGGTAGGGGTGAGAGGCCGCGTGGGCAATCGGCCCCGGTCACTCCCTCTGCCCATGGCCCTCGGTTCCTCGAGACCGAGGGGGGTCGACCTCCTCCTCCTCCATTCCACCTGGCGCCGATGACGGGCACCGCAAAAAATCAAAGAAGCACCGTCATCGGTCGCCTTCGATGCATCCGGCTCTCGGTGCCGGCGAGGAGTCGACGCCGAAGCGTCAGCGTCGAGAGGAGAGGTCCCCTTTGGTAGTGGAGGTCCCGACGCGTCAGGGTCCCAGCACTTCGGTGCAGTCTCCTGGACCCGAGCAGCTTCCCCGGCACCGACACCTCTACCGGCCCCCCCGTCTTTCCCGACAGCGGGCCTGGACGAGTGCCTCCGAGCCATCCTTCCGGGGATCCTGGAAGGGCTGATGCGCCAGGCTGTGCCGGCGCCGGGGGTGCTTGCGCCCTCGGCGCCGTTGACTGTGGCGCTGGCGAGCTCTAGCCCGGTGCCGAGGCCTTTGACACCGCCGCCGCTTGCGGCGCCGGTCTCGACCGCCACGCAGGTGGAGTCCCCGTCGATGGAGGGAGCTTCGTCCCCACCGGCGCGGGAGTCCACCGCTCGACGACACCGAGGCCTCGGTGCCTCGACGTCGAGCCGGGCCCGGTTAAGGACTCAGCTACATGAGCTTATGTCCGATACCGAGGAAGAGGCCTCGTGGGGGGAAGAGGAAGACCCCAGATATTTCTCCTCAGAGGAGTCTGTGGGCCTCCCCTCTGACCCCACGCCTTCACCAGAGAGGAAGCTCTCGCCTCCTGAGAGCCTCTCCTTTGCCTCCTTTGTAAGGGACATGTCCATTTGCATTCCCTTCCCCGTGGTCTCTGTGGATGAGCCGAGGGCTGAGATGCTCGAGGTTCTCGACTATCCATCACCACCTAGAGAGTCCTCCACGGTGCCGTTGCACAATGTCCTCAAAGAGACACTGCTTCGGAACTGGATGAGACCATTATCTAATCCCATCATTCCCAAGAAAGCAGAGTCCCAGTACAGAATCCACTTGGACCCAGAGTTAATGCGGCCCCAATTGCCCCATGACTTGGCGGTCGTGGATTCTGCTCTCAAGAGGGCACGGAGTTCGAGGGATACCGCCTCGGCGCCCCCGGGGCGGGAGTCTCGCACTCTGGACTCGTTTGGGAGGAAGGCCTACCAATCTTCCATGCTCGTGACCCGCATCCAATCTTACCAGCTCTACACGAGCATCCACATGCGGAACACTGTGAAGCAACTGGCGGACCTGGTTGATAAGCTCTCGCTGGAGCAGTCCAGGCTACTACTACTACTACTATTTAGCATTTCTATAGTGCTACAAGGCATACGCAGCGCTGCACAGGCCTTATCAGGAGGTGGTCAGGCAGCTGAAGGCATGCAGAAAGTTCCTGTCCAGGGGTATATATGACACCTGTGACGTGGCATCTCGTGCTGCGGC
The DNA here is from genome assembly GCF_901765095.1 of Microcaecilia unicolor. NCBI lineage: Eukaryota > Metazoa > Chordata > Amphibia > Gymnophiona > Siphonopidae > Microcaecilia > Microcaecilia unicolor. The sequence goes on along the minus strand of NC_044036.1, from coordinate 157,008,585 downwards.
CCAAGGTATAGTGATGCGCAGGCTCTCATGGCTGCATGCCTCTGACCTGGACAACCGCACCCAGCAGAGACTGGCCGACGTCCCTTGCCGGGGGGATAATATTTTTGGCGAGAAGGTCGAGCAGCTGGTGGACCAACTGCATCAGCGGGAATCCGCCCTCGACAAGCTCTCCCACCGGGCGCCTTCAGCATCCACCTCAGCAGGTGGACGTTTTTCCCGGGCCCGGCAGGCTGCGCCCTATGCTTTTGCCAAGCGTAGGTACACCCAGCCGGCCCGAAGGCCTCGACAGGCACAGGGACAGCCCCAGCGCGCTCGTTCTCGTCAACAGCGTGTGCCTAAACAGCCCCCTGCGCCTCCACAGCAAAAGCCGGGGACGGGCTTTTGACTGGATCCACGGGAACATAGCCGCCCTCAAAGTGTCTGTGCCGGACGATCTGCCGGTCGGAGGGAGGTTAAAATTTTTTCACCAAAGGTGGCCTCTCAAAACCTCCGACCAGTGGGTTCTCCAAATAGTGCGGTGCGGATACGCCCTAAATTTGGCCTCCCTTCCACCAAATTGTCCTCCGGGAGCTCAATCCTTCAGCTCCCATCACAAGCAGGTACTTGCAGAGGAACTCTCCGCCCTTCTCAGCGCCAATGCGGTCGAGCCCGTACCACCCGGGCAGGAAGGGCAGGGATTCTATTCCAGGTACTTCCTTGTGGAAAAGAAAACAGGGGGGATGCGTCTCATCCTAGACCTGAGAGGCCTGAACAAATTCCTGGTCAAAGAAATGTTCAGGATGCTTTCCTTGGGCACCCTTCTGCCAATGATTCAGAAAAACGATTGGCTATGTTCCCTGGATTTAAAGGACGTATACACTCACATCCCGATACTGCCAGCTCACAGACAGTATCTCAGATTCCGCCTGGGCGCACGGCACTTTCAGTATTGTGTGCTGCCCTTTGGGCTCGCCTCTGCCCCACGGGTGTTTACAAAGTGCCCCGTGGTGGTAGCAGCGTATCTACGCAAGCTGGGAGTGCACGTGTTCCCATATCTTGACGATTGGCTGGTCAAGAACACCTCGGAGGCAGGAGCCCTCCGGTCCATGCAGTGCACTATTCAACTCCTGGAGCTGCTGGGGTTTGTGATAAATTACCCAAAGTCCCATCTCCAGCCAACCCAGTCTCTGGAATTCATAGGAGCTCTGCTGAATACCCAGACGGCTTAGGCCTTCCTTCCCGAAGCGAGGGCCAACAACCTCCTGTCCCTGGCTTCGCAGACCAGAGCGTCTCAGCAGGTCACAGCTCGGCAGATGTTGAGACTTCTGGGTCATATGGCCTCCACAATCCATGTGACTCCCATGGCTCGTCTTCACATGAGATCTGCTCAATGGACCCTAGCTTCCCAGTGGTTCCAAGCCACCGGGAATCTAGAAGATGTCATCCGCCTCTCCACCAGTTGCCGCACTTCACTGCTCTGATGGACCGTTCGGACCAATTTGACCCTGGGACGTCCATTCCAAATTCCACAGCCCACGAAAGTGCTGACGACGGATGCATCTCGCCTGGGGTGGGGAGCTCATGTCGATGGACTCCACACCCAGGGTCTGTGGTCCCTCCAGGAAAAGGATCTGCAGATCAACCTCCTGGAGCTCCGAGCGATCTGAAACGCACTGAAGGCTTTCAGAGATCGGCTGTCCTGCCAAATTATCCAAATTCGGACAGACAATCAGGTTGCAATGTGTCACGTCAACAAGCAGGGGGGCACCGGATCTCGCCCCCTGTGCCAGGAAGCCGTCGGGATGTGTAGTTGGGCTTGCCAGTTCGGCATGCTCCTCCAAGCCACATACCTGGCAGGCGTAAACAACAGTCTGGCCGACAGACTGAGCAGAGTCATGCAACCGCACGAGTGGTCGCTCCATTCCAGAGTGGTACGCAAGATCTTCCGAGAGTGGGGCACCCCCTCGGTGGACCTTTTCGCCCCTCAGACCAACCACAAGCTGCCTCTGTTCTGTTCCAGACTTCAGACACACGGCAGACTAGCGTCGGACGCCTTTCTCCTTCATTGGGGGACCGGCCTCCTGTATGCTTATCCTCCCATACCTTTGGTGGGGAAGACCTTACTGAAGCTCAAGCAAGACCGCGGCACCATGATTCTGATAGCGCCCTTTTGGCCCCGTCAGATCTGGTTCCCTCTTCTTCTGGAGTTGTCCTCAGAAGAACCGTGGAGATTGGAGTGTTTTCCGACTCTCATTTCGCAGAACGACGGAGCGTTGCTGCACCCCAACCTTCAGTCCCTGGCTCTCACGGCCTGGATGTTGAGGGCGTAGACTTCACTGCATTGGGTCTGTCTGAGGGTGTCTCCCGTGTCTTGCTTGCCTCTAGGAAGGATTCCACTAAAAAGAGTTACTTTTTCAAGTGGAGGAGGTTTGTCGTTTGGTGTGAGAGCAAGGCCCTAGAACCTCGTTCTTGCCCTGCACAGAACCTGCTTGAATAACTTCTGCACTTATCAGAGTCTGGCCTCAAGACCAACTCCGTAAGGAATCACCTTAGTGCGATTAGTGCTTACCATTATCGTGTGGAAGGTAAAGCCATCTCTGGAGAGCCTTTAGTCGTTCGATTCATGAGAGGCTTGCTTTTGTCAAAGCCCCCTATCAAGCCTCCTACAGTGTCATGGGATCTCAACGTCGTCCTCACCCAGCTGATGAAACCTCCTTTTGAGCCACTGAATACCTGCCATCTGAAGTACTTGACCTGGAAGGTCATTTTCTTGGTGGCAGTTACTTCAGCTCGTAGGGTCAGTGAGCTTCAAGCCCTGGTAGCTCATGCTCCATATACCAAATTTCATCACAACAGAGTAGTGCTCCGCACCCACCCAAAGTTCCTGCCGAAGGTGGTGTCGGAGTTCCATCTTAACCAGTCAATTGTCTTGCCAACATTCTTTCCCAGGCCGCATACCCGCCCTGCTGAACGTCAGTTGCACACATTGGACTGCAAGAGAGCATTGGCCTTCTACTTGGAGCGGACACAGCCCCACAGACAGTCCGCCCAATTGTTTGTTTCTTTCGACCCTAACAGGCTAGGGGTCGCTGTCGGGAAACGCACCATCTCCAATTGGCTAGCAGATTGCATTTCCTTCACTTACGCCCAGGCTGGGCTGGCTCTTGAGGGTCATGTCAAGGCTCATAGTGTTAGAGCCATGGCAGCGTCAGTGGCCCACTTGAAGTCAGCCACTATTGAAGAGATCTGCAAGGCTGCGACGTGGTCATCTGTCCACACATTCACATCACATTACTGCCTCCAGCAGGATACCCGACGCGACAGTCGGTTCGGGCAGTCGGTGCTGCAGAATCTGTTTGGGGTGTAAATCCAACTCCACCCTCCAGGACCCGCATTTATTCTGATCAGGCTGCACTCTCAGTTAGTTGTTCTTCGTAGGTCAATTTTCTGTTGTATCCTCGCCGTTGCGAGGTTCAATTGACCTGGGTTCTTGTTTTGAGTGAGCCTGAGAGCTAGGGATACCCCAGTCGTGAGAACAAGCAGCCTGCTTGTCCTCGGAGAAAGTGAATGATACATACCTGTAGCAGGTGTTCTCCGAGGACAGCAGGCTGATTGTTCTACCTACCCTCCCTCCTCCCCTTTGGAGTTGCGTTTCATCATTTTTGCTTGTCATTCAACTGGCGGGAACGGTCGCGCACGGGCGGGAAGACGGCCGCGCATGCGCGGTGGGCGTGCCCTGCGTGCGGACCGCCCGCGAAGCTTTTTCCGGTTGGTGGGGCTGCCGCGGACGTCACCCAGTCAAGAGAACAGGTATGTATCATTCACTATACGTGCAAGGCTGGATTCCAGGCTTGTCTCTTTAAGAAGAGTGAGTCTAGTGTTTAACTGTACCCAATAGAAAGGATAAAGGACAAGTGAAGATAACTTTTATTTATATATTTGATTATTTGATGTACTGCTATTTGACCAAAATTAACTTCATAGCAAATCACAAAATTAGTCGGTGGACATCATCAACCAACAAACTATTGTGCCAGTATTGTCAAAAATACATTTCCTACTGGGAATGGCTGCTACCCTGCAGCTAAAGTATTCTCATTAAAATTAAACCAGACAAAAGAAGGCTACCTTAACATCAGTTATATTTTGTTCTTTTACACTGTCATCTTATTTATTTATTTCTCTCGTCCCAAGGACCACTATTCCAGGCAAAGCTGGTTGAAGGTTGGAAAGGAAATCTCTTTCAAAATTGAATCGATTAGAGTCACCCCCTATGTGCTAGCAAAGCTTGGGCCCCTTCCCCTGTACCTCAGCAGTTTTGCTCGACCTCCATCCCCCCAACTCAAACCAAGCTACAATTTTACTGACCTTGATATAAGGAGACCTACAGGCTTATTTTTGAAAGAGAAGGGCGCCCATCTTTCGACACAAATCGGGAGATGGGCGTCCTTCTCTCAGGGTTGCCCAAATTGGCATAATCAAAAGCCGATTTTGGGCGTCTCAAACTGCTTCCCATCTCGTAGATGACCATAGTTCCCGGGGGCGTGTCGGAGGCGTAGTGAAGGCGGGACTGGGGTGTACCTAACAGATGGGCGTCCTTGAGCGATAATGGAAAAAAGAAGGGCGTCCCTGAGGAGCACTTGGCCGACTTTACTTGGTCCATTTTTTTCTTACGACCAAGCCTCGAAAAGGTGCCCAAACTGACCAGATGACCACCGGAGGGAATCAGGGATGACCCCTCCCCTGACTCCCCCAGTGGTCACTAACCCCCTCCCACCTTGAAAAAAAACAACTTTTTTTGCCAGCCTGAAATGTCATACTTGGGTCCATCACAGCAGTATGCAGGTCCCTGGGGGGGAGGGGGGAGGTATGTGTGTGTCAACGGAGGCATAGCGAAGGCGTGGACATCCTTCTTTCAAACATTTTGGACGTCCTGAACTGGCCCCTCCGCCCCCCCCACCACAGGGACGGCCAAATTTCAAGGGAGTAGAGTGGAGTGGCCTAGTTTTTAGAGCACTGGCCTTGCAATCCAGAGGTGGCCGGTTCAAATCCCACTGCTGCTACTTGTGATCCAAAATCCAAATAAATAAAGGGGATGTCAGAGGCATAGCAAAGGCATGGACGTCCTTCTCACAGAAACATCCACATTTTGGACATCCTCAACTGCCGTCGCAGGGACGGAGGCATAGCAAAGGATGTCCTTCACCCATACTCTTAAAAAAAAAAAAAAAAAAAAAATCGTCCCTGATGAGCACTTGAACGTTTTCACCTGGACTTGTGTTTTTTCTAAGGTTGTAGATGGCTATTATACACGCAGCTTGTCTGCATGTATGAAGCAGTCTTTGGCATGCGCAGAGCAGCCACGCATAATGCTTGGCTGCTCTGCACTGGCTTCCCCTCCTTAGGAAGGAAATCGTGTGCAAATGAGCTAACAGCGAGCCGCTCATTTGCATGCAATTTCCTTCATGCATGCCCATTCCTTTCCAAATCGCTAAGGGATCGGTAAGGGAAGGGCTTTTTCTTTTCAGTTAGTGCATCTGGCTGAAGGTAAGAGAGCTATGTACCTGGGAGCAATTTGTGAAGTCCACTGCAGTGCCCCCTAGGGTGCCCAGGTTGGTGTCCTGGCATGTCAGGGTGACCAGTGCACTATGAATGCTGGCTCCTCCCACGACCAAATGACTTGGATTTGGTCGTTTCTGAGATGGGCGTCCTCACTTTCCATTATCGCTGAAAATCAGAAACGACCAATCCTGGGAACGCCATCTCTAAGGTCGACCTAAATTTGCTGATTTGGGCGTCCCTGACCATATTATCGAAACAAAAGATGAATGCCCATCTTGTTTCGATAGTACAGGTTTCCCCGCCCTTGCTGGAGCCATCCTGCAAGGACGTCCCCAGGAAAACGTGGGCGTCGCTTTCGATTATGCCCCTCCTAATCCCCTTTCCTTCTGATCATTACCCCCCCTCTACCTAACTTATTTACTCAGTCTTTGCAGTCTCTTTTTTTAGGGTGTCACTTCACTTATTGCCAGTTTTCATGTATCGAGACTCCATTTTCATTCACTACAATGTTTACTGACACAGCTCTTTTTTTTTTTTATTAAATCATTTATTTATAATGTTTCATTTTACAAGGGTCACTTGCAAATAGTAGTACAGAGATGACTGCACATTAATACAAGATAAGAAAACAATCCCAACTAGATATATGGATTATATACAATCTTTCTCTTTCTTAGACCACAAAGTGAAGAAAAATAGGGATGCCCACTGCATTTACCACATGGTATTTACTCTTATGCACTTTAACTTTTACAGTTAAGGTTTGGTAAGTGCCAAAAATTACCACACTTAAGTAAAAGAGCCCCATCGATGGTAGTAAATATGTAACCACCTAGAATGCTATTCTGTTTGGGTGGGAGAGAAATTTAAATAAATAACAAATGAATTTGCCCTATCCATTATGATGTAAAGCCTCAATAAGATATGGACTGTCATAATTTACCACTCAGAACTGCTCTGCTCACTCTGAGGGATGGGAATTTGATAGATCCATTTCAGCTTTGCTATGTAAGATGAACCATGAAGAAATTTGAGAATAATATAAAGTGATGAGTTTTATTGAAATACATTTTTTAGTTCTGAGTTTGTTAAAAAAAAGCCGTAAATAGTAACATTGCATTAAATTACAAAAAAAAATGTCATGTTTACCTTTGGACCATATAAAAGGGTAATCTACTTTAGGAATTTATTGAAATATGCATTTGACCAGAGGTGCTTGAACATTACATATAACTGTATTTAGGTGGATGAATATCCCTTTTAGGTCATGGTCAGAGGCGGTATGCCTCCTATGTGCTAGTCTGAATATCTCTCTTGCCTCTTTTAAATGAGTGTCTTTATTGTGGAAAGGGTGGAGGGGGTTTCACCTGTGTTTCCTTCTGCTCCTTTGAGCTTCCAAGTGAGTTTGAACCATGACTGGGATCTGGTCCATGAGCCTTCACTCTCAACTAACCAGGGATTTTTTTCCTAGATTATATTCCCCCCCCCCCCCCCCCCCCAGTTTCCTATAGTCTGGTCATTGCAGTCGTAGCTGTTGACAAAGTGCCATGCATCAGTCCACCTCTGAGAATTCAGGGAAGGGTCATAAATCAACCATTAGATGCTGCCACTGCATGATGATTCCTTCTCTGAAGCATCTCCAGCAGACCCAGAGAGTGGACAAGCTGACCTGGGAATCAAATCCAAATCAAATGATTAAAATGGACACAAAAATTACTATGGAACTTTATAGACTCTGTGTGCAAAGTTGATGGTGTAAAATGAAATGACTTAAGATTTCTTTCTTTCCCAAACCTTGGTTCAGATATTTTGTTAAATGTATTTCTCATAAGGATAATTAATCCTTTTCTTTCATGAAATCCTTCACCTACCAACTATTATCTCTGTCTTGTTGAGCAGGTTGTCTTGTCAGGGTGATGATTCACAAACTACTTAGATTTCTTATGTTAAAGAAGGGGGGGGGGGGGGGGGAATGTGACCATGGAATGAAATCACTGGCAAGTTCATCATGATCAGACTTGTATTTCATGTACACCTGGTCTCTTAAAATGTTGAGTTAATTAGATGCACAGTTTCTCATGATTTGTGCAAAAATCTTTAAAATAGTTCAAATTGCTTTATGTTTGATGATTAAATTGTTAATCAGATCTTTTCCAGAACCTGATCAAACATTTTTAATTTCTGGTCATTAGGTCAGTCTTTTCAAAATTTGCAATTCCGGAAAAATAAGTCAAGTGGAAAGATTATGCAATCATACTGTATTATGCTTTTTGTCCTGTGTCTGTATATTCAATGCACTGTTGATAGTTTTCCAAGTATAATTCATTGCAGCTTGATGTAAAGGTTATTTGATTGGGTGGAGTGTTGCTAGAGAGCTGCCAAACAAGATGGCCATGCTTTCATTTGTTCTTCCCCTGGAGCTTACTGCAAAATAAGTGTTAGAAAACGTAGGTAGAGATTTTAAACTTTGGTAGCAGCTTGAAGGATTTAAAAAAAAATTTTTTAAGGTTCTACTGAGTATAAACAGAATTATGCTGGCAAGATTTGGCAGGATGTCAACTAATACTAAGCCATATCCTGAGGCAGGATACAGGAGGGTTGCAGGCCCAGTAAGAATTCAGTTTGGTAGCAGGCAATTAGAGTGGGCTTATCTCCAAAGTGGATCTTTGAGATGTTAAGAGAGGAAGCTGTTCTACTCTGCTTAGAGGAGAAATTATCAAGCTGTATTAGGGCTTTAAGTTTAATTAATTGCTCCTTAATGCAACTTAAAGGGCCTTAACACAGCTTGACTTGCTTTACCACTGTGAAATTTAGGTTGCCTCAGGTTAAATAATTATGAGACGCAAAACATAGAAACTTATGTAAAGCAACTCATTACTACTACTACTACTTGACATTTCTAAAGCGCTATTACTATGTAAAAACTAGAATGTGACTTGTGGGATGCACTAGGTGTGAACTGCAAGTCACATTCTGGGCTTAGAATGATGGTTAAATAACCTCAGTCAAAAATTAGGGTTACTTTACTATGCTGGGAGCATTGGGCCCCAAAGCCACAGGCCAGAGACTAAAAGCCAGTGCCATTCCCATGAATGTCTTCCCCCTCCCCCCAAAGGACCCTCCATCCCCTAAAAGTCCTACAACGTGATTCCCTAATGGTCCAGTGGTGATTGCCCAATCTTCCTGATCAGCATCAAATCCAACATGGCACTCCTAGTAGTAGTCTTGCACTACTACTGCTAGGGGGTCATGTTTGATATGGTGCTGGCCAGGATAGGCGAAACTGGGGATCTCTCCTTTCTGATCTAACCAGGACAGTCTGAATTTATCTAGAATATTTAAGGGACCTAATGGTGAAGTGACTCAGCATGCTGTTCTGCTAGTTACCTTTGTGTTTTCCTAAGACAGAAATTTTATCCTACACCTATTTTTCCAAAAGCTTGCGTGTTATTTCGGGGCTTAAAAATATGGATGTTTCCTGCTATAGCTAAATTTACCCAAGAACAGAGGTAAACATGTTCTTGGGAAGATCGAGAGTAGGTGGAGTTAGGTATCTAGTACCTGCAAGAATTAAAGGCTTCGCAGTAATATTTTGCACTCATTGTAAATGCATCACATTCCTACTCAACAGCCCCAATCTAATTATGTTAAAACAAACAAAACTAGCACAAAATCCTGATGTCTAAAATGATATGAAATTCTATTCCCAGTGTGTGTACTACGATCTTTTACTTCTGTTGAATTATCTTCTAGCACAAAATAGGTCTTCCAGTGGATCCAGAGAACTTGTCTTATGGGGATTCAAAAACATCTTATTTATTCACTAGTAAAAAAGCCCCGTTTCTGATGCAAATGAAACGGGGGCTAGCAAGGTTTTCTTCAGAGTGTGCATGTGGGAGTGTCCGTGCCCGTGCCCTCTGCCCTCTCTCCCTTCCCCTGTGCTGTCTGTCCCCTTCCCCTCCGAGTCCAGTGCTTCAGTGTTATGTTTCCTGTTGTGCTGTGTTTGTGTTACAGATAGAGTGAAGGCGTCTCTGTCCCCTCCCCCCTCTGAGTCCTTCACTGTTACAGAGAGAGGGATTTCGTGCTGTGCTGTTTTCCTTCACTCATGGGGAAACCGGATATCTCTGGCGCTTCACACTTCCGGCTGGAGGCTTTGGTGGTGCCTTTTATATATAGAGATATCTACTCCTTGATAGCTTGTGAACAGTTTAATCAACTGGACCATACGGGCTGCTTCTGAAGGAATATAAAGTTGGAGATCACCTCCAAACCTCTGAACCAATGATAGCTTATAGCTGACATGGGCTATATAAGCATGTGTATGTGTATAATAATGTTTTTTGGGGGGTTTTTCTTTTTCAAGAAGGGGTAAAAAGTGTGTCCAATGGCCTTTGTTAAAGAAAAATAAAATAAGACTGAGGGCCTTGTAACATTTTGCAGTCTTGTGACTGGGAAGCATTGATTAGTTAATTATGAATAATTACGGTAACTTGACCTTAATACTCTGTCCCATTCCTGAAGGAAAGTTCATCAATTTAAATAAGTAAGTTATTAAATTTCTTGTCATTAGAAGATAAACCAAGAATGGTCTGAGAGGTTTTGAGAGAGACTAGATTGAAGGGAAAGGTAATCCTACTAGAGTTCTAGTTTCATTACAGTGCATTTGAAATAAAAATTGGATTAGCATGGAAGTTGAGCTCTGTGAGCAAGTATTAGATATCTCTGAAGAGAGAAGTGGTGGTCATAGAATAGGTGGAGTTGTTTTATTTTGTTTTTTTACAAAACAGGAAAATGTCAGCTTAACTCAACCAGTTTTGTTCCACATATTGAATATATTGAATGAATTTACAAGTCCGTCCCTTTACTGCTACAGTTTGAGCAATCCAGGTTCATGATCGGAGTTAAAATGTATGGAGCCACAAGATAGTGGGACTAAGCTTAAAAGAGCAGACCAATTAGGTTAAGTTATCTTTATTTAACATATTGCCCTTCACTGACTTGCAGGCCAAAGCGGTTTACAAAACAAATTTAAAAAAGAAAGAAGGAAGAAAGGAATGACAATATTCCATAGGATAGACGACAAATAGGTAGGGGAATGTGGGATACAAATGCAATAAATTAAATAAAAATAAATAAAATTAAGGCAAAAAAAGGCAACTTTTAATACAAAGGATCATGACTCTGTCAGTGCTCTAGCCTGGTTGCTCAAAAGCTAGCCTGAAAAAAAAAGTGCTTTCTGTAAAGCTTTAAACCTGGAAAGAGATTCTTTGGCATGGAGGGTTCTTAGGGAGTTAGTTCTTAGTGTTTAGGCCAGGGAAGGAAGCACAAGACAGTGTTCCTGAAGAGAGTGCGTAGTATGTGGAGGTTGATATGGGATGATCAAAGATGACATATAGCTTGGAGTATGATCATGCATTGCTCTGAAAACCTGCAAGATTTTAGACTGAAATTGGTACATTGGCAGCTAGTGCATATGAGCTAAGAGAGGACTCACATGATTAAAACGGCAAGCTTGACAGAGAAAGCAGGCTGCTGATGGGAAGATGTCCAAGTTTTAGGCATACAGCCCTATTATTATTAGCATTTGTATAGCGCTACCAGACGCACGCAGCGCTGAACACCTGACACAGAGAGACAGTCCCTGCTCAATAGAGCTTACAATCTAAAAGACAGACAAGACAAGGGAGAAGGAAGTACTGGGTGAGAAGGAACAAGGGCAGAGGCAAATGAGTAGTGGCTAGGAGCCAAAAGCAGCAGTGAAAAAGGTGGGTTTTCAGCATAGATTTGAAAACAGGTAGAGATGGAGCTAGACGTACAGGCTCAGGAAGTTTATTCCAGGCATAAGGTGCCGCGAGAGAAAAGGAACGAAGCCTGGAGTTAGCTGTGGAGGAGAAGGGGGATGCCAAGAGAGATTTGTCCAGTGAGCGGAGGTCACGGGGAGGAATGTAGGGAGAGATGAGAGTGGAGAGGTGATGGGGGGGGGGGGGGGGGCTGCAGAATGGATGCATTTAACTCCCCTCAGCCATGTGGGGTGGTGGAGGAGTAGCCTAATAGTGCAGTGGACTGGGGAGCTGGGTTCGATTCCCACTGCTGCTCCTTGTGCCCCTGGGCAAGTCACCTAACCCTCTATTGCCCCAGGTACAAAAAAAAAAAGATTATGAGCCCAGTAGGGACAGAGAGAGTACCTGCATATAAACCGGTATATCAATTCCATGACCTTGTCTAGGCTGAAGTGGATCTAGAGGTGACATTTTACATTTTTAACAGAAAATCTCCTTTTTAAAATTTTGAACATGTGATATTCAGATCTTTGATCGTTTTAATTGTACAGCAACAGTCATTTCTCAAGAGCCTAAAAGATAGGCTTCAGGCCAAGTTTCCATCATGCTTTGTAAACCAGATTATGTTTTGTAAAACCATATAGCTTGGATATGTGGTAAAAGGCCACTGCAGAATTTTTCTGCCCTGTTTGAGCTTAATACCAATTCAGTTAAATATTTATGTGAACTGCTCACTGGATATTTGAGCTGTTGCTGCTTTTTACGTTTTGGTTTTATTTGCTACTCTGCCTTAAGAATGATGTGACTGCACAACTCAAAATTGTTTTCTTTAATTTTTTTGTTAGTGTCATCCAAGCTCCCTTACCAAGCCCTGTTGACAAGGTAAGCTATTCAAGTTTATCTGAAGAGCAAGAAGGTGGTAAACCGAAGCTCTTGGTACAGTAGGTGTGTATTTTGAATTGGGCAATTCGAGCCTTATTCTTTACAAAACAGAGTAATGTTCCGTGCAGTAAGTAGGCTGCTTTGAAAGAGTGTGGTATGCAAATCATCTGATACTGTTTTTATAAAAATTGGGTAAAGAGAAGGAAGATGAAACAAAGATCAGGATCACTTATTTGTGTTATGGGTACACCACTGAAGTCTGTATTCCTTGTTTTTTTTAACGCTAATGTAGATTAAATAATCTTTCATCGAGAGAGTTTTTAGTAAAGAATTTGATTATTTTGCAAGACAGCTGTTGTTGGAACACTGAGTCATTTCTATATGGGAAAGACTGACAAATATTGTTGCTTCAGATGACCAATTTTGGCTTCATTTTTCTATCTTTTAAAAACTGGGGTCACAATATTTTTTCTTTAACCCCAAAATGATAATTTTCTCATAGATTGGCCCTGTTCTGGGGTTTCATCTGTCAAATGCAGTAAAATAAATGAATTAATCATTTAGATGGAGCTATGACTTAAACAGCCCATTGCTGTTTGACAGAACCCAAGAGACAAATATCACCTGCATATTACTCTGTGTCCAAGGTAGAGCAGCATGTCTGAACTATGCAAAACTGTACACAAGATGTGCTGAAAAATGATACACAGATAACCATTCTCTGTCCTGTTACTAGATAGGCATGTATTGCCAATAAACCCGTAACATTTCAGGTGAAATGAGACAAACTCAGTATGGCAGTGGGCTCTCCCTTTCCTCAGTACCACAGCTATGCATCAAGTGGCACTAATGTGGACGTCCCTCTCTGATCAGTATAGGACAGTCCAGTCCATCTATAATGGTGAGGGCTCAGCTTTCTAAAAATTGAAACTCTTTATTCAGGAATGACAATTTGAATGGGTGAATTAATCCTTTGTGCGATCCGGCAACAGGGGAGGGTCAGCAGCGGGCAGGCAAGACTGGGGATCTTTCCTGCCTGCCCCGAAGCATTTGCTGGACAACCTGGGTGGCTGGAGGGGGGGCAGGGAGAGAGGAGAGTCACTGGACATGGGTGGCTGGAGGAGGGGGCAGGGGAGAGAGGAGGGTCGCGGTACATGGGTGGCTGGAGGGGGGGCAGGGAGAGAGGAGGGTCGCTGTACATGGGTGGCTGCTCAATGAGAGTCTGTATCGCACACATACTCTCTCACACACACTGTATCTTTGTGAAACACACTTTCTCTCTCTCACACTCACTGTGTCTCAGATATGCAGTCGCACACACTCATTCTCACCCACACACTCTCTCACAGACACACTCGCAACCAGTCTCACTCTCTCTCTGTCACACACACACACTCGCACATTCACTCTCTCTCTCTCACACAGTCACTCACACACTCTCAAACATACACACTCCGAGGAAAGCCTTGCTAGCTCCCATTTCATTTGTGTCAGAAACGGGCCTTTTTTACCCACCTCCCTGCTCCCCCCGTTTTCTATTTCTGTTGATGGCTCTCTCATTCTCCCTGTCTCCTCAGCTCGAAACCTTGGGGTCTTCTTTGACTCTTCTCTCTCCTTCTCTGCTCATATCCAGCAGACCGCCAAGACCTGTCGTTTCTTTCTTTACAACATCCGTAAAATCCGCCCCTTTCTTTCCGAGCACTCTACCAAAACCCTCATCCACACCCTTGTCACCTCTCGTTTAGACTACTGCAATCTGCTTCTTGCTGGCCTCCCACTTAGTCACCTCTCCCCTCTCCAGTCTGTTCAAAACTCTGCTGCCCGTCTCATCTTTTGCCAGGGTCGCTTTACTCATACTACCCCTCTCCTCAAGACCCTTCACTGGCTCCCTATCCATTTTCGCATCCTGTTCAAACTTCTTCTACTAACCTATAAATGTATTCACTCTGCTGCTCCCCAGTATCTCTCCACACTCGTCCTTCCCTACACCCCTTCCCGTGCACTCCGCTCCATGGATAAATCCTTCTTATCTGTTCCCTTCTCCACTACTGCCAATTCCAGACTTCGCGCCTTCTGTCTCGCTGCACCCTACGCCTGGAATAAACTTCCTGAGCCCCTACGTCTTGCCCCATCCTTGGCCACCTTTAAATCTAGACTGAAAGCCCACCTCTTTAACATTGCTTTTGACTCGTAACCACTTGTAGCCACTCGCCTCCACCTACCCTCCTCTCTTCCTTCCCGTTCACATTAATTGATTTGATTTGCTAACTTTATTTATTTTTTGTCTATTAGATTGTAAGCTCTTTGACATTGCTTTTGACTCGTAACCACTTGTAACCACTCGCCTCCACCTACCCTCCTCTCTTCCTTCCCGTTCACATTAATTGATTTGATTTGCTTACTTTATTTATTTTTTGTCTATTAGATTGTAAGCTCTTTGAGCAGGGACTGTCTTTCTTCTATGTTTGTGCAGCGCTGCATATGCCTTGTAGCGCTATAGAAATGCTAAATAGTAGTAGTAGTAGTATGTATATATTTAAAAAAAAAAAAAAAAGCAGAATCTAGCTTAATCTGGGTGGCAGCATTGGAGCTTTCATGGCCACTAGAAATTATTTGGGTGCCAGCTGATATTCAGACCAGTGCCCAGACAACAAAGCAGATAAAATTAGGACAGTCTTTACTTTATCCTTTTTATCTGGGTACTAGTCTGAATATGATGGCTAACCAGATTTAAAAAAAAAACAAACCCCAGCAAGAAAAGGGTCTCCACAAGAAGCACCAAGGCAAAAAAAAAAAAAAACCCAAACAAAAAAACCTAGTGGTGTTTTGGCATGTATAGCCTCTGTCAGTGGTCTGTAACTTCAAGTCATATACTTGTATATGAACAGTAGATCACTATCAGTGTGAAGTTAACTTTTTGTAGACACCTCTTTTCTGGAATAGCTTACCGGCTAACCGGATAAACCCTACCCATAGGGCCACCCTGGCACTGTGGATAATGCTGCAGTGTTCTTCTTGGATTTTATGCGACATTATGCAGTTTATGTGCTGCTGAACATCCAGGAATAACTTCTGAGCGGGAAATAACCAGTTAGGAGCCGCACTAAATGGTTATCAGTATTGGCCCCTAAGTTATGTTTTTGTGTGTGATGTTGGGGGGGGGGAGGTTACATCAAGGTAAATGCATCCAAACTGAGTGCGCTAATGTTACTTTTTTAAAGCATTTTAAATTTTTGTAACTAAAATTTTTCAAATTTGTGCTTTTTCTAAAATTTGCAAATTGGTGGTTAACTGAAGTATGTTTCTTCTCAGGTTGCTGCTAATACTCCCACTATGTACTCTCAGGAACTGTTCCAGCTTTCTCAGTATCTACAGGTAAAATGAAACAGCAGACCCACCTTTCTCTTCTTTGAATTTATTTATTTATTTGTTTTATATCCCACATTTTCCCACCTATTTTCAGGCTCAATGTGGCTTACAAAGTACTGTAAAGGCATTTGCCATTTCGATTGATAACAAATATAAGATTGTGTTGTGGTCAAATGAGGTAGAAGTGAATCATACGTCAGGGGTCAAGGGAAGAGGATAGTATGTTGTCCAGTACGATCATTGATTATGTTGTGTAGCTGGGTGTGGAGATTTATGTTGGATCGGTGAGATAGGCTTTTTTGAAGAGGTGGGTTTTTAATGATTTCCTGAAGTTTAGGTAGTCATGTATTGTTTTCACTTCACTGCATACGGGAGACCATTCCATAGTTGTGCGCTTATGTAGGAGAAACTAGATGCATAAGTTGTTTTGTATTTTAGCGTTTTGCAGTTTGGGTAATGTAAGTTTAGGTATGATTGGGTTGATCTGCGTTTGTTTCTAGTTGGTAGATCTATGAGGTCTGTCATGTATCCTGGGACTACGCTGTAGATGATTTTGTGGACCAAAGTGCAGATTTTGAAGATGATCTGTACTTTGATTGGGAGCCAGTGCAGCTTTTCTCGAAGGGGTTTAGCATTTTTGAATCGTGTTTTACAATATATCAGTCTGGCTGCTGTGTTTTGGGCGGTCTGGAGTTTTTTTGTGAGTTGTTCTTTACATCCCGCACAGATTCCGTTGCAGTAATCTGCATGCCTTAGGATCATTGATTGTATTAGTTTATGGAAGGTGTCCCACGGAAAGGTTTTATTCGTTTAAGTTTCCACATTGTGTAAAACATTTTCTTTATTACAGTTTTTACTTGGCTCTCAAGAGTGATGTTGCGGTCGATTGTATTTTTAGGCTGTCTGAGATAGGGAGTGCGTGTCCTGGGGTGTTTGTTCTTTTCACTTACATGAGTTAACTGCTAATAACATTAAAGCACTTTGTTGAAATGAATGTCTTTGTATGCAAAATAGGTATGTATATACCCCCTGTTTTTGTGTATCTGCTCACATATAGGGTTATCATATATATGCAATAGCAGGTAAGAATTACATGCCTGTTCTTGTGAAGGGCCAGAAAGATACCTTTTAATATGTAAACGGACCTTGTATATCATAATGCATCTGCTTTTGGTTTGTTCCTGAGATTTTAGTTGCATTTTTGTATTCCTGGTCAAGAGACATGTGTTTGTAAACTGTGTTCATACAGATAACGGGGCCTGATTTGTAACTGTGTTTTCCCTATTTGTTTTTAAACTTATGATCAGTTGACTTTTACTTTAACATATGCACTGAGTGACAGGTTTAGCTTGTCCCCAGGGTTCAAACTTTAGTTTCTTAAAATTTGGCAGTCGCATATTCCATCTGCACAAGTTTAGAAATAGCTGTGATGCACAATGTTTTGACATGGCCTTTAGCCCAGTAATCTAACTAGAATGGAGATCTGAATAGTCTTATACCATTATCAGTGATGACCTCTCCAAGTTGGTGTTGAATTATCTAGTAGCTTAGTGCACCTGTATTTCTGCTACCTTAAAAAGAAGGTGACCGTTGAATGACAATGACTTTACTCTCCAAGTCCGTGGTTATCCCTCAAACATTCTTAAGAACTTATGGAAAATTAAAAAAAAACAAATGTGAAAGGAAATATCAGTTCCATAACAATTTTGTCAGAACAAACTACAAGCTTTTCCACAAGGACATTATTGTGAAACAGTATTCTGCGAAGCTAGTTCATCAGTTCTGCTGTGCCACAGCCCTTTGGTTTGAAGGAGATGAGCAGAGGGGATAATGACAGATCAGTTATGAGTTCTGATAATCGCCCTAAAGAAAACAAGGAGTGCTTCATGTCCTCCCCACAAGGATGTCCTTGTACTTATTACAGATAGAAGTGAAAATCCTTTTCTTCTCCTGGTTCCCACTTATAACGGTTTTAAAAAGCATTTATTGTTTGAACACCTACTTTAAAGCAGTAATAACTAAATTTGTAGCTTCTTAGACTGGTTGTTCCCAAACTGTGAGGCATGACCCCTAATGGTGTCACACAGTCCTCATTTGGGGTTGTATCCACATACAGGGCAGTGATGTCAACAGCTCCCGCAGGCTGTGAGATGCTACAGCTTGGCCTGTGTGGTTCAATAAGGGATGGGGACTAGTTTGGAGTAGATGCATGGTGGGAAAGAAGACCAGAGCTAAGGTGGGGGCTCAGCTCACATGAATTTTCTGAGCAGCAAAATGGGATTACATTCATGAAAAAGCCACTGCTGTGGACCCTCAGAATGGTTAAGTTGGTACTTTTTAAAATTTAATATTTGTGAAGATGATATCCTTTTGAGCGTGGTTCTTTCCATTTTCTGGCTACACAAGTGGCTCTTTATAGTAAACATAGTAGATGACGGCAGAAAAAGACCTGCACGGTCCATCCAGTCTGCCCAAGAAGATAAATTCATATGTGCTACTTTTTTATTTGTACTGTCCTCTTCAGTGCACAGACCGTATAAGTCTGGCCAGCCCTATCCCCGCCTCCTAACCACCAACCCCGCCTCCCAACCACCTGCTCTGGCACAGAACCTATATGTCTGCCCAGCACTATCCCCACCTCCCAACTACCAGTCCCGCCTCCCACCACCAGCTTTGGCACAGATCGTATAAGTCTGCCCAGCACTATCCCTGCCTCCCACCACCGGCTCTGGCACAGACCGTATAAGTCTGCCCAGCACTATCCCTGCCGCCCAACCACCAGCCCCGGCACAGACCGTATAAGTCTGCCCAGCACTAGTCCCGCCTCCCAACCACCAGCCCTAGCACAGACCGTATAAGTCTGCCCAGCACTAGCCCCGCCTCCCAACCACCAGCTCTGCCACCCATTATAGGCTAAACATTTTGTGTATCAATATCATAAAGATACAGCTTGAATTTATGTGCTATGAAGTAGTAATAAGGCCTTGAGTTTTTAGACTAGATATTTGTAGATACTATCTTAATGCTATTCTCATTGACATCTTAAAAATCCACTTCCATTTTTATAGATTTTTTTTTTTTTGCTTTCAATAATAATTTTGTAGGAGGCCTTACATCGGGAACAGATGCTGGAACAAAAGTTGGCCACCCTTCAGCGGCTATTAGCCTGTACACAAGAGGCTTCGAATACTAGTTGGCAGGTACTGCAGACCTTTGCCTTTTTTTGCAGTTATGCACGCAGGATGGTGAGTGGCAGATAACTAGTCTTTTATGAAGAATAACATTAAAAGTACTTTCAAGTAAAAGACCAGCGTTTGGTAAAACAGACTATTTCCATATCTTTCCTCTTAAATGAGTCTTGAGAGGACAGTTCCATCAGATAGATCTCATACAGCTGTGCATTTACTCTTGCATTAAAGCTAACCACTAATGTTAACAGCAAAGCTGTAATTGGAAGCCAGTTGTGTAGTTAATTGTTGCCCTGCTTTAAGTAGTGAACTGATGCTGCTTCTCATTTTACACATTATGGAATTCATCTCTAATTCATTTTTTAACTATTGTATTGTGAAATTTTCTTCTGCTTTTTCTAAGTGGTTTGTTTTTATACCAACAGGCTTTAATAGCTGAAGATAGACTGCTATCAAGATTAGAAGTCATGGGAAATCAGTTGCAAGCATGTTCAAAAGTAGGTACCTCAGTCCGAATAAGCAGTATGCAGTGGTTACAGATGTGGACCATACGTAAAGAAAATGCAACGAACCCTGGTCTGTGTGCTACCTTACAGTGTGTTTACTCAATAATTGTCTTGCCTCATTCCATGCTACCAATCCCAGGGCAAGCAGTGGCTTCCCCCATGTTCATTCTATGGACTTTTCCTCCTGGAACTTGTCCAAACCTTTTTTTAAACCCAGATACACTAACCACTGTTACCATATCCTCTAGCAGCAAATTACAGAGCTTAACTATTCTTTGAGTGAAAAAATATTTCCTTCTATTTGTTTTAAGAGTATTTCCATGTAATTTAATCGAATGTCTCCTGGTCTTTGCCGTTTTTGAAAGAGTGAAAAATTGATTCACTTTTACCCGTTCTGCACCACTCAGGATTTTATAGACCTTAGTCATATCCCCCCACTCAGCCATCGCTTTTCCAAGCTGAAGAGAGCCCTTACCTCTTTAGCTTTTCCTCATAGGAGTTCCATCCCCTTTATCATTTTGGTTGCTCTTTTTTGAGATATGGAGACCAGAATTGAACAGGCACAGTGAACAGGAAGAACCTCTACGTATACATATACAGTACAAGAACAAAGTAGTAGAGGCTGGCCAAAGGACAATCCAACACAGAAGATGATGCTTTAAAAGATTCTTTATTTGCTGCTTGGACTCTCCCGAGGAGTGCTGTTTGGCCAGCATTGTTCTCTGATCTGTTTTCCTTGTGGCTTAATGTCTTTTTCTGAACACTATTGTGACCCCTGAGGCGGGTGTTCTTTGATGCCGAAACACGGACCATGTCGGGTCCTTTGTGTCCAAGCAGCAAATAACGCATCTTTTAAAGCACCATTATAGGTTCTCTTTGTTCTAAGATTTGATATACCACCTTTGCTAACAAAAGGTCAAAGCGGTTTACAATAAAAATTCTGGATAAAATAGAATAGGAAAGCAATTAAATTAGGAAAGAGCACATACATACATTTTATATAAGCATAAATGTCAAAATAGATACTGAGGGCTGCATCTCCAAGAGATTGTGTAGGCTGTGGATGACCCCATCTAAGTTGTGGACAGGTTAAATGCCAGCTAGAAATAGTAAGCTTTTAATAATGATTTGACTCTTGGCAGGGAAAGTTTTACTCTAATATCCTTGGGAAGATTATTCCACAGACTTGGTGCCAAATAGAAAAATGCTGATGTCTTGGTGATTTCATAATGAGCAGATTTCAGTGACTAAAATGTAACCTATTCAGAAGACACACTCAACCAGCATGCATGCTAACTCAAACACTGTTGTGTGCACACAATGCTTTACAAAGACTGACCTAGTTACTAAACCCTCTGAGGACAGGAATGTAACTGAATGTAACTCTTCTTGAGCTACAACTGAAAAAGGTGTGAGCAAAATCCCTTCCCTTTCTTTTTTCCCTATGGTGAAAGTACCAGTTGGCATGGGGCATATGGGGAATATCATCTCACCCTTCCCTTAGAGACGAGGAACTCAGCAGTGCTTAACTTGTTTTTTTCTTCCCCTGCCTCTGCAAAGGGCATATATGGACCAAAGGGCTTAGCAGCCGTGCCTAGCACACAGACATACCAGAGCAGATAAGGAGCTTGGTAGTCTCAACATGTACAAAGAGTGAAGTAATATGAGAGGCTTCTTGTTTCTATTTAGAAGCAATAGATAACATCATAAAAGTAAACTGTGCTCTCCTCGCCACAGCCTTCTAAAGCGTTTCAATTGAAAGGCTAGGAAGAAAAAGAGCAATCAATACATGGAGATCTGAGGGCAGGGATAGTGGAGTAGGAGATAGGGTAAGCAGGCAAACACAGCGAAGGTGATACAAACGATGATGTAGAAAAAATGTCCAACAGACTCAGAGTTCACATCAGAAGTTTTATTCAAAAATATATGCAATGGACTCAACACAAATCGTGTTTCGGCCGCGAGGGCCTGCCTCAGGAATCCTTGTATAGTGCACAAGTTGAACTTCTCTGTGTATTATAGCATCTGAAAGAGATGACCTAGTATCTGATGAACTGATCAGAACACACACTGCTAAATAGGAGCAGAATATAGCAAACACTGGAGTGTGCACTTCTAAATTGATGCTATAGTATGCAGAGAAGTTCAACGTGCACTATACAGGGTCCTGAGGCAGGAACACGATTCGTGTTTAGTCCATATATTTTTGAATAAAACTTACAACATATGACCACATAAACTTCCGGAACTCACTAAAAACTAACCTGTTCAAAAAGGCATACTCTACCGATCCATCTTAAATGCCTGAACTCTGCAACACAACAAAACCAAAGCACGTAATGGACATAATATAACTCTTCCGCTGTACGATTCCCTTATGTGTCTGTTCCACATGAACCTTATCCTACCACAACATCACTTTGTATTTGTTCATACCGGAGTTGGCGATCGCCTCTCCGGTACTATGTAAGCCACATTGAGCCTGCAAATAGGTAGGAAAATGTGGGATACAAATGTAACAAATAGATGTGAACTCTTTGAGTCCGTTGGTTGTTTTTTCTATATCATCATTTGTGTCACTTTCGCTGTATTTGTCTGCATGCTTTGACCTGTGTGGAGGTTTTTTGGTCTTCTGTGCTTTTAGGAGGTAGGATGCCAAGCTGCTTGATCTGTTTGACATGAAAGGGGAGGTCCAGTAGGGCTGTGAAGCACCTTGGCCTGTTTTGTTGGGGGAGGATTTGGGGATTGAGGATGGAGGTTTGTTGGACCATCACAGCATCCTAATTTAAATCTGAAGGAAGGAATCCATTGGAGCACACCACGGTCACTTGTTCTGTCAGAAGCTGGGAGAAATGTGAGCATCCGCTGTTACCTCTTGTGGAGAAGAAGATATTTGGTGTCAGAGGCTCTCTAACCTTGTGGGGGAGTACAGGGAATTGACATATGGGGCTAGTACATCTGTTGGTATTCCAGGTGTATGGTAAAGTTTAATATTTATTTATTTATTGCATTTGTATCCCACATTTTCCCACCTACTTGCAGGCTCAATGTGGCTTACATAGTTTTGTTATGACATTGTCATTCCAGGGTATCAGATACAATTAGTGATGTGCAGAGATTAAGTAAGGGAAGAAAGAAGGAAGTGATAAGGTTAAGTATAGAAGGTGGACTTTCATAGCTGGGTGGGTTGGTGAAGTGGATTAGTGAGGTTATTGGTTCTCTTTGTAGGCCTTATTGAAGAAGTATGTCTTCAGAGATTTGCGAAAGTTGGTTATTTCGTCGATTGATTTCAGGTCTGTAGGTAGTGCATTCCATAACTGCGTGCTCGTGTATGAGAAGGTAGTGGCATGCATCAGCTTGTATTTTAGTCCTTTACAGCTGGGGAAGTGCAGATTGAGAAATTTGTGGGATGATCTTGTGGTGTTCCTGGGAGGTAGGACCACGAGGTTTAGCATTTAGATTGGGGCGTCTGCGTGAATGATTTTGTGTACAATCATGCAGATCTTGAAAGCAATGCATTCCTTAAGTGGGAGCCAGTGAAGTTTCTCTCTTAGGGGTTTTACACTTTCATATTTAGTTTTTCCAAATACGAGTCTGGCAGCAGTATTCTGAGCTGTTTGGAGCTTTTTGATGGTCTGTTCTTTGCATCCAGCGTACAGTGCGTTGCAGTAGTCCAGATGGCTTATTACCATTGATTGTACCAGGGTATGGAAGATGGGAAGAAGGGTTTTACTCGTTTGAGTTTCCACATGGCGTGGAACATCTTTTTCATCATATTCTTCACGTGGGTATCGAGAGTGAGGTTTCGATCAATGGTAACTCCAAGAATTTTCAAGTTTTGTGAGACAGGGAGAGCGCAGTATGGTGTGATTATGGTGGAGAAGTTTTTTGTGTTGTGAGGTGAGTACAAGACATTGTGTTTTTTCTGCGTTAAGTTTTAGTTGGAATGCATCCGCCCAGTTGTGCACGATTTGGAGGCTTTGGTTGATCTCGTTTAGATCATGTTTAAACGGGATATAAATTGTGACATCGTCTGCATATATGTAGGGGTTGAGGTTTTGATTGGCTAGACGTTTGGCTAAAGATATCATCATTAGGTTAAATAAGGATGGCGAGAGGGGGGATCCTTGGGGGGATAATAATACATAGACATCCCCTAAATTCATAAGGAGAAAAAGAACAATGTATCAAGAATTGTGTTCAGAAATGCACTTAAAATAAAAAAAAATCAGACCAGCCTGGAGATATGAAAGGTCCAGTTTTTATTTATTTTATTTATTTATTGCATTTGCATCCCACATTTTCCCACCTATTTGCAGGCTCAATATGGCTTACATCTTACCGGTCAAGGCGATCGCCTAGACCGGTATGGAAACAAATACAATTTGATGTTAGGGTCGGGTAAAACTAGTATATTCATGTGCCTAGGGATCAAGGATAGGAAGTAATATGTAGTGTCC
Source organism: Microcaecilia unicolor (assembly GCF_901765095.1). NCBI lineage: Eukaryota > Metazoa > Chordata > Amphibia > Gymnophiona > Siphonopidae > Microcaecilia > Microcaecilia unicolor. The sequence goes on along the minus strand of NC_044036.1, from coordinate 156,984,859 downwards.
AGTACAGCTTGTGGTTTGCTGTATTGCAGATTGGAGGCATCTAGGTTAGATTTGTTTACTACAAATTGTAATATTTAATTTCCTTCAAGATTTTTTGTAATTCTATTTACTTTTTACTATGTAAGCCGCATTGAGCCTGCTGCTCTGTGTGGGAAAGCGCGGGGTACAAATGTAATAAATAAATGCTTTTCTGAATAGGTAGATCTTTAATGATCTCCTGAAGTCTAGATGGTCGTAAATTGATTTCACAGTCTTTGGGAGTATATTCCATAATTGTGTGCTTATATAGGAGAAATTTGATGCATAGGTTAATTTGTATCTGAGACCTTTGCAGTTTGGGTAGTGGAGATTTAGGTAGGTGCGTGATGCTCTAGTTCTGTTTCTGTCTGGAATGTCAATCAGGTCGACCATGTATCCTGGGACTTCACCATAGATAATCTTGTGGACCAAGGTGCAGATTTTGAAGGTGATACGTTCTTTGATAGGGAGCCAGTGCAGTTTTTCTCGGAGGGGTTTGGCAGATTCGAAATGTGATTTACCGAATATCAACCTGGCTGCTGTGTTTTGGGCTGTCTGGAGTTTCTTTATCAGTTGTTCTTTGCATCCCGCATATATTCAGTTGCAGTAATCTGCGTGGCTCATTACCATTGATTGCTTTAGGTTATGGAAAACTTCTCTCGGGAAGAAAGGTTTTATACGTTTAAGCTTCCACATTGAATGAAACATTTTCTTTATAGTGGAGTTTACTTGGCTCTCAAGTGTGAGATTGCGGTCATTGTAACGCCTAGTATTTTGAGACTATCTGAGATAGGGAGGGTGTGATCTGGGGTGTTTAGTTCTGTTACTGGGCTGACTTTTCCTCTCCTTAGCATCATAGAGAGACTGCAAAGGCCAAACACTTGGTATTCATTCCCAGTCCTTGAGGACAACCCAGCAGGTCAGATTTTTAAGACATTTCTAATGAATGTGCACGCAAGAGATTGACGTGCCTGTTGAACCTCTGTTGTATGTAAATCTCTCTCAAGCATATTCACTAGAGATATTCTGAAAACCTGACCTGCTGATGACCCTTGGAATCTGGAAATGAATACTACTGGGCTAAGCAATAATACCTATTGGTCAGACTCAGGAGCCAAATATGTGGGTACTTGAGCACCCCCAATATTGAGAAAATTCCTTGTATTTGTCCAGGGAGGGGGTTACTTCCATTGGGCTTAGCACCCCCAATAATTTTGAAAAGTTGGCTCCTGTGGCCAGGCTCAGGACGTACAGGGTCTTGATGGAGCTGCAGATTTTGGTCTCTGCTCAAGGATTGTCACTACAATTGCTGTACTAGATGGGAGACTGTAAGATGGGTAAAAACACATGTAAATTATGAAGGCTTATGATGCAGTAGTCAAGAGGCTGGCTCTGATTGAGCCAGGAGCAGACTGAAACTGCTGACAAGACCACCCCAGCTACTAAGCACAACAGAATTTTTTTGGGGGGGTGGGGAGGATGGGACAAGAGCCTTCCTCCTGCCGTTGCTGCCCTCCATGTCGTTCTTCATCTTGTGGAGTGACCTAGTGGTTAGAGTACCGGTCTTGATATCTATTCCCACTGCTGCTGTTTGTGATCTTGGCCAAGTCATTTAACCCTCCATTGGCGCAGACACAAACTTACATTGTGAGCCTTCCAGGGACAGAGAAGTACCCAGTGTACCTGAATGTGACTCACCTTGTGCTACTTCTGAAAAGGTGTGAGCAAAATCCAAATAAATAATGACCCTATAAAGTACAAGCCCATGCTGACATGTTGGCTAGCTATGTGGGGGGTGGGATTGAGGGAATAGAAGAAGGGAATGGGGAAATGCTGGCTACTTGGGGGAGGAGGGGGAGACGGAGAGAGAGGGGAGTAGAGATGGGAAGGGGATTTCAGTTTTATAATTCCTTTAGTTAGTCCTTGTATAAATGTGATTAAGAATTTGATAAATGCTATACATGTGTTTGAGCATTATAGCAGCAATAGAAAGTTTAATACAAGATTTTTATTCTCATCCTATTTGCACATGCCAGAAACTTAGGCTGAGATCCAACAGTCAACAAAAGAGGATATGTTATGTTTTCCAACAAAAATAACTTTTAGTATCAGTGCAGAATGGAAAATGTTCTTTCATCACAATGTTTGTGCAGCATATTCCATGTTTTGTTTTGTTCTTTTTCAGAGTCAGACAGAAGATGGTATTCGGAAGGAGCTGGTAGCATTGCAAGAAGATAAACACAACTATGAGACAACAGCCAAAGAGTCCCTTAGGCGGGTCCTACAGGAAAAAATAGAAGTGGTCAGGAAACTCTCTGAAGTAGAGGTATCTTACTTACTTGAATATATTCTTCTATAACAGGAAATAATTTCATTGTTACGTTTGGTTAGGTTTTTTGCAGAAATAAAATAAATTTGAGTACATGGATATATTTTATAATACTACTTTATTATTAGATGAAGATGTTCTCCATGAAAGAAAAACATGGATATGTAAAAGATATTTCTGAATCCTTCCCAGACTAGATTTAACTCGTATGACTCTGTTTTTGTACTGTCTTAAGTATATTTGATCTCTTAATTTACGGATCTGCCCTATGCTTTGTTACAAAACAAATAAGTATGTTAATTTGCTTTCATAAAACAGTTGTCCTCGAAGATTCAGGTCCATTCTGTTCCATATCTTAAATCAGTCGCAGCTCAGTTTTCCCTTCCTTTTCCTTTTTGTTTACTCTTTTTTTTTTTTTTTTTTTTAATTTACCAGGTCTAATTCCCAGCTGATACATTTGCCCTAGCCAACCCTCACCAGCATTTGCGTATATTGTATGCAATTCCCCAACCACAGTTGACTTGTAATTGAGCCTCCTCACCCAAAGGACTTGTCCCCTTTCTATGTCCTTGTGATAGTAGAAAAGATCAGAAGCCTTTCCAAGTACCAAAGGCTACCTCTGCAGATGTAAGAGTCAGGAAAGAGCATGCAAGGGCTAAGTTATACTCAGTATTGGTATATTAATGGCTGCCAGCCAGTTGTACATTCCAGAAGATACACACTGGCATTAGAAGTCTACTGGTACTTTCTGTCCTTGTAGCTTCCTTAGTGTAAGGGATCACCCGCAATAGTATTTGTTTTCAAATTTTGTTAATGATCTGCCATTGATTTTGAGATATCTAACCCAAATGGAGAATTATCACATTTTATAAAACAATTCAGCGAAAGCTCTAACACATAAATGAAGTACTTTTGCCTTTAGATGTTCCTAAGATTATTTACATCAAATCAGGAATCAAAATTCTTTGTAGACTTTTCAGAGTTTCTTTGTCCTAAATTTGTAGCGAAGTTTAAGTAATACTGAAGATGAATGTACCCATCTGAAGGAAATGAATGAACGAACTCAAGAGGAATTAAGAGAATTGGCAAACAAGTATAATGGAGCAGTAAATGAAATTAAAGATCTGTCAGACAAGCTGAAGGTATGAAAGGACTCCTTCTAAACCAAACACTTCTAATGATGTGACATAGTGTGCAAATGTTGTTGAAAATGCTTGTGATTCATGTATATGTGAATTTTTAAAGCAATGATGTTAGATAATTAAGACCAGAAATACTGTTTCATGTGTGTGAAAACATAAACCTTAATTCTAGATCTAGTTTAGGAAACGTAACTGTCTTTCTTAACTTAATTGACCATATTTGCCTTACCCTTGGTGTCATTAACACTGAATCTGAGTTCTCATCCCATGTGTTGTCTGTATTATGTTTAAATTTAACTTATTGAGATCTGTAACGTTACTGATGGTAGGATATTGCTGGTTAAAGGCACAACAGTCCAGCTAAAAGTAGCGGTGAGGATGTGGTATGAGATACCATATTGCTAATGTCTGCTGCCTCCTCTTGGAGCTAAAAAGGGGAGGGTAGGGGGTCTAAGTGCTTGGATAGGGGAGAGTTTGTGTGGGGATGCCAAGGGGAGTGGAGAGGAGGGATAGATGATAGATGAACCCTCCCCAATAGGTGCTATCACTTAAACAAAATGAGCCTTTAAATAAGTAAGAAATATCCAAGACAGTCATCAAATTTAAAAAAATCAAAAGCTTCTAAACGAAAAATTATCATTTAAGGTCAGGAATTTGAAGATAAATCTTTACTTGGATTAAAAAAAAAGCCTACGGGAGATCTGGTTCAAAAAAATTATATACATGTTAGAAAGAGTCTATGGAGGTCATTTTAGAAGCATTTATATGTGTAAATAGTGACATTTGTACACCTAGATTGTCTACATGATCAAATAGTGATTTTGGAAAGCTGGATGTTAGATGTGTATATTCATGGGATGCAGAGATTTAAAAGGCACATGGTGGATACATGGTATTGAGCATGCCCCAGACATGGACTTCTACTTCCCAGTTTTCAGTTGAAAGACAGCCTAAATTAAAAAAACAAAGATAGCATCTTTTGTATATGCCCTGAGGCAAATAAATACCAGTTCCCAGTTAAGAATAGGGGTGTAATGCAAGGGGCACATGCCGTCACTGACAGCACAATTCTTTATTATTTACTGTTTCTTAAAATTTGATATACTACCTGGCTTTACCAGGCTTTTTCCTCATCAACTCCTGGATCTAAATGACACCTATAAAACCTAGTGGTAGACTTAGAGCTGCCACCTGGTTTTCAAGCTGCTAAGTAAGGGCTTGCGCTCCTTATTGACAGCTTGACCATTAGCAGTAATACTGCAAGATGACCACTAGGGGGCTAAGTGCCATTTAGATCTTGGCACCCAATTAGATAAGAGTGATAGGAGGTCACTCCTGCCCCCTGCTAGACACAATGAAGAGCCAGAGGGGTGGGGAAGGGATTTTTGTGCTGTCATTGGTGGGGGGGGGGGGGGGCTTGATTTTGTCTGCAGCCTCTTTACCATATAGGGGTCTTAAGCTGGGGCTTACTATCTGGGTTGCTCCAGGCAGGAATCTGTGACGCTCTTGGCTGCAGCAGTACAAAGGTGTGATACTGGGATGTTCTTCAACATCTGTTTCTGAAACCTTTGCTCCTATCAGACATGCCAGAAATGGCATGGACTACTGCGCATCCTTCTAGGTATTTTACAAAAAGCTTCATGTATGACGGAGCCTTTTGTAAAATGTGAAGGGAATGGAACACATCCTGACCTAGACATCTCAGTTCTGATGACAACATTCTGTGTAGAATGGAGCTTCACATCTTCTCATCCTTACATTTCTATGTAAATGTAACAGTTTCTAATACCTGAGATCTCCATGAAAGAAATTGCAGCCACCTACCAAAAATCATAAGAAAAATCACAAATCTCCAATTCAGAAAAGAAATGAAAACCTACCTCTTCAAAACAATTCTACAGCTAATACCAAAGATATTGTTGCCTTTCTTTCAAATCTACCTCTTCAAAAACTATATGAATAAATATCACCAAAACTCTATATTTGAACATAAAAGCTACCACTACCTTTTCCTCTTCAAATCTATCTCTCAAACAAAAGCTCTATGAAAAACTACACAAACTATAGATGCCCTCCTCCACATTGCACAACACTATTGTAATTTCACCAAATTGGAAGCCACTTTGAACCGAAACTTGTTTTTAGATAATAGTGGGATACAAGAATGCATAAAATAGAAACTTGATATGACGCTCTGGCTTTCTTGATTGTCAGCCCATGCTCTAGCCATTAGGCCACTTCCTCTCTACCTGTTTAATAAGTTTTTAGATTCTTCAGGAGCTTCTTCACACCTTTTAATAATTCAGGTGTGTGAGCCTAAGTAGCAATTCAGTGTAACCAAAAAACAGCATATTAAGGCTACCATAACATTTTAGTAGAAACTTGGGATGTAATTAATGGTTAGTGCAGTGGACTGAGAACCAGAAAAACCCAGTTTGATTCCTGCTGTTTAACTCCTTGTGGCCCAGGGCAAGTCACTTAACCCTCCATTACCCAAAGTACAAAGCTTAAATAGTGGGCCCACTAAGGACAGGGAAAGTACCTATATACAATATGTAAATCACTTTGGTTATACACATAAAGGTGGTCTATCAAGACTCTAAAGAAAACTTTATTAATAGTCTTCTGTTATTACAGATTTTCAAAGGTGAGATAATGACATTTGTATCTGAAATATTTTGTTAAGAGTAATAAGCATTCTGTAACTTTTTGAGCAGTCAGCTGAAGGAAAACAAGAAGAAATTCAGCAAAAGGGACAAGCTGAGAAAAAAGAACTGCAGCACAAAATAGATGAAATGGAGGAGAAGGAACAAGAACTTCAGGCTAAAATTGAGGCTTTGCAGGCAGATAATGATTTCACCAATGAGCGGCTGACTGCTTTACAAGGTAGGCCTATGTCCTCACCAGCATAATTCTTAGATTCCATTTTTATTTTTTTAATTTGCTACACATTTTTTTCTTGGAATTCTGCTTGCAGTACGGTTAGAAAACCTTCAAGAGAAAACACTTAGAGAAAACAACAGTTTAGGTAAGTGCTATTCTTAGTAAGGTTCCTTGTTTAAAGAGGAAGGTCAACGTAACACACAAATGGTTTTGACCGGTAAAAGAAAAATAAACTGAAGTATGAGATGTAGAACTTGTGTTGTACATTCCAACACTTTTTGTAGGAAACGTAACTCCCTTTTTGTGTAACTGTAATAAAAGCAAAAATACAGATTTTAGGTGATTCCTTTTTGTTGAATTCCCAGGGATTCTTAACCTTTTTTTGCTTCCTGCACCGTTTTTAACTGATCAGTGAAATTCTTGCACCCCCTTTCTAAACCATGTGTCCACTATTGATAGCTACATATGTTGCAGTTTAGCTGCTAACATGTCTTAAATTACAGTTGTATACAGTTAACTGTCCTTATAATTTGCTTTCACTTTGTCTAAAAAGTTTCAATAAATTGTCTCACATTTCAAGACCCCTTTTCATACCCCATTTGATCTCTTTCTGCATTTCTTTGGGGTGGGGCACCCCTTGATTAACTTAATTTCTTGATAAACCTTTAGAACACATACACTCTTTCTTCAGGTCAGGATAGAAAGACAAAAGATGACATGACCAAAAATATAAATGAATCATAAAAAGCGGTCCAGTGATAGTCTGAACAAGAAAGGATAGAGGGGATGAAGCCAAGAAAATGGCCTGGCTGACCATGATATAAACTGGGTATTTCTGACTGATTAATTTATTGAAAGTGTTCATGTTCAGTCCATCCAGGATGTCATGGGTGGATCACCCGAAACCCATTTTATTATTGTTTGAATTTTGAAAGTTAAAACTGCAGCAACTGTTTTTCAAAATACGAACAAACTACTGAGTCTAGAGACATCACATCTTGAGTACAGAACAAGAGCTGCCATTAACTTGGTGGCAACTGGTTTATCATGACAGTATAGCATGACATATAAGCTTGAAATATACCATAGGAGAATGAACTACTTACCGTGTTCTGATACCTTGAAGTTGATGATCATAAGGTTTATACCCATTTGTTAAAGGGGAGTGGGGTTATTTCAGGAGATTCTCTCTCTCTCTCCCCCAGTGTAATGATCAATGGGGCATAAATTGTATTAGATAATAGTCTCGGGACACACCAAGCCAGTCAGGTTGTTAGACTACCATAATAAATGCTCATGAGAGACACATTCACTATTTCTGTTACAGACAGATCTCTCTCATACATGGCAGACTGGCAGAGTATGTTGTCAGGGCTGGATTGAGAACCACTAGTTTAGATAATCTCTCATTAGTTATACATAACCACGGCTTCCCAAATGGGGTCACAAATTCTGCATAAACTCTTAGAAGCAGATGAAACCAGATCCCTTTCACTTCATAGAGATGTGCATTTGTTTTCAGATGCAGTACACTTGAACACAAATCCCAGTAGAGGGTGCTGCTATTTAATTTCTGTCATATCAAGCATCTCATCTGTTGACTGCATCAATGTTCTCTGTCTTCAAACTAGTAACTTCACAGTTTCTAAACTCTGATCCTCTTAGTTTTGTTCATAAGTCCCCCTAATCCTGTTTTCTGTAAGGAGATTTTTATTTAATAATTTTTGAATAAAAGGTAAGCATCTTTTATTGTATGACCAAGCAGCTGATTTTGAAAGACATGAGGCTTTTCTTCAGTCCTTGACATATTAATGTTTATGGAGCAGTATATGCTTAGGTTTATGATGGTTCTCAGCTTAACAGTCTTGTGATATGCTGAGGTCTATAGGGAAGAAGGCTTTCAAACACTTGAACATTTATTCTTCTACAGCAGAGGTACATAAGTTCAGTCCTCAAAGGTCGCAAATAGGTCAGGTTTTCAGAATATCCCTGATAAGTATGTGTAAGAGATTTGTTTACAGTAACATAATATGCATGGAGATGCACATAGGATCTAGTTTGGAATTTTTCTGTGAAAAAAATATATATACTGTATTAATCAATAAGTATTGATATTTTGATGTATTGTGGCTAATTATTGAGAATTAATCCAGTGTTTGGTACTATGCATATTTATTGGGGATATCCTGAAAACCTGACCTCTTTGTGTCACTCAAAGACTGAACTTGAGCATCCGTGTTCTACAGGAAACAAAATAAAGTGAAGAATGAAAATAGTAGTCTAATGATTTGTTAGACTAGCTACATACCAAATTATTTAAAAAAACGTTGCTGGTAGTACTACCTTTTTCAAGTTGAGGGAGTTGCTGATTCTAACAGACACTTCCCCCATTGGTTTTTAGTATATGTAACTATGGCAGAAAAAGACCAGTGTGGCTCATCTTTTTGCCCAGTATGATGGTTTGCAACAGCCACTTTATGCTCCCCCACCTTGTGCCTTTGTTTAGGGTTGTAACTGGTACTGTATGCAGATTGCTCAACCCCAGTGGTGTAGCCAGAAGGCAGATTTTGTGTGAGCCAATGGAGTAGGTTCAATACCTTAGCTAGTGAAGATCCCAGTAATGCCAGCTGAAGACATCCACAACCCACCAACCCTTGTTTAGAAAAGTGGAGCAGTCAAAGGCAGTGCTCTGAGCCACTGATACCAGAATTCTAGGCACACTCGGTTCTCACGCATGAACTGAACAGGTGTGAGAATTGAGTATGCCCACAATGCCAGTGTTGGCAGTTTGGAGCAGCATCACTGACTACCTCGGTTTTTGGTGGTGGTGGGGGGGGGGGTTGACTGGCTTGGAGATCCCTACCAGCTACATGAATGGTACAGCAAGGGTTGCTAACTTTTTGAAAGTTAAAAACTTGACACCTGCCACTGCTCTGCCCCACTACTGTTCTTCCGCTTGCCACATCCTGTTCTGCTCACAACAGTGAGGACAGCATACAGGACTGAGCACCTACAGGGCACATTGAGGTCTGAGAGGGGGTAGTAAAGGTTGCTCTCTTCAACCCCCAGTGAGCCACAGCTCACTCCATAGTCCCTCAGCATACATATCTGCCCTCCAAAAGGCAAAACACATTAACTCCTCATTACGTGAGGTGGAATTAATGTATTTGCCTTTGGAAAACAGATATTCTTCCAAACAATATTAAATCCAAATATATATTTTGGATTTACAAAACCACTTGGCCTCTCCCCCAACAACTGGTGTACAGCAGAGCGAAGACATTTCTTCATAAAACATACTGTACACAAAATGTTTGTTTCTAATACAATCTCGATAACAGCAACATAAACTCAGACAGTACCAGACATATTGTAAAGTAATACAAAACTGTACAAAAATTCACTCAGGACCTAGAGCAAATCTACCATCTACAAAAGTCACATAAAAAGGACCATACCTAGGGAGAGGCAGCACAACAAACATGCAGTGGGCCCTAGAACAATCAGTACAGCTATTGGTAAAACTTTGAACAAGCCAGATTACTACAAATTGCTTGTATAGAAACTCCATGATAACAAAATATCTGGCCTCTGCTATTCACACAACACAGAGGTCTAGACCCTCACCAGAAACAACTCAGTGACCATAAACAGATATATGTAGATAAAAATTCAACTGAAACCCCAAGAAACCAGACTCCTGCATGCAGTACAACACCAACACCCCCCCCCCCCCCCAAAAAAAAAAAATATTCCCCCTGGTACTGTAAAAAAAATATATATATATATTCCCCCTGGTACTGTAAAAAAAATATTCCCCCTGGTACTGTAAAAAAAAAATATATAAAGATACCAGATGTCGGGGTCAGCACTTTCAGGGTGGGGGGGGGGAGGTAGTTGCAACCAGGGCAATTGCTCTGGGTCCCTAGGCTACAGAGAGCCTCAAGCCTGCCTGAAGCTGAAGAAGGCACAGCCTATTAACAGGCTTAGATCGCCTCCCAAATTTCTGCCTTGGACCCCAACCAACACCAGTTCTATACATTTCTAAAACTGACATATTCCAATCACTAAATAGAAATTAAAATTCTTTATAGCTTTGTTGCCTGGTCAATTTTATTGTAATTACGTCCCAGTCTCTGGTTTGTGTTCCTCTGTCTTCTGAACCCTTTTTCCAAGATATCCTGTCCATTTGACATTTCTTCTCTCTACATGTCCAACATCCATATTCATTCTGTGTCCTTATCCTCCCCAGGTCTAGCACCTCACCTGTATGACCCTGCCCTTATCCTTCCCCATGTCCATAATCTCCCCCATTACATCTTTTGTGGCCTGTCCCTTCTGTGTGTCCAAAATCTCCCCATTCCTGCCCTCTGTGTCCTGTCCCTCCTTGTGGCCAGGATCTTCCTGATTCCTTCCCTCATGCCCAACACCTTGTTTCTGTGACCTGTCCCTCCTTTAGCCAGAACTTTACCCCCATCATACCCTCTTTGTCCAGTCCCTCCCTGTGTCTAGAATCCTCTCCCATTCCTTCCCTCATGCCTGGCATCCTATGTGGCCTGTCATTCCACTTTAGAGTCTCCCCCATTCCTTCCCTTATGCCCAGCACCCCTTCTCTGTGTCCTGTCCTTCCCTGTAGCCAGGATTTCTCCCATTCCTTCCCTCATGCCCAGTAACCCCTCTCTGTGACCTGTCCCTCCCTGTGGCCAGAATTTACCCCCTAGCATGCCCTCTCTCTGTCCAGTCCCTCCCCGTGTCTAGAATCCTCTCTCATTCCTTACTTCATGTCTAACATCCCTTCTTTATGTCCTTTTTCTTTCCCCTCCCCCAAATCTAGCATCTTCTCTTTATTTCTCTACCCTCCTATGTCCTTATTCCCCACTACCCTGGTGCCCTTACATCTAGGTCATATTTCCTGCCTGCCTGGCAACACACACACCCTTCCCTCCCTCCCTGCCAGATCTTCCTGTTCAGTGCAGCAGCAAAATTTCCCTGCAACCCTGTCAGCCCTTCATTAATTCTTGCCACCGATCACCCGAAGATCAGTAGGCAGGGCAATGTCATCCATTCCTCAGAATGTAGTGTGGGACCTCCCAGCCGCATGCCCAAACAGCACTGCAGCATCCCGCCCCTTAGGACACAGATTCGTCGGTACACACATTTGCAACTGGGAGGATCCATGGCTTCCTTCAAAGGATGACTTCGCTGCTGTCTGCAGGTGTTTGGGTGATCTAGTGCAAGCAGCAGCCACAGCGGAGGGACTGACGGTGGCCGATTTTCTGTTCATCTGGCTTCCTCTATTGAAAACTGGCCAGGGCAGTTGCTACTAGATTGGCCTAGCCCCCCCCCCCCCCCCCCCCTCCGTGGCTACACACCTGCACCCCCTCCATGCCTTTTTGAAGTGCAAAGTCATTTATTTGAGTGGAAATGCTTTATATTTGTATTCCATCCTCTTTTCATTTAAGGATCCTCTGTTTCTTCCACACCATTTCGAATTCCATCACTAATGGTCTCTTTCCACCAGGGAGGCATTCCAGGCATCCACCACCCTTTCTGTTTGAAGAAAAAAAATCCTGATGTAGCTTTTAAATTTTACCTCCTTCCTGCTTCATTTCATATCCTCCAATTCTACTGATTCCTTACCTTTGGGGGAATCATTTATGAATAACTTTTTTCAGTTATTGAAATGTCTGTATCATAACTCTCCTGTTGTTCCTGTCTTAGAGGTATACATGTTTAGGTCGTCTCTTCTCATTTTTCTTCTGATGCAGACCCTATACCATTATGGGTGCCCTCCTCTGGACTGCTAGTCTTGTTATTTCCTTAGTGAGATAAGGTTCCAGAACTGGACACAGTGCTCCACGTGAGGCTTCCCCCCATGAACTATACAGCAGTATCATCTCCTTCCTCTCTATGTAGCCTAGCATCCTTCTTGTTTAGCTATTGATTTATCGCAGTGCCTGTTCAGTATTAGTTATGCAGTCTACTTAGAAGCAAGTAGCTAAATGTCTGTGAATTATTTCAAGAGAGAATTTTTTAGTCTTATTGTACTGTGTAACAAAAAAAAAAAGTGATGCCCTTTCTGGATCCAGAAATAATCCTCTGTCATGATCCTAGGCATCCAAGTTGATGACTTCATTCCTAAAATTAACGGAAACGCAAACAAAGGTACGTAAAGACCAAATGTAACTTCTGTGCAGCTGTTTTTTTTTCTGTCACATCAGCACTATGGGTGGATCTGACTTTTATTCCTTGGGATTCTGTAGTTCCTATTTTTTATTAGTATATTACATGTATAATTGTCAATGTATTAATTATTTAAAAAAAAAAAAAGGCACCAAAAACCCAGATTCCAATATTGATGGTCAATATTGTCTAAAATCCTGGTGAGACATCACTTACCCATGTTTTACCTTTAATCATCACATCTTTTCTCTGTCTTTCCCTCTAAAAGAAATTCACCACTTAGTCTCTCCCATTTCTGGTAAATGGGGCTCTACTACCAGAGCAAATGCTAAGGCCGTTCTGGATAATGAGCGTTCTGGTAAAAGGATTTTGAATAACAGAAGTGGTTTCAGGTAATAGATCATATGAGGATGGGTTTCCACTAATACATATTGGAATAAGTGGTACCTAGGTATATGCTAATTAGGAAGTAATGCAGTGCACTAATCTTAGCACAGTTACCATGTAGAATGCATGCTAATGGACTGCATATGGAATTTACTTCTGATGCAGCAATCTGTGCTATAGTATAGCACAGTCTATATGCCCAGTAACACCAAATCATCTTGACTTTCCCTCCAGAAGTATAGTTTTAAAAAATCAGCCACAAAAGACTGGAGATCCCCAAATTGGGACCCTTGGAGATGGGATTTCCAATTTGGGGACTCAGTCCCCTTAGTTCCTTGACCCAAGGCTCCCAGGACTGAAGACACCCTGACTCAGGAATCCAGAGCCTAGGGGCCCTGAGCATCTTCCAGGGCAGACAACCAAACAGACCTCCCCTCAAGGGCCCGGATAGGACAGAAAGGCCTGAACATACAGATAGGTTTTTAAAAGGGACCTAAAATGGGGTTGAGACTGTTCTGAAATCCAAAGGAAGGGTATTCCATAGGATAGGAATTACACAGAAGAAGGCATTTAATGCACTAAATGTTGGCACTTACATATGCAACTTAGAGTGTTCTCTAAGTTTCATGTTTAAGTGTACCCATGCCTGGCCCATGCCCCGTTTGCATTTGACATTATAGAAGTTAGATGCTAGGTTTATAGAATAGGGTCATGTCAGTTAGGGAATGGGGATATACCGCCTTTCTATGGTTTTTGGAACTACATTGAAAGTGGTTTATTTGTACCTGGGGCAATGGAGGGTTAAGTGACTTGCGCAGTCACAAGGAGCTGCAGTGGGAATCGAGCTCAGTTCTCCAGGATCAAAGTCTGCTGTACTAACCACTAGTCTACTCCTCCATGTAAATGCAAATTAGTGCCAACTATAGGCGATGGGCTTTTGACTAACTCCAGGAGAGCATACCCACAGTCCAAGACCTTCCAGTAGGGGGGAGGCTCAGTATTGTCCATCAAAGGTGGCCCCTTGTAACCTCCGACTGGTGGGTCTTCAAATAGTCCATCTTGGTTATGCACTTCATTGACATCAGAAACCATCAAATTTACTCATTGATAGCATCATTAATCAGTACTTGGCACAAGCAGGTATTTGTAGAGGAAATTTCTGCAGGCCAGTGCAGTTGAATCTGTACCACCATTGGAAGAAGGGAATGGATTCTATTGCAGATTCTTCTGCCCAAGAAAATGGGGAGGGGGGGGGGGGTCCATCTCATCATAGTCCTAAGTGCCTTGAACAAATTCCTGGTCAAGGAAAAGTTCATGATGCTTTCCCTGGGCACCCTTCTTTCCATGGTTCAGGAAAAGGATTGGCTATGCTCTCTGGTCTTGAAGAATGCCTATACCCACGTATCAATACTTCCTAGTCATGGGAAGTATCTCGGATTCAAAGTAGGGAAACACCACTACTAGTATCGCGTTCTGCATATAACCTGGAATGGGAAGCTCATGTTGATGGGCTTCACACCCAAGGGACATAGTCTGCTTAGGATATAGATCTCCATAGCAACCTCTATAAGTACATAAGCATCGCCATGCTGGAACAGACCAAGGGTCCATCGAGCCCAGCATCCTGTCACCGACAGCGGCCAAAAGAACAAGCAATTTGTCCCACCCATCCCAGAGAGAGTGGATTATTCCCATGTCCATTCAATAACATTCTATGGCCTTTTCCTCCAGGAAGCTGCCCAACCCTTTTTTGAAGTCCGCTAAGTTAACCGCCTTAACCACTTTTTCTGGCAACGAATTCCAGAGTCCAACTACGCGTTGAGTGAAGAAAATTTTCTCCAATTCGTTTTAAATTTACCACACTGCATCTTTAACACATGCCCCCTTGTCCTAGTATTTTTGGAAAACGTAAACAGGCGCTCCACATCGATCTGTTCCATTCCACTCATTATCTTATAGACCTCTCTCATATCTCCCCTCAGCCGCCTCTTCTCCAAGCTGAAGAGCCCCAGCCTTTTCAGCCTTTCCTCATAGGGAAGTTGTCCCAATCCCTGTATCATCTTTGTCGCCCTTCTCTGCACCTTTTCCAATTCCACTATATCTTTTTTGAGGTGCAGTGACCAGAATTGAACACAATACTCGAGGTGCAGTCGCACCATGGAGCGATACAATGGCAGAATAATATCCTTATTTTTGTTTTCAATCCCTTTCCTAATGATACCCAACATTCTATTTGCTTTCCTAGCCGCAGCAGCACATTGAGCAGATTTCAACGTATCATCAATGATGACACCTAGATCCCTTTCTCGGTCCATGACTCCTAATGCTGAACCTTGCATGACGTAGCTATAGTTCGGGTTCCTCTTTCCCACATGCATCACTCTGCACTTGTTCATATTAAACGTCATCTGCCATTTAGACGCCCAGTCTCATAAGGTCTTCTTGTAGTTTTTCACAATCTTCCCGTTAGTTGGCGACTTTGAATAACTTTGTGTCATCAGCAAATTTGATTACCTCATTAGTTACCCCCATCTCGAGGTCATTTATGAATATGTTAAAAAGCAGAGGTCCCAGCACAGATCCCTACTACTACTACTACTTATCATTTCTTGAGCTGAGGGCCATTTGGAACGTCCTAAAGGCTTTCAGAAATCAGCTGCATAACCAAATTATTCTTATCCAAATTGATAATCAGGTTGCAATGTACTGTGTGAACAAGCATAGGGGTACAGGCTTCTACCCCTTGCATCAGGAAGTAATAGGGATGGGGCAGTGGGCTTTCTTCTACAGGATGGTCCTGTGACCCACATACCAAGCAGGAAAGGACAACAGCCTGGCAGACAGACTGAGTAGGGTAATGCAACCTCACAAGTGGTCTCTCAATATGAGCATAGCTCACAAGTTCTTCTAAGAGAGGGAGTACCCCATCAATGGGTATTTTTGCCACTCATCTCAACAACAAAGTCCTCCCAGTTCCAGGCACAAATCACACAGCAGACTAGCATCAGATGTCTTTCTGCTACATTGGGGTATCCCTCCAATACCTTTCATAGAAAAGACTTTGTTGAAACTCAAGCAAGGTAGGAGAAATATGATCCTGGTTGCCTCATATTGGCCAAGGCAAATCTGGTTTCTTCTCCTGAAGAACCGTGGAGATTAGAATGTGTTACGACCCACACCAAGCAGAACGAAGGATCCCTTCTGCATCCCAATCTCCAGTCCCTGGCCTTCACGGCCTAGATGTTGACAGCATAGAGTTTGTGCCCTTGAATCTGCCTGAGGGTGTCTCCAGAATCAAGCTTGCTTCCAGGAAAGACTCTACTAAGAAGTGTCGCTCTTTTAAGGGGAGGAGGTTTGCCTTCTGTTGTGAGGGCAAAGCCCTAGATCCTTTTACTTTTCCTACACACAAACTGGTTGAATACCTCCTGCACCTCTGAGTCTGGTTTGAAAACCAATTCTGTAAGGGTTCATCTCAGTGCAAATAGTGCTTACCATCTTTGTGTAGGAGGTAAGCCTATCTCTGTATAGCCTCTAACTGTTCAATTTATGAGAGGTTTGCTGTTGACAAAAGTCCCCTGTCAGACCTCCATGTCGTGGAATTCCAACATTGTTCTCACCCAGCTGGCGAAAGTTCCTTTTGAGCTGCTTGACTCCTGTCATCTGAAGTATTTGACCTGGAAAGTTGTGTTTTTGGTGGCAGTTGCTTCAGCTTGCAGAGTCTGTGAGCTTCAGGCCTTAGTAACTGATCCACCTTACGCAAAGTTTCATCACAACAGAGTAGTTCTTCGCACACACCCTAAGTTCCTTCCTAAGTTGGTGTCAGAGTTCCATCATAACCCGTCAATTGTTCAGCCAACATTCTTCCCAAAACCACATTCCCATCCTGTTGAAAGTGTACTGCATATCTAAGACTACAAACGAGCCTTAGCCTTCTATCTGAAGCAGACTAAAGCCTATAGACAGTCCACCCAGTTTTTCATTTCTTTTGACCCTGGCAGCGCTATAGAAATGCTAAGTAGTAGTAGTAGTAGCCATCGGCAAACGTACAATCTCTAATAGGCTAGCAAATTGCATCTCCTTCACAAGGCTGACTCTTGAGGGTCATATTAAGGCTCAAGTGTCGGAGTCATGGCTACATAGGTAGCCCACGAGATCAGCCTTCATTGAGGAGATTTGCAATGTGGTCTTCAGTCCACACATTCACATCTCACTACTGCCTTTAGCAGGATTCCCATTGTGACAGCTGGTTCAGTCAGACAGTCCTGTAGAATCCGTTTGGTATCTAGAATTCAACTCCACCTTCCTAGGCCCAGTTTTATTATGTTAAGGCTGCACCTTCACAGTTAATATGTATATAGTTTCAGGTTAATTGATTTGGAGGCCTCGACGTTTCGAGTCCCTGTTGTCCTAATGTTATTTTTTGATGAGCCTAGTAACTAGGGATTCCCACATATGAGAACACAACTGGGCCTGCTTGTCCTCAGAGAAAACAAAGTTACCTGTAGCTGGTGTTGTCCGAAGACAGCAGGCCAGGAACTCACATACCCTCCCATCTCCCCTAGAAGTTGTATTCCTTTAGCTGTATTACCTGACTGACGATCCAGTGCTTGTGCGTCTTGCGGAAAGGCACCTGCGCATGTGTGGTGGGATGCACCTAGAATTTTTTTGAAACGTCTATATGCTAGCCAGCATCCGCACTGGGCTGTGTCAGATGTTACCCACATAGAAGAATACCTGGCTTGCTGTCCTTGGAGAACAGCTGCAACAAGTGAGTAACTTTGCTTTATGCGCTTAAATGGGCCCATATAAAAATTACACCACATCTAAAAGTATATGCAGTACAAACTGGCACATACTTGTACAGCAGGGTGTGTTCAGGGACATAAATTAGGTGGAACATGGGTGGAGTCATGACTTATGTGTGTAATTAATAAAATAAATGCAATCACATTTATTGTGTGCACATATATTTACACCTATAAAATGTAATGTCCAGACCTTCTAGGCATGATTTTGGCAGAATTTGTGCTAGTATTTTGTAAAGATACAAAGTAATCGCAAATGAAGATTTGTGATGCCAGAATCCCTGCTCTAGTTCCAATTGATCTGGAAGTACAAAAGATCAGGAGGAAACTGTTCAGTCAAAAGAAAAAAGTATGATTCACTTTGTGTTATGTTTGTATTGTTTGATTTACTGTTTCTTATGTTGAACTTGTAAGTTGCTTAGGAATTTTGTTTTGCAGCCCAGAAATATTTTTAAATAAATAGAATACATGGAAAGTAACAACAACAACAAAATTCCCAAAACGTTAATACTATTCTTAAGCAGATAAGGACCATCATATAAGACAAATTAAGCTTGGTGGTTTTGCACCATACTGTAAAAGCATAGTGTTTTATTATTTTATTTGCAGTTAAAAGAAAATGAATAGTTCCTTAACTTAATTCCATCATCATGTTCAAATGCAGCTCTAGAAATGCTGAGATGCATCAAATCCAACACAGCGCTGTTCTGAACTACCACTCTGCTTCAGGGACTAAGGCATTCACAAAGAATTAAACATGTTCATCATTACTAACTCAGCTACTCAGAATTCAATATAGATAGCCTTCCATCTACTAGGAAGACGTCATATTACGGTTTGCCATTCGTGATCTGTACGCTAGCTATAAGGGACTACATTGTTCAGTTTAAATATCCAAAACAGCTCCCTGTAATTTGATTTTTGACTTCCATTTTTTAATTACATAGGAAATTATAAAGTATATTCATGAAATAGACAATGGACCTATGGAATTATGATTATACAATGTGAAACTTTGGTATAAAATAACCAAGCTAATTTGGCTTATAGAATAGTCCTTCAACTGTGGTGGCACTGTCCAAGTAAGTAAGGTTTTAAAGATTCAGCATACGGTGTCTGGTCAGTGAGGAGAAATAATATAATTAGCAATATTCTTTTTAACAGGCTGTTGCCTTGTAAGATATGTAAGAGGACCACAGTAGTTTAAAACCTGCTGAAACTAGTATGATTGGATGGGGCTTAAGAGTTTCCTGATATAGTACAAACGTACTCCATTCTGTTTCAAGATTGACAAGTGCACTCCATGAAGTACACGCTTTCAAAAAAGACTTGAGTATATAGAGTAGTACATTACATTCTCGAGTAGACTGTTATAAAACTACCAGGGGCTGTACCTGCACAAAAAGTAGGCAAGAAATATATAGTCAGTTTACATGTAGACGTTCCCATGGCAGAGTAGCAGTGGTTGGATTGACACTTATGCACATACTTTTACTGACACACATGTACAACTACAGTTACTTTGAAGTAGGTGTAAATGTGTGCACCTGCTTTCCATGGGGTCATTTTATAGTGGCACATAGGTACGTGTTGTATGTGCAGCATTTGCTCATATTGTTTCTGCCTAGGTGTCCTGTTATAAATTTATCTTTTTTGTTGTATATCATTGTGTGTCTGCTCAGCTCAGTCTTTTCTCTTTTCGTTTTCCTCATTCAGTGCAAAGTCCTTTCTTCCCTTCCGCCATTCATTTCATCCTTCCCTCAGTGTCTGAGCAACCCCCATCAGCCTTACCTGTCTCCCTTTCCAGCCCCTCCCCAAAGTCTCAATCTCCTCCTTAGCTACTCATTCTTTTATGTCAGCTGAATGGGTCGACATCCTCGCCATCCTCAGTTTCCCCCCCACTTCTAGCCATACACACACACACACACACTCTCTCTCTCTAATACAAATCATGACATTGTTCATATATATATCATTTCTCATTTTTAGGCACTTAAAATTTGATGTTATAATTATGTAGTTTTACAGATTTTCTGTCGTTAATCTCTCATTTAGAGATGCGCATCTCTACCAGTGAGGGCCTATCAATTGCCCAGCCACTTGTCTGGGTTGGTAAGGTTATATCCTAGCTGTCAGCCGTAGAGCCTGACCACTTAGAAGAAATTGCATTCCATCTGGGGCAGTTTTTTTTTTTTAATTGTCTTGGCCCTTAGCACTGCACTATTCTGAGTTGATGAGCATAACACAGTGCCTGTTTAGCTCACAGCCAGTATTTCTCTCTTATGTGTAACCAGAAAGTTGTTGCCCAAAACTCCAGTCTTCTAAGGCACTTTCGTTATTGCTGTACTTGCAGCCTGCTGCACAGATGTAGAAACACATTTATTGGGATTTATTAACAGCCTTTATGAAGAGGTTCACCCAAGGCGGTGTAAAGTAGGTACAGTTTAACATCAAACTTGCTATTGTTATGCTATTAACAAAATTGTATCATGAACAGGTATAGACATAGAATGAAAGGGGAAAGCTTGAAATCAACAAATTGAGACCTAATAGGACTACCATGAAACAGGATAAAAAATATGCACATTTAACAGCACTGAAATTCAAATAACAGAGATACATCCAGAACTGTCTTATAATATCTGCTTGTTATACTACTATCATGTTTATCATTATAATATTAAACAAGATCCTTCTATAATACTAAATGTCTATTTTCTCATATAATTCCATTATTCATGATGTATTGTAAGCCACATTGAGCCTGCAAAGAGGTGGGAACATGTGGGATACAAATGCAATAAATAAATATAAGCGTAATAGTGATAGAATATCTAATAAGCATGCAATTAGAACATTCAAATGACATTGCCATGAGACTAATGCGTTTCTATAATACAGCTTACCATTTAAGGGGCCAAGTGCATATATATAGATGGGGACAAGATGTGTGGTGTAGGATCAGTTGGGATAAATGGGTGGCTAAACTTAAAGGCAAGTTCTTTGTACAGTTAATCAAGATATAAGGAACTGGTCTAAGTTACAGTGGGTGTAGCATGCTAGTCCAGGTGCAGAATGGGTATATACAGGCATATTTTCAAAGCACTTAGCCTTCCAAAGTTCCATAGAAACCTATGAAACTTTGGAAGGCTAAGTGCTTTGAAAATATGCCTCATAGTCAGTCACCCTATGTATTAAAGGCATGGGAGAAGAGCCAGGCTTTTACCTGCTTCCTGAAGTAGAAGTAGTCTCGAGTTATTCGCAGCCCCTCTGGGAGTAAATTCCAGAGCATGGGGGCTACTCCTGAGAAGGCTTGCTGGTGGGTATCACATCGTACAATATTCTTTGATGAAGAGACAGATAGTGATGATCATTGAGAGGATCTTGGAGGTCTCAAAGGTGTGTAAGGAGCTAACTTATTCTTTAAGTAATCCAACCCATTTTGTCTGAGGGTGTTGTAAGGCACTGGTAGTCTGTGTAGTTTTTGCAGGAAGGGTGTGATGTGGTCACACTGTTTGCAGCCTTCTATCAGTCGTGCTGCAGCATTCTGAATTAGTTGGAGCTGATACAAACTCTCTGTGGTTTGACCAGTGTGCAGAGCTTTACAATAGTCCACTTGTGGTGTTATCATGGCATGCACCACTGTGGTCATACTCGTCTTTTCAATATATGGAGAGAGATTTCATAGGTGCCATAGGTGATGAGATTGTTTTTTTTAAAGGTACTTTGAATTTATATGTTATAGTTTATTAAAACTTGCTGTACTGCCCAAGCTGACTAGCAGAACTGAGCAGTTTGCAATCAATAAAATACAATAAATTTAAAAAAAGGTGGAAAAGAAATAAAAACTGAAATAGGAAATTGAGTAATACAAGTAAAAAAAAAACAATTTAAGGAATCAGAGTGACATGACAGCAGATAAAGGTCCAGAGGCTCATTTAGTTTGCCCATCCTACACCATCTGCTATGTTCTCTCCCTAAAATATCCCATATGCTTGTCCGACATTTTATTGAATTCAGATACCATCTTTGTCCCCATCACATCCACCAGACCCATCATTTAGGCTGTGAGGATGGAAGTAAACTGTCTGTATCCTTAAAAAAAAATCTGTAAGATTCAAATTGTACAGAACACTGCAGTAAGTGATTTGTTTTTTACTGCAGAAAAGGGATAGTATATCCTCTGGTTTTTAGAACTACATTGGTTGCCTGTAGAGGCCAGGATTAAGTTTTCATGCTTAATTTGTAAGATTTGAAATGGGGAATGTCCTTCATTATGATACCTCACTTTGAATTTCAGGCAAATAGAAGATCTTGTTGTAGTTCATTTTTTTCTTTCACCCTCTATTAAGGGTATAAAAAGATTCAGGGTATTCAACACTTGTTTGGCAACGCAAGCTCCAAAATTATGGAAGGAGCTATATGCTTATGTTTAACTTTTTATTCGATTTTCATCTTTTAAGAAAAATCTAAAAACTATTCTTTTTAATAGATTTGTTTCTCACTAAGCTTCTCATGAGTATGTTTTGTTTTGGGTTGTTTTTTTTAATGTAAACTGCTTAGAACCTTGAGCTAGTTGTGGTATAGAAGTACAGGATGTAATATAATGTGCTTCTCATTTTAAATAAGTTTAGATATATCATAGTTTGTCTGTTTTTTTTTTTTTTTCAAGTTCATTTCTTTCAACCCATTATTTTGTTAGTGTTCTCCATTGAGATGTCCAACCCACACGGTCCCAGCTCAGAAGAATAAAGGTTTTTATCCTTGTCTTTTCTAATTCATTACTGTGAGTTTTATCTTCTTGCAGACCACAAGGTTGTTGCTTCCTAGGTGATTCAGAGTGAGATGAAGAGAAGTACAGTCCTCTCCTTCTACATTAGTTTATTATTTATCAAGATTGAAGACAGCAAGTTTAACTTGGATGCAGACAACAAACATTTACGGCAGTAAAATATTCAAATAAGAGTACACATAACATAGTATGCTACTTAACAATGTCAACACAATACATATTAAAACATCTTAATAGACAGCAAAGGGGACAACAGATATGGAACATATAGACAGACAAGCTAGACTAACAGGAGTTTAGATGCAAGTTTTCCTCAAGTTAGTCACCTCTATGGATGTGGAGTCAGAAAAGGTGCATACAACTGGTCTCAGCTAGACTGTGTGTGATCAGCTGTACATTCTGTAGCAGGACTTTCTTATCTTTAGTCCTTGTGTGTGATCAGCTGTACATTCTGTAGCAGGACTTTCTTATCGTTAGTCCTTGTGTGTGTCTAGCTAGCTAGTTGCCAGTGTCCAATTCACCTGTCTCAAAATGAATAGACGTGAAATAAGCAAGGTTCAGTGTTCTCCTAGTCTACTAAGCCTCTGCTGGTTTATCAGCCAGCAATTAAAGAGCCAGCAATGATGAAAGCAAAAAGATTTAGGGATACCCTACTAGTAAAGATCAAAGGATGCTAGAAGATTTAGGCAAGACAACTTTCCACACAAATATTCTTACCTCCAGGATGGTGGCTCACCAGATACACATTTTTCTTTACATACAAAGCTGCCTTCAAAAAAATGTAGTCTTTGAACTTCAGCAGGTGACCCAAGAGAGAGAATACAGTTTCAGATAACAGAGTTAATGTGAAAAGCACCTCATTTTATCTGTCTGACATCTTTGAAATCTTCTCAAGCATTGGCTACTGTGGTCACATGCAAAGACTAGCCTGGTTTGCATGCTTCTAGACATAGAGAAGATGATTTAGATATTAAACTAGTGTGTGTTATCGAACGACTGTCCCTTCACCAAAAATAGTCTATGTAATGATAGAAGGAAAAAAAGACCTCAATCAGAACCACAATAACAAAAAAAAAAAAATCCTTGTGGCTGTAAAACATCAATGGTCAAATCTCCAATGTATTCTGTGATTTTCAATTTAATAAAACTGCACATTCGTTTATATAATTTGATTTATTTATTTGCATATCTTAAGAAAACATCTGAATAAACTGATTTCTTCAAAATTGCACTGCTGTGCGAATGTCTAGACTGTACAAACACTGACCGCTA
This sequence comes from Microcaecilia unicolor, assembly GCF_901765095.1. Classification (NCBI taxonomy): domain Eukaryota; kingdom Metazoa; phylum Chordata; class Amphibia; order Gymnophiona; family Siphonopidae; genus Microcaecilia; species Microcaecilia unicolor. The sequence goes on along the minus strand of NC_044036.1, from coordinate 156,961,048 downwards.
TTTCGCCTGTTCAGCTTTCCTCAAGATATGCAACTATTATACACAGTAGCACAGTTGCAAAATAACAAAAGTCGGTAAAGTTCAGCAAAATTGCTCATTTTTAAAACCAGGATAGACTTGACATTTATCAAGCTCCTTTCTTGGATAACATGCTATTTGTTAGCCTTGGCAGGTCAAATCATTAAAGATCCAATTGTTTCCTCTATAGCTGCTGCTGCAGCAGTAGTTCTTGTATTATGTCAATCATTTAAACATAATCCTTTAACCAATTTTATATCCTGAATATATAACAACTTGAAGTCAGTTGTTCTGCCTACTGGCATGCAGTTCCAATAAAGTGAAACTCCAGGGCAGCAATTTTACATGTAAAACAAAACCATCTACTGCATTGTGATACATCACTACATTAGCACTTGGAAGCTTATTACAGCCACATTAACATGCTGTTTCAATCAGCTGAAGCTCTGGAGCAGTGCAGCTTTGACTTAAAACTGTTTATACTGTACTTTAGCCACAAATACGATTTTGCCTATGGTTTTGGAGCCAAGCTTAATAAAACAAGCAGTTGCATTACAACACTACAGAGTGTGAATATAACGCTTTAAGCCACCCCAGCAGGAAAGTTGTTCTGACATTCAGTCACAGCTTTCCATCTAATGATATGCTAAAAAAAACTTCCTTGTTCTGTCAAACGTGTTAAAGCAGTTTCTTCTAAATTTCTTGCAGACAATAGATCACAGAGCAAATTTTAAACTTGAGTTTCCTTTCAACATGGTGTCTTCTGCCCAATGGAGATACAAAATGGTGCCTTGAACTTTTAAACTCTAAAACAGTCACATGGTTACATGACCCAATCAAAACTTGCTGCCTTGACAATAGCTATTGATTATATAGTGACACACATGCCGGCTGATTGTCGAAAGTGATCACCGCCCATCTTCCGACACAAATCGGGAGATGGGCGGCAATCTCCTGAATCCGCCCAAATAGGCATAGTCGAAAGCCAATTTTGGGCAGCTTCAACTGCGTTCCATCGCGGGGCCGGCAAAAGTTGAAAGAGAGCGTGTTGGCATGATAGTGAAGGCAGGACAGGGGCATGCATTGAGATAATGGAAAAAAGAAAGCCGGCCGTCAGGAGAATTTGGTCCATTTTATTTGGACCCTTTTTTTTTTTAGGTCCAAGTCCCAAAAAAGTGCCCCAACTGACCAGATGACCACCGGAGGACAGCGGGAATCACCTCCCCTTACTCCCCCAGTGGTCCCCACCCCCCTCCCATACAAAAAAAAAATAACAGACATTTTTTGCCAGCCTCAAATGTCACACCCAGCTTCCTGACAGCAATATGCAGGTCCCTGGAGCAGTTTGTAGTGGGTGCAGTGCACTTGAGGCAGGTGGACCCAGGCCCATCCCCCCCCCCCCCCCCCACGTGTTACACTTGTGGTGGTAAATGGGAGCCCCCCAGAAACCCACTGTACCCACATGTAGGTGCCCCCCTTCACTCCTTAGGGCTATGGTAATAGTGTAGGGTTGTGGGCAGTGGGTTTTGGGAGTGATTTGGGGAGCTCAGCACACAAGGGAAGGGTGCTATATGCACCTGGAAGCTAATTTTGTTTTTTTTATTAATTTTTTTAAAGTGCCCCCTAGGGTGCCCGGTTGGTGTCCTGGCATGTCAGGGGGGCCAGTGCACTAGAAAAGCTGGCTCCTCCCACGCCCAAATGCCTTACATTTTGATGGATTTGAGATGGCCGGCTCCGGTTTCCATTATGGCTGAAAATCGGAGTCGCCCATCTCATCTAACCCCGGCGAGCGATTTGGCTGGCGCCAAGCATATTTTGAAAGTACGCTTGGCTCCGCCCCTTCACGGAGCCGGCCCCGAAGATGGCCGCCCATCGATTTGGCCGGCGCCGTTCGATAATGCCCCTCATGGTGGTTTATTAAGCTTAAATTTACATTGTTCTTATATCAATATATTGTTCTAACAAAAATCCAGTTGTAGATGGAACTATAAAACCTTGCATTGAAATCACATTTTCACCTTACAGTTATTTTTTCCAGCTCCAAGCAAAAATACTGTTGCTAAATTAATTACAAGATCCTTTCTTTGTGATATCTCAAACATTCATATTAAAAGCCCCCCACTTATGATGCAATATTGAAGTATAGTAACATAATATAAAAATCTTTGCAGTTGCTGCTTGAAATCATCGATTGCTTGTCATGATGTTAATCAACATTTAACCAATAGAAAAAAAAGATGGCACTACCTAGGATTGCTATTTTCTCCACGATGGGTCATGAAATGACATAAAAGAATCTCTGCACTTAATGTTAGAAATCATTTTTTTAGTGATTTCATTGCTTCATTTTCATATTAAGATTGAAGTCAGTTGATAGGTTTTGCTTTTCTAGATCTTCTAGATCCCAAATAAAAGCTAATAAAATAGAATCTAGTGGTCCAGGAGGACACTGTTTAGATTTAGAACTTATTGTAGAACAACAATCAAAAAACTACTGAATATTTAGGTTCCTAACAAAAGAATTCAAACCTCATTTGAAAGTAATCACACAGCCTAGCCTTTGGATAACAGTCCAATTTCAATGTCTGATAATTCCTGTGAAGATAAATTTTTATCACAATTAAATCTTAATTATATACTGTTTTTAATTCAAGCAAAATTTGTCTATTTTCTTCCTCAACTGGTCATGCTGCTTATCAGATATGTATTAAATGAGGGTTATTTCACTGCTTCTAACTTTTGATCCAGTTCTGTTTTAATGGAATTATCTGTGCTCTGTGCAGTTTGAGTTGCATCAAATCAAGAGAACAATGGTTTAAAATTGAATTCCATTTTTGGAGGAAGTGAGATCAGCTTCAGGATTGGCAGCCTGGGGCTGAAGCTCTGTGCAGTCTTATAGCTATATGTCCTCCCATTTTTCTCCTCCACAACTCCATCTGTGTCTTCCTGTTGGTTAACCTAATGGCAGCCTGAAAGAAAGCTGAGATTACTTAGCCAGCACTCCCACACTGCAAAAGAAAGTGGGAAACCTTGAGCGGGCGAGTCCAACTCCGATGGAGCAGCAGGAGAGGTGCGAGGCTGCATCCTGCACAAGTGGATGATGTATCGCAGGTTAGACTTTAAGCTGGTGAGGCAAGATTTGAAAGATTCCTTATTATAGGGGATCAAAAAAGAACTTAGTCTGTTCTCCACAAAGCAGGAGGAGGAAGAAGGGAGCAGCTCAGTGCGAGAAGCACATGGCAGATATTCATGCCTATCATGATTCCCAGAGTGTAAACATCAAAGCGCTGTGGGTTCATATTGAAGACTTAGAAAACAGATTGTGGCGGCACAGTTTGCAGTTTAGGAGCATTCCGGAGTAGGCTGCCTATGCTAATTGCACACAGGTGGTGCAGGACTTTATTAGACACGTGCTGCAGGATGGAGAGCTCGATTCTGCACAGGAGCTATTTTTTAAACTTGATAGAGCACATAGATTGTTGGGTTCTAAACGAGACCATGCACCTTGAGGTATTGTGGGCTGTCTCCATGATTATTAGCTCCGTCAGAGCACAGAATGCCATCCAGTGGAAAGCTTTCAAAATGGGCGTTTTTCAAGATCTCTATTCTATAACGCTGCGAAGAAGGTGGGAGTTCTCTGGATTTATTGCTTTTCTCAGGTTGACTAACATATGCTACAAGTGATGGTTTCCCTTTGGACTGTTTACTGTGAACGGAGTTACGAAGAGGGTGCAAACACCCAATGATTGAATGCCATGATCACAGGCAGAGAGATTCTAACAGTTATCAAAGCTGTACCCAGAAGAAGTCGCCAAGTCTGGATGGGTTCTCTAATGCTTTTTATAAGACATTTAAGTGTCCACTAATTGGGCTGTTGACCTGGGTATTTAACTCTTTGCCTGTTGGGCTGGGCATATCGCCTGCCATGAACATTGCTGGCATTACCATTTTTTTAAAACCTGGTTGGGATCCTACTTGCTGTGGCTCATATATACCAATAGCTCTGATAAATGTGTACTTGAAGATACTAGCAAAGCTGTTTGCGAATAGGCTGGCCCCACAGATGCCTTCACTGGTTTGGTCAGATCAAGCTAGGTTTATCTCTAGGCAGCAGACTATGGATAACAACGAATGAATATTACATCTAATTTGGGTTTCCAAGGGGCGTAAATTCCATCTATGTTGATAGCGGTTGATGCAGAAAAAGCTTTCAACCATGTCCACTGGGATTTTATGCTCTCTGTGCTTCACAAGGTGGGTGTGGGACCATTGTTTATCTCTTGGTTGACTGCTCTCTATAATCAACAGTAGCCCATATAAAAATTAATGGGTCATACACAGATAGCTTTGTGTTGGGCTGGGGAACTCATTGGGGAGTCTGTTGTCACCCATTGTGTTCGCTTTGGTGATGGAGCCATTTGCTCAGAGGATTAGGGAAGCGGTTGATATGGGGGGGGGGGGGCAGTGAGGCAGCAGACCCATAAGATTTCCCTGTTTACTGCTGCTGATAATTCTGTCTGTCTCTAAGCCACATGTCTCCCTCCTGACTCTTCGGAAGGAAATCAAATTATATGGGTCTGTCTCTAGATTGAAAGACAACTTGGATGAAACAGAGGCACTTAATATTCATATTACTGGTGAAGAGTTAACGCATTGAAGGGCAAACATTCCTTTCAAGTGTGTTCGCTGTCATTTGACTTATCTGAGGGTTAATATATCCTATGATCTTTCCACTTTATATAATTTATATTACGTCCCCCTACTCAAAAGATTAAAGGAGGACTTAAGGGATTGGCCAAGGGGACATTTTCACTGATGGGAGACTGTCCATTGTAAAAATGAACATTTTCCTTCGCTGCCTTTACTTCAGGCACTCCCTCTCTCCCTTTCTAGGCATAAGCCATTGGAAGAACCCTCTCCATGGCTTTATAGACGGGGGAGTAGAAAACTTAGGTTGGCAAAGGGGGTGCTTTTAACACACAAAGAAATGGGTGGCCTGGGCATTCCTGATTTGGGTAGTTATCTGGCATGAAGGTGATTTAGAATCACTAACATTAAACAACTGTGCCATCACCAAAAACAATCTACTGACTTTGTAATAATATATTCAAGCTGTTATATATTCAGGATATAAAATTGGTTAAAGGATTGTTTTTAAAAGATTAACATCCAACAAGAACTGCTGTTGCAGCTATAGTGGAGTAGCAGTCCAGTGACTAGAGCACTAGCCCAACAATGAGGGAAACCTGGATTCAGATCCCACTGCTGCTTCTCACTTGGTCCTCGTTGCATGCCTTTGTCTTGTTTTGCTTGGATTATCAGTTTAGAAAATGCAGTGGAGCAGTATAAGGCGTTTTACAAACAAGCAAATGCACTTGCAAAGGAAAAGCAGCCACAAGGCTGAGAAAATAAACTGGGTAACATCACTTACAGCATTGTGGTTTGTTAGACCTCAAATATGACAGGAGGGAGGCAAGCCAAAACCAAGGAAGAGTGAGGCATGTTCAGTAATGTCAGATACACAGAACCATTCACAACACTCTGTCAGCAGCTCTCCTAGGATGTAGAAGATATAACTAACCCCAGCATACCTATGTAAACCTTTGCATAGAGCTTGAAGGGAAAAAGAGGCCCCCAAATTGCAAGACTCCTGTCGCATATCAAGAAGAAACAATTTCTTCCTTGCCTGTGTAGTCTTAATGAGGTAAAGAGAGTTTTAAGTAACAGTTTGCATGATGCCATCAACTCTCCCAAAAGGTACAAACAATCCAAGTTACTCAAAACTTATGTTCCGCCAACGTTGCTATTCTTATATTAGCCCTGTTCTCAAGTCACTTCTTTGGCTCCTTATCCATTTCCACATACAATTCAAACTCCACTTATTGACTTACAAGTGCATTCACTCTGCAGCTCCTCAGTACCATTCCTCTCCGGGAACTCTGTTCATCGGGTAAATCTCTCTTATCTGAGCCCTTCTCCACAACTACAGACTGTTCCTTTTGTCTTGCTGCACCATACGCCTGGAATAGACTTCCTGAATCAGTACATCAAGCTCCAGCTCTGGCCGTCTTCAAATCTAGGCTAAAAGCCCACCTTTAGGAGTTTTTAACTCCTAACTCTTATTCACTTGTTCAGTACCCATGTCTGTCTTATCATTCCCACCTTAAGTAATTCCCTTATCCCTTATTTGTCCTGTTTAGGTTGTAAGCTCTGACAAGCAGGGACTGTCTCTTACATGTTCAGCATACAGCGCTGCATACATCTAGTAACGCTATAGAAATGATAAGTAGTAGTAAAACTAGGATAACAGCGTTGTCCTCCTCCATCAATACTTTTTTTTCTAGCATTGGCATACCCTAATGCAAACTTAAGTTTGGGAGAACCTACTTGTGTGGCCGATTCATCCTACTTGTTAGTGGAGAAAGCAGAGTTGCTGACCTGTAATAGGTGTTCTTCCATGGACAGCAGGCTATATCAGATATATACAATCCCTTCCACTTTCTTGAGAGCTGAAGCTTAGATATCTTCTGAGCTGCCTTAGTGGGGGTGTACATGCCAAGAAGCATTTTCTATTAGTTTTTGAGCTTCCTGGTGCCGACAGATGATATCACCCCATGTGTGTGATTGTAACCTGCGTTATACAGAGAAGCGTATTATAGATAAATTTGCTTTCTCGGAGTTATGGATAGGTTGCCACCTTACAAGAAACATGAAAACATTACTGACTCTACCCACTGCTGCCTCTACGTCACTTTCCTTCCTCCTCCCACCTGTCTCATCTTATAGAGAGATGATGAAAGGTAAATGCAGGTGCTAGAGGCCACTAGCACCTGCATTTAACCTGTGCAGAATGATCAGAGGGCTCTAACGTGGCAAACAGCAAGCATGCCAGGGAATACCACAGGCTCATTTAAATGACATAAAATGAACTCATTGGTGTTTCTCCCTCATGATCAGAGAACTGTTCTCTGATGTTCTCTTGCTCCTACCGCCTTAACCCTATGCCAGCTCATAGCTGGTGTTATGGTTAAGGCTCCTTCTCCTCCGCCCTGCTTACGCCAGTCCTGGGGTCCAGTGGACTCCTGGACCCCCCCCCCACCTCCCCCAATCAGTAAGGCTCCAGGGATTCACCCCTCACATAAATACAAAAACACCTTAATTGGCCAATCGGACCCCTTTCCTTCTGCCCCTCACCCCCTCAGCTGCAGGCCTAGTGGGAGCTGTGATAGGGGGCTTGACCTGACTTGACCCTCCTTTGAAGGTTTGCTGTGGTGGAGGGGTCCCCCAACCCTGCTCCCTCCCCAGTACCTTCAAACTTGGAGGAGGAGGGACTAGCATTCCCTCCCCCTCAGTGGTCACCACCTCAAAATGGTGGCGCCCTGCCCAGTGCATCCTGGAATGCACTAGGTGAGGCTTAACTTCCATATATAGAATCTTATATGGAAGCTAAGCCCTGCCCAGTGCATCGACATTTTGAGGTGACACCTGCTGAGGGGGAGAGAGTGCTAGTCCCTCCTCCTCCAACTTTGAAGAGGGGGCTGGGTTGGGGGACTAGCTGACCAGGGCAAGCTTTCAAGAGGGGATCAGGTCGGTCCTCCTGTTGCAGGTTCCACTGGACCCGCAGCGGCGGTCGAGGGAGGAGTGAGGAGCAAGAGGACAGGGGTCCCACAGGACCACCATGGTGTTTTGTATTTGAGTGTGGGGGGTCCACTGGACCCTTGGGGCCTTACCAATTGGGGGGTTGGGGGATCCACTGAACTGCCTGCTTTGCTCCCTCACGATTGAAGCTAATAGCGTGCATATCATTTGCATACTATTAGCTTTGATCATGAGGGAGTTAGTTTAGTCTAACTTTTGCAGCCAATCCTTTTGGCTTCTTTTTAACCGTTTTCCTCATTTTATTGTAGTTGTCCTTTGAAAATTAAATGCTGCTACTGCAGATTTCCTTTCTGACTCGACTACAGATATCGGCTCGAATTTGGTTGTGTTATGATCATTGTTTTCCAGCAGACAATACAGTTACCTCTCATACTACGTACTGAATTTCACTAAGGACTAGATATAAAATAGTCCACCCTCTTGTCGCTTCTTGTACCAGTTGTTCCAAGAAGCAATGATCTATTACATCTAGGAATTTTACTTCACTAGTGTTCCCTGATGTAACATTTATCCAGTCAGTATTGAGGTAATTGAAATCACTACAATAATTGGAATCTGTAGAACTTAATATCAAAATGTGAAAAATGACATCTACAATTGTCTTAAGTATCTCAAGGTATATCTTGTCTCATTTAATGAAACGTAGTGGAGAAAAAAGACCTCAGTAGCTCTCTGAGAACACCTCAGTTTGAACGATAAACTTTCATGAGCACAGAGGGCTCCTTTTAATCATTGGTCAGGAAAAAAAACTTCTCTAATATCAGTAATATTCGTATAACAAAAACAAGATAACCTTTTTCAAGATACCAAATTGTGAACAGCATTTTCATAGTCTCCAGTCAATTTGGTATCTTGAAAAAGGTTATCTTGTTTTTGTTATACGAATATTACTGATATTAGAGAAGTTTTTTTTCCTGACCAATGATTAAAAGGAGCCCTCTGTGCTCATGAAAGTTTATCGTTCAAACTGAGGTGTTCTCTGAGAGATACTGAGGTCTTTTTTTTTTTTTCTCCACTACTTTTCATTAAATGAGATAAGATATACCTTGAGATACTTAATTGTAGAAGTAATTTTTCACATTTTGGTAATTGAAATCACCCGTTATACTTTTGCCCAATTTGTCAGCTTTCCTTTTTTCTGTAAATATTTCTTCACCTGTCTGTTCATTCTGTCCTGGCAGATGGTTGTACAGTCCTACAGTAGATTCCTTCCGTTCACACAAGGAATTTTTATCCATACATGTTCTATGCTGCTATCTGTTTCATTTGCCTGACTCATTTCCCTCTTTCATATAACACAACCCCCCCCCCCCCCCTCCAATTTGATCCACTCCTTCTTTTTTTTTTTAATTATTTTTTTATTTTATTTTATTGTTTTGGCACTGGAGAACAATATTCTTTCCATCACCTGATATAGAATTTAGTGGAAAACTAGATCTTTTAAAAACAGCAAATAAATCTCTTAGTAATGTTTAACAGTCTGAAAGTGGAGTAGAGAAGTAGCCTAATGGTTAGTGTAGCCTGTGAACAGAGGAAACCAGGTTCTACTCCCACTGCAATTCCTTGTGACTTTGAACAAGTTGCTTAGCCCTCCATTGACCCAGGTACAAAGTAAGTACCCTGTATATAATTGTAAACTGCTTTGATTTTAACCACAGAAAAGCAGTATATCAAATCCCCCTCCCCCCCCCCCCCAAAAAAAAAAAAGTTGATTTCAACAAACTTGCTTTGTTAGTAAATGCAAATTATTTAATCACTAATAACCAGGGAAGAGGGAATCTGGTGTGTTTGCTAAGAGTTCTTATTGCTAGCCAGCATAGTCACAAATTGTGTAAAATCTGAAGACTGATTTTGCTATAATGAGCCATCAGTGTTTTAAATTATATGTAAATGTTATCCTTATTGGCTTGGGGAGAAGGGCTGAAAAGCAGTGGACCTGTTAATGTATTAGTCCAGTGTGTGGGTGATTTGTGTTTGTCTACACCTTTATAAGGCATTTCTGTAGGCGAGACATTGGTGGTCTAAACTATTCTGGGGGTATATGTACTTAAGTTTGTCCGTATAGTTTATCCAACTTAAGCAGAGGTGTACCCAGAGTAAAGTTAATGCAAATTTGAACCAAAGAGTAGTTGAAAATGTGTGCATGCACTTTTTGTGAGCTAATATGCACATATTGTGAGGGAAAATACTCATCCATTTGGTGTAACTTATGTGCATATGTAAAATTGGTGTAACTTATATGCATATATGCCAGACAAGTCAGACTGTTATAGAATTTTCTTCATGGTGTATTCCCCCTTCCAACTTAGAAAAGAAGGTGGTCTTGAAAGCTTTGTAATATGTTTGTAAAAAAAAAAGAAAGAAAAGTTCAGAGGGACCCAACTTCCCACTCCTTGAGGTTAATGAGGGCTGAGGATATTAGAGGCACTGTATATGTAGGCCCCTGAAGAAGGGGGAAGGGAATGAGTCATTGAAGTGGTGACACCTTGTGGCAGGATTTAGGGTCTGTGAATGCACAGTCTTTAACATAGCGCTAGTTCTTGGATTCTAGTTGACTATCACTACCTTGACTGAACTAATGAGTTGGGCAGGGGAGATATAAAAGGGGAGGGCATGTCCCCAGATAACTGTGAATGAAGACTCATGGTACAAAGATTCCAGCCCTGGTTCCAACTGAATAGGACAAGCCAAGCTGTAGATAGAGCTGGGTCTCAAGAAAAACAAAACAAAAAACCCTCTCCACCCTTTTGCATACATCTGACTGATTTCTTTCTTCATTTTACAGGTATTTGTCACTTCTTTTTCTCTTCATTGCCTCTTCTTTTTTTTTTTTAATGCTGTAATGATGATTTAAAGTAAAAGCTTTGTCTTGAGCCTGTTTTCATAATTCTAAGAACATATATAATCAGGAAGCAGGTTGTAGCATTACAGTATAATGTGAGCAAACTTAAAACTGTAGCCAGTCGGTATGTAAGAGTACAATACATGTAGCTTTATGAAGAGACTGGCTAAGATGCAGCATAATATAGTGTAATTCTGCACTAAAGCTGGAGTGGACAAGTAGCTGCAACAAATAGCACAGTCCATCTGGAAATCATTCAAAAAGCTCTTGTATAACTAATACTGTATATTATACAGTCCTATTGATATTCATAATGATAAATACTATAAATCAAAGCACTCATCTCTTCAGATAATGTTGATTTCAAGATGCTCACCTTGCATTTACTTATAGGCCTTTCTTTCTTTATTAGAGCACTTTCTTTTAAAGAGTGGCGGGGACTGCACTTTTATTCATCAGTTCATAGAGTGCCAAAGTGAGTATAGAGCATTCATCACACTGTTCTTGTATTTTATATATGTGAGTTGGTACAGACTGAGGCATTCACCTTGTGATTAATTCATTAGGTCTGTTGATTTAGTTTGTTGCTGCTGCGTATTTTACTGTTGACATATTAAAGTCATGTTAGAGGGATTGTTGTGGGAGAATCTTTCTGTGGAATAGAGAGATTGTGCTGAAGCACTCCCAGAGTTGGGTTGTACTGGTGTACTGTACTTTTGTGCTATAATATGTGCCATATAATAGGGTTACAGCTGATGAGCTAATGTTAATTCTCTGCTATTAAATAAAAGTGTAAGATAACAATGAGCAGAGGAGAAATCTGTGCCTGTCTGTAGCAGTTCATTAGTTTCATTAAAGAATGTCATACATTTTTCCATGTACTTCATTTTAGTTCTCATATGCTTTTAACATCAATTGAGAATTCTAAATATTTAGTTTTGGTTTTGTTAGTTGAGTTTGTATTGTTATTGAGAAGACCACTAGGCAACGTTTTTCTATAGGCGTGTTTTTTTTGTTGTTGAGCCATATTACTGCTTTCTCAAGTAGATCTTTCACAGTATGGGCCTTTGGAATTGGTTGCACTTCCTGATTTTATCATTCTAAAATGCTGATTATATCATAACTAACCAACCTACACAGTAGAGTCAACACTGTGGAAATTAGATGGTGACATAATTTTTATTTTTTTTATTAGGATTTATTTACCTCCTTTTTGAAGGAATTCACTCAAGTCAGTGTACAATAAGAATAAATCAAGCATGAGCAATAGACAATTTACAGCAGTAAAAATCTCTATATATAAAAGGTACCACCAACGTTCTAAATGAAGCCTCCAGCCGGAAGTGTGAAGGGGGAGAGATATCCGGTTTCCCCATGAGTGTCTGCCCCGCCCCCGCTCTCTCTGTAACACAAACAGTGAAGGAAAACACAGCAAAGCACGAAATCAAATCGCTCTCTCTCAACAGTGAAGGACTCAGAGGGGGGAGGGGAGAGAGGGCAGAAGCCCTCACTATCTCTGTAACACAAACACAGCACAGCAGGAAACTTAACACTGAAGGACTCAACGAGGGGGGAGGGGAAAGAGAGCAGAGGGGACAGACAGCACAGGGAAAGGGTGAGAGGGCAGAGGGCAGGGACACACACACTCCCACATGCACACAGAAGAAAACCTTGCTAGCCCCCATTTCATTTGCATCAGAAACGGGGCTTTTTTACTAGCATTCAAATGATACAAAGTTTGGCATAGTATACTACTTACAATGTCAATACAATACGTAATAGAACATTTTAATTGGCAGTTTAGGGTATAAGCAAAGATGGAACAGATAGGTAAGAGAGTAAGAGGAGTTAGAAAATAAGGTGACTAATTTAAACAAAGGTGCACATGAGGTCTGAGAGATGGTTAAATATTATCTCAGCTAGAGTAGGAGTGGATAAACATGTCCTGCTGCAGTATGTGCAGCCCGTGTCACGCCTTGTGTGTTACTGAGACTAACAAGTCAGTTACTTCTTCTATTAAAGGCCTGGTTGATGAGCCAAGCTTTCATCTGCTTCCTGAAGTAGAGAGAGTCTTGTGTTAAACTGAGTTTTCAGGGAGTGCATTCCAGAGTGTGGGGGCTGCTCCGGAGAAGGCTTGCTTGCAGGTATTGCATTGTGTAATGTCTTTTGGAGAGGGTGTGGTTAGTGATAGTCCTTGAGAGGACCTTTATGGTGATTTTAAAAAAAGGGCAGCTTCCCTGCTGCAAATAGTGGCATCTATTACTTAATTTTCAACTGAAATGAAAATAAAATATGCAGTGTTGACACTTCATCACCACAGTGTCAAAGCAACTTCTGTGGTATCCAAGTGAATTAGTCCCTTTAAATACGCACAGCAGCCTGATAGTGTCTTCAGTTTTTGTATCTCCAATTGGAACTTCACAAGCAGCTTAAATAGATGATGGAATAGCTAGCTCAGTGGTTCTCCACCCAGTCCTTGGGGCAACCCCAGCCAGTCAGGTTTTCAGGATGTCTCCATTAATATGCATGAGAGATTTGCATGCACAGCTTCCTTGGTATGCAAATCTATTTCATGTGTAATAATTGTGGATATTCTGAAAACCCAAATTGCACCATTATATCCTCTGGGTTTATAGAGATTTCATTCAGTTTCTCTGACACGTCAGCTTTGAATATCATTTCTGGCACTGGTATCTCTCCCAAATCTTCATCTGTGAAGACTGAAGCAAAGAATTCATTTAATCTCTCCTCTATGGATTTGTCTTCACTGATTTCCCCTTTTACCCCTCAGTATCTAGTGGTCCAACTGATTCTTTTGCCAGTTTCTTGCTTTTAATATACCTAAAAAATATTTTACTATATGTTTTTGTCTCCAGCGCAATCTTTTTTTCCAAAGTCTCTATTTGCCTTTCTTATCAGCACTTTGCATTTGACTTGCCATTCCTTATGCTGTTTCTTATTTTCAGTTGGATCCTTCTTCCGTTTTCTGAAGGACTTTCTTTTCGCTCTAATAGCTTCCTTCACCTCATTTTTAACCATGCCGGCTTTCGTTTGGTCTTCCTTCCTCCTTTTTAATACACGGATATATTTGACCTGGGCTTCCAAGATGGTATTTTTGAATAGCATCTGTGCCTGGTATAAATTTTGACCTTCGCAGCTGCTCCTCTGGGTTTTTTTTTTCCACTGTTCTGATTTTATCATAGTCGCCTTTTTGAAAGTTAAATGCTAACGGATTTCCTGTGTGTACTTACTCCAGAGCTAATATCAAATTTGATCATATTATGATCACTGTTATCAAGCGACCCCAGCACCATTACCTCCTGCCCCAGATCATGCACTCCACTAAGGATTAGGTCTAGAATATTTCCTCCTCTTGTTGGCTCCTGTACCAGCTTCTCCATAAAGCAGTCCTTGATTTCGTCAAGGAATTTTACCTCCCTAGCATGCCCTGATGTTACATTTACCCAGTCAATATTGGGGTAATTGAAATCACCCATTATTATTGTGTTGCGCAGTTTGTTAGCCTCCCTAATTTCTGATTTCTACATTTGTCTGTTCATCCTGGCCAGGTGAATGATAGTATGCTCCTATCATTATCTAGGAATTCCAAGATGTGTTTTGTTTCCTGCAGAATTTTCAATCTGTTTGATTCAAGTCTCCCCCTCCACCAATTCAATCCACCCTATCACTACGATATAATTTGTACCCTGGTATGACAGTGTCCCACTGGTTATCCTCCTTCCACCAGGTCTCAGAGATGCCTATTATATCTAATTTTTCATTTAGTGCAATATATTCTAATTCTTGCATCTTATTTCTTAGGCTTCTGGCATTTGCATATAGACATTTTAAACTGTTTGTTGTTCCTATTTACATCATGCTCAACAGTTGACAGTGATAATTTGCAATCTTTTTTTCTGATCTTTTATTTAAAAACACCTGGTCTACTATGGTCTCTATTGCAACCTCGCTATTGGGATACCCTATCTTCCTTGTTTTGGTGATATCTTTGAAAGTGCCTTGTTCCGAACCATGCGTTTTTGAATGACTGTCAGCCTTCCCCCAGTTTCTAGTTTAAAAGCTGCTCTGTCTCCTTTTTAAATGCCTATGCCAGGAGCCTAATCCCACCTTGGTTAAGGTGGAGCCCATCATTCTGGAATAGGCTCCCCCTTCCTCAGAATGTTGCCCAGTTCCTTTCAAATCTAAAACCCTCCTCCCTGCACCATCTCCTCATCCACGCATTAAGACTTCGGAGCTCTCACTGTCTTTTGGGCTCTGCACATGGGATGGGAAGCACCTTGGAAAATGCTGCCCTAGAGGTTCTGGATTTGAACTTTCTACCTAGAGCCTAAATTTGACTTCCAGAACCTCTAGACGCGTGAGATCCGCCACCTTCGCACCAGGCTTGCAAATGACCAGGCGATCCCCTTGTCCACAAGCTACCCATCTATCTACATGCCTAATAATCAAATCACCAACTACAACAGCCATCCTAACCCTTCCCTCCTGGGCAGATGCTCCTGGAGACAAATCCTCAGTGCGAGAGGATATTGCATCCCCTGGTGGGCTGGTCTTGGCTGCAGGATTACTTTCAGCTGCACCAGGATAACGTTCTCCTTTTAGTAGACCTCCCTTCTCCAAGGCAGCACAGGGGCTGCCACACTGCAGGTGTAACTTCTCTACAACGTCCCTGTAGACCTCCTCTGTTATCTCGGTCTCCCTCAGCTCTTCCAAGTCTACTACTCTATCTTAAAGAGAACAGACTGGTTCTCTGAGAGCTAGGAGCTCTTTGCCTCGAGCACACACACATGTCCTTTCACCAACTGGGAGATTAATAATACATGTGACACTCAATGCAAAAGACTGGATAGCACCCCTCTCGCTGCTGGACTTTTGTCTTTATCTTAGTGTTATAGAGCTGTTTAATTAAAACTTCTTAAGGTACTAGGGATATTAGATGAATATAAAGAGCCTTAAGATTATATGGTGTAATTTGTAGTTTATTTACTGTTTGCTTCTCAGAAACTAATTAAATGTAATTAAAGCTCTAATGAAAATTCTACTGTTGTTGTCCTAATTAGAATAATTGACTATAAATGAAGAGTTGAGCTAGGGGTGAGTGGGGGAGTTGGGGAGGATGGGTGGGAATGAGGACTGAACTAGGCCCTACTGTGCCTTCTAGAGTCTATCTGTTGCTCTCTAAGTTATTCTTGGTGTCTGTCAATGCTGGATTCCCTGTATTAGAGCATTCAGGTATAATGGTGTTCTCACAACTTCCATGTCAGTAAAATACACCTTAACAAATTGTATCCAAATCTAAGAGCTGAATCCTTAGGGTAAAAGAATTTTGTGGAACATGGGAAGAATACAGTATAATGTGTCCTAATACGTAAATTTTAGGGATGATATAATTTGCATGCATTAAAAATTTCTGTTGTACATTAGAAATATTTAACAGAATGTGTGAAATTAAAAAAACAATGGAGAAATTTTGTGAAAATGTGCTTTTTTTTTTTTGCCTGTCCACATTCCTAGTAAATTTTCATTTTCCCCTTGGGAATCTGTGTAACTTAATAAAATAAGGAATGTTTTGCAAAAGAACCTTGCCTAGCTTACTAGAGACCCTGGAGAGCTGAGATTGTAATATATAAATGTCTATAGTGACATGAAATCATGATTCTAGTTCAGGTAGCTTATAACAAAGTGATCTGTTGTAGGCCTAATTATATCTGCAAGAATGACATTAAGGTGGTGTAGATCATGATTTGCATGTGGGAAAGGCTCTCAAAATTATAGTTTGAACAGAGCAGGGACAGGTTTTCAATATAAATGTGTGGTTTTAGATTATACTGAATACAGATTAAGCATGCACATTTACATCTTCATAACAGAGGTAAATTTGTGCAAGAGCATTTGGGCAGTACTGGGGGTTATTGAAGGAGTATGTTTTCTCCGAGGACAAGCAGGCAGCTTGTTCTCACGATTGGGTCGACACCTGCGGTGGCCCAGGAGACCGGCAAAAGAATTTTGCAAGCAAAATAAGAATCTTCAGGAACGCTGCAGAGCGCACCACGCATGCACAAACGGCTTCCCGCCCGCCGCACGAGCGTGTCATCCTCAGTTTCTTTTTTTCCGCAACTGAGGTGACACAGTTTTTTGCGCTGTGTTACCTTCGGCTCAGGAGATCTTAGCGTTACTGCTTCCTCTTTTACCTCTTTATCTTCTTTTTCTTCTTTATTGTTTATTTTTTCACAAAATTAAAAAAAAAGTTTTATTACCCTTATTTTCCTTAGTTTTAGTCACTGAATATAAGTTTTCTTTCTTTTCGTCGCGGCCCTCTTTTAGGCCACACGGCCAGGGTTTGTTTTTCCTTTTTTTGTGCCTTTTTAATTGGCACTATCGTGTCCTTTAATTTCGCAGCCGCCGTTTTTCCATCCATGTCATCGAGGACACCTAGCGGCTTCAAGTGTTGTACTCGGTGAAACCAGACCGTCTCGGGTACTGACCCCCACTCGTGGTGCCTCCAGTGCCTTGTGCCCGATCATCTTCCAGCTGCTTGTAAGCTGTGTCCTTTAATGAAAAAATGGACCCAAGTGTCTTCGGCATCGGCTTCGGTACCGAGGTCGGCGGCATCAACGTCGAGGGAAGCATCGACTTCAAGAGTACAGGTAATGGCTGCCGAACGACCACATCGCGCTGGGAACAGCAAGGCTTCGAGTGGGTCTCCACCTGTCTCGAGGCCTACTGCTATGCAGGCCCCCCGGGACCCACCGTTTGTCGGACACGGACCCAAGGAGGCGTGAGGATTCCATGTCCTCCTCTTCGGTACCGAGGAGTCTCGATGACGGGTGTCGAGCGAAGGCTAAGAAGCACCGTCATCAATCTCCTATACGTGGTACCGAGAGCTCCGTCACCCGAGAAGCGTCGGTACCGAGAGGACCGCTCACCCTCTATACAGGAGGTGCCGATGCGTCGGTCTTCTGGCAGCCTGGTACCGGCTCTCGAGCCCCCACAGATTCTGCCACCGGCCCCTGCACCGGCCTCGCAGCCTTTTCTGATGGCGGCTCTCAACGAGCGCATCAGGGCCCTTCTTCCAGAGCTTCTGGAAGGATTGCTATGCCAGTCTACTTCAGTACCAGGGGTGCTTGTGCCTTCTGCACCAACTGTTTAAGCAGCCTGTGGTGAGGTCCCCGACCTCGGTGCCACTTGCGTCATCGGCTGCCACCCAGGTCGACTCTCCGTCGGCGGAGGAAGCTTCGCCGCAGTCTAGGCAGGGGTCAACTTCTCAACATCTTCCTTGAGTTCGTCGTTCCTCGACGTCGAGACAGGCCCAGGTTCGGGCTGCTCTTAGAGAGCTTTTGTCCGATACCGAAGATGAGCGTTCGTGGGAGGAAGAGGAATATTCCAGATACTTTTCTGAAGAACAGTCCTATGGGGTCCCCTTTGATCCTACTCCGCCCATTGAGAGAAGGATGTCTCCGCCTGAGAGCCTTTCTTTTTCCTCCTTTGTTCGGGAAATGTCTAAGGATATTCCCTTCCCTATGGAGGTTGTGGATGAGCCCAGGGCCAAGATGCTCGAGGTCTTGGATTATCCTTCTCCACCTACAGAGGTTGCAATGGTTCCTTTACATAACACACTCAGGGAAGTTCTTATGTGAAACTGGTCGTTCCTTCCTTCTCTCTAATCCAGTGGTCCCCAAAAAAGCTGAGTCCCAGTACAGAGTCCATAGAGAGCCGGTAATGGTGAAGCCTCAACTACCTCACGATTCCATGGTGGTGGATTCTGCTCTCAAGAGAGCCAAGAGTACTAGGGACTATGCCTTGGCGCCCCCAGGCAGAGAGTCTAGGACCTTAGATTCATTTGGGAGGAAGATGTATCAGGCCGCTATGCTCGCAGCCAAGATTCAGACATATCAGCTCTACACGAGCATCCACTTGCGGAACTTGGTGAGGCAACTGTCTAGTTTGGTTGAAGCGCTTCCTCCGGAGCTCGCTGAACCTTTTCACCAGGTGGTCATGCAGCAGAAAGCGTGTCGAAAATTCCTGGCCATGGGTACTTACGACACTTTTGATGTGACATCCAGAATAGCTGCTTAAGGTATAGTGATGCGCAGACTCTCATGGCTGCGTGTCTGTGACCTCGATCATAAGATCCGGCAGCGAATGGTGGATGTTCCCTGCCGGGGGGATAACCTTTTTGGTGAAAAAGTAGAGGATGTGGTCGATCAGATCAAAAAGCACCATGATGCTATGGATTCTGTCTCCCGCCGGGCGTCTTCTGCTACTACCCTCCTCATCTAGGAGGTTTTTTGGAGGGAATAGGAGTGCTCCCTATTCCTATAATAGGTGTAGGTACACTCGGCAGCCTACCCAGGCTCAGTCCCAGCGTGTTCGTTCTCATCAACAGCGTGCTCATGAGGCCCATGCGGCTCTCCAGCAAAAGCAAGGGACGGGCTTTTGACTAGCTCCAGTGCAGCATAGCCACAGTGCAAGTGTCCGTTCCGGTGGGTTCTTCAAATAGTCCGGTTAGGATACACTCTCAATCTGGAATCCAGGCCTCCAAATTGTCCACCAGGAGCTCAGTCTTTCAGCTCCCAGCACAAGCAGGTACTTTATAAGAGGAACTTTCTGCCTTTCTAAAGGCCAGTGCGGTTGAACCCGTTCCACCAGGGGAAGGTACTTCCATGTGCAAAAGAATGCAGGGGGGATGTGTCCCATCCTAGACCTAAGGGCCCTGAACAAATTCCTAGTCCGAGAAAAATTCAGGATGGTTTCCCTCGGCACCCTTCTTCCCACGATTCAGGAAAACGATTGGCTATTCTCTCTGGACTTAAAGGATGCCTGTACACACATCTCGATACTCCCAGCTCACAGGAAGTATCTTCGATTTCGGTTGGGAACTCAACACTTTCAGTACTATGTACTGCCCTTTGGCCTCGCGTCTGCGCCCAGGGTTTTTACAAAGTGCCTGGCTGTTGTTGCAGCATTGCTACGCAGACTGGGAGTGCATGTCTTCCCTTATCTCAACGATTGGCTGGAGAAGAGCACCTTGGAGGCAGGCGCTCTACAGTCCATGTGGATGACTATTCGAGTGCTAGAGCTACTGGGGTTTGTGATCAATTATCCTAATTCCCATCTTGTCCCGGTTCAAAAATTGGAGTTCATTGGAGCTCTGTTGGGCACACGGACGTCTCAAGCTTATCTTCCTCAGGCAAGGGCAGACAATCTCCTGGCCCTCGTGTCCATGGCTCGGGCATCTCAACAGATCACAGCTCGGCAGATGTTGAGACTCTTAGGACACATGGCCTCTACAGTTCATGTAACTCCCATGGCACGCCTACATATGAGATCAGCTCAATGGACCCTAGCTTCCCAGTGGTGCCAGGCCACAGGGGATCTAGAGGATGTGATCCATCTTTCCACCGACATTTGCAGTTCCCTTCAGTGGCGGACCATTTGTTCCAATTTGACCTTGGGACGTCCATTCCTAATTCCTCAGCCACAAAAAGTGCTGACGACGGATGCATCCCTCCTGGGGTGGGCAGCTCATGTAGATGCACTTCACACTCAAGGAGCTTGGTCCTTTCAGGAAAAGGGTCTTCAGATCAACCTCCTGGTATTATGAGGGATCTGGAATGCCCTCAAGGATTTCAGAGATCGTCTGTCCAACCAAATCATTCTGATTCAGACAGATAATCGGGTTGCTATGTATTACACCAAAAAGCAGGGGTGCACCGGATCTCGCCCTCTATGTCAGGAAGCCATCCGGATGTGGCTTTGGGTGCGCCGTCACGGCATGTTTCTCCAAGCCACGTATCTGGCAGGTGTAAACAGCCTGGATGACAGGTTGAGCAGGATCATGGAACCTCACGAGTGGTCGCTAAACATGGGCATTGCCCACAAGATCTTCTGAGCGTGGGGCACCTCCTTGGTGGATCTTTTTGCCACTCAGATCAATCACAGTCACTCAGTTCTGTTCCAGACTTCAGGTCCACGACAGACTAGTGTCAGATGCCCTTCTACTGCATTGGGGGACAGGCCTTCTGTTTGCGTATCCTCCCATACCTCTAGTAGGGAAGACTTTGCTGAAACTTAAGCAAGACTGCGGAACAGTGATCTTGGTTGCTCCCTTCTGGCCTCATCAGATCTGGTTCCCTCTTCTTCTGGAGTTGTCCTCTGAAGAACCGTGGAGATTGGAGTGTTTTCCGACCCTCATCACCCAGAACGAGGGGTCGCTTCTACATCCCAACCTCCAGTCTCTGGCTCTCATGGTCTGGATGTTGAGAGCTTAGAAATTGCCTCTTTAGGTCTTCCAGCGGGTGTCTCCCGAGTCTTGCTTGCTTCCAGGAAAGATTCCACGAAAAAGTGTTATTCTTTCAAATGGAGGAGGTTTGCCGTCTGATGTGACAGCAAGGCCCTTGATCCTTTTTCTTGTCGTACACAGACCCTGCTTTCAATACCTTCTACACTTGTCAGAGTGTGGTCTCAAGACCATAAGAGTTCACCTTAGTGCAATTAGTGCTTATCATCAACGTGTAGAGGGCAAGCCTATCTCTGGACAGCCTTTAATTGTTCAATTCATGAGAGGTTTGTTTTTGTCAAAGCCCCCTGTCAAACCTCCATCAGTGTCATGGGATCTCAACATTGTTCTCACCCAGCTGATGAAAGCTCCTTTTGAGCCACTGAATTCCTGCCATCTGAAGTATTTGACCTGGAAGGTCATTTTCTTGGTGGCTGTTACTTCAGCTCGTAGAGTCAGTGAGCTCCAAGCCTTGGTAGTGCATGCACCTTATATTAAGTTTCATCATAACAGAGTAGTCCTCCGCACTCACCCTAAGTTCTTGCCGAAGGTGGTGTCGGAGTTCTATCTGAACCAGTCAGTTGTCTTGGCAACATTTTATCCCTGTCCACAAACCCGCCCTGGTGAAGACAAGTTGCACACCTTGGACTGTAAGAGAGCATTGGTCTTTTATGTGGAGCGGACAAAGCCCTATAGACACTCCGCCCAGTTATTTGTTTTGATCCCAACAGAAGGGGAGTCGCCATGGGAAAACGCACAATCTATAATTGGCTTGCGGATTGCATTTCCTTTACTTATGTCCAAGCTGGGCTGACTGTAGAGAGCCATGTCACGGCTCATAATGTCAGAGCCATGGTTGTGCCAGTGGCTCACTTGAAGTCAGCTTCCATTGAAGAGATTTGCAAGGCTGCAACGTGGTCATCAGTCCACACATTCACATCTCACTACTGCGTTCAGCAAGATACCCGATGCGACAGTCGGTTTGGGCAGTCGGTGCTGCAGAATCTGTTCGGGGTTTAGAATCCACACCACCCCCACCCCCCCCCCCCAGGCACATTTTATTATGTTCCAGGCTGCGCTCTCTTATTTAGTTGTGTTTCTTTCAGGTCATCTATGTTATGTCCTCGCCGTTGCGAGTCCCAATTGACCAATGTTCATTGTTTTGAGTGAGCCTGGTTGCTAGGGATACCCCACATGTGAGAACAAGCAGCCTGCTTGTCCTCGGAGAAAGCGAAGATACTTACCTGTAGCAGGTATTCTCCGAGGACAGCAGGCTGATTGTTCTCACAAACCCACCCTCCTCCCCTTTGGAGTTGTTCTAGTTCTCTAGGTTGCTTTTTATTAAACTGAGGATGACACGCTCGTGCAGCGGGCAGGAAGCCATTTGCACATGTGCAGTGTTCTCTGCCTGCGCTCCGGAGCGTTCTCGAAGATTATTTTGCTTGCAAACTTTTTTTGCCAGTCTCCTGGGGCACCGCGGGCGTCGACCCAGTCGTGAGAACAATCAGCCTGCTGTCCTTGGAGAATACCTGCTACAGGTAAGTATCTTCGCTTTCGCTTTATGAAGGCACACAGTTCTTTTTTGGACTTTTCATGTAGACATCCCAATATAAAATTTGTCCCCTCTTGTATCAGTTTTAGGTCTAGGTTAGAAGATCTTTTGTGGAATGCAATTTAGGGTACTAGGATTTGTGATAGACCATCATTATGTAGACGGTGAATAAGAGAACCAGTGAAACCATGAAGGGAAAGGTTTTAGTCTTTTAACACTTGAACGCCCACTAGTTGTCATGAAACATGAAGACAAATACTGGAGCCTCTTATCAGAAACATTTTCATAGCTTAAAGATGGTTTCCCCCCCCCCCCCCCCCCCCCCCCCCCCCAAAAAAAAAAAAAGTGTTGTATTAATTCTCCTTCAATCAGTCACCTTTCTGGAATAATTGTTTGTTCACTGCAGATTGCACATTTTTTTACTTGAGGAAGCAGTCTGGAGACTAATTTTAGCATCCCTGTTTGGCAGTAGGAACTGTCATTGTAGCAGCATTTGTGCCCTGCCGTTTTCTCTTTCTTGCACCATCCATGGGAACTGAACCACCACAACAAAATGTCTACATCCTGTTAATCTTGAAAGCCAGTCTTGGGCCCAGTCTCCAAATCTTAGGGATTCAAATATTTAAATCTGTGTATTACTCCCGGGAGAGTTCTACGCATTGCAGAATTAGTACAGAATTCCCCTCCTACATAGAACTAAGCTTGAAGAACAGGAATGTCTGCATCCAAAAGAAAAGAAGCAGCAGCAACATACATTTGAGGCCTTCAGTCCCAAATCAAAATAAAGCAAAAATGGATGGGACTTGATATACCAGAAAGGGGTGGTGTCAGCATCAGCCTGTGCATCCAGAACTGAGTGAGGCAAGATCCGAGAGTATCTGTGCGCTCTCTCCTGGAACTGTTTGTTTTTTTTTCTAGTAATATCTGCTCCCAAGTGCTAAGTCGATGGCAGGGAAGTGAATAGGTGCACCTCGGTGTCAAGGTGCCAACTGGCCCATGACTGAATGAGCATGCTTCACTCCAAAACCCAACAGTGCCCCTCCAGGCTTTACGGTGGATCAGGCTGATTCAGTCTGTCAGCTCATTAACACTGAGGTGTAGCTGTTCTCCACCCCCCCCCCCCCCCCAAGGCATTGATTAAGCCCTCAGAAACAGTATTAAGCAGAAAACAAACTAGCAAGTGGGTGGGAATGAGGAAGAGCAAGAGAAGCAACAACTTAGATCAAAGCTAGTTAGAGATGTCAGGGGTTAGGGGCTGAAGCCTTGAAGGTGTAGAAAAAGGGTGGGGGTTTTGTGTGGAGGAGATGGAGTGGGGAAAGAAAGCTGAGATAGGGCTTTGAGTCTGGAGGTGGTAGAAAGAGACAAAGCTGGAGGAAGATGGAAACCCTGTGTGATGGTTCACTGGAGATGAAGCCAAAGGAACGACGGATAGCGCATTGAGCCTGCCATGAGTGGAAAAGCGCGAGGTACAAATGTAACAAAAATAAAAAATAAAGCTTGGGGGAATGAAGGGGGGAGGGAGGTCAGACTTTAGTTGTGGATCTGCAAAAATGTTTAAAGATTTTGGATCTGAGTAATGTTTTTTTATATTTATACGGTGTGCAAATTTCCCCCAGGTGTAGGGTATATGATTTGGAATCTGAGGCTATTGAATATTTATCATCTTATTACCTTCTGCTTTTGAAATCCAGTAGACTTTCTTTCTGTATAATCTTCTTACCTAGCCCTTCTTTTGCTCTCCCATTGCCTCCTTTGTTCCCCCTTGCCTTCTCTCATTCTTGTTTACTCTTTCTCTTTACTCTTCTCACTCTTCCTCCCCAGAGTCTGCTCTTCCCCTCACCCTCTTTGCCAGTGTCCCCCTCCTCCTCAGTGTTGGAGATCCTGCTTCAGAGTCAGTGTTGCCAGGTAGTCGTGGAAAAATAAGCACGTTTTGCTTAAAAAAACAAGCACAAAACAAGCGATAATTCCTAAAAATAAACCCAATTTGTTGTGTCTTAAAGTATGTCCCTGGTATCAGAAGGCAGCCCTAATACAGGGGTGGTGCATGTTGTGATTAACTCCTTCCATAGCCAATGAGGAAACGAAAGAGGACAGGAAAAGGCGGGACTGAGCACTGGCTGATGCACTTACGTGCAATGTTGTCATGGCAACAATTGTGGGCAATCAGCGGTATATGAAGTCAAATTTAAAAAAAAAAAACCCAAAACAAGCTACCTGCAAGTTCTGAACCCCCCCCCCCCCCCCCTCAACTTCAAAAAATAACAGGCCCAAACTCATGGGAAATTTGCTAGGTTGCCTACACGGTTCTGAGTGTCTGATGCTGCTTTCTTCACCTTCTGCTGCTTATTCGGTCTGGTGAGCATAATGAGCCAATCAGCATTAGGAGGTGGGATGTAGCCGCATCAAGCTATGAAGTGTTATCTTCCCATTCCTCATCTGGCAGTGCTGTTGTGGTTTTAATTCCCACCTAGTATAGTCAGGCCCTCAACAGTATGAAAAGTGCTGTTGCACCCCCTTGGGTATGGTACCTTGTGTATCACACTCCAAAGAGCTGACCCTGCTTGTTGACATCCCCACACATTTGTCGGAGCAAATTGTCAGTGAAAAAAGGGTGAGGAACTTTTGTTCATTTCATGACCTAATAGGCATCAACTTAAAAGAAAATATGTTTGTCAGGAAGAGAAGATTCCCTTTTATATACCAGCTGCGAGCTCTCTTGGTTTTTGACCATTAATGGCATTGTGTGCATCATCCAAAAACAGCAGCATATGTTGCCAGATCTCTGCTGTAAACTTGTTCAAGCTTATTGTGAGCATTTGTTGTGAAGCTAAGCAGCTGAAAGAGATCTGTAGTTATCTGGAAATCTGTGTTCTAAGGTGGTTTGTACTTGTCAAAAATGTTGCTATGGATTTCATTATTTATTCATTTCTTAATACTTTACTGAAAGAACTTTAGCCTAGTTCAAAAAATCAAGTGGGTTAAAATGTTCACAGTGGATATACAATGTTAAATTAAATCACTGAAAAGGAACTGAGCCTTACTTCTAGGCTCAGCAGAAGCTTGGGCTTAGAGAAAATGCTTATTAAAATTCCAATCCTTTCAGCTTTACGGATTGATTCTGGAGTTTACTTCAACTCAGCTAACTATTAGCTTAGTTGGAATGATCCTTTGGGAAAGGACTTGCAGGTAGACCATAACTCTCTCGTAGTTAGACAACTGAAATAACATTTATCCTTAAAAGATCAGGTGCATTATGCTTGAATATTTTCTGTTGCAAGACACAAGTTTGCTGTAACTATAATAATTTGTTTTAGCACTACTTTCACAGCAGACCAGTGGTACCTGCCCCTTTTTCTTGTCACATTTTTTTCCACACATGGTTATGGGTGTGGCAGCTGCTTTAAATATGGTCATGGAATGTGGACTCGACATGTAGAGGGAAATGCTGGTTTCTTTTAAACCAGCTTAGTAAAATTGCATTTTATTTGGCAGGCAAGCTCATAGAGGAAGAACATCTAACCAAAGGTGTGGAAGAAACAAAGCTATTAAAAGGTTAGTTGTGGTTTCCTATTTGGATAATTTTATTTTTCTACCCTGTTTGTATGTCAGGTGGAGCAAGTTGTGTTATGTGTAGGATACAGTATGACACTGGCTATTGATGCCACAGTGTTATCTTGAGTCTTCATTATATAACAGCAAATTTTCTGCAGTTCTGAAAACAGTGTTTTATTGCCCCGGATAGGATTGTCAGTGGCTGCACTTTTACTTGGCTGAAAGTCACATAGCATCTTGATCTTTTTAATGGATGGCACCATTTGTGCACTTTTAACACGTGTGTGGACCTGTACTCTGTGTATCTGTTATTTATAAAAGTTTAAAATATTGGTTCTAGTTTATACTTGTATGTAGATATTTCTTCATTAGATAGATAAAAGTAATTTGTGATTACCAGGCTGCTTGCTACTTCCATTTTCTGTTTCCTTTTGTGGGGGGTTGGGGGGTTCTTAGTCTTTTCTCTGCTAGATAAGTGGGTAAAATGACCTAGTTTCTGCTGTTCATTATGAAGAGCACTGAAGGGATTATTTTAATTCACTGTGTAAGTAATAGGAGTTGAGGATTAGATGGTATAACATTTAATATTCTTATGCCTTTAATTCTTATTAATTCTAATAACCATTTTAGGAGAGTGGGATGTGAGCTTTTGTGCTCTATTAACCTGACACATTTTGTCAATATTCACTGTTGTACCTTGGACCTTTTATAAAGAATGGAAAGAGTGCAACCCCCTTTATACTGGAAATTAAACTGGCTGTCTGAGATAGAGGTAGCGCAAAACAATATAGCTTGCTTCTTTTTCTTATAAATACCTGCCTCAGCTTTCACCATACAGGGACTCATAACCACAAAGGGCTTGTCCTTATGAAGCTGGAGTATTGCTGTTAACGATTTATAGCACTGTAAATGAAAAAGGCACACTTCTGTTCAGTAGTTTCCAACACAACATGTTGCTCTATGAAATAAACTGTTTCTCTTGATAGATATTTTGTTTCTCTGAACAGATTGTATTCTGTTTGCATAGCATCTGCTTGTCATTTCCCTAAATGTCAGATCAACTTTAGCTACTTTTTTATGTCAATTATCTCTTCTCAAATGGTTCACTATCTTTTTTTTTCTGTGTGTTTGTAGAATTTGCAAAATACAGATAACCTGCCATAATTGGCAAAAGAATGCACATAGTATATAGCAGTAATACCCAGGCTGCCCTGCAAGTGTTAGGTTGCAGAATGGTGTGCTTTTTTTAGTGTGTATGTTAATACATTCCATCTCATTTAATAAGCATCAGGTTTGTCATCATGTTTAAAAATAGCCCTTTGCTTCTGTCTTGATAGGTGCTTTGAATTGGGCCAGTCAGCAGTTGCTCTGTTACAATTCCAGCTGGCAACAATAAAGTAAATTCCCAGAGAAGAGATGACTTTGTCTCATAATAGCATTAACTGCTCAGTAATGAATTCTTATTTGAAAGAAAAGTCTGGAAAACATGCTTCTTTAAACAAATTTAAAAAAAAAAACTTGGAATGTACACTAAACGTTAAATCATGGAAGGGCCTTATTTGTCTTAAGGGTTTTCCCAGTTGTATAAGCCTGGGCAAAACATTTAATAAATTAAGCCCTCTTTGGCATAACAGAAAGCTGCATTTCTTTCAGGTCATGCAGGTCCTTATCTACTACCTCATTTACTATGTCTGGTTTAAAACTATTCTGAAGGCCTGAGAGTGAAGCATTTTAACTTACCAAAGCATTTATTTATTAGGATTTATTTACCTCTTTTTTGAAGGAATTCACTGAAGGCTGTGCACAATAAGAATAAATCAAACATGAGCAACAGACAATTACATCAGTAAAAACATTCAAATAACAATACAAAGTATTAAAAAGTATGCTACTTACAATGCCTATATAATACGTAGTATAACACTTTAATTGTCAGTGTAGGGTACAAGCAAAGATGGAACATATAGATAGGTAAGGGAGTAAGAGGGGTTAGAAAATAAAGTGACTAATTTTAAAGAAAGGTGCACATGAGGGTCAGAAAGATGGTTAAATATGATCTCAGCTAGGATAGGAGTGGATAAACGTGTCCTGCTACAGTATGTACAGCCCATGTCACTCCTTGTGTGTGTGAATGAGACTAACAAGTTAGTTCTTGTATTAAAGGCTTTGAAGAGCCAAGCTTTCACTTGCTTCGTGAAGTAGAGATAGTCTTATGTTACGAGTAGCCTTTCAGATGTCCAATTTTGGAGGCATTATTACTTTGCTATAATAAATATTTAAAAAGCTAAGAAAGTTCATTAAAATGTAATGCTTCAGAACTGTCCTACAGATGATTTGACATTAGCCAATGAAAATTCCAGGCCTCCCACAAGATTTAATACAAGTTCAAATAATTTTGTATTTCTGTAAATTTTAGACCCAGTAGTTTCCTCCTCATTTGTGCTTCCAGCTCAGTTGGAACTGGTGCTAGTATTGCGTGACCTGATCCTTCAGTCGTAGTTCCCTGGGGATTCATTGTCTTCTGTCCTGTTCAGACTTGCTCAGTCCAGTTGTCTGAGAGCACCCTCAGCTGGGAGTCAGCTGGCTCTTTCCAGAATGCTTTAATTATGGATTCTAAAGCTGGCCACTACATGTTACTGTTGTGTAGTGACTTCAGATTTCCCAACCTACCTAGAGGGCCTAAGCCAGAGCTCAGCTGAGAATCAAACCCAGATCTCTCCGCATGGCAGTGGAGAGGATGGCCCTCTTGAACTTGTTACAGCCGAAATAGGATAACACCACATCTTAGATTTGAATACTTTATTGCAACTATCTGTGGAGTAGATTGTTTATGTTTATTAAAAACTTGATATACTGCTTAATACTAACAAGAGGAGCTAAGCGGTTTACAATTAAAAATTCATAAGTACAATAAAATGGAAAGGAACTCCATCTCAAATAGGACAGATGACAAACATTCATTCAAGGCCAGGCATATCAATAAAAATCCAGCATCCACTGAAAACTGTTTGCCAGTAAACACACCATCAACTGAAAATAGAAAAACATTAATTAAAGGCTTGTTGTAATAGTAAGCCTTTAAAAGAACTTTATATTCCGAGCTATTCTTTCAAAGGTTTAAAGTTCCCAGAAGACGATTCCAAAGTGAGGGAGCCAGACAAGAAAAAGCAGAGTGCCTAGTGACTTCATAATAATTAATATGCCTAGGAGTCAAGAGATCTAAGTTGACGAACAGGAATATAAGGTTTGATAGATACGAAAGAACACCTGTGTGATATGTCCTATGAACTAAAATGAGAAATTTGAAAACAAACCAAAATTTAATTGGAAGTCAGTGCAATTGAAATAATAAAGGTGATGCGTGATCCCGCATCTTTGCATTGCAAAGAAAATGAGCAGCACAATTTTGAAATGTTTGAATCCGTTTCAATTGAGATTGTGGTAAACCTGCATAAATCACATTACAATAATCCTAATGTGACACGAGTAGTGCATGACGTGCCAAATGAAGTATGTGGAAATCCAGCATTGAACGAATAGTGTGCAGTGATCGCAGTGTGGCGAAGCCTAATCTAATCACCTCTGAAATATGCTTTGAAAAGGAAAGTTGAGAATCAAACCAAATGCCAAGATAGCGGAAACAAGAAACAGATGTAAGTGGTAAATCAAAAAGAACAGGGACAATGTCAGGCAATGATAATGAACCAATTATCCAGCAAGTTGGGGTTTTTCTTTCTGGGTTGAGTTTCAAATTTATTATGGGACAACCAGTTTACCATTGCTGAAAGGCAATTCTGCAGAGGCTGTAAATCAATGTTTAAAGAAGATGCTGGTTGTCAGCATAAATATAGAATTTGATATTGAAGGACTGTATAAGTATAGCCAATGGACTTCGAAAGATATTAAACAATAGAGAATGACAATACTGAACCTTGTGGAACACTACAAAGTAGTATAAGTACAAAGAAGAAACTCAGGAACCCATACCAATGACCAAAGAATGTGCAGAAAGAAATGAAGAAAACCATTTATGTACAGTTTCAAAGATTCCATTCTCATAGTCTAGCTAACAACAAAGCATGATTCATCAGGTCGAATGCAATAGACAGATCCAAAGATACTACAAGTGAGATAAGACCTTTGTCAGGGGTTGAGTGTAAGTCATTCAGAAGAGCAGTAATGATGATTTCAGTACAATGGTCAGATCTAAAGCCAGACTGTTTATAAAAGGGTTCAAAAGTGTCCATTGGCTCTGGGGTCAGGGACAGCTTTCTTTTCCCACAGCTCCGTTAAGTGGACTGTGGCTGAAAAACTAGAGAGTGCGGTAGGAGGTGTGATATTGCTCTCTCTTCTTAACAATTCAGTTCCAAGGGAAGGAGTGGAGGTGATAGAGAGAAGAGGAGCAAATGGTGTGATAGAGAAGAGTAGGAGAGGACAGACTCGAGGGGAGGGGAAAAAGGAGAGGAAAATGCACTGGAGATGTACAGTGGACGAAAGTGTGCAGCACAAACCCCTGTTGCACCATCTATTCATCTTCTAATGTGGGAAGATGATTGGAAAAGGAGTACAGGATAGGGTTGTCTGCCTCATTCCTGGAAGCTATGCCACCTGCCTGCCTCTTCTAGCATTTGAAAGCACTAGAAAAGGCCAGACTTGGTTCCTCCCCTACTTACCCAGTAAATTATTTTCCAAGGAGCACCCCACCTGCATACAAATGTCTTGTACGTGAATTAATTCCATTTGTGTCATAGCAGAAGGGTCTAGCTGCAGAGTTTTCACAGAGCATGGTAAGAAACCTGTATCACACTTATAGATAGTTGTAAGGCCTAAAAGAGGAATGTTGGCGCTAGTCAGAATGGCTTGAAGTAAAACATAACATTGATCATCATCGGTTATGCCATTTCTGACGTGTAGGGGCATTTTTGATTTGTCTAAATCTGATTTTCAAACTAGAAAAAAATCCACATTTTTATTTCAAAAATAGCCATTTGCTAGACATTTTTGTGCTCAGCACATCTATCTTTTAGGTCCATTCTGGAAAAGAAAAACAAAAAGTCCAAGGGGGGGAGAAATGCATAAAAGCAAGCCATTGGGATGTATAAAGAGCCAGCATATATCACTATTACCCACTTACAGTATATTGTATAGTGAGCCCTCCAAAGCCCACCAAAAACATATTGTACCCAACTGTTCACCACTACGATAACCCTTTTTTTTTTTTTTAATTGTATTTATGCAACTTTAAATTATTTTACAAGTATAAAAACTTGTTACAGGAAATATTAGACATAAACATATATTTCAAATATAATCTTATATATTGTGGAAACTATTATTAATTCATCATGTCTACCTTAGACCACAATAAGTGGGGAGGAGTCCAAAAAGATTCAGGGAATCACAAAACATAATTATAAGGAAAGGCATAGCCCCTAACATCCACCATCTCTGTACTTTAAACTGGATTCATTACTTGACAATCTTTTTAGATTTATAAATTCTTTTAATTGGGTTGGCATAAAAAACACATACTTTATACCTAAATACTTTACAACACACTTGCAAGGATACGCTAGCAAGAATGTTGCCCCCAAAGACCTAGTTTCAGCTCTCATTTCCAGAATCTGTTCCCTTCTCTCCTGAGTTGATTTGGTCACATCTGGAAAAATCCAAAGTTTCTGACCACAAAACTTTAGCTGAGTAGTTTTAAAGTATAACTTCAATACAGCTTCAAAGTCTTGTTCAAATACAAAGGATATTAGGAGAGTAGCTCTGTCACCTCAGATAATGAGTCCTCTAAAATCATTGAAATGTCCTTTAGCTGCTCATCCTTCTCCAAATTCAAAGGAACCTCATCTTGATTCTTAGTAGGTAAAAAGTATATTTTATTTATCGGCGGAATATTTTGAGAGGAAAATTTTAAATTTTCCATAAGGAATTTTTTTAACATTTCATACGGTGAGATTCCTATTGGTTTGGGGAAATTAAGAATTCGCATATTCAGTCGTCTATTATGATTCTCAGTTCAATCCTTTGTTGCATATTTTTCTTGGTCTTTTAAATCTTGTTTTTCCATAGACTTAGATAAATGGTCAACAGTAGTTGTAAGTTTTTTTTAGTCTCTTGTATGGAGTTAACCATCAAACTTTGCATTTTCTCCATCGAGTGCCACAACATGTCAAGTGTTACCACTCGGGGCGGGTCTCCCCGCTCTAGTTTACCTTCCTCTGCCGTCTCTGACTCCAAGGGAGAACCTTCTCCGCTGGCCCCAATTGCACCAAGTTCCAGATCAATTGATTCCGCTAACCCCTCTCGGACTGCGGCAGGTCAGAGTGGAGCTCCAGTTTCTGGAGGGGACAAAGAGATCTCCCGCTCCAAAGACGCCTGAATCCCTGCGCCAGCGTCTAGCGGAGTTCCTCCTCCAGTTTCTATTGGTGGGCGCCGAGTTGGAAACTCGTCGAGTGTTCGCTGCGCCGGGGAGGACGTGCGAGCCTGAGAAAGTAAGGCTTTCACCGTCCCCTTCCTCTTAGTATGGGGCATAGTTATCAAAACGAAAAAGGAATTTTTTTAGGCTTTCAAACTCTCTGGCTCCTTCGCTACACTCAGCATGTCAGCGCCATCTTGACCCCTCCCTACACAATAACCCTTATGCCTGCAGGCGTCACATATATGTAGGTAGATAGTTTTTTGTGGATTTTGTAGGGTTCACACTTTCTACCACAAGTATACCAGTTAGAGTGGGATATGGGCCTGAGACCCCTTCTCTACAATTCACTGCACCGACCACTAGGGTACTCCAGGGACCTGCTTTACTGTTCTAGTCCTGCTGTAGAGGCTGGTATATACTGTTTCTTTCACATCTTTGGGGGTAGGGTGGGAGGGAGTCAGTGACCACTGGGGGAGTAAACGGGGGTCATGCTTTATTCCCTACAGTGGTCATCTCTTTTCTCCGAGGACAAGCAGGCTGCTTGTTCTCACGACTGGGTTGACGTCCGCGGCAGCCCCCACCAACCGGAAGAAGCTTCGCGGGACGGTCGGCACGCAGGGCACGCCCACCGCGCATGCGCGGCCGTCTTCCCGCCCGTGCGCGACCGCTCCCGCCAGTTATTTTTTTTCCGCGACTGGAGAGAGTTGTGCAATTGCCTCTCTCTCCGTTCAGCCGCCGGATTTTTCGACCGCGTTTACGCGGATCGTTGCTTTGGATTCCCGTTCGGTTCCTCTTTCTTTTCTTTCTTTGTATTGTTAACAAAAAAAAAAAAAAAAAAGATTTTCGCGCGTGTGGAGCACGCGCTCCCCTTTTCCCTCGCTTCCAGCGGGGACGCCTCGTTGCGGCCTAGTGGCCGCTCGGTCGGCTAATTTTTTCGTGGTGTGATTTTAGCCACCATTGCCGACTTTGACTTCGCCGACGCGATTTTTCCGTCGATGTCCTCGAAGGTCCCGAGTGGATTTAAAAAGTGTGGTCGCTGCGGCCGGCCGATCTCGCAGACCGACACCCACGCTTGGTGCCTCCAGTGCCTCGGGCCGGAGCACAATCTCAAGTCGTGCGCGCTGTGTCTCGGTCTCCGGAAACGGACTCAGGTTGCGAGGCAAGTTCTGCGGGACCGTCTTTTTGGAACTTGCGCCGGCCCCTCGACGTCGACCTCGACGGCATCGGTATCGAAGGCCGGGTCTTCGGTACCGGTATCGATGCCCGAAACATCGGCACCGATGGCAGCGACCCCAGGAGAACAGGTCCCGTCGGCCCGCCGGTCCGCCGGTGAGAGTGGGGTTGAGAGGCCGCGTGGGCAGTCGGCCCCGGTCACTCCCTCAGCTCGTGAGCCACGGGACCGAACCCTGTCGGACCCGGTACCTCGAGACCGAGGGGGATCGACCTCCTCCTCCTCCATGCCCTCCGGCGCCGGTGACGTGCACCGGAAAAAAGATAAGAAGCGCCGTCACCGGGAGCCCTCGGTGCACCCTGAAGAGGAGTCGACGCCGAAGCGTCATCGCAGAGAGGAGAGATCTCCGTCGGTGGTGGAGGTACCGACGCGTCGGGGTTCCGGCACCTCGGTGCCGTCTCCTGGCCCCCAGCAGCTTCTGGCACCGACACCCTTACCGGCCCCACCGCCTTTCCCGGCAGCGGGCCTGGACGAGTGCCTCAGAGCCATCCTTCCGGGGATCCTGGAAGGGCTGATGCGCCAGGCTGTGCCGGCGTCGGGGGTGCTTGCGCCCCCGGCGCCGATGAAAGCACCCCCGGCGCCGATGACTGTGGCGCCGGCGAGCTCTAGCCCGGCGCCGGGGCTGTCGACACCGCCGCCGCTTGCGGTGCCGGTCTCGACCGCCACGCAGGTGGAGTCCCCGTCGACGTCGATGGAGGGAGCTCCGTCCCCGCCGGCGCGGGAGTCCACCGCTCGACGACACCGAGACCTCGGTGCCTCGACGTCGAGCCGGGCCCGGTACCGGACTCAGCTACATGAGCTAATGTCCGATACCGAAGATGAGGACTCGTGGGGGGAAGAGGAGGACCCGAGATATTTCTCCTCAGAGGAGTCTACGGGCCTTCCCTCGGACCCCACGCCGTCACCGGAGAGGAAGCTCTCACCTCCTGAGAGTCTCTCCTTTGCCTCCTTTGTGCGGGATATGTCTATAAGCATTCCCTTTCCCGTGGTCTCTGTGGAAGAGCCGAGGGCCGAGATGCTCGAGGTCCTCGACTATCCATCACCACCTAGAGAGTCCTCCACGGTACCGCTGCACAATGTCCTGAAGGAGACGCTGCTTCGGAACTGGGTGCGACCACTAACTAACCCCACCATTCCCAAGAAAGCAGAGTCCCAGTACAGGATCCACTCTGACCCAGAGCTCATGTGGCCCCAGTTGCCCCATGACTCAGCGGTCGTGGATTCTGCTCTCAAGAGGGCACGGAGTTCGAGGGATACCGCCTCGGCGCCCCCGGGGCGGGAGTCTCGCACTCTGGACTCATTTGGGAGGAAGGCCTACCAATCCTCCATGCTCGTGACCCGCATCCAATCTTACCTGCTCTATATGAGCATCCACATGCGGACCAATGTGCAACAGCTGGCGGAACTGGTCGATAAGCTCCCGCCGGAGCAGTCCAGGCCATATCAGGAGGTGGTCAGGCAGCTGAAGGCGTGCAGAAAGTTCCTGTCCAGGGGGATTTTTGACACCTGTGACGTGGCATCTCGTGCTGCGGCCCAAGGTATAGTGATGCGCAGGCTCTCATGGCTGCGTGCCTCTGACCTGGACAACCGCACCCAGCAGAGACTGGCTGACGTCCCTTGCCGGGGGGATAATATTTTGGCGAGAAGGTCGAGCAGATGGTTGACCAACTGCATCAGCGGGAAACCGCTCTCGACAAGCTCTCCCACCGGGCGCCTTCAGCACCCGCCCCCGCGGGCGGGCGTTTTTCCCGGGCTCGGCAGGCTGCACCCTATTCTTTTGCGAAGCGTAGGTACAACCAGCCGGCCCGAAGGCCTCGTCAGGCACAGGGACAGCCCCAGCGCGCTCGTTCCCGTCAACAGCGTGCGCCTAAGCAGCCCCCTGCGCCTCCACAGCAAAAGCCGGGGACGGGCTTTTGACTGGATCCACGGGAACATAGCCGCCCTACAAGTGTCCGTACCGGACGACCTGCCGGTCGGAGGGAGGTTAAAATTCTTTCACCAAAGGTGGCCTCTCATAACCTCCGACCAGTGGGTTCTCCAAATAGTGCGGTGCGGATACGCCCTGAATTTGACCTCCCTGCCTCCAAATTGTCCTCCGGGAGCTCAGTCTTTCAGCTCCCATCACAAGCAGGTACTTGCAGAGGAACTCTCCGCCCTTCTCAGCGCCAATGCGGTCGAGCCCGTACCACCCGGGCAGGAAGGGCAGGGATTCTATTCCAGGTACTTCCTTGTGGAAAAGAAAACAGGGGGGATGCGTCCCATCCTAGACCTGAGAGGCCTGAACAAATTCCTGGTCAAAGAAAAGTTCAGGATGCTTTCCTTGGGCACCCTTCTGCCAATGATTCAGAAAAACGATTGGCTATGTTCCCTGGATTTAAAGGACGCATACACTCACATCCCGATACTGCCAGCTCACAGACAGTATCTCAGATTCCGCCTGGGCGCACGGCACTTTCAGTATTGTGTGCTGCCCTTTGGGCTCGCCTCTGCCCCACGAGTGTTTACAAAGTGCCTCGTGGTGGTAGCGGCCTACCTACGCAAGCTGGGAGTGCACGTGTTCCCATATCTCGATGATTGGCTGGTCAAGAACACCTCGGAGGCAGGAGCCCTCCGGTCCATGCAGTGCACTATTCAACTTCTGGAGCTGCTGGGGTTTGTGATAAATTACCCAAAGTCCCATCTCCAGCCAACTCAGTCTCTGGAATTCATAGGAGCGCTGCTGAATTCCCAGACGGTTCAGGCCTACCTTCCCGAAGCGAGGGCCACCAATCTCTTGGCCCTGGCTTCGCAGACCAGAGCGTCTCAGCAGATCACAGCTCGGCAGATGTTGAGACTTCTGGGTCATATGGCCTCCACAGTTCATGTGACTCCCATGGCTCGTCTTCACATGAGATCTGCTCAATGGACCCTAGCTTCCCAGTGGTTCCAAGCCACCGGGAATCTAGAGGATGTCATCCGCCTCTCCACCAGTTGCCGCACTTCACTGCTCTGGTGGACCATACGGACCAATTTGACCCTGGGACGTCCATTCCAAATTCCGCAGCCCACGAAAGTGCTGACGACGGATGCATCTCGCCTGGGGTGGGGAGCCCATGTCGATGGGCTTCACACCCAGGGTCTGTGGTCCCTCCAGGAAAAGGATCTGCAGATCAACCTCCTGGAGCTCCGAGCGATCTGGAACGCACTGAAGGCTTTCAGAGATCGGCTGTCCTGCCAAATTATCCAAATTCGGACAGACAATCAGGTTGCAATGTATTACGTCAACAAGCAGGGGGGCACCGGATCTCGCCCCCTGTGTCAGGAAGCCGTCGGTATGTGGCGTTGGGCGTGTCGGTTCGGCATGCTTCTCCAAGCCACGTACCTGGCAGGCGTAAACAACAGTCTGGCCGACAGACTGAGCAGAGTCATGCAACCGCACGAGTGGTCGCTCCATTCCAGAGTGGTACGCAAGATCTTCCGAGAGTGGGGCACCCCCTCGGTGGATCTTTTCGCCTCTCAGACCAACCACAAGCTGCCTCTGTTCTGTTCCAGGCTTCAGACACACGGCAGGCTAGCGTCAGATGCCTTTCTCCTTCATTGGGGGACCGGCCTCCTGTATGCTTATCCTCCCATACCTTTGGTGGGGAAGACCTTACTGAAGCTCAAGCAAGACCGCGGCACCATGATTCTGATAGCGCCCTTTTGTCCCCGTCAGATCTGGTTCCCTCTTCTTCTGGAGTTGTCCTCCGAAGAACCGTGGAGATTGGAGTGTTTTCCGACTCTCATTTCGCAGAACGACGGAGCGTTGCTGCACCCCAACCTTCAATCCCTGGCTCTCACGGCCTGGATGTTGAGGGCGTAGACTTCGCTGCGTTGGGTCTGTCTGAGGGTGTCTCCCGGGTCTTGCTTGCCTCTAGGAAGGATTCCACTAAAAAGAGTTACTTTTTCAAGTGGAGGAGGTTTGTCGTTTGGTGTGAGAGCAAGGCCCTAGAACCTCGTTCTTGCCCTGCACAGAACCTGCTTGAATACCTTCTGCACTTATCAGAGTCTGGCCTCAAGACCAACTCAGTAAGGAATCACCTTAGTGCGATTAGTGCTTACCATTATCGTGTGGAAGGTAAAGCCATCTCTGGAGAGCCTTTAGTCGTTCGATTCATGAGAGGTTTGCTTTTGTCAAAGCCCCCTATCAAGCCTCCTACTGTGTCATGGGATCTCAACGTCGTCCTCACCCAGCTGATGAAACCTCCTTTTGAGCCACTGAATACCTGCCATCTGAAGTACTTGACCTGGAAGGTCATTTTCTTGGTGGCAGTTACTTCAGCTCGTAGGGTCAGTGAGCTTCAAGCCCTGGTAGCTCATGCTCCATATACCAAATTTCATCACAACAGAGTAGTGCTCCGCACCCACCCAAAGTTCCTGCCGAAGGTGGTGTCGGAGTTCCATCTTAACCAGTCAATTGTCTTGCCAACATTCTTCCCCAGGCCGCATACCCGCCCTGCTGAACGTCAGTTGCACACATTGGACTGCAAGAGAGCATTGGCCTTCTACTTGGGGCGGACACAGCCCAACAGACAGTCCGCCCAATTGTTTATTTCTTTCGACCCTAACAGGCTAGGGGTCGCTGTCGGGAAACGCACCATCTCCAATTGGCTAGCAGACTGCATTTCCTTCACTTACGCCCAGGCTGGGCTGACTCTTGAGGGTCATGTCACGGCTCATAGTGTCAGAGCCATGGCAGCGTCGGTGGCCCACTTGAAGTCAGCCACTATTGAAGAGATCTGCAAGGCTGCGACGTGGTCATCTGTCCACACATTCACATCTCATTACTGCCTCCAGCAGGATACCCGACGCGACAGTCGGTTCGGGCAGTCGGTGCTGCAGAATCTGTTTGGGGTGTAAATCCAACTCCACCCTCCAGGACCCGAATTTATTCTGGTCAGGCTGCACTCTCAGTTAGTTGTTCTTCGTAGGTCAATTTCTGTTGTTCCCTCGCCGTTGCGAGGTTCAATTGACCTGGGTTCTTGTTTTGAGTGAGCCTGAGAGCTAGGGATACCCCAGTCGTGAGAACAAGCAGCCTGCTTGTCCTCGGAGAAAGGGTATGATACATACCTGTAGCAGTTGTTCTCCGAGGACAGCAGGCTGATTGTTCTCACCTACCCTCCCTCCTCCCCTTTGGAGTTGTGTGTTTCATCTTTTGCTAGTCATTCAACTGGCGGGAGCGGTCGCGCACGGGCGGGAAGACGGCCGCGCATGCGCGGTGGGCGTGCCCTGCGTGCCGACCGTCCCGCGAAGCTTCTTCCGGTTGGTGGGGGCTGCCGCGGACGTCAACCCAGTCGTGAGAACAATCAGCCTGCTGTCCTCGGAGAACAACTGCTACAGGTATGTATCATACCCTTTAGGGCACCGTGTTGTGACTTAGGTGTGATTTGAAACAGATCTAGACCAAAACGTCTGACGTTTTAGCTCTGGATGTTTTTGCTTTGTTCCATTATATCAGAAAAACACCCAAGTTTTGGGAATGCCCAAATCCTGCCTGTCCCAACACACCCCCTTGTAACTAAAATGCACTGCAGAGAAACTCTCATATCCGAGTTTCAAAAATTGCAATTTGTACATTTTTCTCTGAAAAATGGCCAAATGCCACTTTATGCCGTTTGAGCCCATTTAATATTTTTTAAATTCTGCAAGCAAAGGGTTAACTTTCCATTTTGGCATAATGCCCTGGTAGTAGCCTATGATCACATTGCTGGTTGAAAATTATTTTTGATCCTTCCTGGAAACTAACTACTACAAAACTTAAATTTCTACTGAAAGGTAGACAGCAGACTCTAGAACAGTTTGCAAATGCAAAATATGCCCATTTTTGTAATGTGTTCTATGATTGAGGAGGGTGTGCAGAAGAAAAATGATCTTCATATACTCTGTAAACAGTTTTTAAAACTTTTCTTGGACAATAAGTTTATCAATGTCCTGAAAACTAGCTACAGTTCAGACAGCATCTGAGTTAATCATCTATATAATAAGAAACTGTGGAGGCTTTCAGACTCGAGCCCTATATAAGCTTTTTATTAATTATTCGATGAAAGGTATTGCAGCCTGCAGAGATTCTTTAAAAAAATTGCTTCCTGACTTTTGTTTTCATATTTGAACTCAAAAATGTGTAACATCTCAATAATTTTACATAAAGCAAACTATATTGTTGTGTACCAGTGGATGCACTGAATGAGCTTTGACAAATCAGTTACCAGTTTGAGTAGCTAGTCTGTCAAACCAGTGGCATGTTTGTTTCTGAAGAACTGTACTACATAGAGGGCTCCTGTGTGAATGAAAGGCATTAAATGTATCATTTGCTGGCAGATAACACAGCAGCTTCTCAGCTGTTGCAGTAAGTCCAAGTGGTGAGGTTTCTTGTTGAAGTACAAAAATGTAAAATGATACTTGTAAACTCTTCATCAAGTTATTAACTCGTAGATGTGTCTCTAGGAGAAGATTGATAAGTACTTCAGTAGATGGCCTGGCTTTATTTCTCTGGCATCATGGCTATATAAAAGCTTCCAAGAGGAGTGAGGGAAAGGGAACAGGCTTTCCATTATTATTAGGACCCAAAAGTCTAAGGAGAGAGTGCAGGGATATGCAAAGGGTTTTTTGTTTTTTTTACTTAGGACCACAATAGAACATACCTGAACCAGGTACTGGAGTACCCTTGCCACTTCAGCTGAGTGGGGGAGGGGTTGCTCCTTTCGAGCTGCAGAGTGGTCTGGGGTGAGTTCACCTGCAGGAGGAGAGAAATAAATGGTCTTTTGTGATTTAAAAATAAATTTGACAGGTGCACATCTGAGAGAGGAAAAAAAAGTGCAACCGATGTTTCAGCATTAGACCCTGATGTAGCTGAGGCATGAACTACGGAACTCTGTCAACTCATGTCATCCTCTAGGGAAATAATTTCAGTTGTATAAGGAAAAGAGAATGCTTGTTGGTTTGTGGACCTGTGGTTGGTATACACGTGGTTGTTCAAAACGTACGTATTTTGTCCAGTGATTAATATGAGGTCCCTTTTAATCCCTTTTTCGGGGTTCTGTATGAATATTCTCAGAAATGTATAGAATCATTGGGTCTGTTTTTTTTCTATGTATTGTATTTACTGACCCTTTAGTTTTTGTGGGGTTTTTAAAAATATATTAAAAATGTTCCGGCAATAACAAATTCCCTTCTATAAAAAAACTCCAGACAAGATTTTGGCCTCCCTGTGCTGGGGCCCGTGCTGTAGGTACTCTGGTCTGTAGTGTGTCCTGGAATGTGTGGGACCCCAGCTTGGGGACTTTCATCTCAAGTGGTCCTCAACTTTAGGACCCAGTACAGATTTTCTAACTTCTGATTGAATTCTGTTGAAGTCGGTGTGAACTTAAGACTTCTTCACCTCTAAAGTAAAAAGGGAAAAACAACCCAGCACCAATCTTTAGTGCATTTTGCTATATTGGGAGTAATGCCATATACAGCTTATTAGCATGCATGTCCAGGCTAATCCCATCAATGGCTTACTGCCAGTTTAGCAGAGATTTTTGTGTGCTTTGGTACTTGCTACATTGGAAGTAATTATAGCGCGCACAAAATCATTGTTAAACCAGAAGTGAACCACAGCATGGAAGTTATCACCATGGGCAGCTCAATAAGATAGGCCAGAGGGGCCTTGACCCTTCCAATATTTTGCCCAACACAGCATCACCAACTAGAGAGTCTGGGAGAAGGTGTAGAGAGTGATTTATTTGGCTCCTGCAACCAAAAAGATGTTCCCCTGCCTCTAGTTACCATGGCTTGTTCCATCAGACCTTAGATTGTAAGCCATCTTGGGCAGGGAACTACTTGCAGTACCTAACTTTATTTTACCTCGAGCTTGTGTTTGGAAAGGAGAGTATTAGTCTACTTGTAATATACCAATACAGCTCTTATTTACTACTTTATCCCGCTACAGGATCCAATGCAGTTTACAAATTTAAAAATTACAATAACTAGAATACAACACAATATATATATCAAAACTAAAAATGAAAGTAAATCTAAAAAAAAAAAATCCTAATCAAAAATTTCTAAATAAAGTTTTCCATTTTTTTGCGAAATGACACACATTTTGGGTCTGTTCTAATAAATAAAGTCAAAGTGTTTCAGAATGTGGTCGTGCAAAAAGAAAAAGAATCATGGAATATTCTCATAAAACTAACCCCTTTAGATGTAGGCGGCTGAAGCAGCAATTGATCCTGTAAGCAAGAAGAATGTCTAAACAGGACAGTCAACAATTTAATCACAAATTCAGAAATAAGACCATAAAAAGATTGAAACACCAGACAAGCTTATTTTTTTAAAACATTTGAGCATGTACTACAAGCCAGTGCAATTTTGCTAAAAAAAAAAGACAA
The DNA here is from genome assembly GCF_901765095.1 of Microcaecilia unicolor. Lineage (NCBI taxonomy): Eukaryota > Metazoa > Chordata > Amphibia > Gymnophiona > Siphonopidae > Microcaecilia > Microcaecilia unicolor. The sequence goes on along the minus strand of NC_044036.1, from coordinate 156,919,077 downwards.
AACACTGTCAAATTCCCTAATCCTGAAACTTACTCTAGCAGAAGTATTCTGAATAAGTTGAAGTTTGTTTAATAACCTAATAGACGGACCCAGATAAAGAGCATTGCAGTAATCAAGGTGTGATATCAGCATCTGAACTAGTAAAGCAAAGTGTATTTCATCAAAGTAAGATCAAATGAGACACAATTGTCTTAACTTAAAAAAAAAAGGGGGGGGGGGTTGCCAGAGATGATTTATCTGAGGCTCAAAAGACAACTCCAACAACTCTGAATTTGTTTTCCAGTGGTAAAGATTTACATGAAGGTAACAAAATAGCATTAGGCACAGTTATCTTGGAATCTTTAAACCAGAGAATTTTGGTCTTATTAGTATTCAACTTCAATATGTTAGCCAGTGTTGAATCCTATCCATGCAAGATGATCTGTTAAGTGTCGACAAGATTGTCACAAACAGGAACCCAAAGTAGACATAAAGAGATTAAAAACAGTGGAGATAAAGGAGAACCTTGAGGGATACCGCACCCCGCAGACTAAAATTGAGAACACACACCATTTTTCTGGACATGGTAGCTATGATTCATGAAGAAATATTGAAACCAATGAAGAACTGGATCCATGAGACCTAACTTGCTTAATCTTTCAGTCAATAGGGTATGATCTACTGCTTCAAATGCGCAGAAATATCTAATTGAAGAAATATAGTCTGCTTACCTAAGCTCAGCTGTTTAAATTTCAGAAGTTAGTACCAATAACAATCTTTCTGTAATGTGTTCAGATCTAAATCCAAACTGTGAGGGGTACAAACAGGAGAACCTATCTAAATGTTTAGCAAACTGATGACTCACATAATACACTAAAAAAACAGTTGGTGGTGTGGAGATATAACAATATCTAAATACTCAAACTTCCACTTATATACAAAATAACAATGTTATTGGGGAAAAGCCTCAAAGAGCTCCTAGATTAAATATTCATCTATCGGAGCTGAAACAGACCAACTAGTCTTCTCTTCATCATAGGCAAAAACCCCATTAGTACAGCACTGAATAATCTTAATTGGCTGCACTCTAGTACTCTATGGGTACTGATTTATTTTTGTATTTTTTTAGGTAGATCTAATCACTAGCTGAAGGCTGTGCAAGGTTTCCAAGTACTTAGCATTGTAACCTGAGACCCTGAAGAAGCAGCGAAATGCTGGCCACCGTCTGCTCAGTGCAACAAAGAGTGGAATAGCACAGCATGGAGCAGCACTAAATGGAACGCTATGCAACAAAGTGCAATATATCAGATTGTTTGGCATGTTCCAGTAACCATCACGCAACAGTGATTAGATCTACCTAAAAAAATACAAAAATAAATCAGTACCCATAGAGTACTAGAGTGCAGCTAGTTAAGATTATTCAGTGCTGTACTAATGGGGTTTTTGCCTATGATGAAGAGAAGACTAGTTGGTCTGTTTCAGCTCCGATAGATGAATATTTAATCTAGGAGCTCTTTGAGGCTTTTCCCCAATAACATTGTTATTTTGTATATAAGTGGAAGTTTGAGTATTTAGATAGACTCACATAATACACCATTCATTTTGTGATAAGGGATACTTACTACTGGACAAAAATGATAAATCCATGCCTGTCCGGTAATGATAAATCCATGCCTGTTGATTTAGGTATAGGTGTTAAAATAATTTGGCCCAAACAGAAGGTGTGGAACCTAGCTCCAGCATTCTATCAACATATAAATAATCAAATTCACAATTAATGGAAGATGCAGTAGAAAGTTTTGCAGGACAAATATCAAGTGTACATAGAAAACATTACAATTTTTGTAAAAGTGAATAAACATCATCAGTTATTGGATCAAAGGTGTTCAGATTTGGTCTACTGAGACAATGCTATTAGGGTTTGAATTAATTGCATCCACAAAAATATAGTCTTGTTGGGGAAGAGGATACAAGGTTTCTTACTAATTGAAATGTTTTGGGGTTTTTTTTTAAGTATTTAAACAATCTGTGCCTATTTCCTTAGCATAATAAGAAATCCTAAATTCTGTTGTTTTCAATTTATAAGATTTTAATTTTAACTTCCAAAGTAACTTACTTGAATCCTTGCTTTTGCGCCAGTGCCATTCTAGATGGTGACAAGTTTTGTTTTAAAATATGTAATTTCTCCGTATACCAAGAGGACTTTTTTACTGTTACTTTTTTCATTGTCAAAGGTGTAGTTTTATCTAAAATGGAATCAGTAGCAGTGTCCTAATGAGATTTCATAATAATCGGATTTAGGAGTAGCACATCAATATCTTGCCCATTTGTGACTAGAACATATTGCTATTGGTATTACCTCTAGAAGGGACCAATTTAAATTGTGTTTGTGTAATGGTCTGTCCAACAAATATGTAAAGTAAATTGATAATGGTCAGACTATGAAACTGCAGCCCAATTAGCTGATCTCACAAAACGAGGAGGATAAGAAATTAAAAAATCAAGATTATCTTAATTTCTTCTTGAAGATTACAAATCATAACTTCAAGCTCCAGAAACATAAAGAAGTTAACTAATGACAAATTTGAAGTATGTACTATAGCTAAACCCCCACACAGTTTGGCTAATCTAAGAGAATGAAGAATATTATAATCTGGGGGACATAGGTTAGGTATCATAGGACTGTCTTACTCAATTAACCAAGGCTTGGTAAGAAACACAAATCCTACTTCAGAGAAAACAAGATAATTTAGTAAGAACTTATTGTTCACAGATCTAGTATTAGCATAGATGGTGCTGGTATTAAAACATAAAAAAAAGATTAATCAATATTCATAGGCTTCACATAGGATTAAGAATTTACAGAAGAACTTTAAAAACAATCTTTTATGATAAAGCCTGTTACCTAAGATAATAATTTATTAACCATCTTCTATCAGGTCCATTATCTCTTTTAGATTTTGATTTACAATGTAAAATTGGCAAAACTGGTATTCTCTTAACGGCTAAATCTATATTATTTTATTTTATTTTTATTTTTGTTACATTTGTACACTGCGCTTTCCCACTCATGGCAGGCTCAATGCGGCAGGCAATGGAGGGTTAAGTAACTTGCCCAGAGTCACAAGGAGCTGCCTGTGCCAGGAATCGAACTCAGTTCCTCAGTTCCCCAGGACCAAAGTCCACCACCCTAACCACTAGGCCACTCCTCCACATCAAAGTAACCATTAAAAATGCCCAGAAAAACCAGGTATAAAGTTAAAATCAACACATGATGGCATTTTAGACAAGAATCTATGACTTCAGACCACCAAACCTAGAATGATTTCAAAGTTACAACCAGTGGTGTGCTGGAGCCGGCTTGCAAGAGCCGGTTGTTAATCTTTCTACCGACTTGCGAGCCGGTTGTTAAATATAGCGAGCCGGCTCTGGCTCTCCTCCCTCCCTCCGGATCCTCACCGACTCCTTGTTTTTCTAATTCTTCGGGGCAGGCAGTCTTGCCTGCCCACTGCCGGCTGACTCTCCCCCGCTGCCGATTCGTGCTTTAAAAATGGCCGCCGAGACTTCCCGAGGCAGCCTCACGAGACTTCTGATGAAGTCTCGGCGGCCATTTTGAAACGCGAATCGGCAGTGGGGGAGAGGCAGCGGGCAGGCAAGACTGCCTGCCCCAAAGAATTAGAAGGACAAGGCAGGTAGACCCGAAGCATACTTGGGGTGAGAGTGAGGGTGCTGTCTATGTTTCTGGGGGAGGGGAAGTTGGGTGGAGGAATTGGAAGGGATTTTTGTGACGTTTGGAGGGTAGGCGGGATTAGAAGGGGTTTTCATGATGTTTCTGGGTGTGGGAGAGAGGAAGATTGGAATCTTGGGGGAGGGGGACGTTGGGACCCAGCCAGATACTCTTAACAGGTCCCAACTGAATATCAGATGGGACCCACTTGCTAGAATTGAATGTCTAGGGTTAATTCTACCTGCGATGGTCAGTATTTAAAAAAAAAAAAAAAAAGTGCTAACTGCTGCAGGCTCAATATTGACTTTGAGCTTTTGGAAGTAGAAGTAAATAGCAGAGAGAGTGATCCCAGGGGCACATGGAGGGCATGGGAGAGGAGGGTCGCTGGGTATGGGTGCATGCAGGGCAGTGGGAGAGAAGGGTCCCTGGACATGGGTGGATGGAGGGCAGGGGAGAGAGAAGAAATGCTGGACATGGATGGAGGGGAGGGAAGAGTGAGGAAGGAGATGAGTTGAGGAGAAAGGAAGAGAGGAGAAAAACTGCACATGGATGAAGAAAATAGGCAGAAGCTGAGGACCAGAAATGAAGAAGAAAGGAAAGGAAGCCCTGGAAACGGAGTTAAGAGGACAGATAGCAGCAGAATCGTATACTGGGCCAGCATGATCAGAATGATCAGAAAAACAGTCACCAGACAACAAAGGTAGAAAAAAATCACTTTATTTTCATTATAGTGTTTGGAATATGTTCACTTTGAGAATCAGATGCTCAGCATTAAAAGTTTATATTTATTTACGGTATTTATGGCATTTTATCGCACATTAACCATGAATTAGATTGGAACCTGAGATCATTTAATTTTTTTTTTCCTGGAGAAATGCGTTGCCACCCCCCCACCCCGGCTCTCTCCCCGGCTATAGCCAGCCCTGCAATTTGGGGGGGGGGGGGGCGCAGAGGGGGGGACCGGGGAGAGAGCCTGTTGTTAAACATTTACCAGCACACCACTGGTTCCAACCGAAATAGCTCCCGCAGTTGCATACGCCTGTCACTACTGTTCTTGTCATATAACATCTTTGTTGCCAGAAAGTATTTTATTAGTTTTTAGTAGTTTGTTAAATCAGAAATCCAGCTTGTGACTTTTCAACAAATTTTCCATATTCCAGAAGTTGCTGTTTAAATCTTCATGTTGAAAAATGGTTATTAGGGCTTTTTCATCTGTTAAAAAAAAAAAATCGGCTGCCCTTGGGTCAGTTGTATGATAGTTTCTATAATTCATGATGTGGATGAAAAGTTTAATGTTTTTTCTCTAGTTAACAAAATTGACCATCCTTTTCCCTTCAGAAAGCCAAGCAGAAGCAAAGGAATCCGATTTATCAGATACTCTTAGCCCAAGCAAGGAAAAAAGCAGTGACGACACTACAGGTGAGAGTCACGTAATCTGGCCTGCTGAATGAGGACCTGGTGTGTTGCCTATTAGTAACATAGGGGTCCTTTTACTAACGTGTGCTGAAAAATGGCCTGCACTGTTGTAGACGGTTGTATTGGATGCTCGCAGGTCCATTTTTCAGTGCGAAAGCAAAAGCCTTCGTTGGTATGTATGGTGTTTAGTTCCTTTCCTATCTAAATATCGGAGTTCTTTTCCTATGTTGTTTTTAAAATACAATTGTGAACTGCTCTGATGTATATATTAAGAGCTATATATCAAACGTTGTTAAACGATAAATAAGTCATTTATGCTTTCAGCCGAAAAGCCCTATACATGGATTCTGTCCTGTTTCCATTTTGAGATGCTCTGTATTTATCACGTCTTTCTGAATTCCATTACTATTTTCATCCCCTCTGTAAGGGCATCCAAAGTATCCACCACCCTGATGTTGCTTTAAGTTTACCTTTTTACAGCTTCATTTCATGTCTTAGTTCTGTAACTTCCCTTTCTTTGGAAAAGATTCATTTGTTCATTAATTTCTTTAAGGGTCAATTTTACTAAAGTTTATCGTGCATTAAATCTGTGCATCCTATTTTATACCTATGGGCAAAGTGGTCACCCTCCTCTGGACCGATTCTGGTCTCTTTATATCCTTAGAGAAAGAAGGATATATCCTTTATATCCTTAGAGAAATCTGAACACAGTACTCCAAGTGAGACCTCACCAATGATATGTACAGGGGCATTACCTCCTCCTTTGTGCTGGCCTTGTACTTCTCCATGCAGCCTGGCATCCTCCTTCTTGCTTTGCTCACTGCGTTGTCCCCTTGTTTGTAACCTTGAGTTCCTCAGGCACTATCATGTTTAGTCTCCTTTTGATGGTAGATTCTAGTTGGGAGTCCTAGCTTGTTTGTTTTGTTTTTCCTTTTTTCTGTTGCTTGGATTTATTATTACATTACAAAATTTATTTTTGATGAGTTAAAACGGTAATGTATGCAAAAACAGAGGGAATTGAACACGTACAAAAAACCAATGCACATAGGCACCCCATATAAGAAGCTTGGGGAGGCTAAGCCTCCCCAGCCAAATCGTGGACTTCCTTGGCTGCTGGCCAAGGTGGGGCGCAAGGATGACCGGTCTCTGCCTCCCCCCGCCACAGCCGCTCTCACCCATCCGCGTTCTCCCTCGCTCCGATGCCGCGATTCACATAGAAGCCAGCCTTAATCTGCCTGCGTCGGAGCCTCTCCCTCAGACACGTCCCGCCTCCTGTAATACAACTTCATGTCTTACGCAGAGGTGGGACGCGTCTGAGGGAGAGGCTCCGACGCAGGCAGATTAAGGCTGGCTTCTATGTGAATCGCCGGTGTCGGAGCGAGGGAGAACGCGGATAGGTGAGAGCGGACTGAAAAGACAGGACCCCGGGGGGGGGGGGGGTGTGGAGCAAAAGCTACAGATGGCTGGGGGGGCAGGGGAGAGAAGAGTCGCTGGTGGGCAGGGAGGGCTCAGGGCAGGAGGGAGAGGAGGGCTGCTGGACATAGGGGGATGGAGGGGAGAGCAGGGTTGCTGGACATGGGTGGATGGAGGGGAGAGCAGGGTTGCTGGACATGGGTGGATGGAGGGGAGGGCAGGGGGAGAGGAGGGTTGCTGGACATGGGTGGATGGAGGGGAAGGCAGGGGTTGCTGGACGTGGGTGGATGGAGGAGGGGAGGGCAAGGGGAGAGGAGGGTTGCTGGACATGGGTGGATGGGGGGGAGGGCAGGGTTGCTGGACATGGGTGGATGGAGGGGAGGGCAGGGGAGAGGAGGGTTGCTGGACATGGGTGGATGGAGGGAAGGCAGGGTTTGCTGGACATGGGTGGGTGGATGGAGGAGGGGAGGGCAAGGGGAGAGGAGGGTTGCTGGACATGGGTGGATGGAGGGGAGGGCAGGGGTTGCTGGACATGGGTGGATGGAGGAGGGGAGGGCAAGGGGAGAGGAGGGTTGCTGGACATGGGTGGATGGAGGGGAGGGTTGCTGCGTAGGTGGGTGGATGGAAGGGAGGGCAGGGGAGAGAAGGGTTGCTGGACATGGGTGGGCGGATGGAGAGGAGGCATAGGCGCCCGGTATTGGAGGCTTGGGGAGGCTAAGCCTCCCCAGCCACAGCGACGGTGGTGTGCTAATTCTTCGGGGCAGTCTTGCCTGCCCGCCCCGCTGCCAGCACTGATTCCCCCGCTGGCGCTGCGCTGCTGGTGTTCGCGCTTTAAAAATGCCCGCCGAGACTTCCAGCGGCCTCGCGAGACTTCTGTAAGTCTCGGCGGCCATTTTGAAGCGTGAACGCCGGCAGCCGCAGCGCCAGTGGGGGAGAGTCAGCGCTCGCAGCGGGCAGGCAAAACTGCCTGCCCGCCCGGCGCCCACCCTGAAGAATTTGAAATCAGGATCCGGAGGAGGGAGGAAAATAATTCATGCAGGGCAGGGGAGGGTCACTGCTGGACATAGGTGGATGGAGGGCAGGGGAAGGAGGGTCACTGGACATGGGTGGATGGAGGGCAGGGGAAGGAGGGTCACTGGGCATGGGTGCATGCAGGGGAGAGGAGGGTCACTTCTGGACATGGGTGGAAGGAGGGCAGGGGAGAGGAGGGTCACTGGACATGGGTGGATGGAGGGCAGGGGAAGGAGGGTCACTGGGCATGGATGCATGCAGGGCAGGGGAGAGGAGGGTCCACTGCTGGACATGGGTGGATGGAGGGCAGGGGAAGGAGGGTCACTGGGCATGGGTGCATGCAGGGCAGGGGAGAGGAGGGTCACTGCTGGACATGGGTGGAAGGAGGGCAGGGGAGAGGAGGGTCACTGGACATGGGTGGATGGAGGGCAGGGGAAGGAGAGTCACTGGGCATGGGTGCATGCAGGGCAGGGGAGAGGAGGGTCACTGCTGGACATGGGTGGATGGAGGGCAGGGGATAGGAGGGGAGAGAGAAGAAATGCTGGACATGGATGGAGGGGAGGGAAAAGCGAGGAAGGAGATGAGATGAGGGAAAAGGAAGAGAGGAGAAAAACTGCACATGGATGAAGAAAATAGGCAGAAGCTGAGGACCAGAAATGAAGAAGAAAGGCGGAAAGTAAAAGAAATAAATGGAAAGGAAGCCCTGGAAACGGAGTTAAGAGGACAGATAGTAGCAGAATCGGATACTGGGCCAGCATGATCAGAAAAACAAAGTCACCAGACAACAAAGGTAGAAAAAAAATCATTTTATTTTCATTATAGTGTTTGGAATATGTCCACTTTGAGAATCGGGTGCTCAACATTAAAAGTTTATATTTATTTACTTATGTATGGCATTTTATCCCACATTAAACATGAATTAGGATGTTTTGTGGCTCTACATGAGAATTGTGATATTATGATCCCTTGTTTCATATTGTTAAGTCTGCATTTTCCATATGGGTGGTATATTGGTGTATTAGGTTCTGCCCAGTGTAATATTTATGGTACAGTAAGGTTCTGTGTGTGTGTTTGCACAAAGTTGTGCATAGTGTTTTGCAGTTGAGCGATTGTGGTTAGTATATGCTTTGAGCAACCACTTTATTCTTTGACATATGATACATAGCTAATATCTATCTAAATTTAATAAAAGGTATTAATTGTGACTTTTATTTATTTTTTCTGTGTGTTATCAGACAATTATGAATTTAAGCTCCACCCCTGGCCCCACCCCCTAACCCCGCCCCCTTTAGCCTCCCCAAACAGTTGGGCCACCGACCGCCTATGCCAATGCATCAAGTATAATGGCCACAAGTGGGACAAAACAGTAATGCAGATCCAAATTCAAAAGAAGCAGAGTTTATTAATTGAAAGACCCAATATAGATCATGTTTTGGCAAATTGCCTGCATTGGGGTCTAAAAATATACAGATAAGACAAATACAAAAATTAAAATTATATAAAGTAGTTCAAATTATAAAAGTATGTAAATCACAAACAATCAGTATATATTGTACTATATTTATACAAAATGTGTAAAGTTTTTATTTAAGAAACAAAAATTCTCCGAGGACAAGCAGGCCGCGTTATTCCTACACATATGGGTGATGTCATCCGATGGAGCTCCAGTGTGGGCACTGAATTGCTAGCACTAGAGAGAGTTCTAGCAGCGTCCCACCGTCCATGCAAGCTATTCCACAGAGCAGGAGCAGTGAAGAAAAAAGCGCCATGATGATTATATGAATTGCACATAAAACTCCTGCTATACACATATACATACACTAATAATAATCATTTTATAGCCCCACTAGACATTTGCAGTACTGTACATATATGAGGTACTTTCTCTGTCCCTAGTGGCTCACAATCTAAGGTTTGTTTGTTTTTTGGTACCTGGAGAGAAGCCGTTGAAGACCCTGATATTAGTATTAATGTAAAAAACATCAATGTCACTAACTTCACAGACTTTACCAACTTGCAGGTATAATTGTACGTACTTCAAAGGTGAAAATGCCATGCATGCTTGCCATGCTGCTAAGGCGCAGAAAATATCTATATATTAAAAAAAAAAACTTATAAAAACAAATACCTACTAAAGTTAATAAAAAAAACAACAAACAAACCAATAGCCATTAAGGGCCCTGTTTACTAAGCTGCGTTATAGGTGCGTTAGCGTATTTAATGCGCATTAACCATGTACATGCCTAAAATATCCCTATAGGCGCCTACACAGGTAACGCGCATGCTATGTGTAGGCACGTTAAAAACATATCTTGGTAAACAGGGGCCTAGGTGATAATGAGAACAATAATATGCTCATGACATGATAGGCTAACAAAAAAAAAATACAACTAAATTAAACCAAGGGAAAAACAAAGCAAAAACCACAAATGTCACTGAAACTTTATCTGCACTGCGTTTTCTCTCTCGTCCCCTGAATGGCTTATGCGACCACCGCGTGTGACAGTTTCAAGGGCAGGCCGTAAACAGGGTAAGGTTGCCAGCATCAACACTGGCCATCCCAATGCAATTGAGGGGTTAAGTGGCTTGCCCAGGGCACAAGGGAGCTGCTAAGGATGTTTAATGACAGAAGGCGGCGTGATGTTAAAAAAAAAAAAAAGCTGAAGCCGGTTCCCCCAGCAGCTGCCATCTTGGTTTGTCCAAAAAAACTGTCAGGTGCTGCATCCATGTTGTCATTGTGCTTGTTTTATCTCTGTTATAATAGCCGCAGGAGCTTCAGAACTTGGGGGCTGTTCTGCCCATGCCACCGCTGTGGCCAGGCTGCAGGGGGATACGGGTAATAGCCTTGGGCTTCAGAAGCAGCAGCTCAGATGCCCAGTCCAGCTTGTCTGTCATCTCGGCCCAACCGAGTGCCTGCAGCTCAATACTTTATGATAATAAAGATCTTTATTATCATCATAAGCAAAAATAAAGGCATATAGTGCAGCACTGAAATCCACAATACAGCATTGCAAATAACAAAGCAAGCTCTGGAGCACTGACAAATACAACCCTTCCCCCCCCCCCCCCCCCCTCGCTTCAGCCCAGATAATGGGCCAGATAAATCACACACCGCCTCCTGTCATTAAACCTCATTGGGAGTTGCCATGGGATTTGAATCTGGGCCTTCTGGTTCTCAGCCTACAGTTACTCTGCCCCATATACTGCATAGTGAAAAAAATTAGCATTAATTTTTACTGTTAGAGTACAATATGTACAAAAACTTACTGTAAAGAGTCCCATAGATTTACAGTGAAAAAGTATGCGCATGCATTTGAATTTTCAAGCATATGTGAATAATTGCCTTTTACCCATTGTGACACTTTTGTCACTATGGGTAAAAATATACACATAGGAATCGCAGGCGCATATCTTTACGTATTGTGATAAACACGGTGTCTGCCCTTACTTGAGGAGCCCGCCAGAGGGTGCTCTCCCACTGAAAACCGGGAAAATGCCCATTCTGGTCCCTAGGGGGAGCTCCAGGGATCTAGCTGAGTATTGACTTGCATGGGCCAGTAGAGGGAGCTCCAGAGAGAGCTGGGGGAGTGAGAAGAGACTTCTAGGCCTAGATCTTTCTGGAACCAGAGGGGCGAGGTCTCAAGAGGTGGGGAGGTTTATTGGACACCTCATAAATAGCTTCCTCTCAGTAGAGGATGGAGTTTTGCCCAAAGGAGAAGAGATGGGAACCTGGAGACCTGAAGCCTGGACTGTGTGTCCCAAGTACTGAGGAGGGTGGATTGTGTGTCCCTGGACTGTGTGTCCCAAGTACTGAGGAGGGTGGATTGTGGGTTCCAGGACTGTGAAGCAGGCTGAAAATCCTGGGGTAAGAAGTCCCCAAAGTACTGAGGTTGAAACTGTGAAGTGTTTAAAATGAACAAACAGCCGTGCCGTGGGGTGGAGGATAGGACCATAAGGTTAATGAGAGTAAAGAAGGTCCTATCCAGGGGTGGTGGCTGTTATACCCTGAGACCCAGGTGTCCCACAGTAAATGGGCTCAGGGAGAGAATTTGTAGTAAACAAATCATAGTTGGAAAGAGAGGTCCCACAAGCCAGAAGCATAGCTCTAATAAATTGAATTTACATGTACTCAGCTAATTTGCATATTTTTGAAAGCAGAGGAATCCGTGCTATCTTCCAGAGAAGGGTGACCCGGGGGCCCCACCAGAAGAACTGGTAAGGGGGTCGGTTACCAGGAGATACAGCGGGGAGGCAGGTCCAGGACCGGAGGTTAATGAAGAGGTCACCCCGAGTGAAAGAGGGGGCCCAAACACAGAGGCCCGAGTCACAGAGAAGTCTAGCTTCAAGGTTGTTCACTGAAGCAAAGGGCTGGGGAGGCCAGGCAGGAGCTATTAGAGGGCAGCTGCACACTTGGGAGCACCCCTGCGGGCTTACAGTATATATTGGGGGGGGGTGCAGTTTTGTAAAACCACACTTTCACAGGTAAAGCATGTACAAAATGACTTTGAAAAGTACTCTTTGACAACAGACTACATAATATTTCAAAGCTGTTCATTTTTCTTGTAGACGCCCTGATGGATGAACAAGAGCTAAATGAGCCAATCAATAGAGTCACTATTTTAAAAGGTATATATGTGTTTTATTTAAAATTTTGTAACTGTTGTGCAGACTGTGTAAGAAATATGTTTTCTGTAAGCACATTCATTGTATTATTAAATAGGTTAGCTCATCTAATTTGACTGACTGATTCAGCCTTCTTACAGTGACACTTTTTTGGATTTGCCACTTCACACAAATGTAATGACCGTGTGCTTGCTTCTGTTAGAGCACTGATCTGGAAAGAAACTATATCTTAACTTTTCCTGTTAAACCAAAAACTATTTTGCAAACTGTTTTTAATTTGGATTAATAGTCATCAATTTAAAAATTACTGCTCTGAGGTCATTTTCCACAGAAATTATATGTACTCCTGTCTGGTTCAGCAAAAGAAATAGCTTGGGTTGAGCTTGCTGATGTTAAAGGAAGATTATGGTTTTCAGCTGGGAGATTTGAAAACTACAGGGCAGAAATCAGCATGTTGCACGGAGTTCATTTTGTACTTGTTTTTAGCTTGGTATATGAGGCCATACAAGATCACCACTTGTGTTACTTTGCAATGCATTGTATTCAAAAGTTTAAGAGAATAAGTTTGATTTTCTTTTTGTTAAATTACATGATCCTGGCAGTATTGGATCAAAGGAGAGAAAATTCTAGAATATTAAGGAGAACACGCTGGTGAAAATATAAGCTTTTTGCTGATTATATCATTCTTTCTGTGCCCACACAGTACTTGTCTAGCTGAGTGTGATTGTGTTGCAGGGAACCAGTAGGGAAGTAAATAACCAATAAATATGTTTTTCTGATATCTCTGGCACTGTTTAACTCAAGAAGCAGCCTGTCTGGAAATGGCGTCAGTGTTAGATCTATTGCTCTGTAGCATGCTGTGCTAACCAACATGTCATGGGGGCCGATTCTGGGTCCTTTGTTTTTCTACTTTTATGCTTCAGTGACCCTAGGGCTTTACCACGCAAAGCACAAACTATTCCTGTCAAAGATCATAAATTATAATTAATCATTGCCTCATAAACTTAGAGTTTTCATGCATTTACTTCTTGAAGTCAACTGTTGACAGTATGACGTGTTTCATACATGCCAGAGAGCTATGACGCTGCCAAGATGCTTAAAGCAGCAACCAGACAAGTTCTATATAATTTTCTTGAAGTTTTTCTTTGATCTTTCTGCTTCTAAAGGAGAACTTCATGATCAAAATTCAATAAAATGTCCAGCTAGGTGAAGATTTTAGATTCTCTCTATAAGCTTAGTTTGAAGATTCTTTACTGTTATTCTAAAGTAATTAGTACTGTAATCTTATGACACCCTCATGTCACACAGTGGGGAAGGTTACCTGACATTACTAGATGTTTCCAGAGTAGTGAAGAACCGGCTTCAAGTCAACCAGCTTTCTGTCTTCTATGTTCTAAATTGTGGTATGATGGTCTGTCTGAGGCGTGCTTCACCTTCACAGGCAATCCTAGTTGTCTTGAATTTTGAGCTTAGTGTTCATTAAATGATGTGCTTGATAAAATCATATTGTAGTAACTTCTGGACATGAGAGAATAGAATAGACATAATGATAGCATTTTTAATACATAATTGTTTCAGTTGCCAGAAAGAAGAAACTCACATGGTAGTTAACTGTAATTGAGTAAGGTCACTGATTTTACTCACCTATGCAGAGATTTTCCTACCGGAACGGTCCTTCAAATTCTTGCAGCGTTGTGGTTTACTAATTACTAGCATTTGGAAATCAGTTTTAAGAAGTTCTTCTAATTCTTTGCACAGAGATTGGTTCGTTGATTGCTCCTAAGCAGTCAGTTTCTAATTAACTCATTAGTTTGACAGGATCTAAACTATGTAGGGAGTATAAAGAAGTCTGAACTTCTTCCTGTGCTTTCTTATGTTTTCCAAGCCTCATTTGTGTGATGGTCATGTCATTAGCATCTGATAAGAGATTGGGAATTGACCTAGGGATTGATGCAGTAAAGTACGTGCAGGGTTGGTAAGGTCTTTGTTCACAATGTAGAAAAGGGCCTTGTACAAAAGCTAACCCATGCAAAGCCCAGAGTATAGACCATATTTAAAACCACATCAAGGCTAATTCACTATTCGACAGTATTGCAGAAAAGTGTGCTGAAGATTGAAAGACTAAGCACAACGCTTTAAGGTTAAAAGCCAGGTCATTGTGGGTGTAAAGGATCTGCAACTTGGCTTTGGTGATCTGAAATAGTATGGCACTTACATCACTGAATCCCCCGCTCTCATCCCAAAGATGACCCCTAATCCAAACCCCCACCTCCTCCCCCCAAAAAACAAAATTCCTTGCGGGCTACTGAACCTCCTGGCCCCTCACCTGAAAAATCCCTGATTGTCTAGTGGAGTGTGATTCCTGTGCAGCCTAGCGACACCCCCTGACCCCATGTACTTTTGTCAAGAAGAAAGAACAATTTTCACTCATTCCTGACTCCGTGGCATCATTTTGCAGAGTCTGGGTGGAGCATGTCAAGTAAAGCAAAAATCCCCTTATTTGGCAGACTGACCTTGCATGGAGCGTTCCCTGGATGCACTGTGCAGGGTTGCACTTTCATTTTGGAAGTAGGTGATGCAGAGGTGGGACAAATGTCGTTTGATCCTGCCTCCTGACCAGGTGGGTCATATCTGGGGTTGAGAGATGGGGGATTGGGGGGTGTCCCTTAGACCATCAGGGATTTTTGGATCATAGCTGCATATTTTTAATATCCTCCTCCTTATCAGTATGTGAAGCAATCCTAGTTCACGCACTGACAGGAAGGGAGACATTTTACTCTTCAGTGTTGCAAACAGCTGCTTATTACCATGGTGGTGTCCACAAGGGTTTTTTTTTTTAATTTGTGGGGGGTTTTTAATGACTGGGCACACTTTTTAACACAACAGTAATTTGCATGCTGTTAGCTTATTGCATTGAAGAGCTAAAATTTTGAGTTTGTTTTGCATTAGTAAGCCATATGCTAATTGTCAGCACACAGCTCTAATGCATGCATACTGCATTGGCTTCTCTTAGAATGGTATGGTTTTAGGCCTGATCTAATCTGAAGGACCAACTGCATAATTACAAGTAGGTTTACACGCCAAAAAAGCCCTTGTATAGAATGACTCACTTCTGTTTCCTAACTAGATTTGTGTTTTAGTAGTTGCCTAAAATGACAAAATATTTGTTTTTGTTTTTTAAATTGTTTTTTGTTTTTTACAATGATGTACAAAATTACTAAGGAGACAAATGCGTTTTCTTGCATATTACATTATAAAATACCTAGATGTGGTGAGAACTGTTTATTAGACTAATCAAACAGCCAAATTGCTTGAGTCAAGGCATTGGCTAGATACAATGAAAGTCGAATTATTTATTGTAGGAAAATTACAAATATGCCAAGTCAGTATAAGAGATGTACATAAGTCTCCTACACAGAATCATCCTGACTACTGTAGCACCACTATTTTATCAAAATGTGAAACTAATATTGTCTACAACGGCACCTAGATATTTTACTTGAGTGCTGACTCCTAAGGTGGACTCTGACATCAGGTAACTATGATTTGGATTATTCTTCCCATCACTTTGCATTTGGACAGATGCTTTCGGCCACTGCTTTACAATGCATGGAAGAAGTGTCTGAAAGTCGTTTGCTAATGTGCTCGCTAGTATTAAAATGAGCTCATTCACAATTCATGCAATGCACAGAAAACTGGCTTACAAAACCCCCCTGCCCTAACAACTGCAAACTACCAATGGCTCTTGAGCTGTCAGGGTCCCGTGCTAGCTTCTTGTCAGTGCCTGAGTGCTGATTGGCTCAGGCAGTGCCAAGAAGGTCAAAATTGCAGCACATCTTGGTCCCTCATCCCAAACTCTTGCATAAGCCTTCCCCACAACCAAAACAAAACAAAATCCCTCCCTACCCCCCCCCCCCAAAAAAAAAAAAATAGCTTGGTGGTCCAGTGGGCCCACTGACTTGACCAGGCAGTCCCCTGGCCATGCCGAGCCTGACCCCCTTGTTGCCACTAGCCCTAGTGGTCTAGTGGAATGCCCCTCCCCCCCAACGCCCTCCACATAACATTTAGTAGGAGGCAGGAGGGATGTCTACTCATTCCTGCCTCTGTGCCTGCCCTCTTCAAAGTAGTGGCACCTCAACCCTGCGCAGTGCATCCTGGGATGAACTGGGAGGGGCCTAAGTACCTTATAAGGAGGGTTTTTTTTTTAAAATATGATATTTAGGCCTCTCCCAGTGCATCCTAGGATGCACTGGGCAGGGGTGGGCGCCGCAGTGTTGAAGAGGATGAGCCTAGATTCATGAGGGAATAGGCATCCCTCCTGTCTCCTACCAAAGGTATGCTGGGGGAGTGGGATTCCACTAGACCACAGGGCCAGTGATGACCACTGGGGACTATTTTATTTTTTTTTTTTTTAGGTTGGGAGGGGCATTAAGCACATAGGGAGCTCCCCCCCTCATCTGTTTACTGGACATGCCCACATAGCTCTTATGGGCATGCACCAGGAATGTTTGGACCTTTTTACTGACCAATGCTCAACACTAACAGTGTGCATATAATTCACATGCTGTTAGTGTTGAGCATTGGTCACTAAAAAAAAAAAAAATCTGTTTTCTGGCGCTGTCGAGAACAGTGCCAGAGTTCTGTACATCTTCCCCCTAGGTGTGCCTCAAGGATTGGATTGAGAAGAACTGCTGTAAAGTCTAGTACTGGGCTTCTGTTAATTATGCAAGGTCTAGAATTAAGGGAGGGGATGGGGAGGCCTCTTCAATCTCGTCAGTTCAGTTGCTTTTCTGCCCTACCTTGAATAGCAACCCATAAGTATTAGTACATAAAATTAAAGTCTTAAAGAATGTTTAATGCTCAGTGTAGCCTACTGATCAATCAAGAAAGCAGTGATTTTGCAGGGAGTTCCAAGTTCAAATCCTCAGTCCAGATTTTTTCTATGACGGGCCTGGATTGGGGATGATGTTGAGTTAGTATTCATAGCCCCTATGTAGGAGGAGCTGTCCACCCATTGCACAGTGGCTATACCTAGTGGCCAACATCTGAGTGTCCTCCTGGCTAAGGATGCTCAGTGCAGTAACTGCTGTAGAATAGAAAGGGGGAGTTGTCTTTAAAAAAAAAAAAAATGGAAACCATAAGTCGTGAAGGAAGGCTTTTGGCACCATTTGCCAACAGAGGCTGGTTTGGATTGAGGTGGAAGCCCATAAGAATAACGTCTATATCTTCTTTAAAATGCATTACTACTCTGGGTAATCTTTCATAAAGGCAGTTAATAAATCCAAATAAATAAATCACAACAGAAAGATTTCACTTTGTTTGATAGGCAAAAGTTTTGTTAAAAACTTTCTGCCCAGTAGAGGGAACTGCAACACAAATGTAGAAATGTTTAGCCTTTTTAAATGCCTGCACATAAAGCAGACTGAAGACTGACTTCTCATTAATTCATTCACATGAGATCTGGTGTTTTGTTTGTTTAGGGGAATTGTCAAATAATCCTTAGTTTACAGTGCCATATTCTTCCCTAAAGGAAGCTTTATATTTGATTTGTTGTCATGAACCTTCCATGACATCCCTGTTGACTGGCCAGTGTTGTAGCTTGCTAAGCCTATTGGTATGTAACCGCAGAGACTTAAAAGATAATATGACAGGGCCCTTGTGGTGATGTAATTTTGACAGTTGTAGCATCTTGCATGTGTGTGGTAGGCTGGGGAGAAATGATTTAATTACCCACATTTTCATTTACAGTCCTTCTTCATTTTATCTGAGCTTTGCTGTTTTAGAATCTAAACTGTAGAACATTTCATAAAACATTTTTCAGGCATCAGTCAAAAGCATTTTGAGGAAACACATTAATTTACTAAAGTTACTTCCACTTTATGTAGAGGTTGTAGGGGGAAAAGTATGAAATATGATGCAATTGACTTGAGTCAAATCCTCTAAAAGAGAGAGTGATGTTATGGAGAAACAATTAGGGAGTTCCGAAGTGGTTAGGTATTGGACTGTGATTCCTGGGGAAGCCCTCGACTGAGTTAAACTCCTGGAGCAATCAGCAGACTTCAGAATCTGTGTAACATAATCATTGCTGACACATCAGAAGACGCTAAATGCTGCTCATTCCCTGAATCTGTTTGTCCTTGGACAACTTGCTTTATATCTCCTTTTGGAGTGCAGGTGAAAACAAAGCATTTGCTTTAATTCAGCTTCCTTAGCCTACAAATTAAGGGATCTATGTACTAAACATATTCCATTGTCAAGCAGGATTGCACCTTCTTTCCCAAAGCTCAAGGTGGCAGCATGAGTGGCAGTTCCACACACAAAACAATCTCCTCAGCTCCTCAGTTTTGTTTCTTTCACTCTGCCTAATGGACGTACGACAAAGCTCTTCCAGCAAAAAAAAATATTTTGCCATTTTTAGCAATGTCTGCCAGTATATCCTCAAAGTTCATTGACATTTATCAATTTATCAGCACTTCCAAGTACTATGGCTAAATCCCCCCCCCCCCCCCCCCCCCCCCCCACAATGTTGTCTTTTTGATTGTGTCCTTTCTGTGCAGGAAACATGCATCTTGAGGGCTTTATCCATTCTTCAGCTGAAAGGGACCCAGTTATAAACTAGAAAATTGTAACATAGTAAATGGTGGCTGTAAAGATCTGAACGATCCTTCCAGTCGGCCCAACTCATTATCAAATCATGATTATACCACCAACGAATGTGATATACAATACTTGATCATTGTCTATCTTTGGTATATCTGGGACCTAGACTGTAGAAGTGTGCCCAGCCCTGTCCTTAAGTTCCAACTACTGAAGTTTGCCGTCGAAGCCCACTCCAGCCTATCCATATCCATCTTCACATTTGCAGGGCACAGATCGTAAAAGTCTGCCCAGCTCTGTCCTCACGTTCCAAATTACAGGAGTTTGTTGAGGCCCCCTCTAGCCCATCCTAAACCGGATTGCCATATATAGCACTCAGACCGTACAAGCTTGCCCATTACTGGCCTTAGTTCTTCAGCCAGAGTTGCCATCTAAGCGCCACTCAACATTCAAGCACACATGCAACCATTTAAGTTTTGTTTTTTATACCATTCATAGATCCTCTATGTTCATCCCACACCTTTTGAATTCCGTCGCCATTTTTTTCTCCACCACCTGCTTCAGGAGGGCATTCACACTCTCTGTGAAAAAGAATTTCCTGACATTACTCCTAAGTCTACCACCCTGCAACCTCAATTCATATCCTGTAGTTTTACCATTTTCCCTTGTCTGGAAAATATTTGTTTCTATATTAATACCTTTCAAGTATTTAAACATCTGTATCATTATTCCCCCTGCCCCTCCTTTCCTCTATGGTATTCATATTCAGGTCTTCCAGTTTCTTCCCATATATTTTTTCATGCAAGTCCCATACCATTTTTGTTGCCTTCCTCTGGACCACTTTGTCTTTTTACATCCTGAGCAAGATACGACCTCCCCAAGTGGGGCCTCACCAGCGACTTTACAAGTGCATCCTCCTTTCTCCTGGTTATGTGTCTCTGTACAGCCTAGCATCCTTCGGCTATGGCCACCGTCTTGTCAGACTGTTTCATCGCCTTCAGATCCTCAGATACTATCACCCCAAGGTCCTTCTCCCCTGTCTGTGCATATCAGCCTCTCACCACCTAGCACATGTGGGGCACTTGGATTTCTGCTCCCTAAGTGCATCACGCTGCATTTCTTTGCATTGACTCTTAACTTTTACAGATCCTGAATGTTTTTCACTCCATCCGGGGTGTCCACTCTTACAGACCTTGGTATCATCTGCAAAAAGGCAAACCTTACCTTCTAACCCTTTAGCAATGTTGCTCACAAATATTTTGAACTGAATTGGCCCCAGCACTGATACTTGAGGCACTCCACTACTCACCTTTCCTTCTTTCAAGTGAATTCCATTACCCTCTGGTATTCCTAATCCACCACTTTGGGTCCTAACTTCAGCCTGTCACGTTTATTCAAGGGCTTTGTATGAGGAACTGTGTCAAAGTCTTTGCTGAAATCTAAGTAGATTACATCTAGCGCATGCCCTCAATCATGTGGTTATTTCGATAGCCTGTCAAAATAACAGGATTGAATATCTCCATTTTCTATACTACCTTTCTGACCCTGTCTGCAGTAGTAGTACACCAGATTACTCGAGTCATGAGGGGTTCGCTTCCATATCTCAGTGGTGTACCACAAGATCAGTCCTTGGGCTGGCTGTCTTTATCATCTTTGTGAATTATATTATGGAAGGACTGTCTGGTAAGGTTTGTCTTTTTGCAGATGATACCAAACCCTGTAATAGGGTGGACACCTCAGAGGGTGTAGATAGCAGGAGGAAGGCTCTAGCAAAGCTTGAATGGTCCAATAATTGGCAACTAAGATTTAATGCTAAAAAATACAGGGGCATGCACTTGGGTTACAAAAATCCAAGGGAACGTTACAGTATAGGGGGTGAAGTGCTTCCTTGTACAAAAGTGCGGGACTTGAGGATGATTGTGCCTGATGGTAAGGTGGCCAAACAGGTAAAAAAAAAAAAAAAGGCGACGGACAAAGCCAGAAAGATGCTCGGGTGCATAGGGAGAGGAATGACCAACAGGAAAAAAGAGGTGATAGTGCCCTTGTATAAGTCTCTGGTGAGACCCCATTTAGAATACTGTGTGCAATTCTGGAGACTGCATCTACAAAAAGATATAAACAGGATGGAGTTGGTCCAGAGGGTGGCTACAAAATTGGTCTGTTGTCTCTCACAAAGCATATAGGGTCAGGCTTATAGACCTAAACATGTATACTCTGGAAGAAAGGCGGGAGAGAGAGGATATGATAGGGATGTTTAAATACCTCAGTGGCATTAATGTACAGGAGGTGAGCCTTTTTCAAATGAAGAAAAACTTTTTAAATGAGTTAATTCAAGTTAATAACATACCTAATAAATAACCCCCCTGGAGAACAATGGGGCTAGTGTTACTTGTGTTAAATTGCTTTAGTTCATATCAAATCTTATTAACAAGTTAGTAAATGAGGCTGTAAATTCTGCCCGAGGCATTTGAAGGATGAAGTCACTTGCCCAAGGTCACAAGGAGCCTCTGCAGTTTTTAAACCCTGACTTTCCTGGCTCTCAACAGAATTTAACCACTAGACAACACCTGTACTCCATGGGGACAATACAGAAAGCCACATGGTAGAGCCTTGCGTGGCTGTCTCTTCAACCGTGAGTGTAATACTGGGCCATGAAGAATACTATCTATGCAAATGTTATGCATACAGATCTTGCATTGTAATTGGGAGAGCACAAGGGTTTCATGTTAAGTGGAGTGGAGGAGTGGCCTAGTGGTTAGAGCACCAGTCTTGCAATCCAGAGGTGGCTGGTTCAAATCCCACTGCTGCTCTTTGTGATCTTGGGCAAGTCACTTAACCCTCCATTGCCTCAGGAACAAACTTAGATTGTGAGCCCTCCTGGGACAGAAAAATATCCAGTGTACCTGAATGTAACTCACCTTGAGCTAGTACTGAAAAAGGTGTGAGCAAAATCCAAATAAATAAAATAAAGTGGTGCTTTTTGTGTGCTTGTCTTAACAGAAATGAAAAATGTCAGCACACATCGGTGCCTGTTATCCTGCATGCAAAAATCAGCCTCACAAAAATTTCTCACACAAATTTTGTGAGGCTGATATGGGCAGAAGAATGTGTGCTGACACTTTCATTTTTGTTTAGACATGAGCACATGATCAGCTACCTCTTGCCATTCTCTTAAACTTGCGGAAATTCTGGTTGTAGAAGATGACAAAATGGCAGCGAAAATTAAAAAAAAAAAAAACTGGAATTATATCCTGTCTGCCAAACCTTCTGTGCTGCACCAGACATGTCAAAAAAGTTTAGGTTCTGCACACATCAAAAGCCACAGCTCTTCTCTTCAGTGAGCGGAATACTTAGTGGCCTTCATTACCATACGTTTGAATGCAATGTGTGGCCATGTCTCTTCTATGCAAGTTAATACACATGCTTAATCGTTTTTCTGTATTGTTTGGCCAATAATGTGCACGTACAACCTGTGATAATTGCATAGTCAGGCTTTCTGTATCAGCCTCCATATATGTGCCCAGTGACTGGAGCCTGCTTAAGTACAGTTTTAACATTTTTATGCAGAGCGAACGTTCAGGTTTTTTTTTTCTTTTTTAGACATTTTTTTTTCAAAGTTCATTGTACTCAACATGTATGGCTTTATCCATGTTTAGTAACAAACACAAAAGAGAACAACAGCAAGAATCTGGAGAACCAGAAGTAACTTAAACAAAGTTTCAGTTTAGAAACTGCCCCCGACGTGGCCATGTTTCACCCAAGTAGGCTGCAGCAGGGGTCATATACCATCAGAATGAATACCTTTCACTCAAGACATATCAACGAATCTTAAAAGACAGCTGCCACTTCCTCAGAGCAACGTTATCAAACTCCTTTTCACAGACATTGTTGCAGTGCTTGTGTGGCAGCTTATAGACCTGTGCAATCTGCCATACAAGCCCTGTGCAAAGGAGTTTTGATAATTTTACTCTGAGGAAGTGACAGTTGTATCTTAGTGTTGTTGCTGTGACTTGAGTGAGTAGTATCTGTTCTCATGGTTACTCCTAGGGGAATTCTGCAAAATTCTGCACACGTTTTATTTGTAACTTCTTTTGTGTGCACAGAATTCCCTTATTATAAGGGCTGGCTGCTCCTCCCAGTTATGAAATCCCCCTCTACCTCCACCACAACAGGAGTTTCCCATGCACCTTCCTGCCAACCTCTACCCTATTTGGCATGTATATACCCCTCATGAACCTTTTCTCACACACACACACACACACTATCCTTTTTTTTTTCTTCAGCCCTACCCCACTCATATATGCTTTTTCCAGAACCATCCCCCTCCCCCCCCCAATACACACTCACTCTCTCTGTTTCTCTCTCTCCATCCCCGTCTCTCTCTCCCCTCCAGTGTGGCCAGACCAGGAGTTGCACATCAGGCTGCTTCCTGCTCCTCTGCCATCTTGGGCTCGACTCTTCCTTTGAGTCTCATGGGCCTCTGTACAACCACATGGTTTGAACAAACCGCCGGAGACCAAGGAGACAGAGGAGAAAACAAACCAGCCTGCAGCTATGCAGCTCCTCTTCCTGCCCACTTAGTGCTGAGAGGGAGAGAAGCAGACTACATAGAATTCTGCACAGGGTGGGGGGGGGGGGGAATTCTTTGCAAATTCAGCATTATGCAGTAGCACAAAATTCCCCCAAGAGTAGTTGGTGAAAGACCCCTGATGCAGCCATGTCAGGCATAGTTTCTAAATTGAATAAACTTTGTTCAAGTCACATCTGGTTCTCCAAATTCTTGGTGCTGTTCTTTTTTTTTTATTTTTTTGCTGCTGGTGTTATAGCACTTGTCTCTTCTTTTTGTGTGTGCCATGTTTAGTAGCTTCTATTTAATCCAGTAGTGTAACTGACTGAGTGTTAGTAACATCTTGCATGCTTCTAGAAGGTAAAGATGCTTCTATTAACATAACTAGTCAGTGTCTGCTACTTTAATCCTTAAAGAAAACAATTTCTTTTTTCATCAGATGATTTGCAGCATGCGCAATCTGGCACTAATGAAAGAAAGCAAGAAATTGAGCTGTTGCACAAAGAGCTGATTGAAACCCAAGACCTAGCCAGAACAAGTAAACTAAAATACCTTGAACTCCAAGGTGAGACTGAGATTCATACGATATTTCAGGAGTTCACTTCAACTGACTGCACATAGTTTAAATCTGCCATCAGCAAAGACCTTTCCTAAAGGGAATGTCAACTTGAACTTGTCAATCTGTATATTCAGTTTACATGCTTCAGTTGTAGAACATTGAAATGTGGTTATGATAAAAATGTATTTCAAACTCTTTGGTATCTGAAAGCTCATTCATACAAGACAGTTTTGTAGAAAACTCATCAACTGTCACGCATTTTTCAGCTCTAGATGGTTAATGTGTACAGTTTATGCAGGAATTTTGTGTTGTGTTTTAGGAAACCCCTTAGGTTAAACCCCCATCCACCCTGAACTAAAATAGTGTTATATAGAATTATCTGCAGTTGTGGGGAATTTTATGTTGTATACTTATATAATAAGTAATATTATTTGGTAATAGTAACTCAATATGGTGGCCTGACAGGCATTTGGAGGGTAAGGTAATTCTATAACTGTGTGTCTATTATAGGAACTGGGTGTGGTGCGCATTTAAAGCTATTCAAAGTAGGCACTGACTTTTCTTTATAGAATAGTAATGCAAATGGCCAAAAATGTGCATACAATAAGATACAATTGTTATACCCACCTTCTCCCCCCCCCCCCCCCCCAAACTGGGATCAGCATTCCAACCGTTCCCTACCCCACTCAAAAGTTTCCCTGGTGAGTTACTATGGGGTGCCAGATGGATCCTCATCCTGAATGCTCCTACCACTTTGCCAGACTGGGCTCAAAATGGTAAACTGACCCTTAGTCTTGTGGTACTACCACTAGTACTTTTCTTTAGTAGTATTAATCTCACACTTTTCCAGTGGTAGCTCAAGGTCAGTTGTAGTCAGGTACAGTAGATAGTTTCCTATCCTCAAATCTAAGTTTATACTTGAGGCAATGGAGGGTTAAGTGGCTTGCCCAAAGCCACTTTGTGGTCAAGCTAACAGAATTCTGTACTTTGTGTGTATCTGTGTGAACATGCCATCAAATCATGGCACATACTTTTCTAGAAGAAGTTATATATGTGCATAAGTGGCCACTTTTAGCACATAAACGATTAGAATTTCACTATTACACACCTTCCAGCCATCTAAAATTAGGCTGCTGCTTATATCCCATAGTGCTCTTAATTCTAATAATAGGGGTCAAAGCAAACATTTCAAGGCAACAATTTTTTAAAACTGTCTTGTCTTTTGCTTATGACAGAATAAATCTATCATGAGCCGGTGTCACACATTAAAAGAACATCGAAGCCACATTTTCTAGAGTGGCCCTGCTTATAAAAATCTGAAAACCAAACATAAATGGCCTATAGGCTGCCATTTTTTCCTTCTCCATCTTGTGTCATTAGATCAATGGCAAATGAGTCCTTGAATATCCTCAATATGTCTGGTTTTCCGGATATCTAGGGTAAATGATCAAGGGAAAGGGAAGGGGGTTTTGTTTGTAACTACATTCAAAGCGGTTTACATAGTATATACAGGTACTTATTCGTACCTGGGGCAATGGAGGGTTAAGTGACTTGCCCAGTCACAAGGAGCTGCAGTGGGAATCGAACCCAGTTCCCCAGGATCAGAGTCCGTTTCACTAACCACTAGGCTACTCCATCAAGAGACGTTTGGTTAGAAAACTAGACTTGTGGGTACCTGAGGACATGATGAGAAATAGGATGGAGTTGGAATTTGGGGGCCTGGTGCAAAGGAGAGGAAGAGTGAAATCATTCTCACCATTGTTTGTTATCCCAGTTCAGCTAAAGCTTCCTTTTACATCGGTCCCACCATGCTGGTGTTTCCTCTTCCTTCATTTAGCAGTTCTTGCCTTACATTGACAGACTTCAGTTATGCTCCAAGTGGCAGAATCCAGTGGCCTAGCTAATGACCTTGTTTTTCACACTATCATCTAACAAAATTGGCTCTTACTCGTATTAACTATTCTGGTTGTTTAAACATATTTGGCATTTTTTTTAAACATACGTTTGCACAGATCAGGAAAACTGTCATCACTTGAATAAGTTTGGCAGAAAAGTTCAACTTCTTGATAATTGTTTTACTTCTTAATTGTAGCACTCCTGGAAGATGAGAGAAAAGCAAACAGGCTGCAGGTTGAGGAATCGACCAGACAAATACAGCTACTTCAAGGTATAAAACAAGTCACTCAGTGTCATCTGTTATATCTAAAATGAGATCTCTGTTGTGCTCCAGGTAGCAGGGCACCAGTGCTCTAACAACTTTGAACATTTAGGTGATGGAGGGATCATTTTTTAATTTCTGGCAACCCAACAGTTTTTATAGTGTATTAATTTAGTGTATCAGTAGCCCTTAGGTTGATAGGCATATTAATAAGCAGATGTATGTATTCCTCAAGTATTAGGGGATAAAGAAAGTGTTCTCATGGTCTTATTTTGCCTCTGTGTGTTGAACTTCAGTTAAACTTGTAGCTCTTTTCACTTCGTCATCTCTAAAGCAGCATTGCCTCTTATTCACAGCAAAATTCGATTTTATAGGATTCTTTCAACTGCATTGTGAGAACAGAACCTTGAGAATCACTTTCTCAGGTAGCCTAGATTTAAAATTATAAGCCAAAATGACGGTGAAATTTTCATTTTACCACCTCCTGTGTTGTCCTGCCTCTGTCAATCACTAGTTGAGCACCACTTCTAACAGGTGGTCTGGGACTTTCTGAGGATGAAAACCAAGGGCACTAACCATATTAATAATAATAATAAATAAATAATAGGAAAAAACCCATGGACACTGCTGTGAATATAGCCTATGATTTATAGCAATTTTGAAGTAAATAATACAAGACATGTCACACTGCTAATAAATGAAGGGGCCTGATTGCTAGAGTATGGTAAAGTTTTGCATTTGCTGCACATTAGCGGTGCTAAATTTAATGCACTGTATGCTATCTGTTGGGGCTTGCTCAGTGTCTGCCCTGCAGTTATGTGGCATTTATCGTATAGTAAATGCAGCAGCAGGAGCAGCGTTGTAAGTGCATCCACACTATGAGCATGCGGTTAATACCGCAGCTTACTGCTTTAAAAGAAAGTATGTTCCAACATCCTTTACCCATGGCACTTAATTGGAGTTGTGTCCCTAGTGCATTAGTGGGAGGGCAGGAGTGATCCTTCTGTACTGCCAGCTCAGGTTCAAAATGACAGCCCTGATCCTGAGTAATCATTTCCACTTTAAGGAGTGAAGCTGTCAAATAAGCACATGCTCTTATTTGGCAGTACTGTAAGACTACCACTAGGGGTCACTCACCACTTTGAACCCAGGCTGGCAAAGTGGCAGTGCTGTTTGGGGATGGGGATGCCCTCCTCTTCCTCCCCCACTAACCCACCAAAGGAACCATGCCCTCCCCTAAGTAAGTGTGAGTAGATGCGGGGTGATGGAAATGTTGATCAGGGGGTTTGGGATTATTTCTTTTTTTTAATTAAGCAGCAGGCCACAATATCTGCATGCAGATAGTGCAGATGCACTTTCTCCACCACCACTTCTTAAGGAGGTAGGAAGTGTAACAGTGCATCCATTTCCTGCCCCCCTCCATCAGCAGCATTAGCCCTCTAATTAATATATGGTAAGTGTTGAAGCTGTTTACTAAAGTGCGATAAGTTAATCAAAGTCATGTATAATTACCATGCCAGTATGTGAAACGCTTGTAAGACTGAATGTTAAATATGAATTGATTGCAAGAGAGGTGCATAGCAATTTACAGCTGTACTGTGATTATGGAAGTTGAGACATGCAGCAGGGATGTGTCTACAGGTTTATTTCCAAAGGGATACATTTAGACAGGCAAGCTGATAGTGACTTGGGCATTTTTTTTTTCATCAGAAATGTTTAGTTTTCTTTTTCTTTTGTTTGTACATGCAAAAAATGTAAAGAATAAATATTTTCAGATTACCTTGTGTAATTTGCAGTGCTGTGTTTTCTTCATGTTTAGTAATGGTTAAAAAAAAACCCATAAATGTTAAAAATATATAAGAAGTTGAACAAGGTAAAGGCTATGCTTGTGTTATTTGTTCAGCTCAGCTTCAGAGGCTACAGAATGAGATTGAGATCTTGCGTGAGCAAAAGGAGAATGACATTGCCAGCACAAGGGATGAATTGGCTAGCGCCCAGGAAGAGATTGCCCTGCTGCAGCGAGAGGCAGAACAAGCCACCTCTGAGCGTGACAGCGACATCACTGAGCTGCAAGGGGAGTTGCAAAAGGTGCGGGCTGAGCTAGAACAGTGGCGCAAAGCAGCTTTAGAATACGAAAAGGAAATTGTCAATCTGCAAGCTAGTTTCCAACGGCAGTGCCAGGAACAGGAGGAACAGCAGAGGAAGGAGGCTGCTCACTTGCAAGGTAAAAAACAAAACAAAATAATGTGTTGCTAACAGAGATTATAGTCTCTCATCATGTTTAGTATGCCTTTGGGTTATGTGTTCCTTTTATTCTCAGTTCAGTGTTTCCTGATTTAAACACTGGAATGAGAAAGCTGTGAGGCTAATCCATCAATGTCCTTTGGGAACCAGCTGGGGAGGTGCCTGTTCTTTGAAGCCTAAATATAATCATTCATATGAATGGATATGAAATCCAAACAGCTATTATGTGCTGTAGCTATTCTAGGTTGCAGGATTATCCCAATTAGACACTCTGATAGTCTACTATCCTGCTTCTTATGGGTTTCTCATTGAACTCTCTCCTTTGCACTCTGTTCAAAATTCATCTTTACAACTTCCTGTACTCTTTTCAACCATCTAATGCATCTTCTCACATCATAACAGAGCTTTCAGGTTTCTTGTATTCACTATACTATACTATTCTATCTATGTCTTGTGTACCGCACAGTTTTCCACAAAGGACTTCACAGCAGTTTACATATCAAGAAAAACTCTTCATACGAAGATAAATTACTTATCAATAAAGATCATACGAATAGTATATCGGGTACATATCTTACTTCATTTAAAAATCATTTAGCTAAGCATCCTAAGATTCTGGGTATCTGTTCTAGCTGATTTTTTCCCCTTTTTCTCTGTGACCCTTTTGTTGCTATTGGTTGCTGTGTCCCTCAGTTAATTTTATGCAACTTGTTTGCAGCTGATGTTGAGAAACTGAGAAGAGAGTGCAGGATCCTCCAAGCAGACTGCCTCTCTCTGCAGAATGAAAATGCTTCATTGACAGAAGAACTTCAACGACAGAAGAAGGATCTGCTTAGGTGAGTGCTTCCAGACCTAAGGGGACATTTTGAAAATCTCTCTGCCCTTGTTTCTTTCCTTTAGGACCTGGAAGCATTTGTCTCTTAGACATCTGTAGTACATATGGCCCTTTGACACTTTTGTTTGGTTTGAGCTTGTGCTAACATTTTTTTTAAACAGTTTTTATTAAATATTACTTCCATTATGCAGGTTCCTACTCTTACAGAACCTGTGGCATAGTTGTATCCATCAACCAGCAGGAGGACATAGAGAACCAAAAACTGAGCTGAGACATATCTTTTGGCATCCAGTATAGTTTCTCAGTATTTTCTATCTCCAGCAGGTGGATGGTAACACTTTTCAGCCTCTGGTTCTGAGTGCTTTTACTTCTGGTCCAGTTGGTCAACTAGTCACTAGTTAAACTTTGCAGGTGACTTGTTTCTGCAGTCATATATGGAGGTCTTCCGATTCCTGTCTCTGATGCCCCGTGAATTTATTTCTTCCCTCCCTTCAGCTGTCCCCTGTTTTCTGTGGAGCTCTCCTTTACCAGCACAACAACTTTAAGGAAAAAAAAAAGGAAAGAGGTTTGCTGGAGAGCGTGGGACAGAGTATCAGTCCTGAGCCTTTGTAATCTGTGGTAAGACTTGTGAAAACTGTGAGCGTGGGGTGCGCAGCTGGCAATTTTAGGTCAAACTAAAGTTTGATGCGGAACTGCATGGGGGGCTGCAAGTTCTACTTAGTGCAGGAGAGAGATCCTGACTCACTACTTGGGACACCTTTTGCAGCGCTTGTGACAGTTGGGGTGAATGGAGAAGGCAGTGGTGTACCAAGGGTGGGGGCGGTGCGCCCCGGGTGCAAGCCGCTGGGGGGGGTGCCGTGCGCCTGTCGGCTCTTCGTTTTCATGCTCCCTTTGCCCCGGAACAGGTTACTTCCTGTTCCGGGGCAGAGGGAGCCTGAAAACGAAGAGCCGCAGGCGCGGCTCCCCCCCCCCCCCTCCCGAGCGGCGTGCACCTGGGGGGGGTTCTTTCGCCGGGGGGGGGGGGGGGCGGCGCATCGGCGATCCGCCCCGGGTGTCAGCCCCCCTAGGAACGCCACTGTGTGAAGGCAGTTAAACAGTGTTTCTGCTGTGAGACTCGCTGTCCGGCATCGGGTGTTGTGGTATATGCAAGCCGTGAATCCCACTGGACATGGAGGAAGCAGTCGGCAGCAGCCCATCTTCAGATTTGGTTCAGCATCCAAATATGCTTGGGTCTTCGGGATCTCCGGTATGGTAGGTGCACAGTTTGATGCAGGAGACTGCGGGAATGGGCACCATTTTGTTGGGGCTGACTAGCAGTGAGGAGCAGCTTCTGTCTGATCAGAGGAGCTAGCAGTGCCTTCCATTTAGGAGCCTTCTGCTTTGGCATCGAGTTCCATCTGTGTCAATCATGAGGGAGCTTATAAGTCCTTCTAAGGCCTTCCCGGTGCATCCAGACATTCAGGACCTGATTACAGCGGAGTGGGTCTCACCGGACATGGGACTGAGCGTGGTCAGAGCCATGGCTACCCGTTAGTTCCAGAAGAGAAAGATAAATTGCAGTTTCCCAGAGTGGACTCCATGGTTACAGTAGTGACTAAGAAAACCACCTTGCTGGTGGAAGGGGGTCAAATTGCCCTAAAAGACCTACAGGATAGGAAGCTGGAAGGCTCATTGAAACAAGCCTTTGAAATGGCTTCTTTGGACCTTCAAGTGACAGTGTGCAGCTCGTTTGTAGCAAGAGCACGTCAGCAACACATGATGGGCTGAGTACACTGTAAATTTCAAGGATCTGATAAGGTGGTGAAACCAGTAGAGTGTTCTCTGGTAGTTTCAGAAGCCACAGCCTGTTTGTGATGTCTCCAATGACAAGCTGCTCAGAATTTCCTGGCATTAATATGAACCTGAAGGCCAAGAATTTTAGAAGCAGTTTCTTGTTTGATCTTGAATCTCACTTCCCTGAACCCCAAGCAGTGCTAAAATCTGGCATGTTAGAACTGATTTTATGACCCTTCGTTGAAATAAACTAATGCATACCCACTACATCTGGGTGTATATGGCTGAGAAAGCACAGGATGAATCTTGCATTGAGTGCACAAACTTCTGCTGAATCAGATCCACAAGCCTCTTACATTCTGTTATGTTAGTAGGAGCTGCAAATATATGCTTAAATTTAAAGCTTAACACTGTTCTTAAAAAAATAAATAAATAAAGCAGATTTCAAGAATGATTTTACATTACCTAAATAAGTACATAAGTATTGCCATACTGAGAAAGACCAAAGGTCCATCAAGCCCCAGCATCCTGTTTCCAACAGTGGCCAATCCAGATCACAAATGCCTGGCAAGATCCTAAGCAGGTTACAAACAATATACATAATAAATTCACAAACCAATACACATTATGTGAAATCAATTAGAAATAGCCAGCATCAAAAAGATTCACCTCAAATAGGTCACAGGATCTGCCTATCCTTAAGCCCTAATCAGAAAAGACCTGCATAAACAAGCCTCTGAATGTCTGAAAAAAAGCCAACAATGATGAATCCTAGTTCCTGAGGAAATGAATTCTTTAGCAATGGGCCCAGCAAAAGAAAAAAAATCTGGCAGCGAAACTCTTCAAAACAGATTTGACGAAACATCTAATCAAAGCTTTAGTCAGTGGTCGTAATTGACCTATTGATCAATAGAATCACAATGAAGAAGCTATGAAGGAGTAGCCTAATGGTTTAGGACAGTGGACTGAGAACCTGGGGAAGTTCAATTCCCACTGCAGCTCTTTGTGATCCTGGGCAAGTCTCTTAACCCTCCATTGCCCCAGATACAAAACTTAGATTGTGAATCCCACTAGGGACAGAAAGTAAGTGCATATAATATGTAAACTGCTTTCGTTGTACCCACAGGAAGGCAATATCAAATCCATGACCCTTTACTTCAGCATTCATCAACTTGTGACTCGGCAATAAAATTTTAAACTGAATGCGCCATACAATGGGAAGTCAATACAAACTCTTTGGAATTGGTGTAAGATTCTCAAAACAGTGTTGCAGATATCATGCTGTTGCATTTCATGCTACTTGTAGGGCACACAATGAAAACTGGAGCAACCCCAAATATAGGAGTATTGCAGTAATCAGTGAGGCGTTGCCAAACTTTTAAATTGCAGTCAGTTATTTTTATTCAGTAACATATAGCAACACCCTCAATTTATAGAAAACTATCTCTTAATTACTTTCTTCAGTGATTAAGATATGTGTGACTTATTCTGCAGGTGTAAATCTCTCAGTGCTTATAACCTCTGGATCTGATTTGACTTAGCTGCTGAAGGAACCTGAAATCAGTACTTTAATGATGTTGAAAATATGTGAGAGGTTTGGTAGCTTGTAAGTGCTGAAACTGACCATATTGAGTGTAGTTTCTTTTTCATATGAAAGGCACAAGGTAGTCAGTGGGCCTCTCTTAAGAGTTGTGCGACATGGTCAAATCATCTGGCACCTGAAATGATTTTAATGTCTAAATTTTGGATGGTCTGAAGTTGGTTAAGTTTATACCTATGTAATCTTCTGTTAAATAAGCCTCGAGTCCTGACTAACTCGGTTCCAGTGCAGCAGTGAATTAATGAAAGTAGCTCCTGTATTGGTGGCAGCTTATGTCAGAGGTTACACAGTGGCTTTCACTGATGTTATCATGTTTCCTTCCCACTTCAAACATCTTACTTCATTGCTGAAGAATGTCCTAAATGTTAAGTTGAAACAATGTTGGCTTGTTCGTTTTCCCTCACCTCCTAAGGTTCCTCTTCCTTTCTGTTTTAAAACTACGGCTTGCCTCAAGCTCTTTACTGTATCATAACAGGTTTTGGAAAGAATCTGGGAAGTAAATTTTTTTTAGTCTTCTATAATGTTTTATTTGTACCCTATTGCCTACTGCTATTTAGTTGCCTTGCTTTAAATTCCCCTACAATAACAACACTGTGTATTACACTTAGTCCTGGGGAATTCTGTGCATAATATCTCAAAATTCTGCATATTTTATTTTTCAGAATAAAACAACATAATCACTATCTGAGTAATAGTTGAAAATGCAATAAAAGTAAAATGTGTATTCCTTGTCATCAACAGCAGATGAATTCACAGACTTTTGTAGGTTGTGACCATCTACCAGCAGGTGGAGATAAAGCTCAGTTTAGTGCTCTGTCCAAGGATGGTACACTCCTTGGAAAGCCAGTGTCTCCAGCAGGTTGGTGGATAATGTTTCACAAGCTCCTGGTCTCATTTGCTGTTTTACTCATGTTCTGGGTTTCCCGATTCAGTTGAGTCTGGGAGCATCAAAGCTCTGTGTCTGCCTATTCTAGGGGTACACGTGATGATGCCAGGTTCCCCCCCCCCCCCCCCCCAATCTCCCAGTTCCTGCTGCTTCCTTCTCCTTCCTCACAGTTCTACTGTTGCAGCTTTATGTGGGAGTGACTGGTTTCCCTTCACGTTGGCAGTTAATCATTCAGCCTTGTATGGAACCATTGTAATGCTGTGGAAGTTGCACGCTCAGGTTGTGAGTATTGCCTTTATTTTCTGCACCCTTTTGGTTTGTGGAACGAGTCATGCTACTGGGAAACACAGTAAGATGGGTCTCATACCTGGCACTTTCAGATTGCTGCAGGCACCAGCAGGGACAGTTCTGTTTCCGCATGGGTGCTTTTTCCCACCTCTAGATCTGGGTCTGGCCTTCTTCAGGAAGGTCCTTTCTTTTCAGGGCTATTCCGTCCTGATCGCTGTTGGTGCCGGGAGTGGTGAGCCTCCTCTCGCTCTTTGCAGAGGGAGACTCCATGGATGCTGTGATGCCAGGTCCTTTTGGTGGCAGTTTATTTTGACTGGCCAGGCATTCTTCACCCTTATTCGGAACCTTCAGTTGGGGGTGCCAGAGTGGCTGTTTAGCTTGGCGGTCGGTTGGCCTGTCCTGCATATGGGCAGCGACATTCGCTGCCAGTTCCTATTTCGCAAACATGTATCCTCTGGATACAGTGTCTATTTACCTTGCTAGCAGTGGATTACTGCAGAACAGTTCTGTGCAGTGAAGCTTGGGAGCTTCAGAGTGACCCTTTGGGGTTTTTTTTTTTATATTGTAGTCCTTGCCTGAATTAAAAACAGAATAACAGAGGAACCACCGAAGGGTGGTCAGGGCAGAGGTATGGCTTTGCCTTACCTCTATTTCTGATGCTCCTTGCTCTTCCAGAACTCTGAGGGCTTCATTTATCTCTTTCAGCTCTTAGGGTGGTTATTCTCATTCTGGCCTTCTTTCGTTGCTCCCTTAGGACTAGTGGTTGTTGACGCTCATTTTTTCTTTTTGTGTCATAGGTCTTTAATCAGCAGTTTAGGCCCCTGATGGTGCATCAGTGCCTTCAGTCTAGCTGCTTGCATGATCTGACAGACAGGGGGGTACTGCTAGGGCCTGGCCATGTCTGCATTCTGCATTTCAGCCCTCCCTGCATAGACCTTCCTTGTGGCCTCCTGGGGGACTACAGCATGGGCAGCCTCTTTCTTCTGTCGGATTTCAGCTGTCATAGTTCACTTTGCCTAGGCGGCACTATGTTAGCTTGGTTCACTAAGGCTGCAGCCAAGTTTGCCCCACTCGGACACAGACTTTATCACAGTCTGCACTACTTCAGCAGCAATGCTTTTCCTCTGTCTCTGGATAGAGAATGTGGCTCCATGTCATCATGTAGAGCACAGCTTCATCCTTGGATGTTGAGCTCCCCTCTGTTTGTACCTATGGAGCACACAGCTCCATCTCCAGATGTTGAGCTCACCTCTATCTCTTGGTATAGAGCACGGCTCCCTCTCTTGATGAGCCGTGTAAATGAGTATTTCAAAGATCTGATAAGGTTGTGAAACCAGCAGAGTGTGCTCTGGTAGTTTCAGATGCCACAGCCTGTTTGTGTTGTCTCAAACGACAAGCTGCTCAGAATTTCATGGCATTAATATGAACCTGAAGGCCTCTGGAGGAGGAACACACTTCCATCTCTGACTATAGGGCATAGTTTCATCTCTGAATGGGGAGCGCACCTCCATTTCTACATTTAGAGCACAGCCCCACCGCTGGATGGGGAGTGCCCCTCTGACTCTGATTATGGTGTATGGCTTTATTTATGGCTCTAGAGCACTTCTCCACCTCTAGATATAGAGCCCAGCTCCATCTCTAGCTGTACGGCTTAGATCCATCTCTGGAGGTAGGGCTTAGGCCCATTTCAGATGGTGGGATTCAACTCCATCTGTCTGCATATAGAGCGTATCTCCATTGCTGGATGTAGGATGCAGCTCCATTTTTGGATGTCGGGCACTACTTTGTTGCTGGATGTGGAGCTTGTCTGCTTCGTTGGATGTAGGATGTCTTTCCTTCTCTGGATGTGGGGCACACCCTTCTCTGGCTCTGGTGAGTGGCTCCTTTTCTGGGAATCCGGCTCTCTTCAATATTGAGAAGCCGGGCACAATGCCATCACTGATAGTTTTGGCTGTAGAGAGCAGCTTGGACCCTAAATGTGGAATTCAGCTCCCTCACTGTAGGAAGGATGTCTCTTCATCTTTGGGAGTGGCCTCAGCTTCTTCTCTGCATATACAGCACTGCTGTTTCTATTTCTCTGGAGCACTGTTTTCCCTCTGTATGGAGAGAGCAGGTTCCTCTCTATGCCAAGCACAGTTCCTTCCTGGAGGTAGAGCACAGAGGCATCTCTGTCTATAGTACTCACCTTCCTCCCTGTTGTGGGACTTGCCTTCAGATGGACCATAGCTGTCTTTCCTGTTGTAAGACTGGGGTGGGAAACCGCCTCAGTTATTTTGTTTTAAATTTGAGTTCCTAGTTCTTGGATTATTAATGTGGACAAACAAATGTATATTTTCTTTACCTGATTGTTTTTTTTTCAATATTGTATATTTCTTTAAATTCTAATTTATGTATATGACATAAATGAAATGTTAAACTGAATAAATAAAAATTAAAAAAAAAAGATGGACCATAGCTACTCAGATTCATGAGGTTTGTGGTGCACACCTTCATGGATGGAACACTCCTTCATCTCCTTCTGGAGAGTGCAACTTCATCAATGTCTGTGGAGCACAGCTTCCTCTTGGTATGTGGTGTGTGGCTACTCCTTGGTACATGGAGCGCACCTTCAGCCCAGTTTGTGGTGCATGGCCCTGTCTTGGGGTTTCAACATTGCTGCAGGCGAGCAGTTTCATGCCTTCGGGAATCTCTGCTCCAGCTGTGTTACTTGGGCACAGCTCAGTCTTTGGGGGTCAGGCGTAGTTTCCTTTTGACAGCGCCCCTTGGATTCTTCTAGGACAGGACACATCTGGCTCGGGGCCTCAGCCCAGGCTCTAGGGCCCGCCGCTGGCTCTGCCGGAGGGGCAGGTCTTCAGTCCTGGGGTGGTGTGCAGCTCCAGCGCAGGCTGTGAAACATTGGTACGGGTTGATCAGCTGGGAGCATCTCAGCTCTGCCGGTATGCACGGCTTTATTGCTGGCAGTAGGCCGTGCTGCCTTCTCTGCAGGTACTGTTCTGCCCCATCCCTGTACAGCCCTATGGCCCATCTTCAGACTAGTATGGGGCCCCTACTCCAACTCTATTTGGTCGATCACGTTTAGCAGGGTAGGTTTGGAGTTCTCTCACATTTGATGGGGCTTCCCTTCACGCTTAAACTAGGACTTCGATTCCTTGCTCAGATTTGGTATACTGGTTCCCCATTATGGGTGCCACACAGTTCATAGTTCCTGGCTGTGAAGAAGGAGTGCTATTTATTTCCTTGTTTTCCTGTTTCTCCTTCTGCTTTATAAGGAATACTGACTATTCAAGGAGCATACCGTCCTATATGGCAGAGCTCAGTATAATGCTCTCTTTATCTACCTGCTAATAGATGATCATCTGCTGTGACTATTGTAAAGAAAATTATCAGGTAATACATAATTTCCCTTCCTCATAGATGTGTGAATTTTTAATTTTTTGTGCCGAATTCACTCAAGTTCTATAAAAGGGCATGAGGTTTGACTCCTCCATCTTTTGACTCCTCCATTTGATCCCTAGGTTACTCTTAATTTCTAACCTTCCCCGCCCCCAACTCCCAGTGGCTCTTTCTCAACAGGCTAAATTTCTCTCCACTCTACTCTTGCTATTTATTCCCAGATTTCAACTCCCCCTACCCAACTCATTCTTGCTTTCCACAAGCTCAGGCTCAACCCCACCCCTCTTCCTTTAGCCACTTAATCCTACCCAAGTCTCTCTTGCCCTCAAAGCTCAAATTTCTTCTTCCATATCATCAAGCTGATCAATCCATAGACTGGTGGGTTGTGTCCATCTACCAGCAGGTGGAGATAGAGAGCAAACTTTTGCCTCCCTATATGTGGTCATGTGCTGCCGGAAACTCCTCAGTATGTTCTCTATCTCAGCAGGTGGTGGTCACACACAGCAGCAGCTCTGGCTAGGCCTCCAAGCCTAATCCTTAGGTTTTGTTGAGGCCTGGGGTTGAGGGCTCTTTTGAGCAAGTGCAAACCTGGTGGTGCCAGGTCCCTCCTTTTCTCCCCCCTCCCGCTGGCTCCGTTTAAAAAAAAAATATATATATATTTTTAAACGTCTTTAAAGGCGTTTAATTCGACGTTTCTTTAAACGTTCATTGCAGCTACTCACTGGGACACCAGTTCGTTACAGCTCGGAGCGGCAAGCAGGTAATTTTACCTTTTTATAGCGGGCAGGGGGTTCCCCGATTCTTCTCCTCGTGGCAATGGCGTCGGAGGGCGAGGGCGCAAAGGGTCGCTCCCCGGATCGCTGGAGCGCTTCTAGAGGGGATGCGGGGGTTTTACAACCTGATTCGCCCTTGATGGGTGATAGTTTAGTGACCGATGAATGTCCCGGTCGTTCCTCCGGCGTGGCGGTTTTTTCCCGCCATAAACGCCCATCCCCCGCTCCTCGCCTCCGCCATCTTGGCCGGCCACGCGGCTCGGACGGCTTCTTCGGGGCCGCCCTTGAGGTTGGAGACATTAATGCCATGAACGCCCTTAATTTGGGCGACTGCACAAAAGCGGCTAAAGTTAAGCGCCGTTCTTCCCGCGCGGCTCCTTCACGGAGTTTCGCGCCGGACGCCATTTTGGATGCACAGCATGTCTCTCCCCCGCTATTGCGAGCGCCGGTTGAGAGTGCGTCTAGGGCTGTTGCCCAGGCTGCGGAAGTGCACAGTCTGGGGGGTTTCTCCCCCGAGTTTGTTTTGCTGCTGCATCAGGCTTTCCTCATGTAAAACGCTGCCCCTGCTCCCTCTTCTGATAAGGAGGTTGAGGTTCCCAGAGGTAAACGCCCTCGGGTTGATTTCCAGGCCTTGGAGGACTTTTGTCTCCTCCGATGTAGATGAGGGCAGCGTGTCTGAGGTCTCCCAACGATCCTTTGCGGATTCCTTGGAGGAGATAGATCCCCGCTCGGATGGAGCGGATGACCCCTCTGCAGCGCGGCTTTTTAGCCCAGAGGATTTGCCCAACCTGTTGTTACAGGCCATGGACACTTTGAAGATTTCCTCTCCGGAGGACGTCTCTCCCTCAGCCCCTGTTGGCTCTGCCATTATGCTGGGGACGAAGCGCCCGCCTAGAACCTTCCACGTGCATGATGCCATGCACACCTTAATTGCGGCTCAATGGGATGTCCCGGAAACGAGCCTTAAAGTGGCTAGGGCTATGTCCCGCCTCTATCCTTTGGCTGTGAGTGAACGTGAGGCCTATCTGTGGCCTACCGTGGATTCTTTAATCACTGCGGTGACTAAGAAAACGGCGTTGCCGGTGGAAGGTGGCACGGCCCTAAAGGACGCCCAAAGACAGAAGATTGGAGGCGGCCTTAAGGTCGTCCTTTGAGGCAGCTGCTTTAAGTTTGCAGGCCTCAGTTTGCGGCTCCTATGTGGCCAGGGCGTGCCGGACTATGGTGCAGCGGGCTTCCCCCTCGGATCATTCCTTGAGGGCTGATTGGCCGGCCCTGGAATCGGGCTTAGCCTATTTGGCAGACTTGCTGTATGATGTCTGGAGAGCCTCAGCTAAAGGCATGGCTCAGACAGTCTCTGCGCGGCGGTGGCTTTGGCTGAAACATTGGTCTGCTGACCACGCCTCTAATCCCGCCTGGCTAGATTGCCTTTTAAAGGCAAGCTGCTCTTTGGGGTCGAGCTGGACAAAATCGTGACCGATCTCGGCACGTCTAAGGGCAAGAAATTACCAGAGGTCAGGGCTCGGGTTAGTACTCGTCCCGATACCTCCAGAGGACGGTTGCAGGAAGCCCATCGGTACCGCCCGGGCAAGTCGGGTTCCTCTGCCCCCTCTTCCTTCAAGAGGAATTTCTCCCCCAAGCAGCATTCCTTTCGCAGAGACCGCCGTCCCGGAGGTGCTCCCTCCGGTCCTCCCCCAGGGTCTCGTACCCAATGACGGGGCCTTGGTCCACGCCCCAGTGCAGATTGGAGGACGGCTGTCCTCGTTTCTGGGCGAGTGGACCACTATAACTTCAAACGCGTGGGTGCTGGAAGTCATCAGAGACGGCTACAAGCTAGAGTTCTGCCAACTCTTAAGAGACGGGTTTGTACTCTCTCCCTGCAAGTCTCCGGTCAAGCTGTGGTAGTGCAGCAGACCTTGGACAACCTGATCCGCCTGGGTGCGGTCGTTCCGGTGCCAAAAAATCAGATTGGCAAGGGACGTTACTCCATTTACTTTGTGGTTCCAAAGAAAGGAGGTTCTGTCCGGCCTATCCTCGACCTCAAAGGGGTCAATCGGGCCTGGAAAGTGAGGCACTTTCGCATGGAGACTCTCCGCTCTGTTATAGCGGCAGTGAAGGCAGGAGAGTTCTTGGCTTCCTTGGACATCAGGGAAGTGTACCTGCATATTCCCATCTGGCCTCCTCTCCAACGCTTTCTGCGTTTTACAGTCCTGAGACGACACTTCCAGTTCAGAGCCCTCCCTTTCGGGTTGGCTACTGCTCCGCGGACCTTTTCCAAAGTAATGGGGGTCATAGCGGCCTTCCTGCTAAAGGAAGGAGTACAAGTCCATCCTTATCTGGACGACTGGTTGATCCGAGCCCCCTCTTATGCAGAGTGCGGCAAAGCTATGGACCGGGTAGTTGCTCTTTTGAGCTCCCTGGGATGGATCATCAACTGGAAGAAGAGCCAGCTGCGCCCGACTCAGTCCCTGGTGTATCTGGGAGTTCGATTCGACACCAAGTGGCCAGAGTGTTCCTGCCAGACAATCGGATTGTCAAGCTTCAGGCTCAGGTGGGCTAGTTCCTAGTAGCCTCTCCTATTCGGGCTTGGGACTACGTGCAGCTGTTGGGCTCTATGACGGCCACGATGGAAGTAGTGCCCTGGGCCAGGGCTCATATGAGACCACTACAGCTATCTCTGCTGCTGCGCTGGACTCCGATGTCGGAGGATTATGCTGTGCGCCTTCCCGTGGACCCAGCAGTGCGCAAGGCGCTGAGCTGGTGGACGCAGACAGACAAGTTGTCTGCAGGATTGCCTCGGGTGACCCCGGAGTGGATTGTCGTCACGACAGACGCCTCTTTGATGGGCTGGGGAGCCCACTGCTTGGGAAGGACAGCGCAGGGGCTCTAGTCTCCTGCAGAGGCAAGTGGTCTATCAACCTCCTGGAACTCAGAGCCATTCGGTTGGTGTTATTGGAGTTCATCCCGGTACTGGTGTTGAAGCCTGTACGGGTCCTGTCGGACAATGCCACGGCTGTGGCCTATATCAACCGCCAGGGAGGTACCAAGAGCGCCCCTCTAGCCAAGGAGGCTATGAGTCTTTGCCAGTGGGCGGAAGCGAACCTGGAGCAGCTTTCAGCGGCCCACATTGCCGGAGTCATGAATGTCAAGGCGGACTTTCTCAGTCGCCATACCTTGGAGCCCGGAGAGTGGCAACTATCTGCTCAGGCATTCTTGGACATCACGAAGCGCTGGGGCCAGCCGAGCCTAGATCTGATGGCGTCATCGGCCAATGGCCAAGTGCCGCGCTTTTTCAGCAGAGGACGGGACCCTCGATCCCTGGGAGTAGATGCTCTTCTCCAACAGTGGCCGACACAAGAGCTCCTCTATGTGTTCCCGCCCTGGCCCATGTTGGGCAGGGTGCTAGACCGGGTGGCAAAGCATCCCGGCAGGGTAATCCTGGTGGGTCCGGATTGGTCCAGACGTCCCTGGTATGCGGACTTGTTCAGGCTCTCAGTCGACGATCCTCTGCGGCTGTCAGTGGAGCAGGGCCTGTTACATCAGGGTCCCGTGGTGATGGAGGATCCCTCTCCCTTTGGTCTTACGGCCTGGCTATTGAGCGGCAGCGTCTGAGGAAGAAGGGCTTCTCAGACAAGGTCATCGCCACTATGCTGAGAGCGAGGAAGCGCTCTACTTCTACTGCTTACGCCAGGGTTTGGCGTATCTTTGCAGCATGGTGTGAAGCAGGCTCACTTTCTCCCTTCACGGCTCCAATTTCTTCAGTGTTGGCGTTCCTGCAAGAAGGTCTGGAGAAAGGCCTGTCGCTCAGTTCCCTTAAAGTCCAGGTAGCGGCTCTGGCTTGCTTCAGGGGCCGCCTGAAGGGTGCTTCCCTGGCTTCGCAGCCAGATGTGGTGCGCTTTCTCAAGGGAGTTAATCACCTGCGCCCTCCTCTGCACTCAGTGGTGCCTGCGTGGAATCTCAATCTGGTGCTAAGAGCATTGCAGAAGCCGCCTTTGGAACCCTTGTCGAGGGCATCTCTGAAAGACCTGACGTTGAAAGCAGTCTTTTTGGTGGCTATCACTTCAGCCAGAAGAGTTTCCGAGCTCCAGGCGCTCTCATGTCGAGAGCCTTTTCTGCAGTTCACTGAGGCAGGAGTGACTATTCGCACAGTGCCTTCCTTTCTGCCCAAGATTGGTTCTCGCTTCCATGTGAATCAGCAGCTCTGTCTCCCTTCCTTTCGTAGGGAGGACTACCCAGAGGAGTACTCCGCTCTTGAATATCTGGATGTGAGACGAGTCATCATCAGATACTTGGAAGTGACCAATGATTTCCGGAAATCGGATCATCTGTTTGTCCTGTTTACAGGTCCTCGTAAGGGTCTGCAGGCTGCTAAGCCTACAGTGGCAAGATGGGTCAAGGAAGCCATTGCAGCGGCTTATGTGGCCGCGGGGAAGGTGCCGCCTATCCAGCTGAAGGCTCACTCCACGAGAGCTCAGGCGGCCTCGATGGCAGAGGCCGGATCCGTCTCCTTGGAAGAGATATGCAAGGCGGCAACGTGGGCTTCGGCTCATACATTCTCCAAGCATTACCGTTTCACTGTGGCTGCACGGGCGGAGGCCCGGTTTGGAGCTTCAGTGTTGAGGTCAGGGATTTCTATGTCCCGCCCTGGGTGAGTACTGCTTCGGTACATCCCACCAGTCTATGGATTGATCAGCTTGATGATATGGAAGGTAAAATTATGTATAATCATACCTGATAATTTTCTTTCCATTAATCATAGCTGATCAATCCATAGCCCCTCCCAGATATCTGTACTGTTTATATTCTGGTTGAATTTTAGGTTCAAGTTTAGCCTTCAGTTACTTCAGGAGGACTTCGTGTTCAAGTTCTTCTTTCACTTGGATTCTTCAAGAGTTGAGACGAGTTTGTGTTACAGTGAGCTGCTGCATTCCTCTCCCCTCCGTTTTACGGGGCTGGATTGAGACATAAATTCTGCCGGCACTCCCTCCCGCTTCGTGCGGCTGTAGGGCAGCTTTGTACCCCTCCCGCTT
Source organism: Microcaecilia unicolor (assembly GCF_901765095.1). Lineage (NCBI taxonomy): Eukaryota > Metazoa > Chordata > Amphibia > Gymnophiona > Siphonopidae > Microcaecilia > Microcaecilia unicolor. The sequence goes on along the minus strand of NC_044036.1, from coordinate 156,876,208 downwards.
CGGCGGTGTTAGGGTCAGTCAGCTCCTCCCGCGGTTGCGGTTGCAGGATAAGCCAGATCCCCCCGCATCGGCGGGTGTGGTGTCCCTCCCCCGCTCCGCGGGGATGAGCTGGACAGATTCCCCTCCCCCACTTGTGTGGGGATGAGCTGGGTTAATTCCCCTCCCCCGTTTCGGCGGTGGTGAGCTGGGCAGAGTGTCCCTTCGTGGGTGTAATTCTCTAAGTGCTGAGTCCTGCGGATGGAGCTTTGATATCGACATACTGAGGAGTTTCCGGCAGCACATGACCACATATAGGGAGGCAAAAGTTTGCTCTCTATCTCCACCTGCTGGTAGATGGACACAACCCACCAGTCTATGGATTGATCAGCTATGATTAATGGAAAGAAAATTATCAGGTATGATTATACATAATTTTACCTTCCTCAGCACTCTCTCGCTCCCTTTCCTCAGTCCCACGCTCACCTATCTACGTCTCTCCTTTGCCTGCCCAAACTCTGTCCCCTTCACTTTGACCTCCATCTTCCTCTTGCAGAGCCAACATTGTGTCTCTCTCCCTTGTGCTCTGGGGGCTACAATTTCTACTTTGAGCTGTGGGGTCAAGCTTGCCATTTCTCTTCTAGCCATGTGGGCTACAGTCCTCCTCTCTAAGCTGTGGGGCTAACTCTTCAGCGATCCTCCACTTACAGCCAAAGTCTGTGCAATAGATGAGAATTAGAGGGGGAGGGGATAGAATTCTGTATCACAGAATTCCCCTAGGCCTTATTGCACTGTGTTAGTAATCCAGCTTCAAAATAAATCTTTTAAAAAGAGTCCAATTAAAGATGTCTTTGTGGTGAAATGGTTTTATTTTAACGTATCCTCAAAAAGCATGAAACATGCAGTTTGCTAACAAAATGACTAACACAGACTATTGGTGGGGGGGGGGGGGGGAGGGCTACAGGAATCTCCAAATTTAAATAAACAAGGCCTCGACGCTCAAAGAGCATCGGTCTGACCAAATATGTTAGTTTTCCCAAAGGAGTTCACAGATATCTTTAGTCTCAATAAATCATCAAACTCCAGAAAAAAAGAGAGCAAACAAAAAATGGAAAAAATATTGCTCACGAAAAAAAGAGAAAAATAGCCTTGTTTAAATTTTAAGGTTTTTGTAACCTTCCCCCCCCCCCCCCCCTCCCTTAGTGTGTGTTAGCCATTTTGATAGCAAACTGCATGTTTCATGCTGTTTGAGGATATTTTTAAAGTTTTCTACCCCATGTGTATTTTTTTATTTTAATGTACCCATTTTCATGAGACTGGGAAGTCTTTGTAATTTCTGGTGCAATGGTTTCTATTATGTTATCCAGACAGATTGTGGTCTTAAAATATCTGTTTAAAAAACAAAAAACAACAACCTTGAAAACACTTACAAAACAGAATCCAACACGCTTGGAATGTGTCAGGACAACCATGGAAGCTGGGTTTCTCTTTTTTTATTTATTTATTTTATTTGCAGAGGTCTTTATTGACAGTATGCCAAAGAATACAGTAATAGAAGTATAAGAACAAAACAGCAATGTAAATATACATAAAATAAATACAGGCATACATCTATTAGTACATCCTGCAATAACCAGGTTATAAACTATTCCCCAAGTACAAGTCACAGGGCCACCCCTGAATAACTCCAGTTTTAGAAATTATTTTCCTTGTGTTCCCCTCCCCCCCCCCACTCCTTAATAATCCCAACATAATATAACATGGTATCCTCAAAACAAAGTACTGACAGCTATACTTCAAGCTACTGTTCCAAGAATAGTTTGCATGCGTTTTAACAAGAAAGCATTCCAGCTTTTCTCCCATGCTCAGTTTCTCCTTTTTGGGAGAAAAATGTTTGGTCAATTTGTGATAGTGTTGTTGACTGTGGAAAAGAATAAATTAAATTTTCTATCCATTTTTTATCACGTACATTGTTAAGGTGCTATTCTAAACTTACAGGTAAGTTGTAAACCGCTTTAATACTAACTGTCAAAAGCGGTATATCAAACCAGTAAATCAAAATTTTATCTACCTAATATGCTAACACTCGTGTGCTGTCTACAGGATATATAAACCAGGCATTTGTTTATTTCAAATAATTCAACAGCAGACTTCATTTTTTAAGCTTAAAATTAATTGGGTTTGTATTGTAGTTCGCAGAAGCAGAGTCGGGAACTTGCTAGTGATCTCAGTGTCCTAAACACAACTCGGAAAGAGCTTGAAAATCAAGTGGGGTCTTTAAAGGAGCAAAGTCAGCGGGATGCAGCCGGTCTAAAACATCAACTTAAAGAGGCAGAAATTCGTGCAAAGGACATTCAGACAGAGGTAAAATGAAGCCAACTATATTCAGTTTGCTTTCCTGTAACTGCTATGCAGATAAAATAGCACACAATCATATACTATCAGCTACACCCCTGGCATGTACTTGCTGGCTGGAAGACATGTTACAGTGGAGGCCCAGCAAGTACATTCTACAATATATATCCCCAAATAATTTTGAGGTATGGGTAAATCTACCAGCTTGAACTTGCTGAATTAGTACTGATATAACACAGTGGCGTAGCCAGACCTGAGATTTTGGGTGGGCCCAGCGCTAATATGGGTGGGCACTATATATATATATAGATAGATTTAAAATTTATTGTTGGGGAATTTTTGGATGGAGATGGGCTCCTCATTGCCCTAGGCACCGGCACGTCTACCCCCCCCCCCCCCCCCCCAATCCAGAAGCCCACTACCAGACCACAGCCATCATTTTGATTACAAAAAAGAATAATCAAAATGCTGGCAGGTCGTGGTGGTGGGTTTCGGGGTGGGCTCTTCACTGCAGGGCAAAAGATTATGATGAGAAAAAAAAAGCATTTACAATTGTATTACCTGTCCTGCTGGGCTGGGCTGCTGGCAGCTGCTGCTGCTGCTTACCTTGGCAGTAAAGTTATGGATTGGAGAGTGGAGACACTGCTGGAGCCTGGAACTCGATTCTGGAATGATCTCTCCTCGAACTTCCTTCCCAAGCCAATTCCCACGTCCAGGCAGGGCCAGGCTGAGGCTCGCCTCGCACCTGCGTGCGTGCACGTGCGCACGTCGTCCAGTCATTATGGAATGGATGATGGGAAACTACGACGCGCTGCCTGCGCGGCCCTGCAAGCCAAGTGCATTCCTGAAGCCAAAGGTAGGCACCGGCCCGGTGGGCTGATGTTGTCAGAGGCGGACCCTGCCCTGGAGACCTGAGCGGGTGCCCGGCTGCTCGCGACGACGTGGTATGCTAGCGCTAGGCTGCCGCTGCTGCAAACTGCAGCAGTGTGCGCATGGGTGGTGGTGGGCCGGGGGTGGGCCTGAGCGAGCGAAATCGGGCTAGATTCTGGCCCGTCGGAGCCTGATCAGCTGAGCCACAGCAGGTGCATGCGGGTGCCGTCCTCGTCGTCGTGCCATGCTGCTGCTGCAGTTTGGGTGGGCGGGCCTGGGCCCACCCGTAGCTACGCCCCTGATATAACAGATAAACATGAATCTCATCCATCTTTTAAAACAGATTCTCCCATGAATTATCCATAAGCATTAATATGTTTAGCAGTATCAGCTCAGGCCTGAAACTCAGGATTAAATAAAATAAAATAGGCAAGTCCTTTAAAACTCTTATTGTACAGAAAATGAGTAGGCATTTTCTTTGTAGAAGCTCAGGATCATCACATCAAGTAAGTATTTCTTCAGAGTAGGATTAACGTGATATTGTGATTTCATAGCCAGGAAATAACACGTTTCTAATCTTTTTGCCTTTTTTTTTTTTTTTTGCTGTTTGAGCCTAGGGCATTGAGGAGGCAATTTTGTAAAGCTTTTTTTGTGTGTGTGTAACAGAGCTGTTATAAAATTAGGTCATGTCTGATAGAACACAGTGCAAGTAGGGATGTACTTGTAGAAAAAAGTGTGCTCAGAGGAGAATTGTGGGCGGAGCATAGGTACAGTGGAAATTAATATACACTAACATTTGTGCCTGTGAAAAATAGATACCTTCTTGCCCCATTAATGTAGGTGCTCTGTTAAAAAATTGCCCTCTAAGGTTTCTATAATATAGTGGTCACATAGGCTCGTAAATGATCTCTTATAGCGACTGGCGTAAAACTGCGTGCTAAGGAGCAGCACTGAGAGAGTGCATGCTGCTCCGTTTTCCCCCCATCTGCCTTTGATATGTACTTTTCCATATCCAGTTTTTCAATCATCGCTGTAAAACATAATCTTAAAATAGGTTTGCTTTCTTGTGGTATGTTTGCTCTTTTTCTGGAAGAGGGGAAAATGAAACGTATCCTTTTTAACACATGCAATGCCATTTGGAAAATGATTTAAGTTGAAAAGGCCTGACTAAAAAATCTATATTGTAAAACGTAAGCAAACCATTTCCTGTATGGAACATTCTTTATCTAATTTGTGGTTTGTGAAACCTTCACTTTTTTTTTTTTTGTACATTGTGTAGTTATGAGAAGTAGGGCATTACCTCCTATAATGTTTTGTACTGCTTTGGGAGAATAAGTGGTCTATATTTGGAATTGGAATCTCAAACAGAAAGTAACCCCTCTTTGGAAAGCTTGCATTAGAATTCAGGTTGTAAATAAGAGTCCATTTCATTTTTCTTTCTATACCTAGTATGAAAATACACAGACTTTACTCTCAGAGCTGAAGGTGAAGTTTGAAATAACTGAGCAGGAGAAGCAGACTATCACAGAGGAGCTAAAACAGTATAAAGACAACTTGAAGCTGCTGCAAGAAAAAGGAAACAATGTAAGTTCTAAAATCATGTTAAAGGTGCTCCTTCCTAGCATCCATGTTCTAACCTGCAAACAAAAATGCCAAGCAATGTATTTTATCTATTATAGTGCTTAAATATAGTTTTTATTCACTTTATAAAAAAAAAGTATGCATTTCTCAAGAAGGAATTTAAATGACCAGTCTGAATGAATGTTTCTGAAATAACTTCACCCTTTTAAACAAAAGTGGAAAATATTAACAATACAGAATACAGTTCTTGGCTTTGTTGAAATGTGCACCGCTCAGACTGATCTGATGGAGTACAATTCTTGAAAGGTAGTCACAGGTATATTAAGTTAGTCCAAGAAAAAAGTGCTGTTGTCTACAGTGGTTGGTTGACACTTATTTCTACATGTCCAAGTGGACTAATACAGCAACTACAATACTTCATTCCCAAGTGAATTTCTATGAGATATTATTTGCATTCTTTGAGGTTAAGAACCCGATGGATGGGTGCAGATGATAATATGCAGATTTGTTAAAGGGTGTATGAAAAAGCAGTAACAAAAGTTTTTTTAGGGTGGGTCTTAAACTAGCAGTGTTCCAGCCTGTCCGTAAGAGATACTAACTGTATGTTCTGTGCTTGAAACAGAGTCTGCATCTTTTAAGTTGTTGTTAGAATGGACTAAATTGACAAGAACGGCTGAAGTATCTACTGTAAAGAGTTAAAAAAGAGTACTGACCTTTTTAACATACATAAATGGGGTAATGTTTTAACTGCTTGCATTATGATCATCTATTAAAAGGCAACCTTTTCCTTTTAAACCCATCACAATGCTGTTCACAAAGACACTGAATAGAGCTGGCTCCAGAGTGCATTAGATCCCAAATGTACTGTACTAATCACCCTTCTTTCCTCCAAGTGAATTCCATTTATCTTCACTTTTCATTCTAGCACTTAACTAGTCTGCTAATCTAGTGTACCATTGGGACCTACCTCCAGGCTGCACAATTGATGAGCCTCTCATGCGAGACAATATCAAAAGCTTTGCAGAAATCCAAATATACCACATTTAGTGCATGTTATAAATCTAATTGTTCGATTAGATTTCACTGAAATGATTTTCCTCTGGTAAAACCATGTGCCTTTGAATCCTATATATCCTTAGATTCATGATACTTCACTAGCCTTTCCTGTGATAGTCTCCATTTATTTATCCACAACTGAGATAAGACTAAGTGCTATTGTAATTTCCTGCCTCATGCATATTATTGCTCTTATGAAGACTGTCAATCTCATGGACCACTCCCATCTACCCCTTGAGGATGAGTATGGGCTAGAGGGGAGGAAGAGGTTTCATTGTAGACAGGTATGGGATTTTGTACATTGTGAGGCTCAGGGAGAACTTGGCCTGGCAGAAACTGCACTGGAAAGAGCTATGTGAGGCGGGGGGGGAGGGGGGGGGGGGGGGAAGGGCAGTATTTCTCAGCTTTATTGTTGTAGTCTACCCCCCTGCACCAATATTTATGTAAATGGAAAGGGGATTTGCATTCTACCTTTACACCTGAAGCTTGGAAAAAGGGATTTAAATACCTGTTTAAAATTTTGGTGGCAAGTAACCTCTCTGAAAATGGTTTTAAAGTTTTCTGTCATAGGTACTATACTCCCAAGAGTTTGAACAAAAAAAAACATATCCTCAGGCTTCTGACCAGTGTTGGAGGAACTGTGGGGAAAGGGGTACGTTTTTTTTTCAAATATAGTGGACATATACTGTGGTTCAGTCTTACTGGATGTCCGACTTGTGCTTGGTGCAGCAGGTACTACAAAAGCCTTATCCGGGGTGGGCAGAGTGCTGCCTATTGTATTTTAAGCCAGTGGACGTCATTGTAGAGCAACATAAACTGTCTGTACATTTCTTTACAGCCGCTAAACTACTTTTAGCATGACACTGGAAACAAGACGTTGCCACATATGTCACATATTATTCAAAAAGTGGATTTTCTTTTTCAAATGTCCAAATTGACTGCATTAAGGCATGGTCGTTTGATGTGTTTTTCAAAAATCTAGCAAACTTATGAGCACTGGAGATCTCGGTTGGTTCCGCAGGACCAGTGAAAGTGGCACCACGACTCCAAAGGGAGGTGGGGCGGTGCTCGGGTTGGGTGGTTGAGGAAGGGTGTTGGGGTGTGCATGTATTTGTAGTGATCATTGCACTACCTTTTTGGAATAAACAGTTAAAACAGAAAAAAAACTAAGATCAATAGAATGGATCTATTAAAGAACTTCCCTGGGCTCCTGTGATATATTGAGTCCAGTCCCATAGTAGAGTCTGCTTTTAGTTTGCTAGTTCTGTAAGTAGTGTAGCATCTGTACTGCTGCCATACGTACACCTTTCCTACTTCCTGTAGTTCTTCACCAGTCCCTCCTTCAGTAAACACTAATCCAAAAGTATTTGTTTACTGTTTTTACCTTTTCCTGGTCTTTCTCTCTACTCCTGTCACTCATCTCTCTACTTACTTCTTTCATTAACATGCCCAGAAAAGTTTTGGCTAGTGCTGTAGACAACTTTTCTTTCATTACTATTCTGATGACTTTCTGTGTGCTACTCTCCTCTTTTCTAGGTATTTTATCGTGTCCCCTTCTTTTTGATATCCATTGAACCTTTTGAATACTAATCTTTTTGCCCTTAATTTTTTCATTCAATTAACCCTATGTTTGCTATAAGAATTCAAAGATCCAATATCTCTATTGCAAACTCTATTATGTCACACAGTCTCTGCCTAAAGAGGTGAAAAGACTTCAGATCCCTAGTGCTGCTTAAATTATTATTTTTTTTTTTTTTTTTTTTTTTTACTAATGAGGATTCCCGCGTGAGCCTGCACTGGGAATAGACCAAGCGGTATAGCGGAGTGGTGTTGCTAAAAAATTTAATTTAAGCAGCACTAGGGATCTGAAGTCTTTTCACCTCTTTAGGCAGAGATTGTGTGACATAATAGAGTTTGCAATAGAGATTATTGGATACCTTAATTTTTTCAGCCACTTAGTTTTGAAAACCATACAGTCTTTTTCCTCTCATTTGTATTTCTCAACATAGGGGCAATTTTCACACTGTCTATATTGGTGCAAAGTCCATGTGGTCTTTGCCCAATTTAAAGAAAACGTACAGAAGGACTTACTTTGAAACTTGTCACAGGTGTAAATTACCCCGCAGACACTGCACCTCTTTTATGTGTGAGTGCAGTTTTGTTTGAAAAGTATGCACATTTGAAGATGCAGTGTTTGCATATGTTTTTCCTTTGAAATATGGTACAAAGTCCTTGAGCACAAAGCACCAACAAGATGGGTAGTTAGATTGTCTCTCTCAAAGTAAAGTAGAGTTGTAGCCTAGTGGTTAGAGCATGGACTGAAAATCAGGGTGTTTATCTTACTGACTCTCCTTGTTGAACTTGGGTGTGTTGTTGCTCCATCCTCCATTGACTCAGGTCAACGCTAGCCTACTTCGATCTAGAAATAACTTGTCTACCTTATAATTTTGCCTTAAGCTTGAATTTGGAAAAAGCAGATAAATACAGGATCCTGATCCTTGTGATACTATTATCTGCTTTTGCTTGTATAGTAATAAAACCATGTTGTCTGATAATCCTTTTAAGTCCGGATAACCTCTTAACTGGATATGTCAAATGCTTTCCTGTCCTTCCAACTACCGTCCCATCTCCCTCTTACCCTTCCTGTCCACAGCTGCTGCCTTGATTTTCTCTCCTCTCATGCCATCCTTGATCCGCTTCAATCCGGCTTTCGCCCTCTACATTCGACTGAAACAGCGCTCACTAAAGTCTGTAATGATCTATTCCTCGCCAAATCCAAAGGCCATTACTCCATCCTTATCCTTCTTGATCTGTCCGCTGCTTTTGACACTGTCAATCATAGAGTTCTTCTTGCCACACTGTCCTCGTTTGGATTTCATGGCTCTGTTCTTTCCTCTTATCTCTCCCACCGTACCTTCAGAGTATATTCTGGTGGATCATCCTCCACCCCTGTCCCACTCTCAGTTGGAGTTCCTCAGGGATCTGTCCTTGGCCCCCTTCTTTTTTCCATTTACACTTCTTCCCTGGGCTCTCTGATCTCATCTCATGGTTTCCAGTACCATCTTTATGCCGACGACACTCAGCTCTACCTCTCCACACCTGACATTACTGCTGAAACCCAGGCCAAAGTTTCAGCCTGCTTGACCGACATAGCTGCCTGGATGTCACGCCGCCACCTGAAACTGAACATGGCCAAAACTGAGCTTATTGTCTTTCCCTCCAAGCCCACCTCGCCCCTCCCCCCATTCTCTATTTCAGTATATGACACCCTCATCCTCCCTGTCTCATCTGCTCACAACCTAGGAGTCATCTTTGATTCCTCCCTCTCCTTTTCCGCTAACATCCAGCAGATGGCCAAAACCTGTCGCTTCTTTGTTTACAACATTAGCAAAATTCGCCCCTTCCTCTCTGAATACGCTACCCAGAACCCTTATCCAAACCCTTGTCACCTCTCGCTTGGATTATTGCAATTTGCTTCTCACTGGTCTTCCACTCAGCCAACTCTCTCCTCTCCAGTCTGTCCAAAATTCTGCAGCACGACTTATTTTCCGCCAAAATCGTTTTACCCACACTAGCCCACTCAAGTCACTTCACTGGCTCCCTGTCCGCTTCCGCTTACAGTTCAAACTTCTCTTACTGACCTTTAAATGCATCCATTCTGCAGCCCCCCATAACCTCTCCTCTCTCATCTCTCCCTACATTCCTCCCCATAAACTCCGCTCGCTGGACAAATCTCTCTTGTCGTCCCCCTTTTTCTTCACTGCTAATTCCAGGCTTCGTTCCTTTTTCCTCGCTGCACCTTATGCCTGGAATGAACTTCCTGAGCCTGTACGCCTAGCTCCATCTCTACCTGTTTTCAAATCTATGCTGAAAACCCACCTTTTCACCACTGCTTTTGGCTCCTAACCACTACTCAATTCCCCTATCCTTGTTCCTTCTCACCCAGTACTTTCCTCACCCTTAATTGTCTTGTCTGTCTGTATTTTTAGATTGTAAGCTCTATCGAGCATGGACTGTCTCTCTGTGTCAGGTGTTCAGCACTGCGTGCGTCTGGTAGTGCTATACAAATGTCAGTATTGTTGCCTCATGTGGTACTTGCCATTTATACAAGCACGATCTCTTGAAAGGAGTTTAATCAGCAGATGAAATCAGTGCCCTTCACTCTTTCCAAGGTTACCCACAGGGCTGTCTCTTTTCTCAATACTCTCTACATTTCAGTTGCTTTATGCATATATATTTTCTTTTATATTGCCCTGCCATGTAAAATTTTGCAGTGGTTACACTCAAACCTCTAGTCATAACACTGTTTGTGAAATCTGCAGAATAGTTACATTTTTGAATTCCAGGTTTTTGTGTAAAAAGTGTTCAAATTAAAATCAAGCTTTTTTGCAGATCTAGAAATTAGTTAGGCTTTTATAAGTAGTATTGCTAGGTAATTCACCTTTATTTGGATTTATTTCACTTCTATCCAGGAACAAAATCATTATTTGGGGTGGGTGTGTTAGTGGGGGGGGGGGGGGGGGGTTCCATTTAGTCAAGGATATGTTTCATTAAGTTCTGATGGTGATTTCTACCTCCCCATAGTTTCTGTCCTAACTACATGGAATTAATGTTTTGTAAAATATCTCTCTGAAATAGGCTTCAAGTGGGAAATGTACCAGAAAAGTCCACTTAGTCTTTTCTTCTGTTAAAATGAATTGATTTTTAACTGTGGAAATATAGTATTTTAGGAATGTGCAAGCTGACCCACTTTTTAATGTTTGGAATGTCCAAATGAGATTGTTATTCTGTCTTCCCTGATTGCAGGCAACTTAATAATGGGTCTTGTGATGTCAGTTGTCATCAAAACCACTAGAGCAGATGTAACCAAATCTGGTCCTTTGGAGGACAAAACCCAGTGTGGTTTTTAAAATTTTCACAAAATATGCAAGCTGTATACAGTGGTGGAGAGTGCATGCAAATAGATTTCATGCATTTTGATTGATTGTGAAATCTGAAAACTGGACTGGTCATCAAGGCTCACAAACCAGATTTGGAGAAACTTGTTCTAAAGCAGTGGTTCTCAAATCTTTTTCCAGTCAAGACACATCTGACGGTGAATCTCTTCATAAAGACGGTTAATAAATCCCAATCAATAAATAAATGTGACCCTCGTGGACCTTTATTCTGATACAGTTTGGCAGTTCTTATGAATTAAATGTAAACCTGCCCTGCATCCGCAAACCCCCCTCCCACCCACACACACACAAACAAGCATACACACCCCAGATGTAGATCATAACTGGCACATTTTCTCCATAGAAGTTATCATAGAAAAATTATATTTTCTGATTCTCATGCCATCTGAGTAATAGCAATATCAATCTCCCCACTACTGAATTTACACCGTTTCCAATAGCTTTCAGGCTTGTAGGTGGTATATAATACAACTACTACTACTACCAGGCATGCTGTGAAATACAGAAGCTGAAAAAATCCTAACTTAACATATATGTAGCCAACCTACCGTACAACAGTAGCATTAATTCCTGTGATTTAAACATTGTGAATCCTATCTATAAATAGGCAGCACATGGGGTCTGTGGACATCAATACACCTACTACTAGTAAAACTGAACAAGTAGGACTGCTACAGAGTTCTACACAGAAACTATATGCAAAATTAATACCCACACCTTTATCACACTCAAAAACATAGACCCTTATCAAATACAGAACCAAGGGGTCACAAATTTGAAATACAAATTGACAAAAATTGAACTAGGAAGCCCAAGAAATCAAACTAAGCGTGTATCACAACACAGGATAAATTAAAAACAGAAATTAATTTCCAACAAAATACAAAGTCATACACATTGCATATTTCCCAAAGCTAACCTATTTCACCTAATAAATTCCATTTTTATTCATTAATTTTTTCAACCTTTGTTGTCTGGGCATTTTATTTTTCAAAGCCTTTTGGTTCCAGTTTCTATTTCTGCTTTCTTGTTTGTATTCTCTCTTTGCAGTGGGTGCTGTCATATTTGTCTTTTCTCCCTATCTTCTTCCATTTCCTCAATACATCCATCTCTGAAATTTCCTCATTCTCTCTTTTCTGTCTTCCCTCTCACTGTTCAGTCCTCCACCTATATTTCACTTACCTATCAACTTTTCCATCTCCTCCTCTCACTCTCTAGCTGTCCTGTCTTATTCCTTCCCTGGCCTCCTATTCTGTCTTCTTTCATTCACTTCCTATTACTACACTTCTACCCTCTGTACTCACCATCTTCTTCTCACTTATCTCCCCTAAGAACCCTCATGGTCTTTCCCACATGGTTCCACCTTCCAAGCATCTCACCTCCCTCTTTCTTCCTGCACTCTTGTAGCCCAACATTTCCTGTCTTTCTCCATCCACACTCGTAGCCCATCTCCCTGTCCTGTCCACGTCTCTCTCTTTCACCCCAATGATCCGACAATTCCCCACCCCTATCTCCCTTTTATGATCTAACAATTCCTTGCCCTTTCTCCTCCCTCCCCCCAACCAAAAAAGTGCAGCTTCAGTGTTCAGCAAGGCAGTAGCTTGGAGGGGAAGGCATCCTATCAGCAGGAGATGCAGCTACACAAATCCAAGCACCAGAAGTGACAGCCAGCTAAGTATGGTTTACTGCCTGCACAACCCAGGAAGGAGCATGGCATTGGGGTTTGGTGTAGCCGCATCTCCCTTCTTCCCCAGCAATCCAGTATCTCTCTCTCTCTTCCCCCCCCCCCCCCAACACCCACAATCTGATATGCCCTCTTTCCCCAGCCCACACCCCACACAGTCTGTCATGTGTCTCTCTCCCCTGTTTCCTCAGCCAAGATCTGGCATCTCTCCTGTCCCCCCAAACATCCATCACCTCTTTCTCTGCCTTCAACCATCTCCTCCTGTTAGGTCCAGCACCTTCCCAACCCCCTCTCCCCGCATCCACACCCCCAACCCCCATGGTCTGACATGTCCTTCCCTGTTCCCTCAATCGAGGCCTTGCACCTCTCCGTCTGCCTTCCTCCATTTCTTTGTGGGTCCAGCACCTCTCCCTTCTCTCCCCATGTCCAGTTATTCATTGTCCTCGCTCAGCGCCCCCTCCTGCCCCAGTTTATAAAACCTGATTACTTTGCCGGTGCTGGCAGCAGCAACTGTGCTGACATAGTCCTTACCTCTGCAGTATACCACCCACATGCAAACAGGAAGTTGCGTCAGAGGGACAGGACGCTACAGAGGGAAGGAGAGGGAAGGCCTCAAGTTGGCATAGATGGCCTGTTGCTGCTGCTGGCACCAGTAAAAAAAACTCCAAGTTTTTATGGACCCAGGGGGTCCTGAGGGAGGATGAAGAAATGGCAGACGGAGGGGGGGGGGGGGTGGGAGGTTTGCAGCGGAAAGCTACTGGACTCAGAGGGAAGGGAGAGGAGAGGAAACAGAAGAAAAAAATAAAAGCCACTCTGTGTTCTGGACCTGTGGTGTACTAGTGTGTTGTATCCCAACAAGGAAAAGAGAATCTCAATATCACACAACAATATTATTTCTCTCTTGAACAAAAGCAAAATTTGTACTACAAAATAGACTTTAGTTCTGTGAAGTGTATCAAACTTTAAATTTTAACTCTGAGAATATGACAAGGACAAAGCCTCTGAAACCCAACCTCCAACCCAGATAGTTATGTTTAGTAACACAGTTTGGAAGAAATCATGGGTTCCTTTATCTTCATTGACATAAAAAAAACTTTTCATTTCTTATGATAGAAAAGATGCTAAATCTTCACAGAACTGACTATGGATCCAGAAAAAGTGTGAAAAAAAAATTGTGAAAAAATAAACTCAATTTTAAACTTAGCTTCAACTTTCAGATGCAGGGAAAATATCACGTATAAGTAATCGATCCAACACACTGTGGCCAGAGTTTCGCTATATATCAGCTATCTCAAGGCGTGAGTAAACCTTTTAAAAAAAACACAAACATGCACAAACTCAACATAAGCAAAAATTAGTGACAGAACAAAACAATATCAAAAGTATATAAAGCGTGTGCCAGATCCAAAGAGTCAAGATTAAAATTCAAAGTTCAAAAAAGGAGTACTTGCCAGATAATTTCAGCGCATTCAAACTTCCTGCTCTGGGATCCCTGTCAAAATGGTTGCGGCGTTTTCTATCTTCTATAGGGTTATCCCCCAATATCCTGTGGTGTCATATTCTGTTCTAAGATATTCGTCACAACGGACGTATTTTTTAATTTTTAAATATGCCCGTATTGGTATTCATATGAGAGGGAAACGACGCGAGAGGAGACGAACCTGCCTGCGTGCCTGCCTCAGTGAGCACTTTTGCGCTGCCTTCACTTCCGGTTCGCCACGTCGGAGAGGGGAGAGCAGGGGAGGGGAGAGAGAATTGCTGGACATGGAGGGGAGGGCAGGGGAGAGAGGAGAATCGCTGGACATGGAAGGGAGGGCATGGGGGAGAGGAGACATGCTGGACATGGACAGGGGAGGGCAAGGGAGAGAGGAGACATGCTGGACATGGAGGGGAGAGGAGGGCATGGAAGAGAGAATTGCCGGACATGGATGAGAGGGGATGGCAGGGGACAGAGGAGACATACTGGACATGGAGGGGAGGGGAGGTCAGTAAAGAAAGATTCGCTGGACATGAAGGGCAGAGGAGAGAGGAGAATCGTTGGACATGGATGGGAGGGGAGGGCAGGGGAGAGAGGAGACATGTTGGACTGGGAGGGGAGGGCAGGGAAGAGAGAATTTGCTGGACATGGAGGGGAGAGCAGGAGAGAGGAGAATCGCTGGACATGGATGGCAGGGGAGGACAGGGAGCAGAGGAGAATCTCTGGACATGGATGAGAGGGGAGGGCAGGGGAGAGAGGAGACATGCTGGACATGGAGGGGAGGGCAGGGAAGAGAGAATTGCTGGACATGGATGGGAGGGGAGGGCAGGGGAGAGAGGAGAATCGTTGGACATGGATGAGAGGCGAGGTAAGGGGACATGGGAGGGCAGGGGAGAGAAGAGAAGAGACATGCTGGACATGGATGGAGGGGAGGGAAGACAGGAAGGAGATGCACATGGATAGGAGGGCAGGGGAGAGAGGAGAAATGCTGGAAATGGATGGAGAGGAGAGCAGGAGATAAGGAGAATTGCTGGACATGGATGGATGGATGGAGGAGTTGGCGGGGAGAGAGGAGAAATCCTGGTCTTGGATGGAGGAGAGGGGAGAGAATTATTGCTTTATATGGATACAGGCGAGGGAAGAGAGAGGAAAATGCTGGACATTGATGGAGAGGAGGAGAAGTCCTGGACATGGATGGAGGGGAGGAAATAAAAAAGAAGATGCACATGGATGGAGATGAGGGAAAGGGAAGAGAGGAGAAAAACTGCACATGGATGGAGAAAATAGGCAAAAGCTGGATCCACGTTATACCTCCTCCAGTCAATTCCATGGAGGAGGACCCAGCTTTTACTTATGGATGTATGGCAAGAAATGAAGAAGAAAGGAGGAAAGTAAAGAAATAAATGGAAAGGAAGCCCTGGAAACAGAGTTAAGAGAACAGATAGAGAGCAGCAGAATCAGAGACTCGAACCAATATGGATAGAAAAACAAAGTCACCAGACAACAAAGGTAGAAAAAATCATTTTATTTTCATTTTAGTGTTTGGAAGATGTCCAATTTGAGAATTTACATCTGCTGTCTTATTTTGCACTGGGTATACTGGAGCTGTAACAGCTTACAGAAATTATTTATAATGAAAAAAAATCATGTTAGTTTTTTCTCCTATAGTAGTATAATATTTTCAAGGATGTCTGTTTATATGCGCCATGGCTGGTATAAGGGGTGTGGCTAATGTGGGTGTGGCTATAAAAGGGGTGGAGCCATATGTGGTGACCCCGCCCATAATGAGTACCGGCACCTTTTTCCCTACAAAAAAGCCCTGATTTTAAGAGTTATGTTTAGTTCCATGGATGTTCCTGATGTGTTTCATATCATTCTGGCTTCTGTGTAGAAGAGTCTTCACTAGCAGCATTTATAGTTTTAAGTGTAAAGCTTGCTGCCTGTGAGGGAAAGACCCTAGACCCTTTTTCCTGTCCCATGCAAAGACTGGATACTTTCTACGTCCTTTTAAAATCAAAAAAAACAATTCTTATAGGCTTCGTCTCAGTGCATTTGGCACATATCACCACCTTGTAGAAAGTGCACACCTCTTTAGCTTGCTTCTTTTGAAGCTTTCCTTTGTGTCTTAGGACAGAACACGTTGATTCCCATCATGCAAAACACATGACTATGATTTCTGGGCCCGAGTTCTGTCCAAGCTGGTGATTTCCAGAGGGAACTTCCCTTGACCAAGGACTATTATGTAATAAATAGGGGGAAACACCTACACAGAAAAATAAAATACTATAGTCTTACAGAGGCCAGTTCTGATTGCTCTTTCGTACATCCAGCACAGAAGAAAGCTACTAGCAAAAATAAAAATAAATCTCAGCTGCAAAGACACCTGGAACAAATTTCTAGAGGTAGTAGGTATCAAAAATAAGTGATAGAATTAGTCTGCATGAAATAGTCGCAAAGGGAGTGAAGGCACAAATGGCCAAACCAAGTGGGCCAAAAGGTCCTTAAATGCTAACATCTGCTGTGTTTCCAGGATTGTCTTCACTTTTACGATTTTACAGAAGGGATTGTCTTATCTAAAAACATGGTTTGTTTTGTGTGACATCTGTTGGCATAATTCATGTTTTTTCTTTATTTGAAGACAAGCCTTAACCTAGGTAGCCCTATGAGTGTCTGATTTTAGCTGTGTCATCAGAGACAAACAGTAACTGTTCTTTGATAACCAGCAGTACTATGATCTATGTTGCCCATTTACATTCTTTGTGAACTGGAGTAAAAATCATCCAATCAGTTAAAAGCTAACCTGTATTTATCTGTTAAGGAGCAACAGGACCAACAGCAGGAGAGCCCCATGCATGCTAAAATTCTAGAAAAGGCCTGGAAGAGTGCTTTTGTTTCAACCAGTACAGGTCATGAGATCCATCGGCATGACTTTATTGTGCTGCTAACATTTATTTATTTATTTATTTATTACATTTGTATCCCACATTTTTTCACCTATTTGTAGGCTCAATGTGGCTTACATAGTACCGGAGAGGTGTTTGCAGACTCCGGTGTAAACAAATACAAAGTGATATTGTGGTAAGATAAAGTTCATGTGGCACAGCCACATTTGGGAATCGTACAATGGAAGAGTTAACATAGGAGAATTACAGGTAAATGGGGGTCTCCACCCCCTACCCCCCGAGATGATCATTGCAAAGAATAATCCAGCGTCCATGAGCTATAATAGTCTTCTGTGAAGTGAAGGTTGAGTATCTAATTACCTACTGTGTTTGCCTTTGCTGCCAGTATTTGCCATGATGCTGTATGAGAATGGAGTAATGCATCAGATGTTTTTTTGCCAGAAAATGTCATCCAGTGTGTAAAGCCAAGTCCCCATCCTTGGTGTAGGACGCATTCTGAGGGGTCATTTACTGAAGCTTCCATGCCAGTTGGTCGGTTCTGGGTTACAGATTTTCCCTTCCATAGTTTCTTGGTGATAGACAGTGTGTTTCCTTGCTATCAGCATTTATATTTGGTTGGCTTTGAAAAATCAATTATTTTAAATCAGGGGTTCTCATTCCAGTCCTCGAAACATACCAAACCAATCTGGTTTTCAAGCTATCTATAATGAATATGTCCGAGATAAATTTGCATATATATTCATGGTGGCTATCTTGAAAACCAGACTGGCTTGTTGTGTCCCAAAGACTGGTCTGAGAGCACGTGCTTTAAAGCATTAAACAAAATAATCCAGAAAGACATCTAACATGGAACACAATCAAAAGGTATCCGTTCTTACTAAATTCTTGCATTAAAACTCTTTCACCATTATTTATCAAAGCCGTCTTTTCAGCTTTTCCAAGATGAGCTTTTCATTACTACTTGGAGTGTAGTAATGTGCTGCTGTTTTGCCCTTTAATTGCCAGAAGCCACTGTGAATTCATCTGCTTAAACAATCAGAAAAAGCCTAGTAGTATCTTCACAAAATGTACGCCCTATTACTGTTAGGCTGTTCTGTGCATCCTGGTTTATGGTAGTATGCTTGAGCCAAGACCTGCTTCAAGCCCGTTTCACCTTAATTTCCTAAGGTCTGGGATTTTACAGCATCGGTGCTCCTAAACTTGTACTGAAAGGCAAGTCCACGCATCACTGTACCTAGAGCGTTCCTTGGGCAGCACGGATAATCAGCAGTGTATTCCCACAGCAATCTGTGGAACACAAGACTGCTGCAGTGGTGGTGTTGCAGCAAAAAATGAGGAGATGGTTAAAAAAAAAAAGATCCAATAGGTAAAGGTGGACCCCGGGAAAGAATATGAAAGACGATACATTCAATTGTGTCCTATCTGCACTCTGTATTGCATTCATGGGTCGAACACAAAGGGATCTCGGTGATGGGCAGAGGGAAGTTAAAAAAAAAAAAATTAGAGGGCATCAAAACTTATGGCCCTAAATCAAAATAACAAAAAACCTCCCTTATGACAGATTAAAAATATTACAGATAAATGGGGTTTTCCTCCTTCCCCAGAGATGATCATTGCAAAGAGGAGTAGCCTAGTGGTTAGTGCAGCAGACTTTGATCCAGGGGAACTGGGTTCGATTCCCACTACAGCTCCTTTGACTCTGGACATGTCTCTTAACCCTCCATTGCCCCGGGTACAAATAAGTACCTGTATATACTATGCAAACCGCTTTGAATGTAGTTGCAAAAACCACAGAAAAGCAGTATATCAAGTCCCATTCCTCCCATATCCTAAATGGACCCATTTGGAAATACTGCCCTGAGAGAGACCATCATACTAGCAAGTTAAAAAATAATAATAATAATTTAAAAAAATAATGCCCAAAACTGAAAATTTCACAGGCTTTATGTTGCCAGGGTGATTATGACTGACTTAACTGCAGAGTAAGCAGGTAAACTGGCTGGACCAAGTGGTTCTTATCTACCAATATCTTTCTGTCCTGAACCTTTGTTTTGGGATGGACGTTTCACACACATGCCTCTCAAGTCAAATGGACAAAGAGAAAATAGTTGACTTTAAATTTTAACCATTTGGCAAGATCATCCACACCTGCCTTTACTAACAGAGATGATTATTTTTAAAGGTCTGTTTCTATACATTTTTTAAAAAGGACCCTTTATCTATCCTCATTTTAGTGGATGTACAGTCTATTAAATCTTTCCTTGTTCATTCAACCAGATTTATTCATGTTAGATGTTCTTTCTAATACATTTTAAATTTTAAAACTCACGCTTTTTTTTTTCTTTAGCTTTTCCCTCTCTAAATCATCTTACCTACTTTATTTTGTAGCACAAAATGATTTTTAATATCACTTCCCTTCTTCAGCCTTCCATATTACAGCCCGTCCCAGCCGTATTGATTGGCCTAATGCTGGCTTTCCTGTATTGGTGGTACAGCTCATTGTGGTAGAGAAAGGTACAGCCTCTACTGTTCAGTGAATGTCTGTCTGTCCCCGTCACCTCTGTGTGCCATTTTTGTAACCTAATGCATGGTTAGAGTCACTTGTTTAGTTACTGCTAGCAAAACCCTTAATTGGGTGTGCAACATAGTTTAGAAATGAGTGGTCAAATAATCAACTAATCATTTAACATCTGTCTGCTTTCTATGTGCTAATGTTAACTGAATTAATTCAAAATCTATAACTAGCTTTAGTCTGTATATCAACTGTATTTCATTGATCTTTATCAGAATGGAGTAGAAATACTCTGTACGTCAGCTTACCAGAATTCTAAATAATTTAACTAATTTGAACAAAAAGATGATGGTTTTGAATTGGTTGCTTTAACTCTATTAGAATCCTCTTGTATGCACAGCAACTGACTTAAATTCACGTACGCAATGTGAAATTTGGCATATTGTATGCTTTGTGATATCATTTTGAGAGAACTTTGTTTCCACGTTTCTCTACTATTTGCCCTGGTTTATTGTAAATCTGGGTTTATGATGAGGATAAGATATGGGAACTAGCATGATAGCTAATTTGAACTGTTTGTGGTCTCAGCTGGATGATGGGGATCTGTTACACTAATTTTATGCTTATTATGAAATCTAAATGCCTGGGGCCACTTAGGAAAAATACAGATTGAAAATGAGTTTATTAAAACAAAATGAGTTGGAACTTTTCTCCTCTTTTTCACTTACACAATTTGAGAAAAAGAGGTGTGAAATAGGAATAATAATTCTGCCATCTGCTTCCCCAAATATAAACTTGCAAGGCTGTGCCAATAAATTGCTATGATGAAAGCATGCAAATTCTATAAAAATTAAAAGAAAAACAAAACTTCATGGTGGAAGACTTTTTTTGACAGGATACAGTAAGTTGTCGTAACCTGAGCAATGGTTTAATCATAAATGCTACATTACTTGTAGATAATCAGAACCCCAGGCATAGTTTAACAACTGCTTTATGAAATTTGACCATATATACTACCAGATCTTGCAGGTCTGCAAATATAGTATTTGGTTTATCAGCCGCTAAATTTCAGAATTGATATTGTCTATCTACAGAGTACTTTAGAAACCAAACATTTAACCCATTGAGTATCATCATTCTAGTCACATTTTCATGTTGTCATTAGATTGTAGGTCATGTGCCACCTTTCATCGTGCAAACGCTGCATGTCCAACAGCTTAAAAAGTTGCTTTACTGGTACCAACTGGAATAAATCTAAAAATAACAATTTTATCTGATTAAGGTGAAATCTGTTTGAGCCCTAGCGGGGTTTGGTCAGCTTCTATAAAAGCCAGCCGGAACTAGCAAGAGCACTGGGAGGGCTGACAGATTCAGAGAAAACATTAAATTAATTGCCTTTTTCCCTCTTTCTCCTCAGAGACGTTGGCCTTGGATGCCTGTGATCGCAGCACTGGTTGCCGTGACAGCTATAGTGCTATACCCAGGCTTTAGCAGAGCCTCGCCATGAGAACTGTTCTTGAATCCATGCACCATCCTCCCTTTTCAAGCTGGCGTTCTTCGCATACCAGAGAAAACCAGATACAGTTTCTTCCTTTTTTACCTCTTAATAAAACAAACCTCTACAAGAATGCAGCAGTAGGGTTATTGCTTTAAAATGTATAAAATGTATTTGTCTATAAAGAGGGAATAAAAGTGTGACTTCATTCTGCTGTAGGCAACATTTTGCTTGCAA
Organism: Microcaecilia unicolor; assembly: GCF_901765095.1. Taxonomy (NCBI): domain Eukaryota; kingdom Metazoa; phylum Chordata; class Amphibia; order Gymnophiona; family Siphonopidae; genus Microcaecilia; species Microcaecilia unicolor. The sequence goes on along the minus strand of NC_044036.1, from coordinate 156,855,104 downwards.
TTTTTCATATAAATGTAAATTGGTGGGAGTCCAAGTACTGTTACGGTGGCCTAAAGTAGGCTTCTTGGTACCAAATTATTTTTGACACTTAGGTTTGTGGATCTTAATCACAATTTCCTTGCCAGATAACAAAATATACTTTATGAATTGAATTACTTATGCTGGATAGCAAAGGCATGCTTTGAAATAAAGGGACAAGGTTCAAGGAACCTGTCATGTTGAAACTTTTTTTTTTTAAGATGCCCTATTCTTACTTTAGCTTCTGTAAGTCACTAACGCCTATGTTTACTAAGTGGTGCTATGGGCACATCAGCGTTTTTAACGTGCGTAAATAGTGTATGCGCGTTAAACGCTAACATGCCCATAGAAATGTATAGGTACGTTAGCGTTTAACATGCCTTAAATTTACAGGCATGTTAAAAACGCTAATGCACCTTAGTAAACATACCCCTAAGTTGGCAGGGACAGTACCACGCTGGAGACAACTTCTCTTTCCATAGTTTTTGATGGAAGGCATATTTTTGTTGGGTGTAGATTTAGTGTCACTGACAATAGTTTTAGGCAAAACATGTTTTGTCTATTATTCAGTAACTTGAAAGGGGTAGGATGACAAGTACATCCTAGAAAATATTTGGGAATACATGCGTGCTTGTGTGTGTGTATTTTCATGTAAGTGAATGAAAGTTTCCCTGGAAGCAAAGCGTGGTCAATTGATGGGCACATGGTAGTGATCCACGTGCTTGAATGTAATTTATTGATTTTTCTGTATTTTAAAGTACTGTTTTTTTTCAAAATCCAGGTACTGTCTCAATTGCATCACAATCAATTGATTTCAGTACTCTGTCAAAATTGTCAAACAGAAGAAAGAATGTTTGTCTCAAGATAAGTTCGTACTGGCATAAGTTGGGTATGGGATGCACTGTTTCAGGTCTGTTTCAGTAGCTATTTTAAAACTCAGGATGAGTTGGCTTTTGGCTTCCATAGCTGCATTGTATGAAAATTAACTAATGTATATTACTGTACAGCAGCAGACTATGGTTTAAAAAGTGCTGAAACATCTCGGTTCTGTCGAGCACATCAAGTTATTGAATACTTTTCAACGGTCCACATAAAAAGTAAAGCAAACAGGGAGATGGTTTCTTTTAAAAAACTTCAATTGGCTCAAATGATAATTTGAAAATATAACTGCATATTCAAATAGGAATTTAGCATATAATTTGCCATGTGTGGTTTTGAGGGTCGTTATTTCTTTAATTTAAGATTTATTTTAAGCTGTTTAGGGACTGCTAATGAGGATTATTAGATGGGGGGAGGAATCAGTCCACAAGTGACTTGTAGAAACTCACCATCCGGTTCTTTCATTTCATTATCTTCCACCGCAAGATGCCATCCAACCACAAAACACTCATATGCCAGTAGTACCTGGTACCTGTTGTATATAGGTTATTGCAAATATTGTTCTGAGATGCTAAACTTCAGAATTACATTTTTTTAAAGTAAATAATTGTTTTAAATCTATTTTGTAAAGATATAAAATACAATAGACTTTCTGGAGTACAGATTAAACTATTTGCACTAACACATGTGATGTGCATGATTTAATAAATAAATTTACTCTCCTTGTGTATGTTTGCATTGAATCTTATTTGAAACCCATCAAACCGATTGCTTTATATTCTACAGGATTCATATGGGTTTAATATTGCTGCCAGCCTTAGTTGATTCTAAAAGATAAAATCTGGACTTGTATTTGGGTTTTGTTGATCCAGTGCCAGCTTTTCATGCCTCTGTCAGAAACTGGTTCTGTTCTAACCAAAATCACACAAGTGGAAAGAACATCAAAATCCTACGAGGAAGCACACAGCAGAAGAAGGGAGTGGGAGCTGGTCTGTTTTTGAAGTGCCTGATTCAGCTCTCACTCCTGTCTTCTGCTCTGTTCTAACCAACGCAACTGTTCAAAGAGGTGGTTGTTATCTATCTTCTAAGGGGTAGCTTGGGACTAGTGGGTAAATTCAAATCCAGAGCACATTTTAATGTAGGTTAAGCATAAAGTTTCATTGTATTGAAAGTTTCATTGTATTCCTGATAAAATAAGTTCAGGTGACTTATCTGTCAAAAGGCAGGTATGTCACAACCGATAATGTGAGGCGACAGATGAAGGATAACATGGGTGGGTACCCATGTCTTCTCTCTCTCTCTCCCCTCCCTCACTCCCCTACCAAATTTAAAATGCCTTAGTTGGAGGGGATCCCTGAGCCCCGCAAGCTGAAGATATCCAGTGTTTGATGCCCCCAGTCAGGGAAAGCACTTTCAGCCACCAGCACCATGGGCATTCTCTGTTCTTGTGCATAAACTGAGCATACCTATGGTGCCGGCATCAGCAGCTGAATGTGCTGCTGCTGACTCTGGATGTTGTCAGCTGGTGGGGCTTGGAGATCCCCTTTTCCGCTACACAAATGGTGCTGAGTGGGCCCGAGGCAAAAGTGGAGGGATCTAGGTCTGCCTGTGGTTATTCCCCTGGTCACAACAGTGATGTTAGGAGGACCTGGTGAATCAATACAACTTATGCTAGTAGAAGAGAAACTCTGAAGGTTCACTCTGTTTCTGGTCAAGTAGCTGCAGACCGCACATCTCCTGTTGCAGACATCGAGACCAGAAAGTAATGGGAAACAGATGAAAAAATGCTGTATATTGCTAAGCTTACATACTGGGAAACCAAAGAGACACATCTCAAATAAAAGGCAAAACTTCAACCAAATAAAGTCAAGCTTGAGAACCAGTTTAGGTGAAATAGCTAGAAATAAGTGTCTTGAAATAGCTGGTTAGTTTTATTATCAACTTAATCTTCAAGAAGGAAGTTTATTTGAAGAGTTATACTCTTTATATTTTGTACATCTCAAAAATACGCAGAGTAGTAATCTTTCATCTATTAAACATTTTACTGTTAAGTCATGTTTTAAAATTCTTTAATCTTCCTATGAATGTGGAGCAGCCATGCAATCTACTCCTTATCCCTGATCCATCTAACACTAACCACCCTACTTGCAGAAATCAAGATCATACCCACACTACACAATCACCAAAGACAGACCAGACACACCACACCTCATCAAACTGACAACGACCAAAGCAAAGGAAGAACACCAACATGTGTACAACCTCAACAACAGGGAAAGAAAGATCAAATAAAACCCACACAAACTAAGAAACAACAACTGACAAAAGTCCACATAACACCGAACACAGAAGACCCATACCAAAAAATTCAAGTAGGCTACTTTAACGCCAGATCCGTAGTAAACAAAAACAATAGTAACAGACTGGATCACGTCAGCAAAACTCGATTTACTCTTCATCACTGAAACCTGGATCCATGATCAAGAGGACCCAATTATCCTAAACCTATGCCCTCCAGGATACAAAATCACTCACTGGACCAGAAAGGAAAAAAGAGGAGGAGGCATAGCACTTATATACCGATCTCATCTCACCATCAAAACCACTGCCGAATCTATAACAACCCATCTTGAAATAGCCTCAATCAGAATTCACCACAAAACCCTGCTTGACCACCTGAACTGTGTCCTGTTTTACAGACCACCATGCAACCGGAACGAAAGCCAGTCAAACTTCATGGACTTCATTTCAAATACTTGTGTATCCAACTCCAATATACTAGTACTAGGAGACATTAACCTTCACCTAGAAAACCCAAACTCTACCAACGCACAAGAATGCAAGGACTTCCTTCACTTATGTGATCTTACATGGCCACACATGCAAACAACCCATGCGAAAGGGTACACACTTGACGTCATCTCACACAAACTGTCCACTGACCAGAACCTTATAATAACAGAAACAAATTGGACAGAAACGCCATGGACCGATCATTACAAACTAAACCTATCCCTAAAATGGCGGAAAAGGGGTTCTCTCCACATATGAGAACATACAACCTACACCACGAGAGGCCAAATAGACTCGGATACATTCTGGCAACAGATATACAATAACGATTGGACAGCACAAACGGACTCCATATACTACCTCTCAGAATGGGACAAAAGATGTAGACACACATTAGACGAAATAGCACCCTTACAAACAAGAACTTCACGCAGACACAACTCGATACCGTGGTTCAATGAAGAACTGAAAAAATTAAAAACACAGTCCAGGAAACTGGAACGCGCATGAAAAAAAATAAAAGACGAACATACACTCAACGCATGGAAACAAATACAAAGGAAATACAAATGCGCAATAAGACAGACCAAAAGGTCATACTACAAAACTAAAATAGGGCCGGTTTACAAAAATACAAAGAAACTATATCATCTCATGAATAAACTACTAGACACAACGCCGGTCACCACAACCAATACAGACATCCCATCTGCAGACAACCTTGCTAAATACTTCAACGAAAAATTGCAAACCTACGCAAAACTCTACCTCAAGACAACACAGACATCGAAAACTTCATCAGTGGACTAGACCATACTTCTGGTGAATACCCGGTGCACTGAATCTGGTCAAATTTTGCTCTCACCGCCGATACAGTTACCCAGGCGATTACCAGGTACTCCAACAGCCCCTGTCAATTGGATACCTGCCCCAGCTACTTAATAAAAACAGCCCCCCACCGCTTCATAACAGACCTCACATCCCACTTAAACTTCATGCTTCAAAAAGGTATCTTCCCTAAAGAAAAAGGCAACATCCTACTCACACCAATACCAAAAGACACCAAGAAAAAAAACAAATTACATCACCAACTACCGCCCAGTAGCATCTATCCCATTGGTAGTTAAACTAATGGAAGGCTTGGTAACCAAACAACTTAGTGATTACATAAACAAATTCACAATACTACATGACTCACAGTCAGGATTTCGCCCCATACACAGCACCGAAACAGTACTAATCACTCTCCTAACTAAATTCAAGCAAGAAATAGCAATAGGTAAAAGCATTCTTCTCCTCCAATGTCCAGTGCGTTCGACATGGTCAACCATAATATACTACTAAGACTTCTAGATTACGTCGGAATCGGTGGAAACACTCTCAAATGGATCAAAGGTTTCCTAACCACCAGAACATATCAAGTGAAATCAAGTACAAACATATCATCACCTTGACTGCGGAGTACCGCAAGGATCACCACTATCACCGATCCTTTTCAACCTCATGATGACCCCACTAGCCAAGGCCTTATCCACCCTAGGCCTTAATCCATTCATCTACGCTGATGACATTACAATATGCATACCCTACAAACACAATCTGGCAGAAATCACCAATGAAATCAAGCTCAGCTTAAACATCATGAACTCATGGGCAAATGCATTCCAACTAAACACAGAAAAAACACACTGTCTCATCATCTCATCCCAATACAATACATACAAACCCACAAACATCAACACCCCAGGTTACACCCTCCCTATCTCAGACAGCCTGAAAATTCTCAGAGTACCAATCGACCAGAACCTCTCACTAGAGAACCAAACGAAATCACCATAAAGAAAATGTTTCACTCAATGTGGAAACTCAAATGCGTGAAACCATTCCTCCCAAGGGAAGTATTTCGCAACCTGATACAATCAATGGTACTAAGCCACGCAGACTACTGCAACGGAATCTATGCGGGATGCAAAGAACAAATCATAAAGAAACTTCAGACTGTACAAAACACAGCAGCCAGGCTTATATTTGGAAAAACGCGTTTTGAAAGCGCCAAACCCCTCCGACAAAAACTGCACTGGCTCCCAATCAAAGAACATATCGCTTCCAAAATCTGCACAATAGTTCATAAAATTATTTATGGCAATGCCCCAGGATATATGACAGACCTCATTGACCTGCTAACTGGAAACACCACAAGATCAGCACGTTCATACCTAAATCAACATTACCCAAGCAGCAAAGGACTCAAATACAAATCAACTTACGCATCCAGTTTTTCCTATTTAAGTGCACAACTGTGGAACGCACTGCCAAAAGTAGTAAAAACTACGCTCAACCACTTAAATTTCCAAAAGGTCCTAAAAACTAACCTGTTCAGAAAGACATACCCCACCGACCCAACATAAAAAACCTGGACATTTGCGTCATAAAACCAAAGACTGTAATGGACATATCCTAACTCTTCATCTTTCTCTCTACGTTCCCCCAATGTATTCACCATACTTGAATCTCATTCTACCATAATGTTACCTTGTATTTGTTCATACTGGAACTGGCAAACGCTGTTACGGTACTATGTAAGCCACATTGAGCCTGCAAATAGGTGGGAAAATGTGGGATACAAATGTAACAAATAAATTTCACCTGGGTTGGCATTTGATTGGTTAACACAGGATATGTGTTTGTATTATGGGCCAATCAGGTCCAGGAAACAATGCTGGTCCCTGAGAAGCTGGGGAGATTTGCAAGGTTATTGTTAAAGTTATTCTAGGTTAAATCTTGCCAACAGTCTGTACAAGGCATCGTTACCTCCCTTTTTCTGACGATTCTGCTGCTTCCTATCCACCCTTTTATACCTCTGGCTGTGGCTACCACATTATTACTCTACCTGATAGTTATTAGGATTAGGGGGCTTGTACTGTTTTAGGATCTTACCAGGTACTTGTGACTTCACCAATGTTGGAAACAGGATGCTGGGATTGATGGACCTTCGGTCTGTCCCAGTATGGCAACACTTATGTACTCTTTGAGATTCTGCATGGAATCTTGTTACTCTTTAGGATTCCAGAATTGTTCTATTCTTTGAGATTCTATATGGAATGTTGCTAGTATTTGGGTTTCTGTCAGGTACTTGTGACCTGGATTGGCCACTGTTGGAAACAGAATGCTGGGCTTGATGGACCTTCAGTCTGTCCCAGTATGGCAAGTATATATACTTATGTACTTATCACAGTAAATCTAAATGCACTATTGGCAGACCATGCTCCAGTGAATAGCCTTCCAGTTTTGCAATTGCAACTGGTTGCCCACTTCATGAGAAGCCCTGTGCCTTAGACTTAAATTTAGTCCTTGCTTTACTTGTGAAGTCTCCATTTGAGCCTCTACAAAAAGCAACTCTCAAGTTCTTAACAAGTAAAGTGCTATTCCTTGTACCTATCACTTCAGCTGGAAGAGTTAATGAACTTTTGAGGTATTGGTATCATCATCCTCTCACATTTGACTGTTTTGGCTACTGAAAAATACTAAGATAATTCCATCCTAAGCAGCCCTAAGCTCAGAAGTCACCCACCTGTGTCCTAGGTGGCCTGTTATAAAATTATCCCCCATGTAGACTATCATGGTGATCATGTTATTTTATGGAAACACAATTATCCAGCCTAGATACAGTAATACTGTAAGAAATATAATCAACGATGTATATCAGCTACATATGTAAAATGTATTTAGTCCTGTGTGCTGCATTTCCAAGAAATCCCAGAACTCTTCTAACAGACTACAACACCAAACATTTCAGAGCGTTTTAAATATATTTGGTATGCTTATATACACACACACGCATTTTATTAATACATCATTACTGCACAGTTACCCTTGGCACTCATAAATGAAAGGTAGAATTCATCATACCATGGTTTGGTCCTGTGGATTGTTCTACACATGTCAAAAGGCATTCGGCCAGCCAGCTGTACTTTTGCATATTTGTTTAAACTGTTTTTAGGATGCTCATTGTGTCTATGGACAGTCATTTAGTCTCCCAGAATGCCCTCTGTCTTCAACTAAGCTTCATTAATGATTTTTCCCCCCTACAGAACCTCAGCCTGAAAGACCTTTGGAGCGGTGCAACTGCTGCTTTACAACACACTAACTCATAACATTATTAGTGTAACAGAGTTATTCATATCTTATAAAATTAGTTATTTGTTTGAATACCTATTCTAACATATGCATGCATACTTAATTTTGTGCAATGCTCTTAGCCCCAAATGTATTAAGTATTTCCCCCATAGGCAGGACATCTGGACCTAATTCAATTACATAAACATATAACAATTTTCTATTACTAGGTTTAAACAAGCAAGCCAATATTTTTATTGAAAAATATAGTGTTCACTTCAAACTAGGAAACAAGTACTGAAATGGTACTCTTCCATACACTATTGTGATTTTTGTACACTAGTTTTCTCTATGTGCTAGCGAGGCTGGTATAGAAACTGCATGTGAAATTTAGCTGTAAAACTGTATACATAGTAACAAGATAATTACACCTCTTCAACACGCTTGTACTGTGAGTTTGGTTAATAAGCTGTTTTGTACTTTTGGGGGGGATCTTGCCAGGTATTTGGCCACTGTTGGAAACAGGATGCTGGACTTGATGGACCTTTGGTCTTTCCCAGTATGGCAATACTTATTTATTGCTTCAATTCACTAACCAAAACTCTAAATAAAATTTTATGCCCACAGTTTCCATGTGAAATTGTACTATTTCTGAATGCACAAAATGGGACTTTGGGGCTCATTTTCAAAGCACTTAGCCTTCCAAAGTGTGTACTAAAACTTCTAAGTGTGCACTGTAAATAAGAATACTATTTCAGCATTTAAGGGTAATTCTCTATAGATTGCCTGAAGATAGGTGCTGGGATAGTGTGCACTAAGCATGGATCCTATAATAGTGATTGCACACACAATTCTCAGAATACTACTAGTGTAAGTCTGCATTACATGTAAGAATTTATACTAGCTCGATGGCTGGTGTAAATGCCTGACCCACCTATGTCCTTTCCAGCTCCATGCCCCCTTACATTTGCACGCTCTGGATTTTTTGTGTGCAATTTATAGAATACCAAATAATGGCAGTTGTGTGTAACTGCTAATTAGTGCCAGTTAAGACCAATTTGTCAATGCTAATTAGCTAACAATTATATATATAACTGTCATTATTCTATAACTTCATGTGCACAACTTTGCACATTAACCCCAGGATTCTATATAATTGCACCCAAAGTTGTGTGTGCAACTTGATTGATCCCTCAACTATCAATGATTGGGCACTAACAACCAATTATTGCAGTTAATTCACTAATTAGAAGTTGCACACACATCTGACCGCACTATTCTATAAGGATTGGCAGCCAACTTTTCTAGTGTGTATCTGAAAAGGGGGCTTGGCCAGGAGCATTCCAATATGTTGCACGTGGAATTACAGAATTTGGTCTAAGTGAGCCTAACTTGGGTGCCAGCATTTACACTTGGTTTAAGCAGGCAAAAATCTAGTTCCCAAAAGTTGGGCACAGACTCCACATCTCGTGTGCTATTCGCCATGTTATAGAATTGTTTACTAAGTGTAAAATTGTCTGTGCATTAGTGTGCAAAGCTCTGTTGGAATTTTCAGCACAGCAGTGCATTGGCCTCTCTGTATAGTATTTGTGTCCTGAGATTTTGTGGATATATTACTTTTTTACATTACATTAAGGTGCTAGATTGTCAAGCTCCATAATTCTTTGTGCACAAATCCAATAACCTTAAATTCTCTGGCCTCTCCTTCCCAGTGGCTGTCTGCTCCGGAAGCATGTGTAAGATGACAGGTCACACCTGCATTGTGTATACAGGCCCTGTGGGACTTCACTACTTCCCAGAGTTGGTCATCACACTCTGTATCCTGCCATTTCAAAAAGCAATTCCAAACAAAAGCTTAACAATTAACTCTAGAGTGCACAGTAAGTGTGCTGATCTGAGCCCCTCACAGAAAGTAACTCAATGCACTATTTCCCCCAGAAATTTACAGCTGAGGAGTGTTAGTCTAAAATTATTCAAAATTATGTTGTGGTACAGGTGATATGTTCAATTAGGTAACATTTGAGAAAAGCTAAGGTTAAGAAAATAACTGTATGAATCAAGATTGAATATTCTCAGTTGTTCTATACAGGCTTGTCGCATGTCATTTAACCCCAATTCAACATCACCTTGAAATGGGCCTCATGGATATATACTGTGCTAAGTATACAGCACTATAGTTTCACCTAAAATCTAGCAATATCTCCAGCAAGGCTTGGTCAATGCCACTGAAGGTCTCTTGTTTCCTCCCCCCTGTGCTTCTCCAATATTATGCTGTGCCTAAGAGAGTTCTATGCTCTCACCCTGTCTATGACAAGGTCAGATCAGAGGTTAGAACAAGGGTTCCCAAATTATTACCCATGGAGCAGGTCGTTTTAGTACCCAAACTTTCCCTGGCAGGAAGTGGCAGTGTGACCAATTCCACTGTGCCAGTAAGAGTTCCAACCTCTGGCAGCAAAACTGGAAAAGGATTTATGTGGTAGCATGCTGACTGTTGAAGTAGCGATGGGGTTCCCAATCCCTGACAACCGAAGAGAACCACCTGAAAAGTGGGAAGGACAGGAAAAGAGGTGGGAAGTAGAGATTGAGTAAGAATTGGAATGCGAGTGGGATAATGCAGTGGTTGTCAATCAAGTCCTCAGGGGCCAGCTGGCCAGTTTGGTTTTCAGGATATCCACAATGAATATGTGTGAGAGAAATTTACATGCACTGCCTTCTTGCCCATTCATATTCATTATGGATATCCTGAAAATCGAACTAACCAGCTAGTTCCTGAGTCCTGGGTTGAAACCCACTGCGATAGTGTGCACCAGAGGTGGGCAACCTCAATCCTTGAGGGCCACACCTGAACTTTTTTCAGCATTTCCACTAAGAATATGCATGAGATCTATTTGTATATTTATTGGGGAAATCCTGAAAACCCACCTGGGTTGTGGCCCTCGAGGACTGAGGTTGCCCACCCCTAGTGTACATCCTCAGCATTCCAAAAGAAGAAACTGGCCAGGGTCCACCCGCTCCCACACTAGAAACTTCCAAGCGTGAACATTTCCCCCTCCCCAGCCCCTCTGTGATTTTTAAAGGTCATATTTGGCTTTTTACTTGAAAAGCTTGCAGTGTCTTGGGGTTAGGGGACTGCTCCACCTAAACGTTTGAACTATGTAGAAAATATTTAATGGTTATTCTTTCCATAGTTTGGGGTATTCTAGCAGGTATACAGTACTGCTCCTCCTTCAGTTGTGCCTATTGATCTACAGGAGCAAAAACAAGAATGGCTCCTGGCCTCTGCACAGTGTTAGAACACAGGTGTGGAGGATAGTCTGTTGTCTTGATGTGTGCCAAACCCCTGAATTATGCACAAAATATGTTCTCTCTTTGTGAGCATTGCGCTTAGCTCTGTATTGTACAATTGGCATCCCATAGAGGAATATTTCCACTTGAAGGGTTTTGAAAAAAAAAAAAAAGGCAATGCGACAGATGGCTCTCCTGAAGGGAGCAGAAATGGTCAACAAACAATTTCTAAATGATTGTTTGTTTTCTTTGGGGTCTTTTTGCCAGGGCCTGAGTGATTTATAGCTAACAGCTTCTGGGGAAAAGAACTGTGCATTAAGTACTCTCGGAGGTCCAAGTCTGTAGCTCAGTTAGTGAAACACCTCTGTAACATAACTGCCTTTAGTACGGACTTTAAATGGTTTTGGCCGTTTTACTATATACTAAACTGTATTTGTAGAACTCCTCACAGGACTAATTTATGGCATGATGAGCTCTGCCTTTCCATTTGTCTGAACGCCAAGAGTAACTGAGCAACAACAATGTAGTGCAGACTAGAGAGTTGCATGGAAATTAAATTTCACCCTTCCCCATAGGAGCCAACTCTGGGGGTGCTTGAGTACCCGCAATATTGAGAAAATCCCTTGTATGTGTCCAAGGAAGGGTTATTTCCACTGGGCTTAGCACCTCCAATAATTTTGAAAAGTTGGCTCCCATGCCCATCCCCACTGGAATCTCCTCCATCCCTACCCATCCCCTGTGCTAAAACAACCCAACATGGTAAAATAGCCAAAAGCCCTGTTTGTTGATAACTTCCCTTGGTGCTATCAACCATAAAATTGACATGGCATAGCGAAGGGAGAGGTAGGCTGGCCTGGCACTACACTTACGTGGGAACCCCACAGGAGCTGCAGCCATCCCTCTGGGAGTCTTGTGGACCCAGAGGGGTTCCCCCCAAAGGATTCCTGCTAACTCCATTCCTGTGCAGCTCTCTAATGAAGACTGCATGCATTCTCTATCTTAAAATCACCTATTTATACGGATGCTGATAGCAACCTTTAATGACTCAGCTGTGTAGAGGGACTGAAATAGAGTGATGCTGAGTCCTGAGCCAGTGCAGACGTATTAGATGCCCTGGGCAAGCCTTCGGTTGTGTGCCCTCTTAATTAACTTGTACATGCATAGGCTGTTTCCTCCCCCCCTCCTTGAGATTTTTATAATTAAACTCGATTACAATCACCTCAACAATCCTGTACAAATGCATAAAAGTGTAAAAATATGCACTTTGTTTTGCTTTGACTGCAGCTGCTGCTCTAGGGCTGTTCCAAACCGTGCCCTAAAATTAACACCGGAACAGCACTGGGTATTAACACCACTATGATCAGAACTAATAGCATGTAAATTTAAGCACGCTATTAGCTATGATCATAGGGGGTACTGTGCGGGAGGATCATGCCTGAATATGTGCAATCCCCCGCACTTGTTTGACAGGTTCAAGCTGACAAAAGCCCCGACCTATCAAACACAGGGGCTGGAGGTCCCCCTCCAGCAGACTAGTATATGCAGATATATTGGGCATAACACAGCCAAAAAGACAGTTAAATTAACACACTACTGTGTCTCAAATAGTGGAGCTAATATACAGAATCACTTATGGAATCAGTGGGGTTTGTTTTTTCTTCTTCTTCTTTCCCCATCTACTGGGAGAGGGATGGCCAGCAGGAACAAGAGGTGATAGTGGGGATGGAGACAAACTTTGTCCCTGTGACATCCTGTAATCTGGAATACAGTAGGGTTCTTCTGTCTGTTGCAGTGGTATTCACTCCCAGTCCTCAAGGGCTGGCCAGCAGGTCAGGTTTTCTGGAAATCTGGTGTGATTATGCACATCAGAGAGCTATCTATGTACAACAGAAGTAGTACGTCTGCACATCTCTCTCGTGTATATCATGAGGGATAGCCTAGAAAACCTGAAACACTGGTGGCCCTCGAGGACATCCATGGGATGTATTTAAGCATAATTTTGATATAAGCTCCTTACATATATCAATATGACAGAGTAAATGTAAATGAAGACATGGAAGAGAGAGTGGAAGAGCAGCTGCAAAGCAGATGTTCCTGCAAAGGGAAAGCAGTAGTTTGCTCAGCAACGCTGCAGGGGTGGAACCTCCTGGGCCCCCAGCTCCATTACACACTATCTGCTGTTTAAGTTTGAACTTTAACACCTCTGGGATTATGTCATCTTCTTTGCTGTGAACCAACACTCTTGACAGAAGAAATGTAGAAATATAATAAACGCAGTTCTGAAGCAAACCACAGCTCCATATTGCAGTGGAATTTAAACAACTTTACATGTGTAAGTCCCCCTGCCTCCTCCACCCCCCCCCCCCCCCCCACACACACACACACAAATAGTACTCTGGTGCTTGTAGTGGATTTCAAGAGTCCTGCTTTAGCTGATATTTTATTTATTTATTGTGAACACTTATATCCCACATAATCCCACTGAGGCAGGCTCCATGTGGCTTACAACATTCAAGGAAAAGAATAACATAGTCATTCTAGGAGAACAGAGAAGAAGGTAGTAGAGGGGGAGGGTGGGAAACAATAGGAAAAGGGATGAGGGATTGTAGGAGGTCAAGCAACACGGGAGTATGAGCGATCACATAGGTAGGTCTTCAGGGACTTCTTGAACAGATCGTGATCGGCTATCTCTCTTAACGTTAATGGTAATGCGTTCCAGTAACAGGGGACTCATAAAGCAAAAAGAGGAGGCAAAGAGTAGCTTGCAGACCTCTGCAGAATTTAACGCAGTAAATGATGGCATATAAAGACCTGCACAAACCATCCAGTCTGCCCTACACAGTGATCAGAGCTGCACAAATATAGTCATAGTAAATGACGGCAGATAAAGACCTGTACGGTCCATCCAGTCTGCCCAACAAGATAAACTCATTTTACATGGTGGTATGTGATACTTTATATGTATACCCACGTTTGGATTCAACTGTGTTTGGCAATTTGCCATCTTGCCAACAACATATAGGTAGTTAAGTATATGTTAAAACCAAAAGTATTGCTAACAATATTTCACTTGCTAATTTTGCCATATGATAATAGTGACATACATTACGAAGACTTGCTCTTCATTTGGCTTTTGCAATTTGCCCCACACTGACCTCAGTTTTCACCTGTGGAAGCATCTGATACATTATTGCTTGACTTTTCTTAAAATTGGAGAGAATATATATATATACATTCATATAAATATAGTTGCAGAAAAATAAGTCAATCTGCAAACTGAAGGCTGTGTAGGTGTTTGTTTTTATTTCTTGACCTAAAATGGAAAAGTTACTGAGGTACTGCTGGACAATATATTCAAAATTTTCAGCCCAGTGTTCCATGGCTGCCAAAAAGGCACATAGAGGGTGATTCTATAAACGGTGCTGAAAATTTAGCACCCGACCCTATTCTATAATGACGCTCCAAGGACTTACACCAGCTGAAGCCTGGTGTGTAAGTCCTGCTGTGAAAATTTAACACAGATCCCTAATACTCTGTAATGGTGTGTGCATTTTTGTGAATAACCTGACTTGCCCATGCCCCTCCCATGGCTACACCCCATTTTGAGCTACACTCAATTGAATTTAGGCACCCGTTGCTATAAAATAGTGAGTAGCCAGATTGGTGCCCAAATCATAATTAGTGCCAATTAAGTGCATCTTAGCACCAATAATTAAATGGATCCATTAACTAATTTTGGGCACTGATCTGGGATCCATGCCCAATCTTAGCCCTCAAATTTGGGTGGCCTTTATAGATTGGGGGGGGGGGGGGAGAATGTTTGGGATCATTTGAAAAGTAATGCAGAGCAAAACTGAGAATGTCTTTATGCCTCTCTGTTTGTCTGTGGTTCAAGTTATTATATATGGATGACTATAAATAGTTACCTTTTTGCATCTAGCATTCATTTCCATATTACATATTGTAACACTCAATCTCATTTATTTTATTACTCCTTAATGTAAGCTATTTTGCATCACTTTTTTTTACTGTTAATTACAATAAGTTAGCCACATTGAACCTGATCTATTGGGATAACGTGGGCTATCAATTAAATAAATATAGTATTCATTTTTGCAACAACTGAATTGTATGCCCGATGTGAAGCAGCAAGTATGCTACTGGGTGTTTTCTAATGTTAAAAGGAGAGATTTTATAGAATTTGGCACATACATAGACCTCTTGACCGCAGGTGGTTGATGCTGAAAGTTAGCTGTGTTGGGTCATTGCAATTTGCCCTTGGACATTAGAATAAATCATTTGCAACTACGGTACACTCTGGAGTCTTTCGTTGTACTTATTTGGTCATCACTGCTTCTGTGTATACTTCATTAGTCCTGCAGCAGGTAGAATTGGGCTGATGTTACAGCAGGAATGGAGCTACATATATGGAAACACAATCCCTCACATTCTATAACCTGGCGCCTAACGTTAGGTATTAACCCCCCAGATTCTATATCTGCGATAAATCAGGTCGTATTCTGATTAGCACACGCTACTTAATTATCTTAACAAGCCAATCAGCGCCAATAACAAGCAATTATTGACACTGGCATGAATTAGAATTTTTACGCACACAACTGTCTAAACATATGTTGTAAAGTATGTACGTAAATTGTAAGATGCATATTTGAAAAGGAGCAGGTCATGGGCGTTTCTAAAAACTATGCGTGTTATAGAATACACCTGGTCTGCCCCTAGCTTAGGCATTGACATTTACACCAAGTTTTACTTGGCATAAATGCCTGTGAATAAATTTAGTCGCGCAGATGGGCACTAGGTGTATTCTATAATCTTAGCTCTATTTTCTTGGGGCTTTTTTTAAGGAGCTATATATAGAATGTAGCCTCAATTGTGTGCATAAGTTATAATACAAGCAGAGGCGTATGGGTCACCAGGGGAGCGGCCGCTCCCCCAAACGGACTTCGGACGGTGCCGGCACCTATTTTTCACATGATCTGTCACTTTTAAAATATGCGCTGGAACCATCAGCAGACTGCTTCGCTACTCCGCTCCCCCTGTGCCCTCAACCTGGCTACGCTTCTGAATTCAAGCACTTATGCACATGTAATGCAGCCTTGCATGCATAAGTGCTAGGTGCTATTCTATTCTGGGGTTTTCAACCCAGTCTTTGGGGCACATCCAGCCAGTTACGCAGGGTTTTCAAGATATCCCCTTTGAAGTAGACCTTTACATTCACCCTGTGGTCAATGTTAGGTTTATGCTGGAGGTCTAGACCTTGTCACTTGCTCTAGCTGTTATGGTGGGGTAAGTGATTTCTTAGCTTTGTTGACTTGCACTGGACTCCTTGCTGGGTATGGCTGGAGGTCCACTTATGTTATGTTTAACTACCTAGCTCTGGATCATACCACCAATAGGTGACGCTGCCACCTTGTTACTTTCAATAAACATATTTTTCTTAATTTTGGTTGTGTGGAATGTTTCATGACTGAGGCTGGAAGAAGGGTGAATTATGTCACATAACCTGTTATTTCTATGAGGAAGACTACCACAGCTGTTTTTACTCTTTGTTTGAATAAACTTAAGAGTGCATCCCAAATGACGACAGATGCAGACCGTGTTCATATATCCTTGTACATGTATCTCTCTACTCACTTAAGTGTTTTCTGAACATCTGCCTTACTTCAGTCCACCCTAGATCAAGTGTTGGGGGTCCTAGTAACATAGGAAATGATGGCAGCAAAATACCATCTGGTTCATTGATCTGCCCAATTATTCATACTCAGGCTGGCACAGATGTGACCCAGCTGTCAGTCGCAGATTGTAAGTACCTGTAAGATACCCCGTATTGAAGACTGTTTTAGCTCTTCCTCGATTGTATTCCACTCTCCTGAAGAGCTGAGAATGCACCCCTTTTCTCTGGTCTCCACTGGTAGGAGAACAGACCTAGATATAAGAATGCAAAGCTCCCTTTCCACATACATAATGTGTGGCACCATTTACCAAGGATTACATTAGAGGGGAGCAAAGAGGGCAATTGCATTGAACCCCCATGCTACAGGGGGCTTTAAATTTGCATGAAGCCAGCCTGTTAGTGGGCATTGGGGCCTCCTCCCAAATTTCTGCCCTGGCCCCAGCATGTTTTAACCAGACCTGATAAGGCCCTGCCACTCAAGAGGAACCGCTC
This sequence comes from Microcaecilia unicolor, assembly GCF_901765095.1. Lineage (NCBI taxonomy): Eukaryota > Metazoa > Chordata > Amphibia > Gymnophiona > Siphonopidae > Microcaecilia > Microcaecilia unicolor. The sequence continues at coordinate 156,837,826 of NC_044036.1, read as the reverse complement.
CCCCCCACCACACCTTTTAAATCTCACTTTCACCATAGGCAAGCCAGAGAAAAAACATTAGGTGACCTGATGGCTCATTGCCACTGCTATGAGCTGTCTTGTAGAGGATCTGGGTTTTATTCCTAGATGAGGTCTTTTTGATCACTGGGGTGACTCAGGATACTGATGAGGTAGCACTCAGAGCCTCTGGGTGTGTTAGGAGAGGAGTTCTTGGGCCATTTCATAACCATGACGTCTAGTGGTTCAACTTAGGTTGTACACATGCAGGATTATAAAAGAGTGGTGAGAGAGGAACCCCACATAGTTATGAACGAAGGCTCATGAAACTGGGTCCCAGTTCCAGATCCCATCTAGATGAAAACTCACATTTAGCAAGACAAAACTGCTGGAGGGGAGGGAACTAACATTTAAACAGATCAAAACAACATTAATCCATGGCCAATACTGCAGACATTTTCCCAAGGTAGTTCACATATACTCTGTATTTAAGACATAATGATGAATTGGGAATGACACTTACTCGGTGTAAGGGTCAAACTCTTTAAGGATGTGATTATTTGGATAAAGAAGAAAGTTTTCAAACTGTATTGAAAGAATATTGGAAGAGATCTGCTAAGCACATGTCCCACAGCACTGAGAGGTACAGCCTAACAGTAAATGAATAGAATTTTTCCTGTGTTGCATAGCTCAGGAGGTAGATGGAAGGACTGAGATGTCCCCATTTTACATATCAGCAAAGGTTTATTAATGCCATACAACCATTGCTCAACATGAAGGGTTTAGGAGTCCTAGCAAGGAGAGAGGGAGAAGCCGGGAAGAAGAGGAAATTAATTTTTTCACTTAATTAAAAGCATTCCATTGCATGCCTAGTATGCACCAGCTGCCTCCAGAGCTTCAAGTCTTGCAGATGAATATAATCCATCACATACCTAGGTGAAGCCCTGTCTCTCTGGAGTATTCATTTGGATAGAGACGATACAGCTCTATCCAATCTGCCCATCCCTGCCCACTACTGAGCTCTAATTCCTTCCTCTCCCTCTGAGATCTGGGCTTGTCCTATGCTTCTTGAATTCAAATACCATTGTCATTTGCACCACCTCTGCTGGCAGGCTGCTCATGCGTCCACCAGCTTATATTGCTCTTCAGTCTATCGCCTTCATCCTATGTCCCCTTGTACCAGAACTTCCCTGAAATTGAAAGAGGTCTGCCTCATAACAGCATAGCAAGAATTGCCATACCGAGTAAGATCAGAGGTCCATCTAACCCAGTATCCTGCTTTTAAGAGTGTCAAGTCGACCACAAGTACCCTGGCAGGATCCCAAAAAGTAGCAAGATGCCATGCTATCCACCCCCCATAGAGAAGCAGTGGCTTTTTCCAGGTCTATATGGACTCTGCCTTCAGGAATTTGTCCAAATCTTTTAAAACCCAGCTATGCACCCTTGAATTTATGCCACAGAGGTATTTAAGTGTCTCTATTGTGTCTCCCCTCTCTCTCCTTTCTTCAGAAGTATACATATTTAAATGTAAGTCTGTCCATGTGTCATTTAGGAGCAGCAGAACACTTTTTTTGATCAGAAAGGCAAGCTTTAGTTGCTGATGCTCTGTTGGGCAAATATAGGGGTGTTTTTACTAAGCTGTGCTGAAAAATAGCCTGGGCTGGTGTAGACACATAGAGGTCCATTTTTCAGCATGCCTGCAAAAAAGGCCTTTTTTGGCCAAAAATGGATGTGCGGCAATATAAAAAATGGCACGTGTCCATTTTGGGCCTGAGACCTTACTGCCACCCATTGACCTAGCGATAAAGTCTCACACGTTAATTGGGCGGTAATGGTTTACATGCGTACAATGCCAATTACTGCCTGGTTAGCGCCATGCACCGGAAACTTTCTGGCGTGCTTAGTGAGTACGTGTAAAAAATGAAATTACCACCCGGGCCACGCGGTAGTTCAAAACTGATGTACATAGGATGCGCATACACACCTATGTGTCTTAGCAAAAGGACCCCGTTGGTAGGGCCACGACCCCAGTGGCCCACCCTATTCTGCTGCCCATTTTAGTGGCTGTCCTCTGAACTGACTCTATCCTAGTTCTATCTTTTTGAATGTGTTATCTCCACAATTATACACACAACTCCAACTAAGGTCTGACCAGAGACTTCTACAGAGGCAATATCGCCTCCCTTCTCCTGATGGCCAACCCTCTCCCTAGGCATCCAAGCATCCTTCTGACTTTTGCTATCCACTGTCTACTACAAAAGGTCATATGCAGCTGGCATAAGACATTATTTAGTCCTGGATAGCTATGACTAGAGTAAGGAGTTGTTTAAGGTCAACATGGACTTGCTCCTTAAGGGGGTCATTTTCAAAAAGCTATTTACTCTGGTAAGTACCAGTTTGCCTAGCTAAATCAATTCACATTTTTACTATAGCCCAAATTTACCATATGAGATATTAACCTGTAAGTTAATGACTCACACAGTAAACTGAACATTTTTTTTATTGCTGCAGACAAGAACACTACATCTGAAAAATATCCACCTCTTATCCTGCAAAACTAAGTGCACAGATCAACAACACGTGTAAAAAGTGGGCTATCCTAGGTGGGGTGAAGTGGAGGTGATTAAGTTGGGGGAGAGAAACAGGAAGTGTAGATGACATTTTCAAATCTGTACATTATTTTCAAAGGGAAAAAATACCAGCAGAAAACAAATTGACCCCTTTATTTTACATACGCTTTACACAAGACTATCTCTACTTCAGGAAGCAGGTGAAAGCTTGGCTTTTCAACCAGGCCTTTAATGGAAGAAGTAACTAATCTTGTTAGTCTCACTCACACACACAAGGAGTGACAGGGGCTGCACATACTGCAGAAGGACCTGTTTATCCACTCCTACCCTAGCTAATATTTAACCATCTCTCTTACCTCACGTACAACTTCCTTTAAATTAGCCACCTTACTTTCTAACTCCTCTTACTCTCTTACCCATGTTCCATCTTTGCTTATACCCTTCACTGTCAATTAAAATGTTCTGTTATGTATTGCGTTGACATTGTAAGTAGTATACTATGCCATACTTTGTATTGTTATTTGAATGTTTTTACTGCTGTAATTGTCTATTGCTCATGTTTGATTTATTCTTACTGTACACCGCCTTGAATGAATTCCTTCAAAAAGGCGGTAAATAAATCCTAATAAATAAATGCGTATAGGAATAGGACTGGGGCAGTTGTCCTAAATATTTTTATTTAATTGAAGATAACTTCTATGGTGCCTCTTTCATCCAGATTAGTGCAGAGCTTCCCAAGCCTGTGTCTCACAGCCAGTTGTTTTTTTTGTTTTTTTCAGGAAAGACACAATGAATATGCATGAGATAAATTTGCATATGCTGGGACTCCAATGCATGTAGAGTTCCTTATTTATTTCATGCATATTCACGGTAGATATCCTGAAACTCCAAATGACTGTGGGGTCCAAGGGCACCTTTGAAAAGCCCGGGGCTAGAAGGGCAATAGCCAAAATTCCTCGACAGCCTCAGGAAGTCCCCAAACTTCTAAAGGTAACAATGCCTCCAGTAAGCAACTGCTGGTTTCAGTAATGCAGCAGATGCAGAGTAAACACTAGCTCTGGTGGACCCCAAAGATCCAGAGTATAGATATAAAATATAATTGCTGAAGGTTCAACTGTTTAAGAAGCATGAAATCTGAAGTCCTTACTGTAAGGAAAAAAAAGAAAAGAAAAATCATCTCCAGTTCTGACCAGCATCTGAATAGTAAACAAGAACCAGCCATGGTCTATAAAAGGGGGAGGGGGAGGGAGGAGGTGGAAGGGCAGTTCATGTCTAGCAGTGCCGATGGTAAGGGGTCAATATATTAATAGTATTCCAAAACAACTACCTACCACTACCAAGTACTTGTGACTTGACTTGGCCACTGTTTGGAAAACAGGATACTGGGCTAGATGGACAACTGGTCTGACCCAGTATGGCTACTCTTATGTTCTTATGTATGTACCATGCAATTTTTTGAATTTCATTTGCTCTCTAGTACAGCAGTTGTGGTCCCATGTTTTCAGAAAAATATTTAAAATTGAAGGGCCAGAGATAGTGTTGACTTTTGTCACTGTACTGTTGGGTTGTTGGGATAGCTGTGAACTTAACCACATCAGGAAGAAATGAATGGGTGGCGGTAACTGCTACCCCACTTACCGCATGGCCATTTCTTCAGGGCCACCGAGAGACTGGGCCGGGCCCGGGGCAAGGCCACCCCCACCCCCCCTGAGGTTGCCACCACCGCTCCCCCCTCAACCCGCCCCCCTCCGTCCGCCACCAGGCTGGGCCCCCTGCATTGAAATCACAGAGCCTCTCACCTCCGTGTGAAAGTGCTGCAGGCAGCAGGGCAGCAGATCACCTCCCTTCGGCCCTCCTTCCCTCTTTGTGTCCCGCCCTCGCGGATGTTATGTCAGACGAGGGCAGGACAAAGGAAGGGAAGGAGGCCCGAAGGGAGGTGATCTGCTGCCTGCAGCACTTTCACATGGAGGTGAGAGGCGCTGTGATTTCAATGCAGGGGGCCCAGCCCAGTGGCAGACAGTCGACGACGGAGGGCGGGTGGGACTGCAGCGCCGGGCCCCCCTTGGAGGCCCGGGCCCGAGGAATTTTGTCCCCCCTGCCCCCCCCCTCTCAGCAGCTATGCATTTCTTGTCCTCAGAAAAAGATAGCCTTTTACCCACTGTGGTAAAAGGGGACCTCAGCGTGCATCAAAAACACACACCGATGCTAGCGCAGGCCCCTTTTTACCGCAGCTTAGTGAAAGGACCCCTTAATTAGATACAAAAACAAGCTAATACAGACATCCAGTCCATAAATAAAATAAAAATGAAAGTATGCATCTTAGAAAAAAATCTAAATAAATATCCAACCCGAAATAGCCCAACAATCAATCATAATCACATGCTAGGAAAAAAAAACTGCTTAAACAAAAGTGTTAAGCTTTTTCTCAGAAACTGCAACAACTTATCTCACATGGTGATCATGTGATATGCATTCCACATCATTGACACCATCGCTGAAACTTTCTGATGTCATGACCTTCAAAGATAGAACAACCAATTCCTTAGACTGAGATCTTAACAAGCATGTAGGTACATAATGAGTCAGTTTCTCTGGCAGATAACTTGTACCCTGACCAATCCTGATCTCAAATCACAAGGTCAGAAGAATCTTAAGTTGAATACAAGATTCAACAGAGAGGCAATGACTTCTCATTGCAAAGGGAGACGTGACCAGGCATCTTTAACCTTATCTGCCAATAATGTTCCCAAGATGTTCCTTCTTCTCTGTTCCGCCCTTGCCTTTGTATGATGTTCTTTCTATAAATATTGTTAGAGCCTGCTATGTTGGGAATATGTGGGATATAAATGTTCTAAATAAATAAAATAATCCATGCTGTTGTATAAATGGCATAGAACCTCCATGTCCTCATTACAGTAACCTAGACAAGCACAAATCTAGTTCTGACCCAAAATCACCAAGTCAGATGTAGACAAAAAAGGTACGAGTAGGCAAATCACATGTAAATAACTAAGTCTGAATGAACTTAGATGTCCGAGCTTCAAATTGCAAATCAGAGGCTATCCCAAGCCTATCCTGGGGACAAGCAATCAGGTTTTTAGAATATCCACAATGATTATGCATGAGATAAATTTGCATTTAATGGGTGCAGGGCATGCAAATCTATTCATACATATTCATTGTGGACATCCTGAAACCCTACTGGCTGTGGGGTCCCCAGGACAGGTTTGGAAAGTCCTGACCTATCCAGACACCCAGGAAGACATTTTCATACTGAGCTGAAAATGTATAACCTTGATGTTAGGAAGCTTTCAGGTCCTATATTCTGGATGTATTCCAAAACCCTGTCTGGCCTTCTGCTAACCATCAACACAGCATTTTTAGAGCCATAATGGCAGGATTGACTATATGGTAAAAAAGAAGGGCATAGAGAGTGATGGTACCTTATAGATTTATATGGGCAGAGCATATGGTTATCCACTTATATCAACTGCAGCACTGTTTTTATCTGAACAAGTGGCCTGGTGCCCCCTAGGACTGTTTTATTGCCTTGTTTCATGTCCCATTACGTGCAAAAGAGTGGAAGGCGGGGGACATAGGAAGAAATATGAAGGTGTTATACATTTGCCAATTATCACAATTGTTCACCCATAAATTTTGCAGAACCACAGAGTCTGCTTTGTCAGACCTCGAAGCATCTTCAGCTTGTAGGGATGTTTTTTCAAATGGAATGAGACAAAAGTCAGAACTAGAAAGGGCAATATTCACGCGTTCTGTTCAGCTGCCAGCTATATCATTCCAATAAAGGGCTAACTTTGCAGCCCCTAAGGTCATGTTGCCTTTTAAACCATCATGCTCAATCTAAAACGCTCTTCTTACATCTGAACTTCAGTGACTTAAAGCAGGAGTCCAACTGGCAATGGGTAACGGAATGGAGCTGTTATTTTTAAGATCACGCTGGTTTCTTTGTGGGGTTAACCGTTGACCCACGGGGAGTGATAGGCTTCTGCCATGCCGATGGTCCTGAAAGGGTTACTCTCTCCTTTCCTGCAAAGAGGAAATGCAGGCGGCAGCTGCAGCCAAAGCCGAGCCCGTGAGCCCCAGCTGCTGAAGCATAAGCGACTCAAAAGAAAGCGCAGCTCAGCACTTTCCCAGCACCGCCGATAACGCCGGATTCCGAGGAAAGCGGGTGCCTGCAGCAGCGGCGGACGGTGAGCGGGGGACAGGGCAGCCAGCAGGGGGCGCCCGCGCGACAGCCGGGCAACAGGGTCTCTCCCCTTATATCTGACATTGAGGATTTTTTTTTTGTAGGGTATTGAGCATGTTTCCGTGCGACTGTGTGATTTTTGGAGAGTTAGAGCTATGAGAAATTTCAAAGCATCTGTTACAGAAGGTTAATTTTCTATAGAGGGCGTGTATGTCCCTAAGCGAAAGGCATGATCGTATCATCCGATTCTGATTTGAAGTTAAGGCTGTTTCTCCGGAATAAGCCAAACTTTCGTGTGCACTGCAGTTTCATCTTAAAGAAGTTTAGACGCCACATGGAGCTTCCCTGCCCTATTTCTCGATTATTTTACAACGTGTCCTAGATTGTGATTTAATTCTGAAATGTGGAATTCTGCTCCGGTGGAAAAGTTAGTCATTGCTGTATGTTAGGGTTTTTTTTTTTTTTTTTTTTGCCTTCTGTACAGGGCTGCTTCCTGTCTGTTTTCCCCCTGGAGTTGTACTCTCAAAAACAGCAGTTAAAATAAATCAAGATGCATAAATTCTCAGTTGAAATCTATTTTCTATATAGACAAAGTAAAATCCTAGAAAACATTTTTTGTTCTGCCTCCCAATATTCTTGCCCTTGTAACCTCCTTTGGAAGGAATCTACCTGCGTTTATGTAACGTTTTAGTCTACCTTTGCCAAACAAAACGGGGGACCAACAAGAAAAGCGCTCAGCATGGAGTTGGGGGGTCCCTTAAAATTTATGACACTTTCTAAAACCCCTGGACTAGACGAAAAGAACGCGGAGTTTTCTTAACAGCACATGATACCTGCCTCTGCCATAATAATGTTATTCGTTTGGTAGCTTTTATGCGCCTGACAGAACCGTTCAAGTCTCTTTCTGAAAGTGTGGCAAGACCCCCACAGCCACCCCGTTTCTGTTAGTTTCTTTTCCAGCTCCCAGGGGAGAAAATACGTTCTGTAAAGACTTGGGACGTGCCCAGTTTTAGAGACAGAAGTCTAGGAATTCTGGGCTCCAGGGATCCGACCCTGCCCTTCCTCTCTTATGCAGTTAAAGCCAGCACTGAGCAATCAGGGAAGCCTGGGTGTTAACTATTTTGCTCTTTCATCCAAAAGGAAAAAACAAACTGCGTCTTTACGTTGGTCCTCAGAAGCTGATAGAAGCTTCAGCAAGGCTTTCCTGTTTCGTGAGTACATAATTCAGTATTCGTTTTTATTCTGTCTTTTCCACTCCTCAGCCCCACCCTGACAGACATCGTAAACGTGCAATGGAACCGTCCTTGTTGCATGGCTGGGCTAAAGAAGGGGGTCGTCTGCAACCAGCCTGTAAAAATTCGTCAACAAATAAACCTATACTACTACTATAATTTATATAGCGCTACAAAGCGTACACAGCGCTGCACAAACATAGAAGAAAGACAGTCCCTGCTCAAAGAGCTTATAATCAAATAGACAAAAAATAATAATAAAGCAAGCAAATCAATTAATGTGTAGAGGAACGAGGAGAGGAGGGTAGGTAGAAGCCAGAGGTTACAAGTGGTTACAAGTCAAAAGCAATGTTAAAGAGGTGGGCTTTCAATCTAGATTTAAAGATGGTCAAGGATGGGGCAAGACGTATACCCTTGCTATCTGACCCAGGTGCTTTGTGTCCCAGACTCTTCCCTTTTCCACCTCTCCAAATTTGCTACACAACAATCATTATAATCTTATACTTTATGTTTCAACGGTTTTTATTGATGACAATAAACATTGTAAACATAGTCCATAACTTCAGACATTTCGTTAGCCTAAACAAAAAAAACAGGTCACTTTTGCATACATACATCATAGCTGCATCATCAATATTTTCTATCATCATTTTCTCCCCCCCCCCCTTTTTTTCCCCCCCCTTCCCCCCCCCTCCCCCCAAGGTGATGACAGCTGTACAATTATCTTTTTGCTTCATAGTTTCTAGTCTTCTCCAATATCTATTACAAGACTATATCCATATATATCTGGAAATACTAATCTCCTGAACGTCTCAGTTACTAAGGCGTTCCAAGTCTATTTAGCACCGCACTTCGTGCTTTGTGGGATATATTTTGCAGATATTTACTCCAGATATTAATAAACTCCTTTCGTTTCTTTGGATTACCAGTAGCCATCCTAGCCTCCCAAAGCATTAATTCATGTATCCTATTTCTCCAGTACCAGAAGGATGGTGGGTCTTCCTGCATCCAATATTTAAGTATGCATTTTTTCCCCACTGCATATACCTTACATAAAAATAACTCTATATGGCTGTTTGCTATTCCATATGCATCCCTTTTGTTCAACAGCACTCCTCTCCAAGATGGGAGTAATCTTTGCCCTATGAGACTTTCCAAATAAGTTTGTATCGCTTTCCAAAATAATTTTATTCGAGCACATTTCCAAAACGCATGCAAGAAAGTGTTCCTTTCTCTATTACATTTGGAGCACTGAGTTACACCTATCCATCCCGCTCTTGCTGCTTGATTTTGTGTTATGTATCCCCTGTGTATTACCCTATACTGACTCTCCTGGAATTCCGCTCCTCCTATTTGGTGTGGTATATCTTTGATCAATTTTGCAAAATTTATTCCTTTCAATTCATATCCCAGATCCTTACTCCATGCCTCCTTAAGTTTCTCGTAGGTGCGAGGAGGACTCATTGCTACCAAAGCTCCATGTAAACTCGAAATTGATACCTGCCCATCTGCATCCCCCTTTAGAAATTCACGAAGCCTGCAACCAAGCTTCGTGCCTATTGCTTCTTGATCCATACTACCCCAGTAATGATGTAGTTGTCTATATGAATAGTGATCCTGATTTACTAAGGACAATCTTTGCTGCATGTCCTGGAATCCATATAACCTTCCCTCCTCATTCACTAGGTGTTCAAGCAAGGTAATCCCCGCTCCTGACCACCTGTCGAATATGCCTTTCTCCATTCCCGGTGGAAAGTCCCCATTTCCTTTTAGTGGAAGCTGATCACTAACATTGGGGTTTTGCTTCCACATCTGCATGAGCGATCGCCATATGCTTCTCATTGGCCGTAACAATATATTTTTCCGAAAGTTTAATGGCAAATTTTTTGTTTTGGCCTGTAATAAAAAGTTCAAGTGCCAGGGCTCAAATAATGTTCTCTCCCATCTAGTCGGTGTATACTGGTTCGTATTGAGCAGCCAATCCCTAAGATGTCGCATCAAGCATGCTTGGTTGTACCGTTTTATACAGGGTAATCCCACTCCCCCCTGTTTCCAACCATCATACAGATATTCCAAACGAATTTTTGATTTTTTCCCTCCCCACAGGAACTTACGGATTATTCTATTTAACTTTCTGATATCTTTACCCAATATATGTAATGGCAATACCTGCATTATGTAGAGCCAACGTGGGAATATAATCATTTTGAACATATTAATTCTACCTATTAAGGACAGGGGCAAATGGTTCCATCTCTCTATAAAGCTGTTTGTATCTTGCATCAACTTTTCTAAGTTGATTTTATAGAGCTTAGTAGTGTCCATAGTCAGACGCACTCCCAAATATCTGAACGATTCCTCCGCCCATTTTAACGGTAACTGTCCTTGCCATTCTCTCACGTGTGCTCCCTCCCTCTGCATAGCTTCTGACTTCTCTAAATTGAGCTTAAAGCCTGAGAAGTCACCATACTCTTCCATACACTCAATGAGAGCTGGTAGTGACCTCTCCGGCTGAGTCACATGTGCTAATAAGTCATCAGCAAATGCTGCTATTTTAAATGTTTCTGTGCCCATCCTAACTCCCTGTACATCGGGTGTTTGTTGAATATTTCTGATCAATGGGTCTAATGTTAACACAAATAATAAAGGTGACAGTGGGCATCCCTGCCTCGTTCCTCGACGAATGGGAAATGGAGGGGACAGTATACCATTCACCCACACCTGGGCCTGTGGAAGATAGTACAATGCTCTAATTGCCTCCTGAAAGAACCCTGTTATTCCATACACATCTAATGTTCCAAACAAAAAATCCCATACCACCCTGTCGAATGCCTTTTCGGCATCGAAGCTGACCAACACTGATGGCGTGTCCCGCTCCGCTACCTCCTCCAAAGTTACCAATATCTTTCTCACATTTTTTGTAATATTTCTACCCTGTACAAATCCCACCTGTGAATCTTCGATAATATCTGGCAAAATTCGCGATAATCTATTTGCCAAAACCTTGGCAAACAGCTTAGCCTCATAATTGAGCAGCGAAATTGGCCTATAAGATTCTGGTTTTTGTGAGTCCCGTCCAGGCTTTGGGAGCACTATGATCTGAGCTGTTCTCAAGGAAGTGGGCATTTGTTTTTCTTTCACTATGGCATTAAACATCGATGTGATTGGTGTAACGATTTCATCCCTCATCATTTTATAGAATTCTCCTCTGTATCCATCTGGTCCCGGGGCTTTTCCCAATGGCCCTTGCTGTATGGCCCATCCTACCTCATCTTCCATTATGGGGGCGTTTAACATTTCTTGGCTCTCTATGTCTATTCTCGGAAGATTTTGTCCTTCCAGATACATTCCGCTTTCCAACGGAAGCGGATCTGGGACCTCGTACAGCCGTTTGTAATAATCCTGCAAGATTCTGTTTATTTGGGCATCTTTATTTTCTAAAATTCCATCAGCCGAATATAGTGCATTTATTTTTTGGGATCCTTGCTTGGGTTTTGCTAATCTAGCCAGCATCTTACCTCCTCTGTTAGCATATTTATATAGTTTATATCTATAAGAACCATAGTTGTGTTGGGCCTTTCTATGCAGTCTCTCGTTAAGGGTTTGCTGCAGTTCTAAAAGTTGGGCTTTTAACATGACAGTATGTTGGCGTCCATATTCCCGCCGTACCCTTGTTATTTCTTTCTCAAGCCAGATCTGTTCCTTCTCCCTTGTCTTTTTTTGATGGCTCGTGTATGCGATTATCTCTCCCCTTAGTACTGCCTTTGCCGTGTCCCAATAAAGTATAGGGGTTGTTGCGTGTGCCTGATTGGTGTCTTGAAACTGCTTATATTTTTTCATTATAAAGTCTCGGAATCCCTGATCTTTGTATAACCAAATAGGGAACCTCCACTGGAATTGTCTAGCCTCTCTCTCCATGGGTTCCCATACGGTCATTACCATCGCATGATCCGATATTTTAATGGGGCCTATTTCTGTTCTCTTTATTTTAGTAAACATTGAGCGTGATATAAATATGTAATCAATCCTCGACATGGTGGCATGTGCACGAGACAAGTGAGTATAGTCACGTTCCACGGGATGCAGTGTTCGCCACACATCCACCAGGTCCAGAACCTCACTCAACACATCCAGCCCTCTTGATTCTATCCTCGCTCCTCTTCTTCCCCCCTGTGATCTATCCAGTGTGGGATCCATTACTGCATTAAAATCTCCTCCAGCTAGTATGGGTATTCCTTCAAAACTTGTTAAATGATTTAAAAGTTGTTTATAGAAAGCTTTGTTATATGTGTTAGGAGCATATACATTACACACAACCACTGGTTGACGTTCTACAGTTAAATGTACTATTACAAATCTTCCCGCATCATCAGCTATTACTTTGTGTGTTGTTATTTGCATCCCTTTCTTGATTAGAATTATGACTCCCGCTTTTTTTGCTTGCGCTGGGGATTCATAATATGAACCCACCCACCAACGGCATAATTTCTCATGTTCCTTTGCATTTAAATGCGTTTCTTGTAACAATGCTATTGATACCTTTTGCCTATGAAGTGCTTGTAGTATCTTCTGCCTTTTTATCGGCGAAGAAATACCTCCCACATTCCACGTCACTACTTTAAGAGCCATTAAGTGACACCGTAGGTTAGTGGTAATATTACTTTGGTTCCTCCTCTGAGTGAGTGGGGAGGGCATCCCAGCCTATACCCCCCCCCCCTCCTGTAGTTGGTCCTGTTTCCACATGGGTGCTCATCTCTTGTTTCACCTACCGTATCACCCCAATTCCCCTTCTCTTCTATAACTATGAAGGTTTTATTCCTCATTGTCCTTCCCCCCCTCCCTTCCCCTCCCTCCCCCCTACTACCCAACTTCCCCATATTCTTATTAGCACCTATAGTGCTCTACTTCCGTGCTCCGACCAGGAATCTCTCTAATCCTATCCTTGCTTGTATGTTTTTTAACCCCTCCCCCCTCATTATACCTTATTAACTTTACAAACGATATCAACAACTTCAAAATGTTATAACTCTTCATCAATTAGTTACTGGTCTCCTCACCACTACTGCTCTTCCTCTTACTGTATTACCAGTCACTTTTTATTATCCAACACCTTATTCAGGTTTTGCTTGATGTCCTCGACCTTTCTTCTTCCAGCCGGTCTACAAATACTTGAGCAGCTTCCACCGTGTCACAAAATCTGACTGATCCATTATGCTGGATTCTCAATTTTGCTGGATACAATAGACTGAACCTTATCTGCATTTTATGCAGTCGTCCACAAATTTGCGAGTATTGCTTTCGCTGGAGGGAAACTTTGGTAGAATAGTCCTGAAAGCACAGTATCTTATGTCCATCCACCTCCAGCCTCCCTCCTTTCCGTAAAGCTATTAACACATCCATCTTATGTTGATAATGTAACATTCGCAATATGACCACTCTTGGCTTTGTGTTAGTCTCTTTTCTTGGACCCAAACGGTGTGCACGTTCTATCTTAATTGGTCCCGCGGTACTTTGGTTAGTCAGAATCTTGGTGAGCCATGGCTCCAAAAAGTCTCTCAGTTCCACCTCTGGTATTGATTCTGGTATACCCACCAGCCGAAGATTGTTCCTTCGAGATCGATTCTCCAAATCGTCCACTTTATCTTCCAAGGTTGACACCATTGCTTGTAGATGCTCGATGGATTTTGATGCCTCCTGCGAGGAAGTTTCTACCTCCCCCAGTCTCTGTTGAACCTCCTGGAACTCATTTGTAAACGTGGTAAATCTTTGATCCATTCCGTCAAGCTTGTCAATTATTTGCTGTAATTTGTTGTTCATGGTTTCCTCCACCGCCATTTTCACTTCCGTGACAATTTCCGTGGCCCAGACAGAGCTCACTGATGGTGACGGTGGGGAATTTTTGTCCGCCATCTTGGCACCCCCGTTCTTGCTCTTCTCCGGCTCTTTTCTAGAGCTTCTGGTCGCCATACAGCAATACCCAGAACTGTTACAGTCTATTTAACTGATTTAATGTTATTCTTTGTCCCAGTTTCTCAGCTGCAGTAGATTAGTTTGATTTATTTTGTGTTGGTTGCTGTTATTAGTATTATTCTCTGTCTCTGTGCTAAGTATGCCTTTGTCTCTTTATTCTTCGATTGGCATATTTCCATTCACAATAATTAATGCTGTATTCCTTGCTCTTGCCTCCCCGTGCTTCTCTGCTCCTTATCTCCCCGCCATTTTCTCCATCGTGCACGTTACTTTGCCCTCTGCTCCTCTAGCCCCATGCTCTTGTCCGTCCTCCGCCTCACCTGCAGCTGGCTGCACTTGTCTGCGATTCCGATCACCCGTTCCTGGGCACAACAGCAAGACCTTTTGTCTTTTATTCTTCCAAGTCCCCCGCCTGCATCGGGTCCGCTTTTCCGTTCCCTGCTTCTCATTAGCCGTCTCCGATCTCGGCTCCACGTGGCTGCAGTCGGGTGCGCGATCGCCGTTTTTTCCACCGCGCCGCCTTTACCAAGCGGCTTCGCGGTTCTCAATTAAGTGCATGGGGCTCTCCTCCATAATATCCGGCCCACTTTGTCTTGTTCAGGGGGTTTGGCTGTTCTTATCAAAAGGATTCCTGGTCGTTGCTTGCAGGAGCTCACCTTACAGCGGCCATCTTGGCTCGCAGCTCCACCGGAAGTTCTACAATCATTATAATCTTAAACACTACTCCTCCCAGAACAAACTTGTAACAATGCATAACTGGACACAACTTAATATTAAACTTAAACTTTGTTTCATATATGAGGGCAATAATTGGAGATGACAAATTGAATCCTAGTATAATATGCCATACTTTGTATTGTTATTTGAATGTTTTTACTGCTGTAATTGCCTATTGCTCATGTTTGATCTATTCTTACTGTACACTGCCTTGAGTGAATTCCTTCAAAAAGGCGGTAAATAAATCCTAATAAATAAATAGTAATAAGACTAACATGATACAATATCAAACATGTATACAGAAATATAATTATTTATTTATTAGGATTTATTTACCGCCTTTTTGAAAGAATTCACTCAAGGCAGTGTACAGTAAGAATAGATCAAACATGAGCAATAGACAATTAGACAATTACAGCAGTAAAAGATATTCAAATAACAATACAAAGTATAGCATAGTATACTATACTACCTACAATGTCAACACAATACGTAATAGAACATTTTCATTGACAGTGTAGGGAATAAGCAAAGATGGAACATATAGATAGGTAAGAGAATAAGAGGATTTAGAAAATAAGGTGGCTAATTTAAAGAAAGTTGTACATGAGGTCAGAGAGATGTTTAAATCTTATCTCACCTAGGGTAGGAGTGGATAAACATGTCCTTCTGCAGTATGTGCAGGACGTGTCACTCCTTGTGTGTGTGAGTGAGACTAACAAGTTAGTTACTTCTTCCGTTAAAGTCCTGGTTGAAGTAGAGATAGTCTTGTGTTACACGGAGCCTTTCAGGAAGTACTACTACTACTACTTAGCATTTCTATAGCGCTGTACATTCCAGAGTGTGGGGGCCACTCCGGAGAAGGCTCATTTGTGGGTATCACATCGTGTAATGTGAAATATCATCAGAATACAAATTATACTATAATAGGCAGCATGTAACAGATATGATACTCACAATGTCAGCACACCACAAGTAGAAAAAAAATGTAATAGGCGGGAGGATTGCAAAAAATTACAAAAGGACCTTACAAGACTGAGAGACTGGGCGTCTAAATGGCTGATGATGTTTAATGTGAGCAAGTGCAAAGTGATGCATGCGGGAAAGAGGAACCCGAAGTATAGCTACTTCATGCAAGGTTCCACATTAGGAGTCACGGACCAAGAAAGAGATCTAGGTGTCATCGTTGATGATACGTTGAAACCTTCTGCTCAGTGTGCTGCTGCGGCTAAGAAAGCAAATAGAATGTTAGGTATTATTAGGAAAGGAATGGAAAACAAAAATGAAGATGTTATAATGCCTTAGTATTGCTCCATGGTGCGACCGCACCTCGAATATTGTGTTCAATTCTGGTCGCCGTATCTCAAAAAAGATATAGTGGAATTAGAAAAGGTGCAGAGAAGGGCGCCGAAAATGATAAAGGGGATGGGACGACTTCCCTATGAGGAAAGGCTAAAGCGGCTAGGGCTCTTCAGCTTGGAGAAAAGGCGGCTGAGGGGAGATATGATAGAGGTCTATAAAATAATGAGTGGAGTTGAACGGGTAGATGTGAAACATCTGTTCACGCTTTCCAAAAGTACTAGGACAAGGGGGCATGTGATGAAGCTACAATGGAGTAAATTTAAAACGAATCGGAGAAAAAGTTTCTTCTCTCAACGTGTAATTAAACTCTGGAATTCGTTGCCAGAGAATTTGGTAAAGGCGGTCAGCTTAGCGGAGTTTAAAAAAGGTTTGGATGGCTTCCTAAAGGAAAAGTCCATAGACCGTTATTAAACGGACTTGGGGAAAATCCACTATTTCTGGGCTAAGCAGTATAAAATGTTTTGTACTTTTTTGGGATCTTGCCAGGTATTTGTGACTTGGATTGGCAACTGTTGGAAACAGGATGCTGGGCTTGATGGACCTTTGGTCTTTCCCAGTATGGCAATACTTATGTACTTATTAGAATGTTCAAATAACAGATGATGCTAATGCTGGTCGTACAATACAATTGCATATCTTAATAGGTAGCTGAGGGGGCAAGTGTATTAGAGATATATAGGGATCATTCTACTAAGCTGTGGGAAAAAGGGCCCTATGGTAGCAGCAGGGGTCCTTTTTCCTGCAGTGGGTAAAAGACCCCCCCCCCCTCCAAAAACTAGCCATGCAGTAAGATAACACTTACTGCATGACCATGTAGTAGGGAGAATTTACCACCACCCATTGAGGTAGGGGTAAATTTTTTTTTTAATTTCCATTTTGCTCACACCTTTTTCAGTAGTAGCTCAAGGTGAGTTACATTCAAGTACTCTGGATATTTCTCTGTCCCAGGAGGGCTCACAATCTAGTTTGTACCTGAGGCAATGGAGGGTTAAGTGACTTGCCCAAGATCACAAGGAGCAGCAGTGGGATTTGAACCAGCCACCTATGGATTGCAAGACTGGTGCTCTAACCACTAGGCCACTCCTCTACTCCATGTAATGGCTCCTGTGGTAACCCAGCAGTAACTGGGCATTGAATACCGCAAGGTTAGTGCTGTGCTAGACAAAACAAAATTCCCAGGAGCGCTGGAAATGCTGCAGTCTCAACCCGAACCTGTAAGCCTGCGTTGGGCTTACTTCCGCTTTGTAAAAGGGCCCCATAGAGAGGACAAGATGGGTAGTATAGAGTCATTGGGATAAAAAGATGGTTGGTTAAACTGAAGAAAAAATGAAGGCCTAGATTCAGTAAAGGGTGCTGAAAATTTGCGATAAAGCTACAATGTAGTAAATGTAAAACGAATCGGAGAAAAGTTTTCTTCACTCAACGTGTAATTAAACTCTGGAATTCGTTGCCGGAGAATGTGGTAAAGGCAGTTAGCTTAGCGGAGTTTAAAAAAGGTTTGGACGGCTTCCTAAAGGAAAAGTCCATAGACCATTATTAAATGGACTTGGGGAAAATCCACTATTTCTGGGATAAGCAGTATAGAATGTTTTGTACTTTTTTGGGATCTTGCCAGGTATTTGTGACCTGGATTGGCCACTGTTGGAAACAGGATGCTGGGCTTGATGGACCTTTGGTCTTTCCCAGTATGACAATACTTATGTACTTATGCACATCTTTAGTGAACGCCCCTGATGCCCCTTCCATGGCCACACCCCCTTTTGAATTGCAGACGGACAGATTTTATATATGGCACTTTAAAAATCCACATGGAAAACATTTATGCCTAAGAGTATTCTATAAGCAGAACCTAGATTTAGAAACTGTAAATAGAATATGCTTAGTTGATATCCTAACACCTAAAACGACGTGCCTCCATTTGCACTAACAAAAATGTGGCGTAAATCCAGGCATGTAGATTTAGGCGCAGAGGGCCATATTCTATAACAATGCTCATAAGTTTTAAAACTCCCACAAAACACCCATTTCCCCGCCTGTAACCACGCTCCTTTTTGCTTGCACGCATTAAAATTTAGGCACAGTGCGTTACAGAATACTCTTAGGGGCATGTTTACTAAGGGGCATTAGCATTTTTAATGTGCCTGTAAATTTAACACACCTATACATTTCTATGGGCGTGTTAGTGTTTAACGCGTGTAAACCACTTACATGCGTTAAAAACACTAACACGCCCATAGCGCCACTTAGTAAACATAGGGAGTTGTGTGTGTAAAATTCTAATTATTGCTAATTAGTGCTCATTGTTGCTTAAGTGTTGTTAAAAATGCTGATTGGCTTGTTAAGCCAATTAAGTTACGTGCATAGTAGTTATGGAATACGCCTGGACTTTGGCATGGAATGCTAGGCGCACTATATAAAATCCAGGGTAAGGGACTCAGTTACTAAACCATGCTAGTGATTCACAGCGTGGTAAATGCGCCACAGCCCATTTATTTTGAATGGGCTGTGTTGCATTTGCCACACGGGAATTGCTAGTGTGGTTTAGTAAAAGATTTATGCATGGATCTTTACAGAATTGTGCTTAGCAAGAAGCTTATTTGGAGCCATCTGCAATTAATTGGCTATTAGCAGCCAATTGTTGCTAGTTAGCAGCTTGCTACTCAATTAAGAAACATGTGCAACTTGAGTGTACAATTTTGTGTGCATATATAAAATCCAGGGGTATATATAAGTTGAATAAGATATTTATTTATTAGGATTTAGTTACCACATTTTTGAAGGAATTAACTCGAGGTGGTGTACAAGTAAGAAATAGATCACACATGAGCAATAGGCAGTTACAGCAGTAAAAATATTCAAATAACAATACAAAGTATGGCATAGAATGCTACTTACAATGTCAACACAATACGTAATAGAATATTTTAATTGATAATGAAGGGTAAAGCAAAGATGTAACATATAGATGGGTAAGAGAGTAAGAAGAGTTAAAAAGGAAGGTGACTGATTTAAAGAAAGTTGTACATGAGGTCAGAGAGATGGTTAAATATTATCTCAGCTAGGGAAGGAGTGGATAAACGTGTCGTGCTGCAGTATGCGCAGTCACTCCTTGTGTGTGTGAATGAGACTAACAAGTTAGTTACTTCTCCCATGAAAGGCCTGGTTGAAGTTTGTGCTGCATGCAGGTTCAGGTGAGTAGATAGCCACCATCCACAGGATTCAATATATGATGCCTTAATTTCTGTGCAGAAATGGAAATATAGGCTATAACAATGCATGTAACTAAATTGGTTAACTAGCTCATCAGCACTAATTGCAATTAAGCGTATTCTGTAATGTGCACATAAATTCTAAGTTGGATAGTTGAAAAGGATCCTAGAGGTCTCAGAAACATTTAGAGGGCTAATTTATTCTTTAAGTCCTCTGACTCATTTTGCCTGACGACCTTGAAAATCAAAAACAGAGCTTTAAATTTGGACCTAGAAACGTACCCGGTAGCTAGTGCAGTTTTTGCAGGAAGGTTGAGATATGGTCACCCAGCTTTCAGTTGTGCTGTCACATTCTGAGTTAGTTGGAGTGGTGCAAACAGTTTTTGTTTGACCAATATACAGGTGTTACAATAGGTAAGCTGTTGTTATGACATGGACCACTGTGGCCAGACTCATCGTTTCAATTTAACCAGGTAAATGGGCTATTTGAAAATCGCTGCACCCTCTCTGCAGGTATGCAGTAATGGTCTTTTGAGTCTGAAGCTGCTCTTTGCCTCTCCCTGAAAGCTGCTGTCTTAGGAGACTGTCAACTTTGCCTAAGGATTAAGCCAACCTTGACTATAGGTTTGTAAGGAAGGAGCCAGTTACAGGAGGTGTGTTGTAAGAGTCACAGACTGGCTCATTCCTTCCATGTTATTTCCCCCTTATCCTGTAGGGCTGTGAAATATATACCTGGCACAAAAAGGCAGTGTGATATAAAATTCTCAGCGCCCTTCCTCGTGCAGATTCAGAATAAACAAAACAAAACCATAATGTGAGAATACTGTGTAACTAAATGCTGTGCATTTCAAGAGTTCGGTCTTACAGATGGGGGGGGGGGGGGGGGTATAGAGCTTACTGTCTACATAGACCTCTACCTGGCCCAATAGCTAGGGGTATAGAACTTACTTCCTATATAGACCTCTGCTTGGCCTGATAGCTAGGGTGTAAGAATATAAGAATAGCCATACTGGGTCAGACCAATGGTCCATCTATCCTAGGGTTACCATATGTCTGGATTTACCTGGACATGTCCTCTGTTTGAGGGCATGTCCGGGCAGCCGGACGGGTTTTGCCAATCTGCCCATTTGTCTGGATTTCTGGACAAACGAGCAGATTGCTAGCCTCCCCTCCCCTTACTAGTGCCCTGGTGGTCTAGTGACCTCTTCTGCCTTCGGGAGAGGAAAGAGCCCCCTCTTTCCTGCACGGAGCACTGCCCTGCATGCATCCCTCCTGTTGCTGATCCTTGGCGCTGATTCAAAATGGCCACCGAGAGTTTAAATGACCTCGCGAGACTTCAACTCTTGGCGGCCATTTTGACTCTGCGCCAAGGATCAGCAACAGGAAGGATGTATGCAGGGCAGGGCTCTTTCCTGCCCCGAAAAGGTCACTAGACCACCAGGGCAGTAGTAAGGTAAGGGGAGTGATGGGGAGGGGGGGCAACGGGGTATGTGACGGGGGGAGGGGAAAATGTGGCGGGGCGGGATGTGAAAGGGGGGCGGGGTGTGGTGGGGGCAGGGCATGTGTCCTTTTTGGGGGACAAAATATGGTAACCCTAATCTATCCCCTGTTTCCAATAGTGGCCAATCCAGGTCACAAGTACCTGGCAGAAGGCCAACTAGTATCAGCATTCCATGCTACCAATCCCTGGGCAAGCAATGGCTTACTGTCTATATAGACCTCTGCTTGGCCCAATAGATGAGTGTTGTGATGAGGCTTCTCCTAGCAAGAGACTACAGATGTAAACAAAAAATCACCTCTCAGCTATAAAAAGTAAATAGAAAAGTCCACATAACAGAGTACTTTCCGCTCTCCAGGGTCAGTATTTTTGATTCCCTTTTATTCATGGTGGAATAGGAACATAGTCAAGGCATCAAAAATTGATGGCTACATACACCACTTTGACAGTATTTTCTTTTTCTTTGTATAGAACCCAAAAATAAAAAGCCCACCAAGGACTACAGGAGCTTTATGCAAATGAGCACCTCCGTAGCAGTTCCTTTTACTGACCTTAATGTCTCTTCCTTTTCCTGAAATAGAGTTTATCAAAACTTAAAGAATGTTCCCAAATTACCTGCTTCCCAGTCTCATTCCATGAAAATGCTGGTGCAAATGAAACTACTCAGCACCCAAAATATCTATTTCATATCATCTGTTTGGCCCCTCATAAGCCTAGGGCTCAAACAGCTAGCAGATCTCTCACACAATCGCTCGCTCGTAATAGAGAAGGCCTGATCTCTATTAGGCCCTCCCCTCATCTGCTAGCAGAAACTTACTTACAAAGCAAGCAGCTGGATTAACTAAAAACTTCTCAGTTGTCCAGGAGCAATACAGGGACCCAATTGTGGGATACAATGCACAAGGCTTTCAGGGGTCAGTTTTCTATTTTAATTTCTTCACATTCTTAAGGTGTTATATAGTGACTGGGCTCCTTCCTTGCTTCATCTGGAGTATTAGTGGCTCCCACTTCTATGGGCTAAGGAAAATGCTCCTTCTCTTCCCCCTCCCAAGTTCTAGGAGTTTTAAAGCCCTCCCCCTTATTAGGCGGTTCCCGCCTAACCAGGATCTTTCCTGAACCTTCTTCACCATTCCTTGGGTACCTAGCAACCTTTTACTACAAGTCCCTGGGCAGCCTCTGTTGGCTGTAAGTTTACTTGCAGTTGGTTTTCTTATGCAGTCTTTATTCCATAAAGGGGTAGGACAGTATTGAGCTTGAGGTGGCAGGGCCCTTACAGCTCCTCTTCCTTCTCCCTCACAGTGCATAGAGCATACTGTCTATATAGACTTTTGTATGGTCTGATAGGGTACATAGAAATTATTGTCTATATAGAGCTCTGCCCAGCCCAGTGGATACAGTGTATAGGGCTTCCTATCTATATAGATGGGGTATATACCTCTGCCTGGTCTAAGGGTGTACAGAAATTATTGTCTATATAGACTTCTGCCCGGCCCAGTGGATAGGGTACATAGAGCTTACTGTCTATATAGACCTCTGTTTAGCACAACAGATAGAGTATATAGAGTTTACGATCTATATAAACCTCTACTTGGTCCAAAGTCAGTATATATGAAAAGTCAGATTTCTCCATTGTGCCAGAAAGGGTTTACAAGAAGATTATCATCAGAAATTGTCAATATCTCAGGGTCTTTTGTTAAGATTTACTTGTCATTAGAACTGCTGCAACATGTCTGGCTACAGCAGATTCTAATTTTATTGTGCTCACATTTTTCATGTCTATAAAGTCCTTGAATCCTTTAATGAAGCAGTGACATATTTATGCAGTAACACCGATATGTGAAATTCTGTAGGTCCTGATGTTCACCCTGTAGCTTGATCAGTGCACTACCAAGTGAAACACCTGGATTTGCTTCCCAAAACCAGACTTGTTCTCATCCACTTACTACTACTACTTATCATTTCTAAAGCACTACTAGACGTACGCAGCGCTGTACACTTGAACATGAAGAGACAGTCCCTGCTCGACAGAGCTTACAATCTAATTAGGACAAACAAACAGAACAAATAAGGAATAAGGACAAAGAGTAGCAAAATTCCGTGCAGAATCCTAAAGAGTAGCAAGATTCTGGAATCCCATAGTAGCAAGATTCCGTGCATAATCCCAAAGAGTAGCAAGATTCCGGAATCCCAAGACTACTACTACTACTTATCATTTCTAAAGCGCTACTAGACGTACGCAGCGCTGTACACTTGAACATGAAGAGACAGTCCCTGCTCGACAGAGCTTACAATCTAATAAGGGTTCTGAACAAGTGAACAAGGGTTAGGAGTTAAAAGCAGTGTTAAAAAAAAGCCAGACTGGGAAGCCTGCGGAGGAAGCATCCACAGGTGGGGAAGGGAGTCCCAGCTATAGCAAGAGAACATCACACACTGGCCAGACCTGAGGTGCACATTTGTCAGGTTCCAGAAGGTGCAGCTGGTCAATGATTACCACTACTAGCAAAGAGTGGCTGGGGCAGAGCAAGGGATGGAAGGGGTTAAGGTACAGAGTGAAGGCACAGGAGAATGTACAATTGGGAAACTCCTTTGAGAGTTGCAAAATGTGGACTCAAAGGTCAGTGCCCAGTTAAAGCCATTTCCAACTGAACTGGAGACTGACAAATTAAAAACAAAACAAACAATACCCCCCTCCCCCTGTGGACCGTGGGTAAATGACCTGGTGGTACCACATTTCCCTCTCAGTACAGCATGACATTACCCCCCCCCCCCCTCCAAAACAAAACAAAACAGCAGGAAACACTGAGCACTGTCAAATATATTTACTGGCAATAGATGGCAGTATAGTATTTTTAAAGATGTTAAGAGGCTCATTTCCAAGCACATAAACTTACAAAGTTACCTAGGGCCTCTTTTGCTAAACCACGCTAGCGATTCCTGCAAGGCAAATGCGAGGCAGCCCATTTTGGGTTATGTCACATTTGCCACACTGTGAATCACTAGTGTGGTTTAGTAAAAAGAGGCCCTATGTAACTTTTAAAGTTTATGTGCTTGGAAAATGAGCCTCCACAGCTCTGAACTGTAGCACCATTTTGATTCTAAGTATCAGTCGATGTGGCTCACACCTTTTCTCAGTATTTCAGGACGTATAACATTCAGGTACTCTAATTATTTCCCTATCCCCAGAGGTCTTCGCAGTCTTGTAGCTGAGGCAATAAAGAGTTAAGTGGCTTGCTGAGAGGGACAAGGGACCAGCAGTAGGATTTGAACCCTGGCTTCCCTGGTTCTTGCCCGTGCTGCTTTAAAGATTAGGCTACTCCTTCAAGCTAAGCAGAGATCACTGGAGGAGTGCTCAGGGAAGGGGTCTGATATGAAGCTAGTATGGTAAGACTTAGCATAAATAAAAGCTTGATTAACGCTCACTCATTTTCATCTCTGCATGTACTATGGTAAATATTGTCATTGCGTATAAACCAAACAAGTACACATGGGTCATTCCATCGCAACACTGTCACTCCCGGTTTAAGTAATGACAGAATATGGCTGTTATCAGCCAATATGTAGGATACAATGGAAAACTAACTGAACACTTTTTAAAGTGAAAACACATTTCAATAAATATTTATGACTCTATTTCCAAGAAATTCTATGGAAAAAAATCTCTTTATGTGGTAGAAAAATACCCTAACCCTGAGGAAAGGGTATTAGTTCCCGACTGCTAGTTCAGGAATGTATTTTTTCTTATAAAAAGCTTTTCTTTTCTTTTTTTTTTCTCCTAGTCTTTATTTATGTGCATTCAACTGGACTAACACAACAACCACACTATATTTTTCCTATTATCAGAAATCTTTCATAAATTAATGGACAAAAGCTAGAATAGAACTGATATGAGATATGAGAATTATTTAGTGAGGACAACGAAGTCACAAACCAATGAGAACATACCTAAGCAGAATTCTTGGGCAAAACTAAATGGAGCCATTCTGGGTGAGGAGGAACCTTTTATATGAGGAAAACGAACCAAAGGAAGAGAAAGAGAGAAATGTAAATGAGATCACAAATGAAAATGCAGAGGGAAGCAGGGAAGACAGGCAGGAGAAGAAAGGCCTAAATAGTGGAGAAACTTAGCTAAGGTAGTAAAGCAAGGAGAAAAACATATTGGGCCATATTCTATCAATCAGGGGTGTCCAACCTCGGCCCTCACCAGGTCAGGGTTTCAGGATTTCTATAATGAATATCAATAGAAATTAAACAAAATAAAACATGGAAAAGAAAATTACATGATACCTTTTTTATTGGACATAACTTAATACATTTCTTGATTAGCTTTCGAAGGTTGCCCTTCTTCCTCAGATCGGAAATAAGCAAATGTGCTAGCTGACAGTGTATATAAGTGAAAACATTCAAGCATTACTATGACAGTCTGACAGGGTGGGAGGAGGCCTCCCACCCTGTCAGACTGTCATAGTAATGCTTGAATGTTTTCACTTATATACACTGTCAGCTAGCACATTTGCTTATTTCCGATCTGAGGAAGAAGGGCAACCTTTGAAAGCTAATCAAGAAATGTATTAAGTTATGTCCAATAAAAAAGGTATCATCTTATTTTCTTTTCCATGTTTTATTTTGTTTGATTTCTATTGATAACCTTAAGAGTGGACTAACACGGCTACCACACTCCTCTACTTATAATGAATATGTATGAGATCTCTTTGTATACAAAGGAGACAGTGCATGAAAATGGATCTCATGCATATTCATTGGGAAAATCCTGAAAACCTGACTGGATTGTGGCCCTTGAGGATCGAGATTGGACACCTGCTATAAATGGTGCCAAAAATTCGGTGCTGATAACAATTGGTGCTCAATGCTGTTCTGTAAAAGGGCACTTTGTGATAAGCACTTTATGGCAGTGTTTCCCAAGTTGGTCCTGGAGTACCCCCTTGGAGGCAGAGTATGCAAATCAGTCTCCTGTATATTAATTGTGGATATCCTGAAAACCTGACTGGCAAGGAGGTACTCCAGGACCGGCTTGGGAAACACTGCTCTATAGAATACTCAACTTTAGGCAGGAGGGACTTACACCAGCTGAAGCCTGCCGTAAATCCTGCCACACAAATTGGGTTCAGATCCCCACTATTCTGTAACACTGTACACATTTTTTGTGAAGGCCCCTGACCCACTCATATCCCTCCCATGGCCACACCCCCTTTTGAATTGCACAAAATCCAATTTAGATGCCCATTGTTACAGAATAGCACATAAGCCAGCTTGGTGCACACATCATAATTTATTTATTTGTTGCATTTATATCCCACATTATCCCACCTATTTGCAGGCTCAATGTGGCTTACATTGTACCGTAATGGCGATCGCCAATTCCAGATCAAGAAATACATAGTGGTATTAAAGTTCGTATATGATAAAGTAAATTAAGCCGTCAAGTGTACAAGTTTTTTTCCGTGGAAGAAATCAAGTAGTATTGCGTTAAAGTTCAGTAGTTGACAGTGTAGGTGAAGTAGTCAAGTATTGAAAAGTTAATTTTGTCTATTTCTAGTATCGGTTTCCTTGTCTGGTATTTAGGATAGATCAAATGTGGTATGCCTTTTCGAACATGTTGGTTTTTAGTAATTTTTGGAATTTTGTTAGGTCATGCATTGATTTGATGGCGTTTGGAAGTGCATTCCATAGTTGCCTGCTTATGTATGAGAAGCTGGATGAATATGTTGATTTGTATTTTAGTCCTTTGGAACTAGGGTAGTGGAGGTTCAGGAATGTTCGTGCTGACCTTTTTGTATTCCTGGTTGGTAAGTCTATGAGGTCTGTCATGTAGATTGGAGCTTCGTCGTGAATAATTCTGTGTACCAGTGTCGATTAAGTGCTTGTTAGTTCCAATAGTTAAATCATTGGAGCTCATTAACTCACTATTTTGGTCTCCGATCTGGGGTTGCAGCCAAATTCGGGTGACCTTTATAAAATCTGAGATATTTTGTGTATTCCTTAATGAAAGGAGAAATGCAGGGTGAGACTACAAGAATGACAGAAGGGGAGTGTCTATTAGATTGTAAGCTCTTTGAGCAGGGACTGTCTCTCTTTGTTAAATTGTACAGCGCTGCGTAACCCTAGTAGCGCTCTAGAAATGTTAAGTAGTAGTAGGAGTAAAGTGTACATAGGAATTAAAAAAAAAAAACAACTCAGAAATACTCATCAATATTGTAACGACAGTCACAGGGACCATTTATTAGTGACAGGAGCACAAAACAGAAAGGAGGTGACTCTCATTCATTCACACAAAAGCAAGTCTAGAGGGGACCAGGTAACTTGAAGGTAGACAAGAAAAGATAGCAGCCAGGATATGTCCTAGGATAAGAAGCTATTTCAATCACTTGCTAGGGACAGGAGTGGCTCGGGAAGACTGGAGAAAGGCAGTTCAAAGAAGTAAGTACAGGGAGGGAACTGGGACTGGCAGCTACAGGCTTGACCTTGGTGTTGGGAAAACAAACAGAACTGTAAGTGCAGCTGTTCACATGATCCAAGGCAGTGGGGATTCACTAGAAGGAGCCAGTTCATCCCAAACACCCTGGGACTGGCCACTGTACTTCAGTTTCAGTAAGATTCCCTTTAATACTGTTGTACACAAGAGACCTGTAAACAAGAGAGAAAGCTGGGCTAGAAGACTCGAACAGGCTGAGGGTCCGACGCTCAAAGCCAGGCGCAAAACCCCATGTATCAACAGCACAGAAACGTAGTTGATGCTCAAAAGAAATATTATGCAAATGATTTGCGTGCTTAATTTGCACTAAGAAATGAAAAGTAAGGGGAGGACCGTGCCTGACACATGTGCAGAAAGTTTTTATGATAAGTACGGCTCTTCAGCGCATGCCCAGACAAACATGGAAATACAAGCACATATCAGCGCTCTTCTGCGATTTTAAATTTGAGCCTATCAAGTACAATTTTTGAAAGGCTCATATTTAAGCACAGAAAAACAGGCACCAATGTGTGTTTTGCTCGGACTTGCACACATGCATGTTTCTCACTATCAGCACTTAACAGTTGTATGGGCTTCCTTCCACTTGCAAAAGAAATTGACAGGAAATCTAGGACTAGGAGGTATGCGATCAAGCTACAAAGTAGTAAATTTAATGTGAACCGGAGAAAATTGTTTCTTCACTCAACGTGTAATTAAACTCTGGAATTTGTTGCCAGAGAATGTGGTAAAGACGGTTAGCTTAGCGGGGCTTAAAAAAAAGGTCTGGACGGCTTCCTATAGGAAAAGTCCATAGACTATTATTAAATTGACTTGGGGAAAATCCACTGCTTATTTCTGGGATAAGCAGCATAAAATGTACTGAATTTTTTCAGGATCTTACCAGGTATTTGTAACCTGGATTGGCCACTATTGGAAACAGGATGCTGGGCTTGATGGACCTTTGGTCTGTCCCATGGCAATACTTATGTACTTATCTCCTGAAAACTTTCTACGCTGCCCCTGACCTGGCATTAGAACCATCATTTCCTTCTGTGCAGTGCTTTCATTTGTGCATTGGGAAGGAACACATACTGACCTCATTAACATCCATTGATATTTGCAGCCATCTTTAAACACTGGCGCCCAAACCCTCTTAGTTTTGAGCATCTACCCCTTAGTCTGTACAAAAAAATATATTCAACGGGGAAAAGGATACGAAAGGACCTCTGTATAAATCATCAGTCAGCTAGAGCAGCTAGTATGTTCACTTCTAGAGGTTGCGTCTGTAGCACTGCTCTTCATCGTAAGGCCGTAGAGCCAGTGGTGGCTCCACTCAGTGATTCCTTTCTTCACTTGGTCCACACAAGCTCCCTCCATCTTCTCCTGAGACTTGCAACCAGTTTTGTCTCTGGAGTGCTGTTCTGTACTGCCTTCTTCTGGAACTATATGTCTCTCGGTGAGTTTGAGTGTTTGCACTCTTGGGTAATCTTGCATGACTATGAGAACAGTGCAGGAGTTATGGCGCTATGCAGTCCTGCCTGCAGGAAAACTAGACATCTGTTCCGGGAGATCCATCAGCAGCAAACCTCTGGAGAAGATAAGGTGGATTAAGGGGGGGAGGGGGAGAGCTGATTGACAGGGTGAGAAGAGATGGGATGAAGACAGAATGGTAGAGGTTGACTGGAAGGAGAGGTGAGTGAGGGTTTAAACTGGCTTAGATGGGGTTGGAGGAGATGAGTTAGGAGAAGTGTGAGGGGGGAGATAAGCTGAGGGGGAGAGAGACTGTGAGGAGACAGGCTGAAGGAAAGAGATAGTGTTGGGGAACAGATTTGTTACTCCAAGGGGGAGATGTGTAGAATTCCAGTGCTATTCCTTACAGTGTCGGAAAATACCATCTCTCACAATGAGAAACAAATAGCGACCAATGCTCAACACTAACTGTTGAGCATTGGTCGGTAAAGGGGTCTGAATGCTCCTGGCGCATGCCCACAACAGCTGTGCAGTAGGCACAGGCAGGGCACCACCATTTTGAAGAGGGCGGGCACAGAAGCAGGAGGGAGTAGGCATCCTTCCTGCCTCCTACCAAAGGTATGTGGAGGGTGGTGTTCCACTAGACCTCCAGGGCCAATAGTGACTAGGGGGGTTGGGCTTAGCCTGGCTTAGCTGGGGGACGACTGGACCACCGGGCAGTTTCTTTTTTTTTGGGGGGGGGGAGCTGGATGGGTCCACGGATTTACCAGGGATTTGTTTTTAGGTTGGGGGTTGGGAGGGGTCCACTGGATCATCGGGGATTATTTTTGGTTGGGGAGGCTTAGGCTCAGGGAAGAGTTTGGGGGGGAAGGTGCGCTGTTTTGACTTTCCTGTCAGTGCCTGAGCTAATCAACGCTCAGGCACTGACAGGAAAGTTAGCACAGGACCCTAATGACAGCTGAGAGCTTGCCAGCATTTTCCAGTCAATATGGCAGGGGTTTTTTGTGAGCTGGTTTTCTGTGCATTGGAGGGAATCTGCTAATGAGCTCGTTAGCTTAGGACTTTCAGTCACTGCTTCTGTGTACTGCAAAGCAGTGTCTAAAAGCCTCTGTACATTACCCGCAAAACAATGTTTAATATAGACTGGCTAAAACCAGTCTAAAAGAAACGTTGCATGCTTAGCTTGCTTTGAGCATCTCCCCCAGAGTTTGCTTTTTTGACTAAGCTGGCAGCATCATTACACCTTCTGACTGGCTGCATCATTGGATGGATACTATGTCAGTGATCAGTGATATCAGTCCCAGCTGAAATGTTGTTTTTGCTGCAAAAGTGGCCCCACTTAAAAAACAGAGTACATCACTGCTATGGAGAAATACAAGCAGAGGAGAGGTAACCCAGAGGAGGTCTAGCAGAAAGGTGCTGGGTTTGTAATATGAGTCATATGAAGCCAGACATAAGGCATGGAGGAGTAGCCTAAAGGTTAGAACCTTAGGCTGCAAACCAGTACAAGCACAGTTCAAATCCCAGTGTGGCTTGTAATCTTGTGCAAATCAGTCAACCTTCCATTGCTTCAGGTACCAACAGACTGTAAACTCTCTAGGGACAGAATATCCACTGTACCTGAATGTAACTCCTCACAAAATCCCTTTCTTTCCCCAAACCCTAGAGGGATAGAGAGAATCTGGTAACGACATTCAAACATGCCAATGATATAGGTAAAAGGCAAACATTTTGGGAGATAAACATACTTTTAGATCAAATTATTATGATTTTTGTATTGGTATTGTTTTTGCAGTACTAGCACTTGAAAAGCCCTGAGGCAGGCACAGAAGATTCTTAGAGGTAGGAAAGCAAGGGGTAAAAGTGAAGCTCACATAGGGTCTGAGATGGTGCAGGCAAAATGAGCAAACTAGGGGAGCCTTGTTCTCTTTGACTTTCTTTAAACATCTTTCATAGGTTAGTGTCTAAAATTTATTAGGCAAAAACATTCTCTCTATGAGCCATGTAAGTGATATATTGTCCAGAAATTTACATGAACAAATCAAATCATATTATAAAATGTATAATTGCAAATATTAGGTTGCATATTTGCTATTTAGGGTCTGTGGCTTCAAGGCTCACTTACAGGTACCACATTCTGCAACAATGTTTATGGTAATAGTTAAATTGTTTGCACTTTTAATACTATGCACCGCTTTGACCTCCTTATATATTTGCCATGTATACGATTTTTTAAAATAGTTTGGAAAAGGCCTTAACCGATCAATTGGAAATAAAGAGGAAACGGCTTATGCCCGAGAAATCAAATATTGTAAATATCCTCCACTGTAAGACCTGGCAAAAAAAATCGTTACAGGAAATCAAGTATCCCCAAATTTGTCGCGCTACACCTCTGTTAAGGCAAAACCTGTTTGACACGTTAATTGCATGAAGATAATTAGAAGTGCCAGCTCTGGCTTTTCACGTGGCACAAATCCAAATTAATAGGGATCTCCTCCCTCCAGGGTGGTGGCGTCTGCTCCCAGTTTAAAAAGTCAGCAGTGGGACATCGTACCATGTCTACACTCACATAACGTTGTCTTCTTTTCTCTTCCCCCCTCCCCTTTGTTTTATTCCTGTTGCACAGATTCGGTTGCAGCTTTGCCCTCTGTGCTTGTCCTCGAGCCCCTCCGGGAACCGGAGCTGGGAGGCGGAGCAGCTAAGCCAGCATGAGCGCGCAGGCGCGGAGCCAGCTGGAGAGGAGAGACCGGGAGGGCCGGGGCCAAAGCCAGAACGCTGTGAGCGTACAGCCGAGGAGGCGGCAGCAGCAACAGCACCAGCACCCCCCGGAACCCGCCAAAGAGCACGAAATGCCGGCCACCGAGAAAGATCTGGCCGAGGATGCGCCCTGGAAGAAGATCCAGCAGAACACATTCACCCGTTGGTGCAACGAGCACCTGAAATGCGTGAACAAGCGGATCGGGAACCTGCAGACGGACCTGAGCGACGGGCTGCGGCTGATCGCCCTGCTCGAGGTGCTGAGTCAGAAGAAAATGTACCGCAAGTACCACCAGAGACCCACCTTCCAGCAGATGCAGCTGGAGAACGTGTCGGTGGCGCTGGAGTTCCTGGAGCGGGAGAACATCAAGCTGGTGTCCATCGGTGAGTGTCCCCCTGGGGGGGAGGGGAGGGGGGGGGTTAGGGGAAGGGGGCTTTTATTTAAGTGTTAGCCATGCCCGGCGTTCTGATCGCCAGAGCGACTGCGCTTTGCGCGTTCTCCGGCTTTCTGACCTGAGAAGGGAAGTTTCAGGCTTTACTAGCTCCAGCTTCTCGGAAGATCGGGCTGCCTGCAGCAGATGGATCCTGTCAAAGGAGGCGGAGGAGGGAACTGAAAGGTTTTGGTTTTAGTGCGGTTTTCGCTTTCCGGATTCTCTTGTCGGCCGTTTCCATTCTTAGCCTCACAGCAGCAGGGTGTGGCGAATCAGGAAGTGACAGGCGCTCCATGTGGCTTAGTATTTGAGGGGGGGGGGGGGTACCGGAGCGGGGGTGCAGGGAGTGCGCACCTGTAACTCTGGCCCCGCCCCCCAAATCATGGGTCGGGCATTAGGGTAGAATGTACATGCTGCTGTGCAGTCTTTGTAGTACCTGAAGGTTAAAACGAGACACTTCCAGTATTTTAGGATTGCAACCTTTGTCATAGGAAACAGCTTTTCCAATTGCTGAACAAAGTTAAGAAGGCTTAATGATGACGTTGGGGGTGCTGAAGCGCTTTATGCTCGCAAGCATGAAATCAAGCGTTCAAAAAAGATAAACGGAGTAGTTTTTTTTTCCCAAATTGAAACATACAGAATAGCCGGAAGGGTGGGGCATTTTTGTTTAACATTTGTGCTAAAACTAATGGTGTATGACTTGGTCAGTAGTTGGGTTCAGAGGCCTGAGAGCTGTTCTCGCTTTGGGTGAATGTTACCTTTCTAGCAGGTAGAGCTGAGCATAGCAGCTTAGTTATGGGCTTTAAACACTGTTTAGCATTGTCTGCACTATGCTCTGGGGACTCGAGCAGGGTCCCAAGTTCTCGTTCCTGCGAGGTGTTTTTGAAAAGCTTTTATTGTGCAAACGGACTGTGTGTAGTATCTTATTTTCGTATTAGTTGTCAAAAGTAATCAGCTACTCTACAGTAGTGAAAAATACTTGTGCAAGAATGGTTGGCACAGATTAGGGGAGTACTTCTCTAGTGCTGTAAGTGTTTATCCACTAGCTAACCTCCGTATTCGTCAGGGCACCTTCTATCTGCAAAGCTGACAATGTGGCAGCATCTTAGTAATGTACTTTCACATGTAAAATGCAGTGCAGGAGTGTTTTATGTCTTGACTACGACTGGATATCAAATTGGAGTTGCTTGTTTATAGGTGGGGTTGGGCTGCTGAGGGCGATGCCATGGGTGATGAATAATATGGCAAACTTGGTAGGTGGGCCTCTAGATATGCCACAGTTACGATACCTGGGATTTAAACGGTTATTAATCCACAGCAAATAGTGAATGCAGTGTTCTGATACAACAGAGGTTGTAGGTCTTAGACCATTGCTCATCAGGCATATAAATACTTCTCTTATCGGTGCTGATTCATAGCTTCCACCTCGGAGGCACTCCTTGTACAATCAATTTTTTTCTCATACCATCTTTTGTTTTGAATTGTAAGCAAATATAAGCACTTTTCTCCATGGAGACGCACCTTTCCCAGTAGACTCTAATCAGAAGCTAACTTGATCAGTGTTTTGCAAGTCGTGTTAGCGTTCTAACTTACGATGTCTAGCAAAGGTGATGTCAATTCTGTGTAAATATTATGTGGCTAATGACAATTGGGGGTCTAAAGGATTTTTTTTCTGTTTAATATTTGATCAAGCATTGGTAGCCAACTCGGTAAACTCACTGGTGCAAGGTACATTCACAAACTGTGGATCAGGACCCCCTGGGGGTTGCACGGTATTTGTTGTCATGGGGCTACTGTTACAAAAAGGTGACTTAAAAAAAATCCCCTGCAGATTATGGCCTTGTAAAAACTTTTTTCCTCTGGCTTAGATAAACTGAGCAGGAAGCCCCACTGCCACAGATGGAACTGCTGTCAATTTTGAAGGTCCCTTCACCTACCTCATTGCTGCTCTTAATTGCCCATAGGACCAGCACTGGCTGGATGGAGTCCAACTGACAGATCTACAGTCTGATGCACAAAACTTACCATGATCTGAACGTTTTGCTTTAGACTGGTTGTAGCCAGTCTAAAGCAAATGTTTAGTGAGTAATGCACAAAGGGGTTTTCCATGGCTAACAGTTACAGAAAACGAGCTCATTAGTATTAAAATGAGTATTCCTGAGCGCCTACCTTTTTACAGTGCAAAGTTTTATGGGAGGTCTGGACCTGGTATGGGGAGCAGCCTGTTTTGCTATGTTTTTATTTTTGTTACATTTGTACCCCGCGCTTTCCCACTCATGGCAGGCTCAATGCGGCTTACATGGGGCAATGGAGGGTTAAGTGACTTGCCCAGAGTCACAAGGAGCTGCCTGTGCCTGAAGTGGGAATCGAACTCAGTTCCTCAGTTCCCCAGGACCAAAGTCCACCACCCTAACCACTAGGCCACTCCTCCACTTTATAGTGCAAGCAGACTGCTCCCCATGGTAGGTGCTCAGGACCCTCCCCCCTCCCCGCAAGAATTGCCCTGGCGGTCTAGTGACCCCCCTCGCCATACCTTAAAAATGGCGGCAGGAGCAATACCTCTTCCTTACAGTCTCTGGGCCTGCCTGGAACAAAATGGTGCCATCCAGCCCCTGCCAAGTGCATTCTGGGATGCACTGGGCAGGGTTAACCAACTTATATAAGGAGGAGGAAGGAGGTATTGTTCCTGTCTCTGTTTTTTTTTTTTTCAAGGTACAGGGAGGAGGGGGTGGGGTCAATAGACCAGGGCAATTGCTGTTGGGGGGGGGGGGGGATCAGGGTCTACTGGACCACTGTGTTTTTGCTTGGGGGGGTGCAGTCTACCATGACAGCGATCCACTGGACTACCTGGGATTATATGCAAGCTGTCAAATGCATTTTGACAGCTTTGAGTTGCAAACAGTGACCGATGCACAAAGGGGGTTCTGTATCTCATTTTCATGTCATCCTGCTTTGTGCATTGGTTGTGGTTTGCAACTTGGTATCTTTTTCACACGGCACCCATATTTAATGGGTGCCACTGTGCATTGGTTTCCTAATCTGCTATGTTTATAAGCTGCGGCCAGACTTTTTTTTTTTCCATGTTCATCAGCTGCTGCTTCTACAGAAGGGGCTCCTGTCAGTTGCTTTATGCAGTTGGGCCCCATAGCTTTAATTCAAAGGACTCAATGTGCTATATGGTTAAGATGACTTAGGATCATATAGCACATTGTGAAATTCAAGTCTAACTTTAAACATTTTTATACATATACTAGGAAAGAAGGCCCGTTTCTCAGAGCAATGAAATGGGCGCTAGCTTTTCTGGGGGGGGGGGGGGGGTGTGACTCACATACGGAGAACAGTGGCGATTTTCCTGGGCCGCCCCCTGGCTTGTCGCGGTTGTAGCTGGTTCGTTCGCCGCCGCTGCTGTTAGCGTTGTCGTAGCTCTGTGTGGGTGGCGATTTTCCTGGGCCGCCCTTGACGTCATCGCGTTTTGACGCGAGGGCGGAGCACAGGTACAGTAATAAAACACCCTCAACGTTTGCTTTGCCCTCGATGTCATGACGTTTGACGCGAGGGCGGGGCCCGGTGGCTTCACCACCACGAACCTTCGAACCTGAAGGAACTGAAGTCAGTGGCTTGGCTTCAGTGACGTCAGTGTCCTCAGAACGTTGAGGATGAGTTTTATTATAGTAGTTTTTTTTTTTTTTTTTTTTTTTTCCAGAATGATGCTGCCATTCTTTTTTGTCCCATTTTTATTTTACTGGACCTTAAACCTCGTTATGGGCTTGCCTTCTGAAGCTCTCAAACTTCCACTTCAGCTTAACATTGGGCTGCTCCTTGTATCTAGGTCTAATGGCCCTATCAAAGTTGCTAACAGTAAAGGTACATGTGCTCAGCATGTTGGGCTTCCCTGGCCCAGTTATTGGGAATTAAGCTCATCTCCATGGAAAGATGCAGGGAGTGTAAAAATCTAGCTGTTCAGCACAAACACTTGTAAAATATCTTGTGATTTAAGTTTGTGTATGTGGGGGTACGGTCTCCTCTCTCAACCCTCTGCCATTGCTATGAGGGCCTTTTAAGTTGTAGGCAGTTAATACGGCTAAGTCTTGGGGGGAAGGGGGGGTCAAGATTTTGGTATTACATGGATAGTATTTCATTCAGTGCATTCTTTGGTTGTGTATCCCAATTCATTTCATTACTATTCTCAGTCTTGCACTGGTTTTGTTTTATTTAGATGTGAGTCTGGAATGTTGATGTGTGTGTCAAATAGTATGGTTGCTATTGCCTCATATACATAACGGTACCATTTTTTGTTCACGGGACTAGCATATTGGAGCCTGTGTATCTTTCTCTGCTGAGACCAGGAGGAACAAAGGCCACCTGTGATGAACTGAATCACAAAATAAAGGTTGATTGTAGTAATGGCATTTCAGGCAATAATATTCATAACTTCTAGTAAAACACTTGATAGATCATAATACAATGAACCCCCCTACTTCCTTCCTCAGTGGAATGTTTGATTCATATGTGGCCTTTCTCCAGTATAGTCCCCAAAAGTTAGTCAAATGTGCTCTATAAATACTAATGTACTAAAAGGTCAACTGTTATGGTTGAGCTCTAGACGGTTTACACATTTTTTCCACTTTGAGCTGCATCTGTCACCATTTCTACAGCAGCCAACACTCCTCTCCTGCCCCCTAGAGCAGAGCTACTCAAATGTTTTGAGTGGAGGTCCAGATACTTAAGTTGTGCAAAGTACCACATGTACATCACATGTCTTATTTTCCACTTCAGTTTCCATCCTTCCCCCTCTTGCTCATGCCCACATGCTTGCTCTCATCAGTTGTTTTTTGTTTTTTTCCTCATTGCCTCCAACTTGGGATTCTTATTCTGTCCTTTGCTTAATACAGATGTGCCTTTCACATGCATACATTCTCTGGCCATCTTCTCCCTGCTCCTCCCCATAACCTTTTGAGTGCACAAATCACTGTGTTCCCACTCTTGCGCATCTTTTTCTCAGCCCTTACCCCTCGTATTCTATCCTCTTTGCTCCATACCTGCAGAATCTCTCTTTGGTAGGTGATGGGCAGCTGCTGGCTGGATCTGAGGCCTTCCCTCAGCTGTGTCCTACATGCACAGAAGCAGTAAGCCTCATCAGAGGAGGTGAGATGCAGCTGAGGGAAGACCCCAGATCCAGCCACTAACTGCTTGCTTGAATCGCTGGTCTCCCATCACCTGTCAAGGTACAGGAGAGGGAGATGCTGGGTACATGGTGGGTGGACGACATATACTGGGGGAAAAGGAGAGGGTAAGATGTCTGTATCTCGAGCCAGTGTTGTGACCCCAAAAACCCCACACCCAGAGATCCACACAGGAAAACTCCAGAGTCCAGCTTGTGGACGGCAGTCTGCCATTTGGGTAGGCCTGCCCTAGAGACAATTTATTGGGATTTGTTAACCACCTTGATGGAGAGATTCACCCAAGGCGGTGTACTGCAGGTAGCTTAACATAAGACTTGGCTAACAGCATAACAATAAGTATAAAAGTAAATACAATAAATGAGGTCAAATTGAAACCTAATAGAACTATAAAACAGTATAAAAAATATGCACTTTTTAACAGCACTGAAATGCAAATACCAGAGATATAATGCAATGCTAGCATAATAGTAACTATACACCTAATAGACATGCATTAGAACATTCATCTAACAGATTATGCTAATACTATATAGCTTGTATAGCTGAGGGACCAATTGCAGATATGATGGGGACGAGGTGTGGGATACAGAGTCGGTTGGGATAAATAGATGGCTTGCTAAACTCAAAGCAAATTCTTTAACATTTAGCAAGAAACGAACTGATCAAAGTTAGTGTGTGTGGCAAGCTAGTCCAGGTGAAGAATGTGCTTAGTCACCCTATGTATTAAAGGCTTGGGAGAAGAGCCAGGCTTTCACTGCTTTCTGAAGTAAGAGGTAGTCTAGAGTTGTATGTATGTATGTAGCCCCTCTGGGAGTAAATTCCAGAGAGTGGGGGCTACTCCTCAGAAGGCTTACTGTCGGGTATAGTGCGATTTTTCTTTTGACAAAGGTACAGATAAGTGATGATCCTTGAGGACCTTAAGAGGTCTCAAAGATGTGTAAAGGGCTAAAAGTACTCTGGCCCATTTTGTCTGAGGATCTTGAAAATCAATAGACTTTGAAATTTAGCCCTGTAAGGTACAGGTAGCCACTGTAGGATTTGCAGCTTTTAAACTAAAATGGGGGGGGGGGGAGGTGAGTCACCCAGGAGCGCATGGTTTGGTGTGGAGTATCCTTGAAGGATGCCATTGAAACAGGACATTTAGGGAATCCCAGTAGAGAGGTTTTAACAATGCTGAAAGTAAGCCAGGTGTGTTTAATGAGAGAGCAGGATAAAGGATGCACATTATCCTCTTCAGCTTGTAGATCAAAGGAAAAAACACATTTTGAAGCCTAAAAAATAATATGGGAGAGTTAGAATATATAGCACTAAATGATCTAGATGTAATAGGCATCTGAGGCTTGGTGGAACGAGGACAATCAATGGGACACTTAACGGGATACAAATTGTATTGCAATGATAGAGGATCAAATTGGGGGTGGGGTAACTGCACTATATGTTAGAGAG
This sequence comes from Microcaecilia unicolor, assembly GCF_901765095.1. Taxonomy (NCBI): domain Eukaryota; kingdom Metazoa; phylum Chordata; class Amphibia; order Gymnophiona; family Siphonopidae; genus Microcaecilia; species Microcaecilia unicolor. The sequence continues at coordinate 156,799,308 of NC_044036.1, read as the reverse complement.
AATTAAGTCAAATAAACATTCCACATGACAGCATTGTGTAAATATGGATAGAAATTCCATGTGTGAAGGGAAGGAGTATTCTTGTAGGGCTGTACTACCGTCCACCAGGACAGAATGAACAGACGTCTGAAGAAATGTTTGCAAAGATTAGGGACACTGGCAAATTGGGCAACACTATAATAATGGGTGACTTCAATTACCCCGATATTGACTGGATAAATGTAGGCAGGGAGTGCCAGGGAGACAAAATTTCTAGATGTAATAAATGACTGCTTTTTGGAGCAGCTGGTCCGAGAGCCATTTTGGATCTGGTCCTTGGTGGCATGCAGGGCATAGTACAAGAGGTGGTGGTGTTGGGTCCCCTGAGAAACAATGATCATAACATGATTAAGTTTGAGTTACTATCTGGGATGAATCCACAAAGGAAATCTACTGTTGCTGCATTTAATTTTTGAAAGGGTGATTTATAATAAAATGACGAAAATGGTTAAAAAGAAACTGAAAAGATCAGCTGCAAAGGTTAGGACACTAAATCAGGTATGGACATTATTCAAAAATACCATCCTGGAAGCCCAGTCCAGATGCATTTCACATATTTGCAAAGGTGGAAAGAAGAGAAAACGTTAGCATGGTTAAAAGGTAAGAGGCCATTACAGCCAAAAGATTGTCCTTCAAAGAATGGAAAAAAGGACCCAAATGAAGAAAATAAGAAGCAACATAAGCACTGGCAAGTCAGATGCAAAGCATTAATAAAGAAGGGTAAAAGAGAACATGAAGAGAACTTTTTTCAGGTACATCAGAAGCAGAAAGCCTATGAGGGAATCCGTGGGACTTTAGATCATGAAGGAGCAAAAGGGGTGCTCACGGAGGACAAGGCCATAGCAGAGAAATTGAATGAATTCTTTGCTTCTCTTTACAGAAGATGCAAGAGATTTGCCTGTATCAGAAATAGTTTTCAAGGGGATGTAGAGGAACTGAGAAAAATCTCAGTGAACCTGGAAGATGTACTGAACCAAATTGACAAATTTAAAGAGTAGTAAATCACCTGGACCGGATGGCATACATCCAAGGGTACTCAAAGAACTCAAGCTACTAGTAATATATAACCTGTTAACATCGTCCGCAGTACCTAAAGATTGGAGGGTGGCCAATGTGATGTGGATTTTTTTAAAGGGTTCCAGAGGTAATTGGGGGAAATTTATAGACCGGTAAGCCTGATGTCAGAGCTGGGCAAAATAGTGGAAACTATTATAAAGAATAAAATTACTGAACACGTAGACAAACCTGGTTTAATGAGACAGTCAGCACAGGTTCGGCTGATGGAAGTCTTGCCTCACTAATTTGCTTAATTTCTTTGAAGGCGTAAATAAACACTTTGAGAAAGGTGAGCTGGTTGATGTAGTGTATCTAGATTTTCAAGAAGCTTTTGATAAAGCTCCTCATGAGAGACTCCTGAGAAAATTAGTCATGGGATAGGAGACAAGGTTCTGGTGTAGATTAGGAATTTGGTTATTGAACAGAAAAGAGGTTGGGTTAAATGGCCATTTCTCTTAATGGAGGAGGGTGAACGCCGCAGGGATCTGTACTGGGAACAGTGCTATCTATCATATATAAATGATATGGAAATCGGAACAACGAATGAGGTGGTTAAATTTACAGGTGATACAAAACTATTCAAGGTTGTTAAAACAAGTACAGACTGTGAAATATTATTGGAAGACTGGGCATCCAAATGGCAGATGAAATTTAATGTGGACAAATGCAAGGTGATGCACATTGGAAAGAAGAATCCAAATTTAGTTACCTGATGCTAGGGTCCACCTTTTGGGTCCACACTCAAGAAAAAGATCTGAGTATTGTAGATAATACGCTGAAATCTTCTGCTCAGTGGGGCTGCGGCCATAAAAAGCAAACAGGATGCTAGGAATTATTAGGAAAGGGATGGTGAGCAAGACCAAAAGTACTATCATGCCTCTGTATCGCTCCATGGTGTGACCGCACCTTGAATATTGTGTTCAGTTCTGGTTGCAGTATCTCAAAAAAAGATATAGCTGAATTAGAAAAGGTTCAACGAACAGTGACCAAAATGATAAAGGGCATGGGACTGCATGAAAGGCTAGAGAGGTTAGGGCTCTTCAGCTTGGAAAAGAGACGGATGAGGGGAGAGATGATTGAGCTCTACAAGATCCTGAGTGGCGTAGAATGAGTAGAAGTAATCCCTTTTGAAACGAGTTTAAAAAAAAAAGTACAAGGACTAGGGGACACTTGAAGTTACATGGAAATAATTTTAAAACAAATAGGAGGAAATACAATAGTTAAGCTCTGGAACTCTGCTGGAGGATGTGGTAGTTTATCTGGGCTTAAAAAGTTTGGACAAATTCCTGGAGGAAAAGTCCATAGCCTGCTATTGAGACAGACATGGGAAGCAACTGCTTGCCCTGGGATTTGTAGTATGGAGTGTTGCCACAATTTGGGTTTCTGCCAAGTACTTGTGACCTGGTTTGGCCATTGTTTGGAAAACAGGATACTGGGCTAGATGGATCATTGGTCTGACCCAGTATGGTTCTTATGTCACACTGCTTGCAGCCTTCTATCAGTTTTGTTGGAGCTGATGCAAACTTTTTTGGCTTGACCAGTGTACAGGGCATTACAATAGTCTAGTCGTGATGTTATCATAGCATGGGCCACTGGTCACTCATCTCCAATACACGGAGAGATTTTGTTGCTGCTGTAGGTGATAGAGGTTGTATATCTAGCAGTAGCCTACGATTCCTGACCTGTGGAGTTGGTGGTGGGTTTTTTTTTTGTTTTTTTTAATCCAAAGAATCTGTTTTACTTGGGTTCAGGCAGAATTTGCCCATTCCTGAACTGTGGTTAGGCAGGCAGTCACTTGGCTGTGGGTCGATCTGGCTCAATGGGTGTGAGTAGTTGTATATCAGTGATGTAGAATTTTGTGTCCAACTGAAGCATCTCAGCCAGAGGCTTGAGGTAAATCTAACTATATAAATGAGTTGACCCACTCACCTGCAAATGCGCAGTAGAGAGCAGCTGTTCTGCGCATGTGTGGCACGTCACAGGTCTCTCCTGATGTCAGTTGATCATAACCGCAACACCTACTACTTATCGTTTCTAAAGTGCTATACTAAACGTACGCAGCGCTGTTCAGCGACCCTCCTCTCTCCCCTGCCCCCTCCAGCAACTTAGGTTGTTCAGCAAATTCTTCAGGGCAGGCAGGAAAGAACCCCAGTCTTGCTTGCCCGCTGCCGGCGCTGACTCTTCCCCCGCTGCCGGATCGCTCTTCAAAATGGCCACCGAGACTTCAGCAGAATTGGGCGGGAGAGAGTCAGCGCCGGCGGCAGGCAGGTGAGACGGGGAATCTTTCCTGCCTGCCCTGAAGAATTTGCTGGACATCCTGGGTGGCTGGAGGGAGGGCAGGAGAGAGAGGAGGGTCGCTAGACATGGGTGGCTGGAGGGGGGGGGGGCAGGAGAGAGAGGAGGGTCGTTTTGAAGGTGATGGCAGTGATCACCTGCTTCTTACTGGAGAAAGCTAAGATGCATGGCTTTTTGGACTTCGTCACAATGACACCTAAAGTGATGTGGGGATGTCTTTACCCAGGCTTTTCAGAGCAACATGTTTCTTTGCTCGTCCAAGAGCTGATCTGAAGCAGAAAGTGCAGTCACACCAGGATTTAATGTAGTCAAATTCCTTCTCCATTCAATGATGGTGAAATGAGCCCTTGAAAAGCAAAACTTTAAGGAACATTCCAGCCTGTGGGTAAGGACATCTGTCTAGACTTCCGCTTTCAGTTTAGCGATTACTAGCTTGTATGAAGCTGCTGTGCAGCTGACTTGCTGCTTATTTTTAACAGGTATCTGGGATAGCCCCATTCCTGCACATCATATCCGTCCCTGGAGGGAAACGCAATTCAAGAGCTGTATATTTCATTTTCATGTGCTCTCCTATAGCCCTTATGCGCTGAATGACCTCCTGTCGAGGGAGGCTTGATACCCTCTTCCCAGATTTAAAATCCTGTCTGTCATGTGTGGTATAGAATCTACACAGGAAGGCTTTTAAGTCCTTTTGGACTGATCAGTGGAATTGGGTTCTTCATAGCTAATTTACAGTATATATATTTTTTAAATGGATGGAATATAAGGCAAGACAACTGAGTCTCTGTTGGAACAGCCTGCTAACAGTTGAATGTGAATGCATGAGTACAGTGGGCAGTCTGAACTAGGCAGAGAAACACTGTTCAGCCTTAGTACTCTTGGCTTTGACCAGGGTTTTCACACAGGGTGCACGTGCTGCCAGCTACTCCCAGCTTCACAGGTCTTTGGTAGCAACTAATGTGCTCGTGGAGGACTGTCATGCCAGGAAACTGAAACTAAAAATCCATGGCCTGATGTCCTGTGACCTGGTATGGCTAAAGCATGCCTTCAGAAGCTTTTTACAAGGATTCTAACAGGGGTATGAATGGATTGATTTTTCAGGCTGTTCATACATGTTACTTTGCATGTGATTTGATAAATGCTATGTATACCTTCTCCCCCACCCCCCTCCTAGGGAATTTGAACAGAGAGGTATTGCCATGTTAACACTTGGTTCCTGGCTTTAAGTACAGGCCTTGTTCTGCATATATCACCTTCAGAATTGTTAACTTGGGGATAGGCAATGGTAACATGGTTGGGATACTGCCTGGTTAGCAGCCTCTGGGGCCAGTGCAGTTAATGTGCTTTAGAACTTTGCATTAAAGCTAGTACAAGATTACCTAATGCAAGTGAGACATTTAGCTCCCCAATGCTGTGACGTGCAGCATGCATTGGCCATGCACAAAAAATGCATTTAACATCCAACTCCAAAATGACAGCCAGTACAAGTTTGTGCCCCACATGGCATTCTACTTGCTGACATGTAGTTCTGGAGAGATTAGAATAGCATTGCCAAGATCTGCAGAGATGTTGGAAATCTCTGGTAAGTGCTGATACCATCTGAACAGTCTAGCACGTTCCTCTTCACGACATTCCTCTTCACGACTTCCCTCTGCCCTGCCCTTACACATCTTTGTAGAAGCCAGAAACTTGCAGGCCATCGTGCTCACTATTAACAGCAGAACATGTTAAAGACTTAGGCCTCAGGCCTTGTCTTCTACACAGAATAGTTCGTAGTTTCATTAGCATGGATTTATGTGCTGGGCAGTGGCATTCCTGGGGGGGGGGGCCGTTACACCCGGGGCGGATCGCCGGTGCGCACCACCCCCTGGGTGCAGCAACCCCCCCCCCCCCCGGGTGCACGCCGCTGGGGGGGGGGTGCCGCGTGCCTGCCGCCTCTTCGTTTTCATGCTCCCTCTGCCCCGGAACAGGTTACTTCCTGTTCCGGGGCAAAGGGAGCATTAAAACGAAGAGCAGACAGGCGCGCGGCGCCCCCCCCCCCCCCCCCCCCCCCCGGTATGCCACTGGTGCTGGGCATGAGCTGTGTGCGTTAGCTACATAGAGGTTAGCTTTAGTTTTGCACACTTTTTTGCATTGGCTTAAAGACCTTCAGGATTTGTCCCCTAGGGATGGAGTAGTAGGTGAAGGCCTTCTGGTAGCCTGTAAATGGCTTTGATCACATACTTCTATTGTAGGAAATGGAAGCTCACAGGGTGGTATTTGTTGAACAGCCTCCTGGTGGAAGTGGAGATGGAAGTCAAGAGATGTTGGGACAAGTACACAGGATCTCTAAGGAAGTGACAGAGAATAGATGGCATGGATGGATAGGCCATATGGTCTTTATCTGCCTCTCTTTTTGTTCCCATCACATTTGAGGCCCATCCCACCAGCAATTATCAAATGCTTGCTTTTTGACACACTGTTCAGTGGCATTCCATAAACCTTATCTTCATCTTTCTGCACGCACAACCCTTTCTCAGACAGTAAAAATATCAGCCTCTTGGTGTAGCGTTGCACAATCTAACTTAATGTTGGATCAGTATTTGGGTGGAGTACTTCTGCATGTCAGCTTTAGTATTTGACTTATGGGCTTTTCTTACACTGTTCGGCCATTAATGAACATTTTTGGTTTTGTGTAGGTGTGAAACCACCCTCTTAGCTAACTTGTGGTTAATGTTTTGCCCATTATGCACTCATGGGCCGATGCTCAGAACTCCCGTGGTAAAGTGAACAGTGCAGAAATCTAGCTCACCAGTGCTCAAAGGAAGCGGTATTCAAATTTATATACACACACTGCAAAAGCAAGGAAGGGAATGTGCTTGGCACATGTGCAGAAGTTTCACGGTAAGCTCAGCTCTTGTGCGCATACACCAGGCAAACCTGAAAGTGAAAGCCCACATTGGCATCTGTTTTCTGCACCTTTAAATAGAAATTTTTTTCAATTTTTGTACTTGGAAGGCTTATAATTAAGCAAAGGAATGGACCAGGAGCGTAGCCAGACCTCACGGTGGGAGAGGGTCAGAGCCTGAGGTAGGGGGCACATTTTGAGTGCCGCCTTGCTTCCTCGCCACTTCCCCTCACAAACAAATACCTTTTGCTGGTGGGGATCCCGAACCCCCACCAGCCGAAGCCTTCTTCAGCGCCGGTTTCAGGCGCAGCCGTTCGCTGGCTGCCCCCTGCTCTTCTTTCTTTCTCCTGTGCACACTGACGCTGAGCCTGGCGCTGAGGAAGGGTTCAGCTGGCAGGGGTTTGGGACCCCCACCAGCCAAACCAGGGGCCCGGATGAAATTTGCGGGGGCCAGGCCTCCATGACCCCCCCGTAGCTACGCCCCTGGAATGGACACCCAATGTGCTTTCACTTTCAGGTTTGCTGAAACTCGCACAGATTCATCTCTCTACCAGTGCTTAAGAGGTTTGCACAGGCTTCCTTCTGCTTACAAATTAAAAACTGACAAGAGTGTGATTATCGTCTCTTCAAACATCCTAACCCCAGCTCTGAGCTGGTGTTAGGTTTCGGCCCTAAGGGTGGCTTTGTTGTGCTGTTCTGAGCATTGGGAGGGAATAAGAGAGGACAGGAACGTCTGACCACATTTGCATGCTATTTGTACTCATTTTTGGCACGCACATGGTCTCCAGTGCTAGAGCCCTCCGAGCATGTCGGTGTTAATTGCCTCTAGCGCCAGCCTTAACATTTTGAGCATGGTCCCATCAGACCTTCAAGCAGGTTACTGAGAGTTCCAGGCAGAGGTGATGGTGGGCAGCAGATAATAGGAATTAATAACATCTGTAGGCAAGGGCAGTGTTGAAACAGGACCCTGAACTTGTGTACACATCCCTGAAACACTGGGATAAATCTTGTTGGTTGTTGCCGAGTTGGTAGCTATTTAATTCAGCTGTGCTTGGTCACTAGGGCACAGAACCATGGAAACTTGTTTCTAGAGAACTTGTTTGAACAGTTAAGGGTATGACATCCTTAGTTATGAGTCTGCCAACCACTGTGCCGTGGCACACTGGTCTGCTTCAGGGGAAAACCTGGCTATGCTATGAGAAATTTGGCAGCTTGTACAGACCAGGATGGGTCGGAGCTTTCACTGCCAGTGGCAGTCTTGCTTTTTTTTTTTTTTTTTTGTGCCCTAGGCCCATGGCCTCTGTCAGCAGGGTGAGTAAGTAGCATGCATTTGTGTTGCTGCCAAGCTTCCTTCAAGGTTAGTACTGCATGGGGCTGGCAGATACCAAGACTACATTCATATTCCTTTCTGAAAAGGAAACAGCCAGAGTCAGTGTAAATGATCAGATGGCCTCAACCTTCCAATTTATATTATTTATTCATTTGCTGCATTTGTATCCCACATTTTCCCACCTCTTTGCAGGCTCAATGTGGCTTACATTATGCCGCCATGACAGTCGCCATTAGCGAAATAAGAAGAACAAAGTATTATTTCGATTAAGGTAGATGGAATTCATGAGAACTGGAAATAAAGAAATAATTAATACATTACAAGATATGCAAAGAGTAAAATGACAATATGATTAAAGTAACCAATAGGAGTGGAGGAGTGGCCTAGTGGTTACGGTGGTGGACTTTGGTCCTGAGGAACTGAGTTCGATTCCCACTTCAGGCATAGGCAGCTGCTTGTGACTCTGGGCAAGTCACTTAACCCTCCATTGCCCCATGTAAGCCGCATTGAGCCTGCCATGAGTGGGGAAAGCGCTGGGTACAAATGTAAAACAAAACAAAAAATATAAGGAGTTCAGTGTTGTTTAGTTCTAATATAGATATGAAATGAGTTTTTTTATGAAGAATACTTATTATAGGTCATGTTGAATATGTTCGTTTTCAGTGATCTCTGGAAAGTTGCTAGATCAAGTGGTTTTCAAGGTATTCGGCAGTGCATTCCAACGTTGTGCACAGATGTAGAAGTTGGATGCATATAATGATTTGTATTTGAGTCCCTTGCAGTTAGGGTACTGGAGGTTTAAGAAAGTACGTGAACTTTTAGTATTTCTTGCTGGTATTATAATGGTTATGATCTCAGAATAATTCAGTAAAAGCAAGATTTGGATTCTGCCCTATGTGTATACCCTCATGAAATGGTTCCCAAGTCTTTTGCCCAGGTAACTGGGCAAAGAACTGGCCCATACTCCCTACAGGTGTGCCTGGAGTTGTGTTGCATGACATTCAGAGGACCTAATGTATCTGATGATGGCAAATAAAGACCTGTACAGTCCATCCAGCCTGCCCAACAAGATACTCATAGCATAAGGTATATGATATGATACGTATATATACTTGATCTTGATTGTGCCTTGCTGTTTTCAGGGCACAGGTCTTGTTCTCCAGTTTTCTGGGGCTTCTGATCATTGGTCCTTTAAATGCAACAGAACACATTTTGTTTGGCACATCGACCATAGATTCTCATAAGGCAGGGGTGGTAACAGTCTTCAAGGGCTACAACCCCCTGACTTGTTTTGTGGCCCTTGAGGCTCAAGGTTGCCCATCTCTTTTGGTCCATTGCTCTGCTACATGGAGATAACAACCTGGATATATGACTTTTTTGCACATGGAGAGGGGGCAGGGGGAGTGGAGATGCAGATGGGCAGTGATGCCTCTTAATGTCCACAGTAGTGGCAGTCACCGTATACCGCTTAATGTCAGCAGTAATTCAGATAGTATTAACAAGGGGGAAAATCTGAGTGAGATTCAGATTAGAGCCCCATGGGAATGCAGGAATCCTGCAGAACCTGTGGGATTCCCACAGGTATGGAAGAAGTTGCTGTGGGATTCCCACAGGAGTGTAGTCAAAATCAGACTCCCAGACTCCAGAATGACAAATTCTCAGAGCCAGCCAGAACAGCAAACTGATCCTTGGAACACTGAATAGTGCATGTCATCCCAAAAAAACATGGGAGGCTGTTTGGGTTGGGAGGAAACAGAGGGCTGCAAGTAAATAGCATAGACTCCTGCAGGTACATGTGGATATGGAGGTGATTATTGTGGAGACGGATTCCGTTGGGGATGGGGGGGGAATTTCTCTCCCAATGCAACACTAATTCAGATTGCAGGCCTCTTGCTAGGATCTGGCTGAGATGCTGGTCCCTGTCCATATCTTAAGCTCGACTGTACTGACTGTGGGAGGGGCATGCTGGGTATGAGTGAATGAGCAGAGATGTAGCTCATCTATCAGTGACTCAAGGGGCCAAGCAGCACACACTCGTATACTCCCATGAGAGTAATTTCACAGGATGACAAGTGACGTTAATCCAGTTTACCTACCCCCTCTGAAATATTGGCGCACAAATTAAAGTCCCAGGGGTGTGCTGGTAAATGTAACGGGCTCTCCCTCTGGGTTTAGCCAGCCCTGAAATTTGGGGGGGGGGGGGGGGGACTAGGGGTGGACTGGTAGGGGCAATGCATGCTTCCCTTCCCCCTCATGTGGGCACGCTAGGCAAACCTTTGCTAGCAGGGATGCTGAGCCCCATCAGCCAATAAATGGACTGCCACCACTTCCCGCTGCTTGTTTCTAGCTCTGAGCAGCATGCTGGGACTTGCATGCGCAGAGCTGGAAACAAGAAGTGGGGGGCAGCAGCTGTCTATTTTACTTTGTCTGGCAGGGCTCGGCATCCCCACCAGCAAAATTTAGGAGGGGGGCCTCAGCCCACACTTAAGTAGCCATGGAGGAGGGGCCTACTTTAACAACCGGCTCCCAAAATTCTTAAAAATTAGCCTGCTCCAGCTCACCACTGCTTGGACCAGTACCACCACTAGCAGAAGCTCTTGGGTGTTTGCCTAATTGATATGATCCCTTACTGAGAACTGTAACAAGTGCACCATATTTATTTATTTTTTTTGTAATGGGGTAATATGATGAATATTGATCAGTTAAATTCAGAATAGAATTGTAAGGCCAACAGCTGAAACTTTTTTTTTTTTTTTTTTTAAAGGAAAGTAACATATCTAATCGTAGCATTTGAAACTGTCCTGAGGTCTGCCCTGGAACCACAGAGCCTCACGCCCCTATACAGATGCACTGAGTCATCTATCATTCCAATCTACAAATACCTCTAGGGGATAGTCATGGAGTCCTAAGTCTAGGATCTCCAAGTGGCCTCAGCTTGATGTCCACAAACTAGAAATCCCATTTCCAGGGGCTTCAAAGTGGGGATCTCTGGTTGAGGGCTTTTGAAACTTCTGATAGAGAACACCTTACTTCAGGTCAATTGTCCTTCCACAAGTCTTAGCTATACATCATTCGGCTGCATTGCGTGTGTTTCTACATGCATCTTGTAGCTCTAAACATTATCGGTCTGCTTTTTGTGTGGTGTGGCAAGGGGTTTCTGTCAGCCCCTATGTAAAATTGGGCAGGAAGATAACTATATACCTGAAGTATGGCTTGCTTGGAGTTCTCTCCTCTAACCAAGACATACATGAAAGTGAGAAACGGCTCTTAGCCATTGTTCTGGGAACTTCAGCCGGTGCTGCTGATTTTGTGTGGGCAAATACACTACAGAAATAACAATAGTTAATGTTATTGAGGATAGACCAGTTGTGGGGGAGTGGAGTAGTAAGGAAGCAGAACATAAGACTAGGGGTCATGTGATCAAGCTACAAAGTAGTAAATTTAATATGAATCAGAGATCATTTTTCTTCACTCAACGTGTAATTTAAACTCTGGAATTCGTTGCCAGAGAATGTGGTAAAGGCGGTTAGCTTAGCGTGATTTATAAAGGGTCTGGATGGCTTCCTAAAGGAAAAGTCCATAGACCATTATTAAAATGACTTGGGGAAAATCCACTGCTTATTTCTGGGATAAGCAGCATAAAATGTATTGAGCTTTTTTGGGATCTTGCCAGGTATTTGTGTCCTGGATTGGCTGCTGTTGGGAACAGGATGCTGGGCTTGATGGACCTTTGGTGTGTCCCAGTGTGGCAATACTTATACTGCCATTTAGAATAGCTTGTACTCAATTGTTACAGCTGTGAATATGAGTTTATTAAGGCAGCTTGTAGCAGACTTTCTTCTGTAGAAAGCTCTATTGAGGACACAAAGACCTTACCTTCTTCCTTAAAGTACCTCAGATCAAACGCTGTGGCTGTACTACAGCAAATGCAGGATCACATAGGTTGTCACTATCCATACCAAAGTGAAATCTGAGATACAGAACATTTTCCTAGACAAGTTTATTTGGGTAGTTCTGAGCAGTTCAGATATCTGAATGACACAACTCATCTAATTTTATAGACCAAACCTACACACACTGAAATAGTAGGTAAGCACCCAATGAAGAGGTAACATGAAGGAGTTTGGCTTTTTGACAGAGCGAGTCTATTCATCTGTATGAACACCGAGAAGTGAGGTACAAAACAAGTGACCTGGAAGGAAGGAAGAGAACAGTAGCTTGTTATATTAAAATGTCAGAAGTGAGCCTTTTCATCAGAGGAGGTTGGATTCTAGGCAGTGCCTGAGAAGAGCAAAGTTCAGGCCAGTAAAGATGAATCTCCTGTCACATCAATACATTGTAAAGGAATTTTTATTCAAGATGTTGGCTGCATGGTATTTACTGCCAGGAGTTAAGTACCATAAAATAACTCTTAATTGAACTGGAAGGTCTTCTTTTTTATGTTTCAAACGTTTCAGCTAATAGAATGCAAAGCTTATGTCTAATTTAAACTTTATCTTGTAAGACTTGAAGTCATCTTTTTGAACACCTAATGCATTAAAGAACTTTTGGTGGAGGGGGGCGGGGGAGGTAAAATTTTAAATAAAGAAACCAAAGTGGGGCCAGGCAGAGACACTGCCTAAAAGATTTTTATAAAGTTGTTTTTTTTTTTTTAATGAAAACCAGATATTTAATAAAGGAACACATGGGCCTTAAGGAGAAGGCTTACAAAACTAAATTACTGGCTCAGTGGCAGGGCTGTGCAGAACTTTGAGGACCAGGGTTGGGTCTTGACTCTTCAGGTAGGGACATAATGGAGGAAGCTCTAGCCATGATACCCAGTGAATCTGGTTACAGGTTTCTGGCTGGAATTCTGGTGTGTAGCTCTTGGCAGAGGATTCACTGCAGTGACGCACAGAATGTGGTAGCTCCATTCTTTCCCCCACCCCTGACAAGTAGCTGGGGATAAAGGCACATTTTTTTTTTGGGGGGGGTGGGGGGAACAGTGCCCCACCATGTTGCAGGCACTAATGCTGAACCATCCTCCCTCTTCCATTAAGCAGGCAACTTACATCAATGCTGGGAATGAAGACGAGTCATGGCCCTGTTAAGCTGGTTCCTATTTCAGAATGGGACCTTAAGTGGGTAAAAACTCAGAAGAGGCATGGTATCAAGCTTGTTAGGACATCACTTAGTACCATTGTTCTAGCTCTTATACAATATGCTGTGTAAACCTAAAGTAGATACACTTATATCTTGTCACCTGAGCCTCTGTGCTCTGCGCAATCAATCCAATACCACCTATTTTAGAGAGAACATAATATTAAAAAAAATAGATTTCTTAATAGAATTGCACTTTAAACATTTTATCACAAGGATCCAACTCGTCATCAACCTCCACTTAAAATTACTAGACAATTTTAATTTTCTTCTCGGTATGGCTTTGTCAAACATAATGGCATGTTTGCCACATTCAAATATACAGCAAAAAAAACCCATTTGAATTCTGTACTGGAATGTGCTCTTGCCATACTAGCCATAAATATAACTCTTAACCAGAGCCTGAGGTGAGGGGGCACATTTTAGCCCCCTCCCCTGCTGATGACCCTCTCGAGCCCCAACCCCCGCCAGCTGAGGTCTTCTTCTTCCAGCGCAAGGCTTCGTTCTGTTTCTGTGAGTGACGTCCTGCACGTGCAGGATGTCATACTCACAGAAACAGAACGAAGCCTTGCGCTGGAAGAAGAGGACCTCGACTGGCGGGGGAGGGTTGGCGGTGGGAGGAGGTGTCGAGAGGGTCATCGGCAGGGGGGTCCAGGGCCAAATCTGCGGGGGCCCAGGCCCCCGTAGCCCCATGTAGCTACACCACTGGTTGGAGCTGAGGTCCAGGAGAAGTAATTTAAATACCACTCCCACTACCTTGTCCAAGGTCAGAAGGAGCACATCACCTTCATTGCCTCTAGCACCAACATAATGCCATTCTAACACAGGATTCATTATCACTATCCAGTTAAGAGCTAAGTTTACTGATTAGTTTACTGCTTTAACTTAATGAAAAGTATGAAATACAGTAATGCCTCTTCAACTTAGTTGAAAAGGCATTTACTAAGTTGAATAAAACTCTTGGGGGGGGGGGGGGGCTGATGCTCAGAATCTAACACTGGCACTAGAGGTAACTAGCACCGGCAATCTGCACAAAATACTCGAGGGCTTTAGCACAGCAAACATTCATGCCAAAGATGGCTGCAACTGTAGTTAAATGGATGTTTAATGAGGTCACATGCTATAACTTCCCAATTCACAGAACAACACACAAGCCCTGCTCTTACTGCTGGAAACCTAACACCAGCTCAGCCAGCATATTGGGGGGGGGGGGGGGGGTTGAAAAGAATGTATTATGATTTTTGGTTTAAAACCTGCTGTCTTGATTTTAGTTTTGGAAGCAGAAGGAAGCCAATGCAAGCCTCTAAGTGCCAGAACTGAGTAAGGTCAAACCATATATTGGTGCCTATTTGTGCTTAAATATAAGCCTTTCAAGTGAGGGAAATTTTGGAAAGCTTAAGGCACAGAAGAGTGCCAATTTGCTTCGCTTCAGTTTGCCTAGGCATGTGCACAAGAGCTGTGTTACCACAACTGCCGTGCATATGCACCAGGCACATTCCTCCCCTTACTCTTGTTCTCACAACATAAATATCATTTGAATGCTATCAGCTTTGCGCATTGGAGGGCTATTTTTCGGCACTGCTGTGCAGTATGGGGCAGGCGCTGTTGGCTATAGTGCCAAACCTGGGGCAAAGTGTTAAGTGCATAGACTGGGACTCGTATTTCTTATATTAAAAAAAAAATTTGTGAAAGGGTTCTACTTAAAATGTAGTGTGCTGATTCTGGGAAACGCAGGCTGCTTTTCAAAATAAACAGCATCGGGAACCATAACGCTAAGTCCTGACATGGGACAAGCAGTTACTCAACTTTCACTAGAACTGTCATGCTAGGCTTCCTATCTGATACAAAATATTGCCATCAGGGAATGCAACTAAATTGACAAAGCAAGCCGCCTCCCTCCTTAGCTGGCAGCCTAGACACAGGAAAAATTTAAAGTTGAACCTTAAAATCAGGTAACATGAGTATTGTATGTTTCTAATATGCCTCAAAATCGTAATATGGATTTAATCCTTTTTTTTTTGTCTGTGGGAAAACGGCTCCTTGCCTTAATCCAGAATTTAAGTACTATGTGATGTGGTAATTCTGCTAATAACTAGTTTAAAACTTAACATTATGCATTCAGCAACATTATACATTCAGCAACTTTGTATCTGCTTCTAAAACCTGACTTTTTTTTCCAATAAACTGGTAGTATCTAATACTATAATTCAGTTTTTGTGGTGTCAATATAGCCAGGCAACAGAAGAGTACCTGGGATAAAGCATTTGACTGATCTGAAGTGGACAGTGTTTCAGCATCGACAGCCTGCATCACTGATCAGAACTGAATTGCAAATCTTACTGAAAGACACTGTAATATTGCAGATTGGCATCCTCAGTGACATGCAATTAGTCTTTCAATAAAATTTGTGATTAGGAAGTTCATACAAGACGTATGAGGAGAGACTTGCGGACCTGAACATGTATACCCTGGAGGAAAGGAGAAACGGGTGATATGATACAGACGTTCAAATATTTGAAAGGTATTAATCCGCAAACGAACCTTTTCCGGAGATGGGAGGGCAGTAGAACGAGAGGACATGAAATGAGATTGAAGGGGGGCAGACTCAAGAAAAATGTCAGGTAGTATTTTTTTCACGGGGAGAGTGGTAGATACTTGGAATGCCCTCCCGCGGGAGGTGGTGGAGATGAAAACGGTAGCGGAATTCAAGCATGCATGGGATAAACATAAAGGAATCCTGTACAGAAGGAATGGATCCTCAGAGCTTAGCCGAGATTGGGAGGCTTGGGTGGTGGGGCTAGTTCTGGGCAAGACTTCTACGGTCTGTGTCCTGAAAATGGCAGATACAAATCAAGGTAAGGTATACACAAGAAGTAGCACATATGAGTTTATCTTGTTGGGCAGACTAGATGGACCGTGCAGGTCTTTTTCTGCCGTCATCTAGTATGTATGTTACTATGACCCCTGAAGGAGGCATGTGACACCAAAAACCACAGTACTGGTCAGGTCCATCAATGGAATTCTAAATGGATAACAATTTTTTTTTCTTTAAACAAGTCTTAACTGGGCATGATAGCTGACCCTTTGTTTTACTTGCAATATAATCACTTTTTTAAACTATACCTCTATTTGTGGACAGGCTTAATGCTCTCTTCTGTTAATACAGCCAGATGCTTTGATGAAATTCTAAATGGATAACAATTTTTCCTTTAAACAAGTCTTAACTGGACATGATACCCAGCCCTCTGTTTTCCTTGCAATATAATCACTTTTTAATATACCTCTATTTGTGGACAGGGCATCTAACTGCCATTTAAAATCAGAACTGGGATCATCAAGCATGTACTGTACAGAGCTGCTTATCTGAACATCCTGTACAGACTGACATGTCCTGTTCAAACTTGCCTTCAGGCTGGAGACTGTGTTCTAGAGAGTCTGAAACCTCCAAGTCTTGCTGCTGTAAACATTCTCAATGTATTGACATGTAATGCAGTCAGTGCAGCAGCTTTCTGGGTTGCATCTCACTGACGTAAGTGAGGTGCTCGTCTCATTAACGGACAAATTTTAGTTTATTTACAGTATATTCAGATATGAGCACTGCCAAGTCATGTGACTTAGCATGTTTACTTGATGACTTTTTTTTTTAAAAACATTAGTTATTACAATTCCCCATGTTGACTTAAAGCTGTCAAACGCAAGTGACAGATCACCAATGGAGTTTGAGTTGCCTGGGAAGACTGGAGTCCAGCAGAACCCCGCCCCTTGTACAACTCAAAAGTGATCCCTCCCCCAAATTCCTGGTGGTCCAGTGGACCCTCTCAAGCCCCCCCCCCCCATTACCAAAAATCTCCATGGTGGTCTAGTGACCCCCCCCTCCTGCCAACACTTTTTGGAGGTAGGAGCAATGCCTTCTCCTTGCCTTCTCAAGATGGTAGTGCCTAGCCCATGCCTGCTGCATTCTGGGATGCACTAGGAGGGGCTAAACACCATATAAGGGCAAGGTGCTTAGCACCTCCCAGTGCATTCCAGAATGCACCAGGCAGGGGCTGGGCACTACCATTTTGAGAAGACAGGAAGGAGGAGGCATTGCTCCTACCTCCAACTCAAGGTATGTTGATATGGGAGGGAAGTCATTAGACCAACATAGAGATTTTTGGTAGTGGGGGGGGGGGGGCTTGAGAAGGGGGTCCACTGGACCATCAGGTAGGTTTTTAGAGGTTTTGTGTGAGGGGGTAAGGTCGGGGGGGGGGGGGGTCAGTACATCCTGGAATACACCAGGCAGGAGCTGGGCACTACCATTTTGATAAGAAGGGAGAAGGTGTTGCTCCTACCGTCAACTCAAGGTATGTGGATGTGGACATGGGTGTCACTAGACCACCATGGGGATTTTTTAGTATTTGGGAGGAGGGGCTTGAGAAGGGGTCCACTGGACCATCAGGGAGGTTTTTTAGAGAGAGCTAAGGTCAGGGGGTCAGACTGCTCCCCATAACAGGTCCAGACCTGCTATAAAATTTTGCATGTTAAAAAGAAAAAAAAAGTGTTCAGGTTTGTGCATTGCTCGGAATGCTCGTTTTAATACTAATGAGCTTGTCACAGTGCATTTGCATAGGGTTGTCAGTAGTTGCTACTAGGAGTAGTAAAAGGGATGCAGAACCACTTTGCGTATTATATGCCAACAACATTTGGTTTAGACAGGCAACTGGTCTGAAGCTAGCATTCTAAGCACGGTAAGCTTTGTGCTTTTACACAGGTGGCAGCCCCCCTAAAGTCGTCATGACTTAGTGCAGGGGACAGTGAGTCTGCACATAGGGGGATCTATGCATCCCATTTGTGCACTGGTTGCTGTTGCAACTCGATAAGCTTTCTCACAGCAGCTGTATTTTTAACTGCTACCTTTGTGCATCTGGTCCTTAACACCACTGCATTCCCCAGCCAACCTTACGTGCCCCCCTCCCAGCTAAGGCTGGGTATGCTTTACTGTCCAAATATGGATGGCTGAGTTGGGGTGGTGGTGGTGGGGTGAAGGCTTTTGCAAAGATATAACACTTACAAAATGTCCCAGTGCATTTCCCTCTGGAGAAGCAGTTTAGTTTCTGTAGCTTGAACACATTTCACTTTTAAACACAGCTAAATTATTCCTTTCAAACTGCCTTTTCTGCTTCCCCCTTCCACTCACAACATAAATATACTATGGGCTACATCTTTATTTTGATTTTCATTAGTTCACAGTAATAAATCTTATTGATTGCTCAATATAATGCCAGCTAGCGTCTTTACCTATGGATAAGGTCAGATTAAGACATTGACAATTGTATATCTAATTTGGGGCCTTACATGTTTGAGATAGGGGGCTAGGATCCTAGCCCCCAATGGCTTCAGCTCAACTGTTGGCTTTTTTTCAGGATTCAAGTCCTTTCACTTACATCTGACTGATTTTTTTTTTTTTTAACTCTGAGAGGCAGATGCAGCAACCAAACGTAAAAAAATCTAAATCGTTAAAGTCCCTAACGATTTTAAAATAACGAAAAATGCACCAAAAAAAAAAGTCACACAAGCTGAGATCGGTAGTGAAACGTACAATGTATCAAAGAATCACAATACACATCGTTAATCGGCCCCCAAATCATGCGCAGAGCAGCCAAGCGTTATGTTAGCTGCTCTGCGCATGCCACAAACAGTCACAACACAGTCAAATCGCAAGCACATGGCTCCCAAATAAAAACAAAAATAAAAAAAAAGGGTCGGGAGGGGGCAAGGGCGCTCATCAGGAGCGTCCTGTACAGACGGCCTTGCCCCCCCCCCGCTGCTCCCCACTTTCCGCCGCTCCCCCCACCCCGAAAAAGCAAAATTCTAGCAGCCCCTGCCCCCTCCCCACTTTCCGCCGCTCCCCCCACCCCGAAAAAGCAAACTTCTAGAAGCCCCTGCCCCCCTCCCTTCCTCAGTACTCTGTTACCTGTGCTCCGCCTCCCGACATCCTCCGTCCGTGCCCCGCCCCCTTTTGGGGTCGTCGCCGCCATTCCCCTCCTCCATCGGGCCCCCCTTCCTCTTACCGGGCCCGTGCAGCGCCTCTCTCCTCTGTCCGAAGGCGCTGCACGGGCAAGAAGAACGCTGAATCAGCTGATGCCTGCCTTCGCGATGGCGCGTCTTTCTCCTCCTGGGCCCGCCCCTGTCTGACGTCAGTAACCTACGTAGACCTCTCGTTAGTTTTCCTGCCTTTTTCCTGCGTAAAGGCAATCGGAAAAGGTTAGTGCATGTCGTTTCAATGGGGTTTTCACACTAATTGCTCATCTCCATTCCGTTTTCGTTAGCTGCTACTGTCGTCGGAAAATAGGCTTAAGTGCATGGAAAGGATAGGAAATTCTTCCCTGAGGGCTCATTTAACGATGAAAAACGTTTAGTGCATCTGCCTCTGAAATATCAGTGAATGAGCTCATTGAAGTCACTTATGGGCCTTTTTGCTAAAGCTTAGCATGAGCTAATGGGCTGATCACGGCATCTCCTGTTTTATATTTACTGGCCTTATAAAACATGCTAATGTTGGCATGTGCCATAGTTAGTAAGAGCTCTTTAGTGTATCCAAATTGTCTGCTTATGCCACCAGATTGCTTGGGACAGAGGTTTAACTCCTGTTGGTGTCTATTGTGCCTTTCTTGGTGGTTTTTATTTTTATTTTTTTTGTGGCCGTCTACTGTATCTTAACTGTAGGCCATGAGTGTTGGCAAAGTTTCCTAACTAAATTATAGACTAATGCTTTTCTCATCCTGTAATTGTTCTCACACCCTACTAGTATGTCATTCTTTAAGAATCGAGAATGCTTCCTAAATAAGGAGGGAATTGAATAAAGCAGCGGTGCAAACATACTGTCTGTTTCTTTTTACTGAAATAAAGCCATAGAATTAGAGGCATTATGCTTTAGCTGTTTGGTTGCCTGTAAATCTCCAATTATAGCAAAAGTGGCCTGGATCAGAATGGGAAAAGGCTGCAATCTGTGCCTCCATTCAGGGCAAGGAATAGCTCTGACATCAGCAGGCTTTGAGAAGATGCTAAGAAAGCAGCTTCTAATCCCTCCCCCACCCCTCTTCAGGGATTTCAGTAACCCACTCAAGGAAGCAAACAATGATCTCAACTTTTGAGAATTCCTGAGGAGGTATAAAGGTTAGTTGACTTTTTTTTTTTTTCAGGGAGATAGAGGGAAAACAAATGCTTCAGCGATGTAAAGGTGGTTTTCTTCTTAAGAGCAGCCACTGGAACAGATTTGCATAATTGAACCTGGCATATGGGTTATATTGGGTTTATGGCGCTGGCTAAGACTCTGTGCCAAGTTGATACATGCTTGGTTTGTAAAAAGATGTAAACTTGTTTCACCATGATATGTGAACTCAACATCATATCCGTAGTATACTGAGCACTTGATTTGCAGTAAGCTGTATGGGTAGTGGGCAGTTTTAACTAATCTAAGAGTAAAATCTAAACAGAATACTCTGCATGCTTGGATGCCCTAATGGTACACAAGATGTACTGAGCAGGAATTCAGAGGTTTTCCTGAATGGGCAGGTTTTGTTAAGATCAAAGCATAGTTGTACCACCTCTTAAGAATGAACACCTTTTGTTTGGGTAGTGTCCTGAAAAGCTTATGATAGAGCTTGAGCTCTATATTTTTATTTGTTGCATTTGTATCCCACATTTTCTCACCTATTTGCAGGCTCAGTGTGGCTTAAGGCGTTTGCCCAGTTGGTTGATAGCAAATACAAGGTTGTATAGTGATCGAATGAGGTATATGTGGAGGGTCAGAAGGGATGAAGATTGCGTGTTATCCAGTACGATCATTAGGCATGCTGTGTTTTGGGTGAAGAGGTTTACGTAGGATCGTTGGGGTAGGCCTTTTAGAAGAAGTTGGTTTTTTATTGATTTCCTGACGTTCAAGTGGTCATGGATTGTTTTCATAGCTTTTTTGAGGCCATTCCATATTTGTGCACTTATCTAGGAGAAGCCGTATGCGTAGGTTGTTTTGTATTTCAGTCCTTTGCAGTTTGGGTAGTGTAGGTTTAGGTATGATCTTGATGACCCAACTCTGTTTCTTATTGGTAGATCTATGAGGTCTATCATGTATCCTGGGACTACGCCATACATAATTTTGGGGACCAAAGTGCAGATTTTGAAGGTGATCCGTTCTTTGATTGGGGGCCAATGCAGTTTTTCTCGAAGGGGTTTGGCACTTTCGAAGTGTTTTGCTGAATATCAACCTGGCTGCTGTATTTTGGGCAGTCTGGAGTTTTTTTGTGAGTTCTTTGCATCCAACGTAGATTCTGTTGCAGTAATCTGCATGACTTAGGACCATTGATTGTATTAGGTTTCAGAAGGTTTCCCTTGGGAAGAAAGGTTTTAGTCGTTTGAGCTTCCACATTGAATAGAACATTTTCTTTATTACAGAGTTTACTTGCTCTCGAGAATACGGTTGCGGTCGAGTGTGATGCTGAGTATTTTCAAGCTGTCTGTGGTAGGGAGGGTGTGTCCTGGGGTATTTATAGTTGTGGGTTTGTACTTGTTATGTTGAGAAGAGAGGATGAAGCAGTCTGTGTTTTTTCAGTTGGAATGAGTTTGCCCAGGAGTCCATGATGTTCAGGCCATCGTTGATTTTATTGGTTATTTCTGTCAAATCATGTCTGAAGGGGATGTAGATTGTAACATCTGCATAAATGAATGGGTTGAGGCCTCGATTGAATAGGGACTGTGCCAGTGGAATCATCATCATGTTGAAGAGTATTGGTGATAATGGTGATCCTTGAGGTACTCCGCATACTGCTTTCCACGGTGGTGATATGTTTGAGGTTTGATTTTACTTGATAGGTTTTCTAACCACCAGAACGTTTAATCCAATTAAGTACATTTCCTTCAATCCCAAAGTGGCTAAGTAGTCTTAGTAGTATGTTGTGGTTTACCATGTCGAATGGGCTCGACATGTCGAACTGGAGGAGGAGTATGCTTTTACCTATGGCTATCTCCTGCTTGAATTTGGCCAGGAGGGTGACTAGGACAGTTTCGGTACTATGGTGGGAACGGAATCCTGATTGTGACTCATGTAGTATTGAGAACTTGTCCAGGTGTTCTGTGAGCTGTTTAGTCACCAGACTTTCCATCATTTTTACTACTAGTGGGGATAGACGCAACTGGGCAGTAGTTGGTGAGATCGTTTGTTCTTTTCTTGGCATTTTTTGGTATTGGGGTGAGTAGGATGTTGCCATATTTCTCAGGGAAGAGACCTTGTTGTAACATGAAATTTAGGTGGGATGTGAGGTCTGCTATGAAGCAGTCGGGGGCGGATTTTAGTAGATAACTGGGACATGTATCCAGTTTGCATTGGGTCTTGGCGAACCTGTGAGTCGCTTGTGTAACTGATTTGGTGTTGATGAGATTAAATGCTGTCCAGATATGGTCAGCTGGGTAGCCATCGGAGGTTAGGTCCAGGTCGGTGTTGTGATGAGGAAGTGTGCTACGTAATTTTTATTATTTTTTCGTTAAAGTAATTAGCAAGTTTGTCTGTGGGTGGGATGTCTGTGTTGGTTGTGGTGATAGGGGTGGTGTCCAGTAACTTATTTACGAGTTGGAATAGTTTCTTCATATCTTTGTAATCTGGTCCTAGTTTGGTTTTGCAGTAGGACCTTTTGGTTTGTTTTATTGCATACTAGTAAAAAAGCCCCGTTTCTGATGCAAATGAAACGGGGGCTAGCAAGTTTTTGTTGAGTGTGTGTGTCCCTGCCCTCTGCCCTCTCTCCCCTCTGAGTCCTTCACTGTTACAGAGAGAGCGATTTGATTTCCTGCTTTGCTGTCCCCTCCCCCCTCTGAGTCCTTCACTGTTACAGAGAGAGCAAGGACGGGGCAGACACTCATGGGGAAACCAGATATCTCTCCCCCTTCACACTTCCGGCTGGAGGCTTCATAGAACGTTGGTGTTGTCTTTTATATATAGAGATTTGTATTTTCTATGTATGTTTCCATGCGTTGAGTGTATGTTCATCTTTTATTTTTCTCCATGCTCGTTCAAGTTTCCTGGATTGTGTTGAGTTTTTTTTTTTTTTTTTTAGTTCATCATTGAACCATGGTATAGTATTCTGTCTTTGATATTCTTGTTTTTAAGGATGCTATTCGTTTAATACGCTGCTACATCTGTCATCCCAGCAGTTGAGAGAAAGTTTGGAGTTAGTTCGTGTTCATTCGTTGTCGTATATCTGTTGCCAGAATACTTGTGGATCTATTTGCCCTCTTGTAGTGTAAGTTGTATATTCTGGTGTGCGATTTGAACCCTTCTTCCGCCAGTTTAAAGTTAGGTTCAATTTGTAATGGTCGGTCCAAGGTGGTGTTGTCCATTTGATGTCTGTTACAGGTTATGATCTGTGGACAATTTATGTGATAGGAGGTCCAATGTGTGACCCTTGGTATGGGTCGGTTGCATGTGAGGCCATTTGAGATCCCAGGACTGTAGGAAGTCTTTACATTCCCGTACGTTAATGGAGTTGGGGTCCTCTAGGTGAAGGTTAATGTCGCTTAGTATTAGTGTGTTAGAGTTGTTTACACAATTGTTTGATATGAAGTCCCATGAAGATGGGCTGGCTTTTGTTCCAGTTGCCGGGTGTTCTGTAGAACAGGACGCAATTCAGGTGATCAATTAGGGAATTGTTATGGATTCTAAATGAGGCAATTTCTAGTTGGGGTGTTATGGAGTCAGCAATGGTTTCAGTGGTGAATTGTTCTTGGTAGATTAGTGCTATGACTCCGCCTCTCTTTTCCAATCTGGTCCGATGAGTGATTTTGTAACCTGGAGGGCATAGTTCAAGGATTATGGGGTCCTTTTGGTTGTGAATCCATGTTTCATTGATAAAGATAAGATCAAGGTTTTCTGAAGTAATCTAGTCTGATATTGTTGTTTTTGTTAATTTCAGACCTAGAATTGATGTAGCCCACCTGGATATTTTGGTATGGGGCTGCTAGGTTTGGTGTTAAGTGGATTTTTGTTAGTTGTCGTTCCTTGGGTGGTGTGTGTTGTGGTCATTCCTCCCGTTTTGTTGGTGATGTCCGTGTTTTAAATGATCTTCCTTTAGTGTGGTGGGTGTCAGTTTGGTGGAGTGTGGAATGTTTGATCAGTCTTTGGTGATTTTGTAGGATAGGTATGAAGTAATGTTCTGTGAGTGGGATGGATAGTGCTAGGTGGATCAGTGAAAGGGAATAGATTACCAGAAGTATTTTGATTTGTGTTCAGTTTGGGATAAATAGGTTACTCACAGTAAGATGCTCGGGAGTGATGTCCTGGGCATAGAGCACTGTAGCTCTAATTGCTGTTCTGCTGTTAGGAGGTAGGGAGGCTCCGTTAAAGAGGTCATGGAATCCTCAATCCTTTTTTGACAGCCGCCAGTGTTTTATGCAGCTTTTGGTAGTTGTAACCAGTGCTTTGGTTCTCTAGTCCTCTATTTCCGAATTGCTGGGCCCTTTGTCGTGCACTATCAAGGATGTTTAATAGACTGGAATGGGAGTTCGCCTGTCTAGCCTATTGTAAGACAGTTGGTTAATCTGTTTCCACTCCCCTGCGTAGCCGTCATTGACATACACTCAGAGCACTATCAAGGAGGTTTAGTAGATGAGTGGAAGGGAGCCTGTCTAGTCCACTATAGGTCTATTAGTTAGTCTCTGTTTCTACTCCCCCCGCTCTGCCATCATTGCCCTACATTCAACTCAGAGCAAGCTAACCTGTGAGTTGCTTGGTCCACGTTGTTGTTCGCCATTGTTGGTGCCTTTGTTGCAAGACCAACGCTGTTTAATTGGATGGGTGTGCTACTTTACCGGCGGCACTGGCGATTTGGCAACATTCAGGCCAGTCTCACAACAACTGTTGACTGCTGCTTCTCTCATTTGCTCTCCGGCTCAGCAATCGTGTACCCTGGTTTTGCAGCGGTGCTTCCCGCACCTCTTCTCACTCTGCTGCCTTGGTCGAGCGTCCGGCCAGCTCCCTCGCGGGGTTGATCCAGCTTTCGGTGAAGGCCCGCCCAACAGGGCAATGGTGGGGACCTTGGCGGCGGCACTCTGCAGCAGTAGGTGCAGCGTCCACCCGTTCGGCTGTGGCCCTGGGCACTTCGCTGCCTCAGGTGAGGGTCCAGTCGGCTGGCAGCTCCCTTGCGGGGGTTTGTCTGACTTTCGGCGATGGCCCGCCCGGCAAGGCGTTGGTGGGAGCCTTGGCCAGCTGGGTAGGATCCTCGGTGGCGGCACTCGGCGGCGGCGGCAGGTACAGTGTCCACCCGTTCGGCTGCAGTCCTGGGCAGGGTGGGGGAATTTATTACTTAAAATAACCTAAGTTAGAACTCTAGGCAAATGATCAGCACTTGTGTTTCTTGGGATATTGGACGCTCTTAATGCCAGTTTAATAGTGTAGCATTGTAAAGTGTTTGCCAGTAGCCAGACCCAGGGCTACCAAGAGACAGAGCTGGACCCCTTCACCCAGGCTGTCACAGAGGCCACTTCCATTTACATCCCCTAGGGCCACCACCACTGCCCTCTGCTGCTGCAGCCCCCTCAGTCACTTGCTGCATATGCTTTCTCCTGCTCCTGTGTTTTTGGGGGGCCGGGTTATTGACTTGGCATAGCTCTGCCACCACAGGTCCTTACTGCTGCATCCCATCCCCTCCCACCTATGCAGAAACAGGAAGTATGTTTCACAGGAAGAGGCAGGAAGGAGGACCTGGGGTGGCAGAGCTGCATTAACGAAATAACCCAGGTCTTGGCACACAGGAATAGGAGAGACATACCGAGGGAGTAGAACCTTCTGCCTGTGTGCCTGCCTGCCACTAGAAGCTTTTGTCTGCACTGGGCCCCCCTTGGAGGCTGGGCTAGGGAAAAATCTTGCCTCCCTGCCCCCCCCCCCCCCCCCCCCCCCCCCCCCCGGCAGCCTTGGTCAAACCTATAATACAGCACTGATATCTTTTCTACTGTCGTACATGTGGCCAACAAGGTGACTGACAGTTCTGCAACAGAAGGAATAGTCTAGGTCAGGTGTTGTCAACCCAGTCCTTGGGACACACCAAACAAGTCAGATTTTCAAGCCTTCCACAATGAATACATGTGGACTTGCATGCACTGCCTCCACTGCATACACTTGTCTTGTGCATATTCACTTGGCATCCTGAACACCTGGCTGGGTGTGGCCCAAGAACTGGGTAAAGAATCTTTGGTCTAGTGTAATAAGTCTCATTTGAATTGAAATTAAGCAAAGCAAGTAAATGTCTCAATCAGTAGCTGTGACTCCCCATTTAAGAATACAACAATGCAGAAGTGTGATAAACATTTGAGTCTTTAATGCCATCCATTACACAGTTGGCTTCAGGTAAATGGAGGTTGCATTGAGGCACTGCTGTTTGTGGGGGGGGGGGGGGGGGTTGTTGCTAAAGGGGAGGATCTGTTGTAGCAGGAAAGTGAGCAAAAGACTGTCCTAGCAGGACTTCTGGTTACATGGAAGGTTGAGCTGTCTGAACTGCACATCTTAAGGTGGCTCCTATGGTAAGCCCCTTTCCCTGGACATATTAAAGGGCCATCATAGCCTATGACAATTTGGTTAGACTAAGTTTTTGTCTTATGACCTCATTGGAGCTCATACCCTTATAGCTAATATTGAATGCTTTTGCTTTTTGTCTTATCAATATAAAATATACCAATACCATTACAAACTTCTAAGTCATTCACTTAAGTCCCTTTGTACAAGTTTGGTGAAAACTGCACACGTTGTAAGACTATTCGTTAAATCATGTCTTCTGTTTCTATGACAGCCAAACTACTAGTATTAACCACTGAGGATGATGGGAGTTGAAGGTTTGATAGTTACCTATGAAATCCTTCATTTAGCCTGATGGCTGCTAATCCACAAGATACAAGTGGATCATAAATTCACATTAATCGTACATCACATCTAAAATAACTGTAAAAATGTATGCAAAGAGCTCACGTTATAAATATGGGCTACGTTAAGTATGCAGTACTATTAAGATTATGTAATTTATCCTGAACACACCGTTTAGTAATGTCATTGTGAGAGTATTGTATTTTGCATAGGCTCCTTTATGCTTGGTAATCACACCTTCTATTAAACATAAATCATTAGTGTCCTTTTATGTAAGGATCAATCGTAATGCTTTAATTAGTAAAGAAACTAAAATGAGGTCCATGCTTAAAAAGGATTCACTATGAAGATCATCGTTCAAATTCTCTAAGCAGAAAGTAATGCTGCAGTACGTGGGTCTTTTGATTCCTGACTCTGAACTCCCAAAGCTTCATCTCATAAAATCCAAAATCTACAAGAAATCAATTTGTACATGCTGCCTCCTTGGTATGCAAAAAATCTTTCATTCATATTTATTGTGGATATCCTGGAAACTTGGGCTGGGATTCCTCTAGAAGAGGTTGAGCTATATTGTTCAAAAACCTTTTCTTACAAATGAAGCACTGGTAAAACATTACCAAACACCTCTAGTTATTGAGTTGATTTACATATACTCTGGGTTACGTTTTTGTTTTGTTTTCTTGCCACTAAAGGAATGTTGAAGAGGTGTGACAATTTCCCATGTCATTTCCAAAATAAAGCATACTCTAATTGTAAAACTTCTGCTCAGGTGTCTGAGGGGGTGTCTTGTACTTTTATCAAGCCTTATGGTCACTTGTTCTGGATTGTTACTTAGTGCAGCAAAGGTAGAATCTGAAGATCTAGAAATGTAGTGTTGAAAGACGTTTTGCTTTTTGGGATAAAATGTGCAAGTGGAGCAACTTCTCCCCTAGCCTCCTTTTTTACATAATTTGCATTTTTAATATCCAACATGAGGAACAAGTAAAGAACCCAGTGTCTTTTTTTCTTGAAATACTTTCATACTAAAACTTTCTTTTTCTCTTGAAATGTCTTGAGCCTATAATTTAACAGTGTGCTTCATCTCTTGATGTAAGTCATGCTGAACTCGGTATGAGAATGTTTGAGACTAATAAGAAAAAGTAGGACAACATGTACAAAAGTTATATTGATGTTCTGAATTGTTTAATATGTACCAGCATGCTCCAATTCAAACCAGGAGAGCCCTAGAACTTAAGGGACTGCAAGGATGGATAGGAATTGATTGGGGGAGGGGGGGAAGAGAATATCCAGCAAGCTTTAGTTTTTGAAACATGAAAACAGCAAAACAAGGTCCAGAAGTACACCATTTTGAACCACAGCGTCTCGGGGTGCCTTTTAAGAGTTAGGAAATCCTAAAACACCAGTTTTAGACCAAAGGTTTGAAATACAACAGGCTTGTTGGCATAACCTAGAACTAGGTGATTATGCTGCTTTGAGCAAGACCAACATTATGTACAGTAGGCAGTTGTCCAGGATGGGGTGTGTGTGTGTTGGGGGGGGGGGGGTCACTTTACCTAGGAAGTGACAGACCAGAGCCCATTCAGCAGTCACCACCAATATTGCACAATACACAGAAGCATTTTTTTTTCTTTGTGGGTTTGATATTTGAAGAATTCAGTATATTCCTCCCATTATTTGGACTGATTGATACAACAGTGCTTGGCTATCATTTTGCAGGCAACTTAACTGAAAGTCTATGCCGTCATTATAGAAAATCAATAGTCAACTGTACATCATTGGATTGTAATTCTATTGGTTATCTCCACTCTCTTCTGTGAAGTGCGACTTCAACATATGAATTACCATACTGGGTCAGACCAAAGGTCCATTTAGCCCAGTAGCCTGTTTATAATAGTGGCCAAGTCAGGTGAAGAGTACCTGGCAGAACCCCAAAACATCCTAAGGTAAAGACAATGTGGCAAAGAAAAATTGTTAATACTCCTGTCTTTACCTTAGGTCATCAGTTAGTCCTTTCTCCCCTTTGTATATTTAGAAGAACCCCAAAAAGGTAGCAAGATTCCATGCTACCCACCTGTAGAGATAAATACTGGTTCTCTTTTTCTTGTGTCTACGTTAATTCCTGGATTTTGTCATTTCCCCCACTCCCCTTCCTTAATATTTTGTTTTTACCACATCCTTTGGCAGAGTTCCATAGCATAACTATGCACTGAATGAAGTTTTTCTGTTTAGTAATTAACTTGATGGTGCATCCTCCAGTCTTTATATATATTGAAAGTGAACAATTGAATCATGTTTACCTGTTCTGCTTGACTTGAGATGATTCCCTCCTCAACTATCTTTTTAAGCTGAAGTTGAAACTTTCATCCTCAATCATCTCTAATACCACTAGTGAGGTGCTTGTGTATTGTATGCAATTCTGGTTGCTGTGAGGTCACACTATGGATTGATAAGGCATTTTCTGTTATAACACTTGTGTTTTTTGGCCACCGTTGCATACTGGGCAGACAATTCCAGCCTATTGTCCACAATCATACCTAGATCTTTTTCCTCGGTGGTGAGGCCTGATCTGTCACTGGGCTCATTTTCAAAGCATTTAGACTTACAAAGTTCCATAGGTTCCTATGTAACTTTGTAAGTGCTTTGAAAATATGCCTGATAGCATTTTAGCTAGAATCTGGGTTATTGCCATTGGCCATCATATTTCACTTTATATTGGATTGGAAAACTTTTGAATTTAATCTGCCCTTTGGATGCCAGTCTTGAGGTGCTCCTACAACTTCGATTTACATGTGATTCAACAACTTTGAATAATGCCATCTACAAATTAGATTATTTCCAGATATAAATTGGAGTCCCAGCACCAGATCCCTATGGCACTTTGAACCCTGCATTGAAACTTGGCCATTTAACCCTACTGTTATCTTAATTTCAACCAGTTCCCAATCCACAACAGATCACTGCCTGCTCATATGACCTTTTTAATTCCTCTGGAGTTTCTCTTGAACTCAAAGCTTTCTGACAATCTAGTTATACCACATCAAATGGCTCACCTTTATCTACATTTTTTTCACACCTTGGCTAAATCCCACTCTGGCCATGTTTGTTCAGTGGCTTTTGAGTTCTACCACTTTGCCCAGCACTGTCAGGCTTCCCAGATAACCCTGGAACCCTTTGGTAAACAGGCATTATATTGGCCACACAATAGTTAAGCTCATTTGGTGATAGCAAAGCTAGCGATTTCATCTTTTAGTTTTCAGTACCCTGGGGTATACACCATCCAGTCCAGGTGACTACTTACATCAGGTTCACTGTCTTGCTCAGTTCCTCTTTATCTTTTCAAATACTATTTCTAGCAGGGGCAGTTCCCATCTTTGTTTTCCTAAAGCAAAGAATGTGGTCTTTCCACTATAGCCTTGTCCTCCCATGAGTGCCCTAAATGTGTGTTGTTTTTTTTTAACAAGCAGCGTAGTGTTGTCTATATCAAAACAAGGACATCAAAGCAGTCCAACTTAGTCCAGAAAAAAGAAGGAAAAGAGGGGGAAAAGTCTCAACAAGTGCTGCAATATTGAATATTGTTCATTAATTGCATGCACAACAAGTCATCATAGACTAAAAAAAAAACCCAAAATAAGTCTATTTTTATTTATTTTTTATTTATTTTCTTATAGGGGTTTTTTTTAGTCTATGATGACTTGTTGTGCATGCAATTAATGAACAATATTCAATATTGCAGCACTTGTTGAGACTTTTCCCCCTTTTTTCCTTCTTTTTTCTGGACTAAGTTGGACTGCTTTGATGTCCTTGTTTTGATATAGACAACACCACGCTGATTGTTTGGATTTGATTTTCATTTTGAATGGTAGACGTGTGAGATCTGAGTGTGATTTTTTTTGTTTGTTTTGTTTTTTAAACAAAAATTGATCTCTATTCAAAGAGTAATAACTGTCCTTTAATTGGATCTATCAACTATTTTCTTGATCTGATGATCCAACACCTCAAAGGTTTTCTGCTTTTGCTTCTTTGAACTTCAGCCACTTTAAATATCCAGTGCTTGTGAGGCTTGAGTCAAGAAAACAGGTGATATGCTGCTAACAATGACAGCTGTGGTTTTGGCCTTCTAGCTTTATAATAGCATCTCGACTTCCAGGATATGTATCTCAATAGTTAATGCCCTCAGTCTTGGAGGGTGAGAACTTGCCCAAGGTGGTGAGGAATATTGGAAGAATGGGATCTCAACTGCGACATCCTGCTTTACCGCTTTAACCACTATTTAAACAATACATGGGATTTTGAAGTCCTAAAGGTAGCTGGCTTTGTCAGTGCTTCAGGGTGAGCATAAATCCCATTTTCTATGCAGTACAATTGTCAATCAAAGCAATGCACAAAATCCATTTCTAAGTCATTGAAAGAAAAGCTTCAGATGGTGTCGTTGGCAGCTTTGGCCTTGGGGAGAAACTGATTCTGAATGTTTACCAGGATTTCTCTGGTTTCTGAGGAAGATTACCTTTGCTTACATAAGCCTGAGGTTTTTCTTACAACAGCTCTCCCCATGCTGCTATATCCCTCTGAGAGAGAACAGTGTGTTTTGTTTTGGGGTTTTTTTTAAAAGCCCAGTCCTTGGG
The DNA here is from genome assembly GCF_901765095.1 of Microcaecilia unicolor. Taxonomy (NCBI): domain Eukaryota; kingdom Metazoa; phylum Chordata; class Amphibia; order Gymnophiona; family Siphonopidae; genus Microcaecilia; species Microcaecilia unicolor. The sequence continues at coordinate 156,768,064 of NC_044036.1, read as the reverse complement.
ACACACCAAGCCAGTTCAGTTCAGGATATTGAGCATATCATCCTATGTCCATGCCCCCTATTGTATGTTGGCAAGACCACAAGGGCTATTAAAACTACTCATTGAACACACAAGTTGCATCAAGAGGAAAGTGGAACCTGTACCTTTAAGCATTCAGCCAATCATTCTGTAACAGATTTGAGATTTCTTGTCTTTAAAACTCTTTCAAAAATGGAGGGGAGGTAATTTAGACAATTGCCTCTTCCAGAGTTATTCACATTTCACTGTGGATATCTTGAACTGGACTGGGTTGAGAGCCTTGCCTTAAAGGATGTTTAAATCTTAAATCAACTTAAAAAGTAGCTTGATATTTCACAAAGCAGGTCTAAAATACTGTGGGACAAAAATTTGGTTCAGGTTCACAATATGTCCAATAAAGTACCTATTTGTGGTTTCACTGCCAACACTAAATTCACCTACTACAGAACTCAACAGTTGATGTACGCTCTGTCCTGCCTTCACATGAATGATCATACATTAGAATTTGTTTTAAATGTGCTATGAAGCTACTGATGTGTAGAATGTAGAAGATATTGGTCAGAGCATGTAGTTGATACAAGCTAGGTCTAACCTAGCAACTTTCTTGGGAGTAGATTGTCCATGTCATATAACTAGGCAGCACAAATGTGTCAATGTGCTTTTTAGGACACCAAATCGTATTGCTGTTCAGACAGTTGAGGGTGGTCTGCAAAAGACTGAAAACGGTAACAGAATTCAAACACGTGTGGGATAAACATAAAGGAATCCTGTTCAGAAGGAATGGATCCTAAGGAGCTTAGCCGAGATTGGGTGGCAGAGCCGGAGGCAGGGATAGTGCTGGGCAGACTTATACGGTCTGTGCCAGAGCCGGTGGTGGGAGGCGGGGCTGGTGGTTGGGAGCGGGGATAGTGCTGGGCAGACTTATACGGTCTGTGTCCTGAAGAGGACAGGTACAAATCAAAGTAGGGTATACACAAAAAGTAGCACATATGAGTTATCTTGTTGGGCAGACTGGATGGACCATGCAGGTCTTTTTCTGCCATCATTTCCTATGTTACTATGAGTAGAGCAGGTGGATGTGAATCTTGTTTGCTATTTCAAAAAGTACAAAGACATGATTCTAAGGAGAAAATATTTTCCCTTGATGAATAGTTAAACTTGATCTCATATCCATAAATTGTGGTAAGAGCATAGTGTCGGGGTTTAAAAAAAAGTCTAGGACAAATTCCCGAAGCTCATGAACTGTTAAGGTAGACATAGGAGGACAAGCCACTAGTTCTTCCTGAGGTCAGTAGCATGATTCCAATTCCGTGCTACTTTTTTTAGGGATTCTGCCAGGTACTTGTGACTTTGGGCTAGTATTGGAAGCAGAGGCTAGATGACCCATCAGTTTGACTTGGTATGGCAATTGTCATGCAAGTTTTTTTTGCCTTGCTCAAACAGCTAATTCAACATCAAGTTATATTTGCTGTACACTGCCTTAATTTTTGTCATTTGGTCCACTTTTAATTCTAGACAGACTGTATAATTACCATGAAATAAGTAGATAAAGGTAAAGGAGTAAAATAAAGGGGAGGGTGGGGGGGGGAAGGGGGCGGAAAGGATGTAAAATAATGATGATAGACTAGATGCATATGTACAATTATGACATGACTGTTTGACTTTTTATTGGTTTTGTTTGATGTGGTACATCATCAATAAAAAAACGTTGAAATATATAATTCTAGACAGACTATCAACAAGTACTTGTGTGTGTGTTTCATTCTTGCCAAACAAATTGAAGTTTAAATTGAGACAGTTTAATCCTTTATATATATAACTTATTAGAATTGAAGGAACTTGCCATCTTAAATATGTAAAATGACAAATTGGGCAAGTCGGACTAGGGATCCAGAGAAATGAACACCCCAAAGTCTCTGCACTTCTATGGGAAAGTTTCAGCTGCTGTAGCTTAGAAATATAACTGAAACATAGCAGTTAATACCTTCTTTCAAACTCTTATCCCCCCTCCCCCAAAACCCAGAGGCAATACAGATATTTGTACACAAAAATGATATAAGCATGCTCCACCTACTTCACCACGAGTGGCGTCATGTGGTAAAGCCTATAAAGCTGTAAGGGAGGACACAATGAAATACATAAAAATAATTTTAAAAACAGGAATTTTTTTCACTCTAGTAGTAGCTCTGGAACTCATTGCCAGAGGATGTAGTAATAGCGGTTACTGTATCTGTGTGTTTTAAAAAGGTTTGGACAAGTTCCTGGAGGAAGTGTCCATAGTCTGTTTATTGAAATGGATATGGGGGAAGCCACTGCTTGCCCCAAGATTGGTAGCATGGGATGTTGCTACTAATTGGGTTTCTGCCTCTGCCAGGTACTTGTGACCTGAATTGGTCACTGTTGGAAACAGGATACTGGACTAGTCTGACCCAGTATGGCTATTATGTCTTTATATAAAAGAGCTATTCCCAAAAATGCTACAGCTTTGTTTCTGAACTTTATTTTAAGCTGTAACTCAGCATGGTTATATTCTGTGTCAAAATATCAATGACACTAACAGGAGTTAGAAAACAAAATTCATGTCTAGTTCTGAGGCAGGTAAAAGCAAGACAGATTTTCTTGATCTGGCTTCCTATTTAAATTTGTAATCTAGTAAATGTCGGCCAATATCTGTACTCCTACAAAATAACTTTCATAGCTCCCAAATACTGGAAGCTGGGGACAGCAGGCTTTTATGAAGTATTTGGTAATATTAGCAGGGCATATTGAATGGGAGATGTTTTTAAAATGAGCAGTACATGGTTTTTGGCCCAAGGCATACTGGTTAGATGTTCAAGTGGCCTTGCCTTTTGGCTGTTAACTGCTCAGAGTTGTATTTTTGTACCAAGGTTGAAGCTTTTGTGATGGACCTGAAGAGATCAACTATTAAATTCTTAAAGCTGCACTCCAGTTTACACAAGCTCTTGCACAAAACATTGATCTAAATTTGATATTGGGCCTCCGAGTTAAATGCTGACAGTCACAAAATTTATTTATTTATTGCATTTGTATCCCACATTTTCCCACCTATTTGCAGGCTTAATGTGGCTTACATAGTATTGTTAACATAGTTATTCCAGTATATCAGGTACAGTTAGTATTGTGTAGAGATTAATTAAGGGAAGAAAGAAGAAGGAAGGGATTTATTAGGGTAATTATAGAAGGTGGGCTTTCATAACTGAATGGATTGGTGAAGTGGATTAGTGAGGCTATAGGTTCTCATTGTAGGCCTTGTTGAAGAAATATGTCTTCATAGATTTGCGAAAGATAGTTGTTTCGTCGATTGTTCTCAGGTCTGTGGGTAATGCATTCCATAACTGCGTGCTCATGTAAGAAAAGGTGGTGGCGTGCATCAGTTTGTATTTTAGTCCTTTACAGCTGGGGAAGAGCAGGTTGAGAAATTTGCGAGATGATCTTGTGGCTTTTCTGGGAGGTAGGTCCACGAGGTTTAGCATGTAGGTTGGGGCATCAGCGTGAATGATTTTGTGTACAATCGTGCAGATCTTGAATGCAATGCGTTCCTTAAGTGGGAGCCAGTGAAGTTTCTCTCTTAAGGGTTTTGCACTTTCATATTTAGTTTTTCCAAATACGAGTCTGGCGGCCGTATTCTGGGCAGTTTGGAGTTTTTTGATAGTCTGTTCTTTGCAGCCAGCGTACAGTGTGTTGCAGTAGTCCAGATGACTTATTACCATTGACTGTACCAGGGTACGGAAGATGTATCTCGGGAAGAAAGGTTTTACTCTTTTGAGTTTCCACATGGAGTAGAACATCTTTTTCGTAGTGTTTTTCACGTGGGCATCAAGAGTGAGGTTTTGATCAATGGTGACTCCAAGAATTTTCAAGTTTTGTGAGACAGGAAGAGAACAGTATGGTGTGATTATGGTGGAGAAGTTTTTTGTGTTATATTGTGAGGTAAGTACAAGACATTGTGTTTTTTCTGCATTAAGTTTTAGTTGGAATGCATCTGCCCAGGTGTGCATTATTTGGAGGCTTTGGTTGATCTCGTTAGTGATTTCATTTAGATCATGTTTGAACGGGATTAAATTGTGACGTCATCTGCATATATGTAGGGGTTGAGGTTTTGATTGGCTAGAAGCTTGGCTAAAGGTATCATCATTAGGTTGAATAAGGTTGGTGAGAGGGGGGATCCTTGGGGGACTCCACATTCAGGTGTCCATGGGAGTGATCTGTCCGCGTTCTTTGTTACTTAGTATTGTTGCAGGAATTGATGCATAAATTTATGATACTTCAGGAGTCAGACAGCACACCAGAATGAGAGAGTAATCTTCTTTATTTGCCAGCAAACAAAGTAGAACATCAGCATTAAGTCTCTTCTTCTCTTTCTCAGCTCTCTGTGTCTTTGTGGCTTCTGTCTCAGCTGCTTCTCTTCTTATGCTGTCTTCTCCTTCTTCTGTCTGTTCCTTCTGTCCTTCTCTTTCTTCTGAGCTCCTTCTGACGTAACCTGCTTCTTCTCCCACTTAAATACAGTTCTATCTAGCCTAGCCTAGCCCCCTTACTCTCCAATTGGTTAAGGAATAGATTGATTACCTTGCCTCAACCAATCAGTTCTATACAAATATCAGTTACATAGGTTCCAGACATCCTAAACTGACCTGGGGCCCCTTACACCAGACATTTGGGCTCCAGTCTCTTACATGTTATTATGATTGATTTTCTCATATTCCTAGTACTAACTGCTAACTAAACTCTGGCATTCATTAAAGGGGTCAAGGGCCAATCTTACTTAATAGCATACATATCAGGTTATTACTTTCAAGACCATTTCTACATTTTACCTATAATTAATCAAGGAGAAGAGAGCTGACTAGTTCTGACCTCTTTCACCTATCAGCTTCCTTCACAGAACTAGCTAAGACCACAGAAAACTCAAAACACATGTTGGCCTCTTCACTGCAGTCCTTGCTTGACCTCTTAAACAGCAGACAAAGAGTAATACAGAATTTAACAGACATTCTACACAGACACAAAACTTATTAATTTACACAGAATACAGCATATTCTAAAGTAAGCATCCTTATAAAACATATTCTACATACTTATAATGGTCTCTATCTATATCTAAGCTATCTCCTTATAACAAAATCTACATATCAAGAACTTCTGAAATTATTTCAGCTTTAAACTACAGTATGTCATATGTCTGGCTCATTCCTTTATTCATTCATAATAATTTACAGCTGTGCCAGCATTTAGCAATCCATCACTCACAAGGGTGAAAGAAATTCCTGTCTCTGACCTTTTTAACCTTTTGCTCGGCAAGCTAGACATTGAAATAATATGAACCATCTGGCATTTCTTCACTTTAGTTGCAAGGTAAAAAGTTAGAATTCAAACTTCAAGCTTTTAATATCATTTCTTATGTATATAATTTCTCAGAGTTAACACTTTCTTTGCCCATGGCTGCCTCATTCCCCCCTTTGAGACTAAAATCAGCTTATGCAGAGATAAGTCTCACAACTCAAACTCTGGAGATTATAGTGGTCCTAACTAGGAATAGACTTATGAACCACCATTACCCTACTTGTTAAGGTCCGACGGCATACTGCCGAAGCACATGAGGCCAGGAAACAAAACAACAACCCTGCTAAAACTAAGACTATTAGGGAAATGAACAAGGGACGTATCCAGGAGGTCAATGACCACCACCAGGAGGTAAGGTCTAATCCTCCTCGGTAATCCTCCACATTAAGGCTGGCCAACTGTAGGACTTTATCCATAGCATGCCTAACTACATGCGTCCTATTTATGACAATGGTACAGCACTCTGAAGAATTTAGCACTGTACAGAGGCCACCCTGGGCTGCAAAGAGATAGTCAAGACCCATACGGTTATACCGAGAAACTATACTTAATTCATTAATTTGATCCTGCAATGCATTGACTACCACGTTCAGCTCATGAACTAGAACATGAAGTAGGGATTGAAGTCTCCGGGTGGCCATACCTAGTTCAGTAATACCCGCTACCGGGCCCCCAATTGGAATCCAGGCCGTGGCAGAAAGGGCTACAAGTCTCTTTTTAGTCAGAGGATAAGTAGAATTAATATACTGGAGGGCTAATTCAATCGCCTCATCCTCTGTGGCAACGGAGGAGGGTAAGGACAAGGCCTCTCGCTTAGAGCGGTGCGGGGATGGTGGCTTGAGAAGAGGAATAACTTTAGGAAAATAATTCAAGGTTACCAATACACAAAAATCATATGTGGGGGGAAGAATCATGTGGAGGACATTATCACAGAGCCAGTAATGACCAAGGAGAGGGCGACGAAAGTTCCCAATAAATGTAGACACAGGATGGAGATTAGGATGCCCATAATGCGAGCCCCTATCCCAGGGGGAACGAAGAAGAAATGGAGACTTTGTACACCATAGGTGCCAATCCCCAATTGTAACAGACCGCTCATATGATGCAACCCCTTCATACCCCGGGGACTTATGAAAGTAGAAAATAGGATGGGACACTATAGTCTTCTCAGTAGTATAGTTAGGAGCCAGATAATCACCTTGGTCATAATCTGCAGGTATGGTAGTAGGGCACATAGGAGTACCTGGAGAAACTACCCACACAGGTTCCTCCTTCTCTGGGAGAACATTAGTATAGTTACAGGGAATGGGAAGAACAGTTGAGATGTCTCTTGTTAAACAAAACACTCCAGAAGCTGGATAGGGAGACGTAAAAACTGGCCTTAGAGAAGAGTCAGAGGGGGAAGTAGCATTATAAAAGGACCACCAAGTATAATCCTGGCTCCAAGGGCCTGAACTCGAAAAGTAGGGAGGTATAAGAGCTGGGAGCTGCACAGGAACAGGAACAGCTGGGACATCTGTAGTATAAGGAGAAAATCGGGAACACACAATACAAGGGGAAGTAATCTTTGCCTGGCTAATTAGTTCCTGGACAGAGTGTAACCAAAGGTTGGAGCGAGTTGGGGTTTTAGGAACAAGGAGGCAAGGAGTAGAAAACAACAAAAGCATCCAAACTACTAACATTTTCTTTCTTCCTAATCTAAAACAAATACAGCAAACTAATTAAGCAATAATATTTCAACAGTCTGTGCTAATCACAGATTACTCTCATATAATGTTCTCAGTCTTTGAGTTCTTATACCAGTTGGGATAGACCCTCAACTGACAAGGATCAAGCTCTCAAATTCCAAGAAAGCCAGAATCTGGACAGAAAGAGTCTGAAGCCGAAGTTCAGCAGCTCCTGCAGTATGCAGTTGACCCTTCTTTTCAGCTAGTAGATTCTTTGGTTCGGGTCAAGCGCAACTTCAATGGCTCCGCTGGATCACTTTCTGCTCTCCACTGTCTAGGCTCCGTCTGATCCGTGCTGGGCTCAGTCTGGTCAGCAGACTTAATTCGAGACCAATGGACCCATGGAGTAATCCCTGCGACCTTCACAGCTGCAGGGGTAGAAAGCAAAACAGTAAAAGGTCCTTTCCATCGGGGCCCCAAAGGCTGGAGCCTCCAGTCTTTCACCCAAACTCTATCCCCTGGCAGGAAGGAATGTACCTGAGCCTGGAAGGGGACAGGGTTTATTTCTCTCACATAAGACTGAAGCTCAGAAATTATCTTGCCCAAGAGGGCTACCTGCTCCTGCACCTGGGCAGACCCTAAAATCCCTATGTCTCCCTTAATTCCCTGCAAAATGGCTGGGGGCTTCCCATACACAATTTCAAAGGGAGAGAGGGCTGTTCCTTTAGTTGGAGTGCATCGGAGGCGAAAAAGGGCTAGTGGCAGTGCCTGTGGCCATTTCAGTTGGGTTTCCTGACAAATCTTTGCTAGGCTATTTTTCAAGGTTCTGTTTGCCCGCTCAACCTGCCCTGAACTCTGGGGACGATAAGCACAATGCAATTTCCAGGTAATGCGCAATGCGCGGGACAGGGCCTGAAGTGTAGCTTCAACAAAGGCGGGCCCATTATCTGAACCTATGGCAAGGGGCAGTCCATACCTGGGGATGACATCCCTAAGGAGGGCTCGAGCTACTTCTGTGGCTTTCTCAGTGACTGTAGGATATGCTTCCACCCACCCAGAAAAGGTACAGACCATGACCAAGAGGTATCGGAGCCTACCGCTCCTGGGCATTTCTGTGAAGTCTATAACTAGGGACTCAAAGGGTGTTAGTCCCCTAGACTGAACTCCTGGTGGAATACGGGGTCCCTGACGAGCATTATTCTGGGCACAGAGAGTACATCGGGCAGAGGCAGTGGCAACCAGACTATCCAATCCTTCCAGCACCACTACTCGACTGAGTAGGCGGGCTAGTGCTGTTTTCCCTAAGTGCGATAGGTCATGAGCTTGAGACACTACAGGCCAAGCTAGGTGGCGTGGCACCAGAACTCTGGTATCAGGGAGATGTAACCAGCCATCAGGTCTCCTTACCGCACCTTCCTCTTGAGCCCATTTCTCTTCCATTTGGGTATACATAGGTGTCCATTCTTGCAGTCGAATTTGGAACAGGGGAGTCACAGTACTTGCTGGGGGTCCTCGAGCAGCTTCCTTGGCCACCCGATCAGCATGGCGGTTCCCTCGGGCCACTGGAGTATCTATCCTTTGGTGTCCCCTGCAGTGAATGACAGCTACCTTCTTAGGGGCCCACACAGCCTCTAGCAGCTGAAGTATTTCAGGTCCATACTTAACAGGTTGGCCTGCGGCATTTATGAGTCCCTTTTCCTTATACAAAGCTCCATGAGCATGTAGAGTTGTAAAGGCATACTTGGAATCAGTATAAATGTTGGTTACCAGTCCTGCTGCTAGCTCCAGAGCTCGTATGAGGGCCACAAGTTCTGCTTTCTGGGCTGAAGTTCCTTGGGGCAGGGCTCTTGCTTCTATCACCTTGTCTTCTGTCACCACAGCATAGCCTGCCAATCGCTTAGAGTTCTCCACGTAACTGCTTCCATCTGTGAAATAAATTACATCTGGGTCCCTCCACGGAACATCTTTAAGATCTGGTCGACTGGAGTACACTTCATCCATGGTTTGGATACAGTCATGATCCGGAGGTCCCTCAGATGCTGGCAAAAGAGTGGCGGGATTGAATGTAGCCACTGTTTCCAGGTGTATCCGTGGATTCTCACACAAGCTAGCTTGGTACTTAACCATGCGGTTATTTGTAAACCAGTGGTTGCCCTTATACTCCATGAGGGTAAGAACTGCGTGGGGGACTTTAACAACCAGTTCTTGCCCCAAGGTCAGCTTATCAGCTTCCTGGACCAGTAAGGCTGTTGCTGCAATGGCCCTCATGCAGGCTGGCCATCCTTTAGCCACTCCATCCAGCTGTTTAGACAGGTATGCAACAGGCCTCTGCCAGGATCCCATCATCTGGGTCAGCACACCCAGAGCAACCCCCTGTCGCTCATGGACATACAATGAGAAAGGTTTCTCCACATCAGGAAGGCCTAACGCAGGGGCTTGGAGTAGGGCTTTCTTTATGGCAATGAAGGATTGTTGAGCTGTAGGTCCCCATTCAAATGGTTCCTTTTCACCCCCCTTTGTGGCTTGGTAAAGGGGTTTCGCCATCAGTGCAAAATTTGGAATCCAAATTCTGCAGAATCCGGCTGCTCCCAGAAATTCCCTAACTTCTCTTCTGGACTTGGGTTGAGGAATTGCAGCAACTGCTTGCTTCCTACTGACATCCAGTCTCCGACTTCCCTGGGAAATACAAAAGCCCAGATACTTCACTTCTGACTGACAAAGTTGGGCCTTTGAGCGTGAGACCTTATAGCCTGCATCCAAGAGTAGCTCCAGCAATTCTCTGGTAGCCTCAAAACACTCTTCCTGGGTCACTGCTGCAATCAGGAGGTCATCTACATACTGGAGTAAAACTCGCCTGGAAGGCTCAGATTTAAAAGTCTTAAGGTCTTGCCCTAGGGCTGTCCCAAAAATAGTGGGGGAATTCTTGAACCCCTGTGGCAGGCGGGTCCATGTATACTGAAGCTTCCTTCCTGTTACTGGGTTTTCCCATTGAAAGGCAAAAAGCAGTTGACTGGCGGGGGCCACCCGAATACAAAAGAAGGCATCTTTTAGATCTAGTGTCGTGAAATGGGTAGCTCCAGAAGGTATCAATCCTAGCAGGACATATGGATTAGGCACTACAGGGTGTAATGAAATAGTGGATTTGTTAACCACCCGTAAATCTTGGACTGGCCGGTAGTCCTCAGTCCCTGGCTTCTGAACTGGCAACAGTGGCGTATTCCATGGAGACTGACAAGGTCGAATAATTCCATGGGATAACAGACGATTCAGGTGTGCTTGGATCCCTTCCAGAGCCTTTCTGGGAATTGGGTATTGGCGAAGATGGATTGGCCGGGCATTTGGAAGTAAGTCTACATGAACAGGAGGAATATTTCGGGCCAACCCTGGGGGATTATCTTCTGCCCATACCCCACTGACCTGAAAGCTATCTGCCAGGGGTAGGTCAACTTGGCCATGTGACTGATGCAGCCGCCATTCTTCTTCAAGAGGGCAGCAGAAACTCAATATACCCTTTGGGCTAGATGTCGGGGGCCGAAAGGAGACTGAAGTCTGGCCATCAGAGTCGAAGGAAATTTGGGCCCTAAGCTTGGACAGCAGGTCTCGACCTAACAAAGGGATTGGACAGTCTGGCATATACAGGAATTCATGAGTGACTGTGTGTGAGCCTAATTGGCATCTACGGGTTGTCAGGAAGGGCCTCCGGTTCTGCACCCCCGTGGCTCCCACCACTCGGACAGTTTGTCCAGACACAGGCGCTAATCGCTCCGTCACAACAGAATGTTCAGCTCCTGTATCAATCATGAATGGAATTGAACGGCTCCCTATAGTTAACTTGACCATAGGTTCCTGGGAGCCCAGTTTGTAGGAACCCGGTCTGTCCTATTCGTCCCATTCTGCCATCTCGGCTATCCCGATGATGTCAGATTCAGGAGGCTCATATCTTCCCTCTCGAACTCGGCCTCGGCTTCCTCGATCTCCTGGTCCCCTTCTCAGTCCCTGGCGCCTCTGGGGGCATTCATCTTTCCAGTGCCCTCTTTCCTTACAGTAGGCACACTGATCCCTCTCCAATCTTGGTCTGGGATTCTCCCCCCTTGGCCGGGATTGATTGAAGGAATCTCGGGGCCTGGCTGGTGGTCCGGGGTCCCACTTTGGCTTCCCATTAGCTAGAGGTCGACCTCGATTAAGGGTGGAATTAGTAATGGCTGCCGCTAAAAGGTCGGCCTTCTTCTGCATCTTCCGGTCAGCCTCTCGACGCACCTCCTGATCTCTATTAATGAAAACCTTGGTTGCGATCTCAATTAGCTGGGTGGTATTCATCCCTGCGAATCCCTCTTGACGCTGCAACTTCTTCCGGATATCTGGCATACTCTGGGCCACCAATGCACTATTCACCATTCTCTGGTTTTCTAGGGCTTCAAGGTCAAATGGGGTGTATGTTCTGTAGGCTTCAATTAGTCGCTCTAAAAAGGCCCCAGGGGATTCAGTTGCCCCTTGGAGAATTTCAGAGACCTTTGCCAGATTAATGGGCCTCTTTATGCCTTTCCTCATACCTTCCAGCAAGTCCCGGCAATAGCCAGACAACAGTTCATAGTGCTGCCCATTATTTGGATCCCAAGCTGGAGCTGCGCGAGGGAACCGAGCTCTAACCCATTCCTCTAGGTTCTGTGTCCCCTCGGGGGCACGCGCTCGCGTGATGGCCTCAGCATTTTGCAAAATCTTCCGCCTCTCCTCAGTTGTGAAGAGGGTCAGGAGAAGTTGTTGACAATCAGTCCAGGTTGGGTTATGGGTGGCCATAATGCTAGCCACTAGGTCCACCACTGCCTGAGGCTTTTCAGTATAAGAGGGGTAATGCGTCTTCCAATTCAGGAGATCGGTGGTTGTGAAGGGTACATACTGATAGGCCTGTGCCTGTATAACCTGACCCTGATTATTAGGATCCGGTCGAGTGGTAGTTACCTGACGGAGTGGCAGAACTCTCGAGGAGGTGGGAATGGAATCTGAGGTAGAGCTAGGAGCTACCCTCCTATCATGCTCAAAGGTGATTGCATTCAGGGGAGGTAGGTTGAAACCCTGAGGGATGGGGAGGGGTACTCATAGACTGAGAGGTGGTCACAGGTGAGTCAGTCCATTGAAAGGGATGCCGGGCCCCTAATGAGTGGGTAGGGGTACTAGAGGGAGAGGCTGGGCTGTCAGGAGTTGAGGAGTCAGGGAGTGGAGCCCAAAGCGGGTCTTCGGAGGTTAACAGGGAAGGATGTGGCAGAGGAGGGTAGAGACTGGCTGAAAAGTCCAACCTAGGATGTGGTGGGGTTCGCACAGTGGGGGAGGAACTATCCGGAGAAGCCTGTACTGGAGAAGCTTGGGCTGGGCGGCGTGGATCTCTAGGGGCGGCACGAAACCCCAACAATGGGCCATAAGGTGGTGGCTCAAGATCTGAGGGGTCATCAGAGAGTATGGGTTTCTCAGGCAGGGTAGGGGCGGAAGCCACCGATTGGGTGATAGGCTTCCTGGGACTCTTTCCCTCTTCTAGTTTAGATTTTCTAATCTTTCTTTGAGCACGGCCTAACATGAATTTTACTGGGGATCCCATATAAGTTTTCAACCAAGAGGGAGGGTCAGTCACAAGGCTATCCCAGGAATCTATATAAGGGAGTTGTTCAGAATATTCTGGTTCTCCTACAACTATGCTGTAAACCTTCCGGATTACTTCAATATCTAAGCTGCCACTAGGGGGCCACCCCACTCCCATAGATGGCCACTCAACTTCACACAAGGTTCTTAGAGTACTTGAGCTTAAAGTCTGTCCATAGTCATTAATTAAAAATCCTTTTTTTAAATTCTTAAGCATACAATCTAGGGGGGTAGCAATTTGTCTAGATGATGTCCCACCCATAATGCTTACAGTTACAACACACAAAGAGGGGGGGGAATTTTTGAAAGTGCAGTAAGGGGTCCGCACTCTCGAGACACTAGGTAGACAGACAGCAATCGCTTCCTTCCGTCGCTGGCCAATTGAACTCGCGTTAATTGGAAACGCAGCTATAAGAAGTCCGCACTCAGTTAATCATTCACGCATCACACATTCCATACAGAAAATCCCACCCAACAATTTCAAATTTCTCAGATACAGATAAGCTTAAGCGGTTTCGCTTCTAATCTCCACTAGACTAGAAGGTACTAGGGCCTTCGCTGAGAGTTGATCAGGCTCTCCTTCCCTCAATTTTTGAGGGGCTGGTTTACAACTTTCTAGCTAGAATTATAATACAGAATACATACCCGGCGAATGTTCTCCAGTCAGTTGGGTGCTGGGATTAATGCAGGATTCAGAATCCCACCGCTGCCACCAAGAATTGTTGCAGGAATTGATGCATAAATTTATGATACTTCAGGAGTCAGACAGCACACCAGAATGAGAGAGTAATCTTCTTTATTTGCCAGCAAACAAAGTAGAACATCAGCATTAAGTCTCTTCTTCTCTTTCTCAGCTCTCTGTGTCTTTGTGGCTTCTGTCTCAGCTGCTTCTCTTCTTATGCTGTCTTCTCCTTCTTCTGTCTGTTCCTTCTGTCCTTCTCTTTCTTCTGAGCTCCTTCTGACGTAACCTGCTTCTTCTCCCACTTAAATACAGTTCTATCTAGCCTAGCCTAGCCCCCTTACTCTCCAATTGGTTAAGGAATAGATTGATTACCTTGCCTCAACCAATCAGTTCTATACAAATATCAGTTACATAGGTTCCAGACATCCTAAACTGACCTGTGACCTGGGGCCCCTTACACCAGACATTTGGGCTCCAGTCTCTTGCATGTTATTATGATTGATTTCTCATATTCCTAGTACTAACTGCTAACTAAACTCTGGCATTCATTAAAGGGGTCAAGGGCCAATCTTACTTAATAGCATACATATCAGGTTATTACTTTCAAGACCATTTCTACATTTTACCTATAATTAATCAAGGAGAAGAGAGCTGACTAGTTCTGACCTCTTTCACCTATCAGCTTCCTTCACAGAACTAGCTAAGACCACAGAAAACTCAAAACACATGTTGGCCTCTTCACTGCAGTCCTTGCTTGACCTCTTAAACAGCAGACAAAGAGTAATACAGAATTTAACAGACATTCTACACAGACACAAAACTTATTAATTTACACAGAATACAGCATATTCTAAAGTAAGCATCCTTATAAAACATATTCTACATACTTATAATGGTCTCTATCTATATCTAAGCTATCTCCTTATAACAAAATCTACATATCAAGAACTTCTGAAATTATTTCAGCTTTAAACTACAGTATGTCATATGTCTGGCTCATTCCTTTATTCATTCATAATAATTTACAGCTGTGCCAGCATTTAGCAATCCATCACTCACAAGGGTGAAAGAAATTCCTGTCTCTGACCTTTTTAACCTTTTGCTCGGCAAGCTAGACATTGAAATAATATGAACCATCTGGCATTTCTTCACTTTAGTTGCAAGGTAAAAAGTTAGAATTCAAACTTCAAGCTTTTAATATCATTTCTTATGTATATAATTTCTCAGAGTTAACACTTTCTTTGCCCATGGCTGCCTCAGTATGATCTTGTGGTCAGGTATCCTTTGAACCATTTGAGAACTGTTCCTCCTACTCCGAAGTTTTCTAGTATATGTAATAGTATTTCATGATTAACCATGTCAAAGGTGTTGGAATAATGTATTTTATTTTACATGCATTGTCTGTCACCAATTTTTTCTCTGTGATTACTCTGTGACCTCTGATGTGAATTGCCTAGAGAGGTCACACCCATGCAACTTCCTGTGGGGGTTAGGCACAGCACATGGAGCTCATGGTCTCTCCTAAGCTGAGGATCTATGGTGTGAGCATAGATCTAAGCACATGGAAAGAGCTGATAATCCAAATGTATAGTATTATGTTTATATAAGCCTGTCTGAATATAATCTAACTACAAACTGTGAGTAAACAGATGTTTTGTTACTTCAACTTTAAAGTGACTCAGCAGTAAATTATTCTGGGGTGTATGTGAGAGAGATGAAGAAAAGAAATTAACATTTCTAAAGCTGAAGCTGTGTGTATAAAATCTGTTAATTATTTACTACAAATAATCCAACAAAAGGCGCTGGACATGTCGAATTGTAGGAGGAGTATGTTGTTACCAGTTGCAATTGCTTGTCTAAATGAGTTCATTGTGGACACTAGAACAGTTTCGGTGCTGTGATTTGACCGAAATCCTGATTGAGACTCATGCAGGATTTAGTGTTTAAGTATTCAGTGAGTTGTTTCGTCGCTATGCCTTCCATGAGTTTGGTTATAAGTGGAATAGATACTACTGGGCGATAGTTGGTTAGGTCCATTGTGCTTTTCTTAGCATCTTTCGGTAGCGGAGTAAGTAGGATGTTTCCTTTATCTGTGGGAAAGAGCCCATTTTGGAGTCTGTAATTTACGTGGTTCGTGAGGTCTGTTTTGAATTGTTTGTCATATTCATATTGTATCATCTGTCTATTTTGATGATGCAAGCAACTCTTCTGTCTAGATATAGAAAGCAAACTTGGGCTTTATTCATGCAGAATTATTTTTGTAATTAGTTGGAATGTGCTAGGTTTTAGTCTTAATAGCCTAGACTTCTGCTGGAAACCCTAGCTTACCCATCTCCAGCAGGTCATATGCAGCCTGCCATGGGAAGTATACACAATGGCCCACAATTGTTTTAACCAGAGTTTTGATGACTTTAAACTGATCACAAATGTTCAGAATAGTGGCAGAGGTCTCATACTTTGGATGAACATGGAAGTGTAACCATGCATACTTAACTTTTAAGTTATATTCAGTTGTGTCATTTCCATTACATTCAGTACAAGCAAATATAGTTATGTCTCATCCACATATACATTTTATGTTTTTACATTTTATATATATGTGTGCAATTCAACATTATTTTAATACAAAATACATGAATTTTTAACTTATTTAATTTTCATACACTTCTGATGTAGTACACAATTTTTATTTTATGTATTTTGATTTATAATACAAGTCATTTTTATTACAAATATAGCTATATTTTATCGTCAAATACTTTTTTTTACATTTGTATATATATACGTGTGTATTCTATATGTATATCATTTTGTATCTGACCAGTTTTTAATGTTTGTTGTATATACACATTTTATAGACTCCTGATGCAGGCCTAACGGCCGAAACACAACGTTGTGACGAGTCTTCGTACTTCAATAAACTTCCTTACCAACATACATCTTTCAGTCTTTGGTATCCTTGGTCGCTCTCCCACTTTTTTTTGTTGTACTGTTACTTTTACCGTGGGACGTCTTGAGTTCTCCGTCTTTTGGCGGATTTCTTACCTTGTATACTTAATCATCACATTGAGCAGTGAAATTACATGGTGCTTTTTAATTGTGTGCAGCCCACTAAGGTTAGTACTGACATTCATATGGCCCTCACTGTATAAAGCTTGCCCACCCCTGTTCTAAGTAGCTTTCAGTACACGTGGCTTCTTGTAAATCATACAAAAGGTTTGACACCACAGGTTTGTGGTGAGCTCGAACCTAGAGCTCTTAAGGTTAACACCTGAACTAAAACAATTCTCCATAGCACTTCACAGGTATCTTCTCCCCCCCACACCATGAGCTTGCAATCTGAAAACTCATGTTTGGCAAACTACTCAACCTACACCAACAAAAAATGAAGGAAGCAAGGTACACACTAAGTCAAGCAAACAAAACCTCACTAAACTACTTGGCTTCTCATACCATCCAATCAGTTTTCAGCAGAGGGCATTTGCCCAGATCAAAAGTGCCAAGCGCTGGACTAGCACCCGCATTCGCTTGTGTCCCAGGATCGGAGTTGGTGAGCGCATGTAACAGTGCACTTGCTGGCTCTGAACGCTAATAGCATGCAAATGCATGCTAAACAGGGACATTAACATTCCTCCCCAATGCTCAGCGGGCAGTGCACCAAACTAGTGCACTGCTACTGCTGTAAACACTACACCATCTCAGAGCTGGTGTTTAGGGCTTACAGAGCATTGGGGAGGAATGTGGAGCCCTGTCCAGCATGAGGACTCAAACCCAAGTAGAGCCCCTCCAAAGCCAGCAACACAGGGGCTGGAGGTCCAGTGAACATCTAGTCCCCCCCCCCAAACCCCTCTAACACATGGATGGGGGTCTAGAAATCTGGTGGATCTCCAGCCTCCCTAGCCCACCCCTCACACCCAGAGTATTCCTGGTGGCCCAGTGGGCTGCAGACCTAAACCCCTCCCCCCACTTGGTGTTTAGTGGCTCCTCCTCCCCCATAGCTCCATGATGGAGGGAGTAGTACACTGCCTTTTCCAGCAATGCCTTCAAAATGGTAGTATCCTGGTGTTGGGGGGATGGAGATCCATAGGATCTCCAGTCCCCAGGATCTTGTGTTTGGGGGGGGGGGGGGTTGGGTGAACCAGGGGTCCACCAACCTCCAGCCCCCGGGTCACTGTTTGGGGGGGGGGGGGCAATAGAGCTGTGCAATGGCAGGGGTGCAATGGATCTCTGTCTCCTGCATTTGATAGCCCAGACCTTTCAAACGTGCAGAAAGATGTGCTCAGGGATAATCCTCCCACACTTTACTCCTATGATTGGAGCTAATAGTATGTCTATATTTGCATGCCCTGATTATAGGGGTGTGTTTAGCCCTTCGCTGGTCAGCAGTATTTTTTAGAGCTCTGTTTGGAACAGAGCCAAGGCTCCTGATCATCGGCACCTTAGCTTGGCTTGGCACTCTATGCCAAATCAGTCAAGAGGCTGTCCATTTAGCCAAATGGCATGCTTACTGGAAGCCTTAGCAAAGCATCTTAGGACACTGACGAGATTTTTCAGTGAATTGGGCTTTTACCCATCACTCTCAGTTAAAATGTTCTATTACGTATTGTATATATTGTAAGTAGTTTGAATACCACGTGGTAAACACTATAAGGATTTGAAGCAGGGGCGTAGCCATGGGTGGGCCTGGGCCCAATTTGGGCTCAGGCCCACCCAGCAACGGAGCACCCAATGGGCCTTCTTTCCCCTCTCTCAGTCGGGCAGCGCGCGCCAGCCTAACTGTACAACAAAGCTGCATGGCACCGGGTCCGTCAACATGCTGCCACTAGCTCCTACCTTGTCATCTTTCAGCAGAGGTGTTAGTTCTGCTGCTAAATCTGCAGCGGATCCACGCGGTGCCAGGGCTGTCTCTCTGTACGCTGCTGCGACTGCTTCCTCTGCGCTAGCCCCGCCTCACCTCCGATACTCTTTCTGAAGAGGCGGGGCTAGCGCAGAGGAAGCAGTCGCAGCAGCGTACAGAGAGACAGCCCTGGCACCGCGTGGATCCGCTGCAGATTTAGCAGCGGAACTAACACCTCTGCCGAAAGATGACAAGGTAGGAGCTAGCGGCAGCATGCTGACTGACCCGGTGCCGTGCAGCTTTGTTGTACAGTTAGGCTGGCGCTGCCCGACGGAGGGAGGGGAAAGAAGGCCCCTTGGGTGCCGGTAGGTGGTGCAGGAGAAACCTGCAGCGGTGGCTTGGGGAGGGGGGGGTCAGGGCAGTGGGTAGCCAGACAGCCAATTTTGGGGAGGGGGGAAAGAGAGAAAATTTTGTGCTCACCCACTTTGTGCTCAGGCCCACCCAAAATTGGCTGTCTGGCAACGCCACTGATTTGAAGTAGTATACTATGCCATATTTCTTAAATATTTTTAGTGCTGTAACTGCCTATTGCTCAATTGATCCATTCTTACTGTACGCCGCCTTGAGTGAATTCCTTCAAAAGGCGGTAAAAAAAAAATCCAAATAGTGGAGGATCTTGAAGATGAGGCTTTTTTTTTGTTTTTTAATCTCAGCTGGGTACTAATTCTGAAGAATAGGACTATATACGTAAATACTTCATCAGGATTAGGTGCTGCACGGAACAATTTACTTGTACATGATATCTCAGTGTTAACTAACTACTTTTGACGAAGTTGGCAAATCCACAATATCCACAGATTTGCCTCTTTTTTACAGATAAACAAAAAGTCATCTAAGACCAATCTGCAAGCTTGATTTAAAACCTTTTCTGGTGCTGAAACTTTGCCTAGCAGCTGCAGCAGGATGTTGGCAGAATGTGTATCTGTATTTAAACCAAGGATGAATGTCATTCTTTCTGGTTGGGAGATTAGCTTTTTGTAATAGGATACAATAGTGTAGATTCTAAATGGCAATGTCTGGAGCAGTGGGTGGGGGTGAAACCATAGCTATAAATGGCTACTGTATACAGAACTGGCATTTCTCCATCCCTCCCCCCCCCCACCAAAAAAAAAAACCTCTATTGCAAGCAAGATGATACAGAAATTAACACACAGGAGAGGAAAAATTAACTTCAAAGTATAGGGCAGACTGGATTGACCGTACAGGTCTTTTGCTGTCAACTACTATGTTACTATGGTCACATTTTAGGCTGCTAATTATAATACCACAACTTAATGTATTGTGCTTGTAGAATCCATGGAAACTGATATTGTATCAGCTGCCACAGGTCCTCTAACCTGAGGTACTAATTGTGAACAATGAAGATGTGCAGATTTCAAGAACTGCTTATCAGGATTTCTTTGGCAGCAAACCCTGTAGATGTGTATCAAATGAAGCATTGCAAACACAAACTGGCATCTTAATCTTGGAATGTCATGACCTGCCTGGTGGTCAGTAGTCTTGCTTACTAGTGCAGGGGAAGGAAAGTTTCTGACTTCAAAAAGGCAAAATATAACTCTTCAAAATGGGAACAGTGATTAGAGGCCAGGAATGAACATTATTCAAAGTAATTGAGTCTCTGTAGCAATTTGTTCTTGGGACAGTATAAATTTATAGTGGGCTTGACACAGTCTGTATTGTAGGTCTGTGTGAACTCCAGGCTGGTGTCCCTAGGACATGTAGAGAGCAGAGAACTTGAGGCACTTGTGTTTTTTCTGGCTGCCCCAAGATGTTCAGCCTTGATACTCAAAAGCAACTTCTCCCAACCCAGTTCTTGGGGCACAATCCCATCAGGTTTTCAGGATATCCATGGTGAATATGCTTTATTTGCATGCACTGTTTTCAACTGCGTGCAAATTTAAAATTGATATTCTCTGTGGATAGCCTGAAAAGCCGATGGGACTGGGTGTTGCCTTGAGGATTGCGTTGGGAATGGACGCTCTCAAGCTTACTCTCTAGGCTGGCTGGCTGGCTTCTGATGAGAACACAATTTCCTTGTGTATAAGGCCAATACACAACACTGTAGGGTAGTCCTGAATCTTAACTGTGTCTGGGTTGTAGCCAGCTTTAAGGGTATTCAGTGGTGGGGCTACTGTTTCAGAATACATTATCAGGGGTTCTAGGATCATATTAACAGCACGGCACATTGTAAGAAGCTTTTTGAAGACCCTGCAGGCATTTTTTTCTTTTTCTGTTCAGATGTGTGTGTGTGTGTGTGTGTGTGGGGGGGGGGGGGGGTTGTACAGTTTGACTAAGGGGATGAGGGATTTGGTGGTTTTCTGTATGTAGTATTAATTGTGTGTCTCTTTAATCTGCCTAGGTTATTGAAGTAATGTTTTGGGTTTTTTTTTTTTTTTAGTACTCCTAGTCTCTTCCAGACACATTCCAGTCATTGACCTCACTGTGGGGTCAGATGGCTTCCTTTTGGCCCATGCTGCCTACCTGCAGGGATAAGATCCTCAATTTCCCCTTTTCCCATCTCCAGCACACCTCTGGCTAGGGTTCTCCCCCCCCCCCCCCCCCCACCCCCTTCTGAAATGTGCACACACAGGTGCTATCTGGAATCATGCTATTCTATAAGGCATGGCATGGCATGTTGAGGGCATTCTAAGTCGTTGCACGCAGAATTGGATCACTACCTAACTTGGGTGCTGGTTTCAGGAGGCACAAGTCAGCACCCAGAAGCTAGCAACAGGATCCGCACTGAAGGTGCATCTGCTTCGTAGAACAGTGTCTTGGTGCTGTTTTGAATGTCTCATTGAGTTGAGGAAAGACCCCTTAGTACCACCTTGATACTGCTACTTTAAAAGCAAGATATTGTCACATGGGGGGGAGGTCAGATGTCAAATGCCACTCAATGTGAAGACAGGCTGGCAATTTAAATGGAAACCTTGGCTAATAAACCACAAAGGAAACAAGAGGGAAGAAATATCAACCTCCCTACTAATATGAATGTAACTGTGTCTTGAATACTGTGTGGCATTTTGGTCACTGTTTAATGGCTCGCTCTGTAGAAAGGCTAAACAGAAAGGGCTCTTTAGAGAGTAGATATAGCAAGGTTGAAATTCATGAATGGTACAAATACCTAAATATTTAACTTTACAAGGGCCACAGTGGCAAGAAGTTCTATTTAAACAGGCTCCCAAGCAAAGTGTTAACATTCAAATGTCTGGTATTTGAATTCCACCACTGTTAAATGTGTATTTTTGATATTGTTTCATGATAGTTCTATTAGGTTTCAATTTCTTTTTAAGTTTACCCCATTTATTATATTTGTTTTTCTTGATGGTTTTACTATTATGCTATTAACAAAATTGTACATTTTATGTTAAACTGTACCTGCTGTACACCGCCTTGGGTGACAGTGAGGCATATTTTCAAAGCACTTTGGGAGGCTAAGTTCCATAGGTTTCTATGGAACTTTGGGAGGCTAAGTGCTTTGAAAATGAGCCTCTATCTCTTCATAAAGGCAGTTAATAAATCCCAATAAATAAATGGCATGCACTTCCAGAGCAAGAGGAATATGTAACTAGATTAATTGGAGCACTCTGGCTGGGTATCCATCACTAAAGGGGCAACATCCTAATTTAAATCTAGTCTTGTGAAAGTCTTTCGGACATTAAGCCAAGTCTGAATCCTCTATTTGGAGTGTAGGATTGAGATTCTTTTCTTTGATGTTTGCACTGTATAACCTAGCCATAGCAACCTGCTAGTTTCTCTCTCAACATGTCTTTGCTAAATGTAGTATGGTCAATGAGTGTAACTAGACATCAAACTTCGAAGGGGTCTTCTATCAGATTAAGCTAGTTGGTTAGAATGTATTGGCTTGTGTGCTGTTTGACACAAGATCCTTTTTGTAGGAGTCTGTTGTGATCCAAAGATCTCTCAATTGACCCTCCTTTTTTTTTTTTTTAGAATCTAAATGTTCTAAAAGGAACCAATACTTAATGTCATTACACTGGCTTTTGATGTGAAGGTTACTCTGTGACTTTTTTTTCATAACAATTAAAATGGAGGCCTAGAAATTCCAGGGATGGCAGAGTACAACATTGGCTCAACCTGTCACTTATGTAGGATTTTCTAATATTCATTAGGCCCTATAGTCATGTCCCTTGTGTCTGGATTATGCCTCCAGCATCTTACTATCTATTCAGACTTCTCAGTTGTAATGAGTTAATATTGTGTGGCTTTACCTGGAACAAAATCAGTCTACATGTTCAGTACAGTGATTCTTTTCAGAGGCCCCTAAGCAGGCACCCTTACACTTGTGCTGGCAAATCCTTAAGCTGTCAGCAGATCATGCAAACATTAATTTTTCTTTACTACAGACTGTGGAAGGTGGCACACTTGTCTTTACCCCCTAGAAAAGCTTTCCAGTAAGCTTGCAGTTAATTCTGAATACTGTCGGCTATGAGACAAATGCTGCTGGTCCTTGTTCTGAGCTGGACCTGGACTAGTGAGTTCAAGTGGTTTGGGCGGGGAGAGGTATTGAATTCCCATGACTCAAGTTGTTGGAAGAATATTTTTGTTTTTGGATGTCTGAAGCTGAATGTGAACGATCTGCTCAGTTGACTTCAGAACTAGCTCAGATTCTTAAAGGAACAGTTGGTACCTGCACCGCTTCCCCCAACAGCTCGTTAAGCCCATAGGCCTAAGCCAACAGAACAATTAGGCAAGTATTGGCCTACAAATGAAAGGGGCCAAGTTGGACAGAGCAAACTTTCCAAGGAGTGGCATGGAGGGGAGTTGAGTGATTCAGCAAGGTGGAATCTTCTGATGTAGACAATAGGAGGGACACATCACCCTTTTGCAACCACATGAGCTGGGATGAGATGGGGCAGTCCTGCATTGCCCAGTGACTGTAGCAAGCTAGATGGTTTAGTTCTTTTCTTGGGTTTTGTATTATATTGTAGAAAGTTACAATTTTTTTAAGCCTTTGGCATGTTTCTGTGTGTTCTTGTGACTTAAAAAGCTTTTTGTGCTGTGACCACCCATTGTGAAGAGTGTACCGCATACAGTTCAAGCTTCTCCTACTAACCTACAAATGCACTCAATCTGCAGCCCCTCACTACCTCTCTACCCTAATCTCCCCTTACGCTCCTACCCGTAACATCCGCTCACAGGACAAATCCCTCCTCTCAGTACCCTTCTCCACCACCACCAACTCCAGACTCCGCCCTTTCTGCCTCGCCTCACCCTATGCTTGGAATAAACTCCCTGAGCCCATACGCCAAGCCCCCTCCCTACCCATCTTCAAATCCTTGCTCAAAGCCCACCTCTTCAATGTCACTTTCGGCACCTAACCATTGTACCTCTATCCAGGAAATCTAGACTGCCTCAATCTTGATTGACTGCACTTTTGTCCTTTAGATTGTAAGCTCCTTTGAGCAAGGACTGTCCTTTGTTAATTGTACAGCGCTGCGCAACCCTGGTAGCCCTTTAGAAATGTTAAATAGTAGTAGTTTTAAGCCTGTAAAATGTATTGGATATTTTCCTGTCTGAAGTGTGTTTCTCCTGTTTGGCCAGCAGATGGTCCATATTTATGCTTAAAGCTGTTAAAGGACGGACTTCTCTTCTTTTATTTGGCATACAGATAATAGGAAGTGCCTTTAGTGATGTAACCAGTTTTTATTTGAAACTTGACTGTTATGGGCTCTGATTGGCCTGGAGTCTTGAAATTACCCTATAGTGGCTGGCTGGCTACTTCAGTTTCAGCCTGGGAGAAGAGAGAGAGAGAGAGAGCTCTTTGCTGAAGCTCTGTGAACAGATATCTGCCCTGATCCCCCCCCCCCCCCCCCCAGGTACTTTCTAGGAAGTAAGCAATGTTTAGTTTTAATTGGTCCATATTTCAGTTACCTGTTTTGCTGTTTGCACATTTTTTTGTTCCGTTTTTAAGACAATAAATTGTTTATTGTCTCTGGTTTGTGTGTTGGGTCTACGAGTGCTTTCTGGGAACTGTGGGACCACTGGGAGTGTGACTCCAGTAACCTAGAAATCACTAGGGATAATTTAAGAGCGGAAGACTCGCCCAGAGGCAGTTGTGACCCAGTCGGTGGGAGGAGGGTGCTAATATAGAGCACAAGTGGCAGGTGCAGGCAGGCCTGGGCTCTGCTGAGGATAGGCCCTCTAAGTGGCTGCAGGGTAACACCAGGTGGGTGGCTAGGCGTTTGGTGACACCCATTGACACATTACTTCCCAAGACATTCTTGTGGTCCTTTAGGCAAACATTGTAAAACTTGATTAGCATTCAACTAATTTTACTTGTTCACTCCCACTCAGCCTGTAACATCAAGCAACTGGAGGGTTTGTGCTGCTTGATGCTTCACCAAGGGCTGTTTAAATTTGTACATGTTTAATCTGCCACTCAAATTTTAGATGCTCTGCACAAAGGAATCCTTGGCATGCACTAAGGAGCTTAAATTGAGCCAAAATACCATTTACAACTGCTCATAAACATTTTACTGGGTCTTAAGTATGTGCGGGTGCACCTTTAATGTTTGGAGGTAGGTACTGACAAGCAATGGCACAGAATCTGAAATTCCTAACTAATTTCTGAAGATGACTTTTTTTTTCTTTTTTTGAAAACCTGCCAGTTAAGGTAGCCTACTTCAGTGAAGGAGGTTTAAGTTAAACTTCAGTAACAAAAAATGTATACATAAGTATAAAAGCCACAAAGCAATCTATGCCAAAAGCTTGCTAAACAAGTATAAGGCACACCAAACAGTATTCACTTTACATCAGGAACTTAAAAACAGATTTGTTTCTATAACTTTAAACTGAGTGTGTCTGGTCCAGCTTGGGACCTCAGCAACCCAAGCTAAGGTTACCTACAAATGGTCCATCTTCCCCCCCCCCCCCCCCCCCCCAATAGCTGAGGATCCTGCATGGTATCTCAGGGATGGATGAAGGGCAATGGGTCCTAATAAGTTAGCTTTGCACGTGACAGAAATGAACCTCACTAAGCCAGGCGAGTGTGCTTTGTGACACTTTAATTTTAATTACTTTGTAGTCTAAAACTAGAACATTATTTATTTATTTGTTACATTTGTATCCCACATTTTCCCACTTATTTGCAGGCTCAATGTGGCTTACATAGTGCCGGAGAGGCATTTGCAGACTCTGGTGTGAACAAATACAAAGTGATGTTGTGGTAAGTGAGAGTTCATATGGCATAGCCACATTAGAGAATCGTACAGCGGAAGAGTTGAGTTATGTCCATTACGTTTTGTGTTGCAGAGATGAGACATTTAAATTGGATCTGTGGGGTATGCCTTTTTGAACAGGTTGATTTTTAGTGATTTCCAGAAGTTCAGGTGGTCGTGCGTCGTTTTCAAGGCTTTTGGTAGTGCATTCCACAGTTGTGTGCTTATGTAGGAGAAGCTGGATGCGTAGGTTGATTTGTATTTAAGGCCTTTGCAGTTTGGGTAGTGCAGGTTTAGATATGTTCGTGTTGATTCGGATGCGTTTCTAGTTGGTAAGTCGATTAGGTCTATCATGTATCCCGGGGCTTCACCGTAAATGATTTTGTGAACCAGGGTGCAGATTTTGAAAGCAATGCGTTCTTTGATTGGGAGTCTGTGTAGCTTTTCGCGGAGCAGTTTCGCACTTTCAAATCGTGTTTTTCCAAATATTAGTCTAGCTGCTGTGCTTTGAGCTGTCCGAAGTTTCTTTACGGTTTGTTCTTTGCATCCCGCATAGATTCTATTGCAGTAGTCTGCGTGGCTTAGTACCATTGATTGTATGCAGGAGTAGCCTAGTGGTTAGCGCAGTGGACTTTGATCCTGGGGATCTGAGTTCGATTCCCACTGCAGCTCCTTGTAACTCTGGGCAAGTCACTTAACCCTCCATTGCCCCTGGTACAAAATAAGTACCTGAATATATGTAGACCGCTTTGAATGTAGTTGCAAAAACCTCAGAAAGGTGGTATATCAAGTCCCATTTCCCTTTCCCCTTAATTTCATTGACTTCTGGTTTGGGTCCTTCTGTAGTGGACCCATGAAGAAGCTCGCCATAGCCTCCGGCTTCATCTACAGCTGTCTGCACTATTGTTGTTACCATCACTAGCCCTGGTGCAAAAGCCAGAGGTGGACACTTAATTGAGTCTTACCAAACCAAGAGATTGTCCATAAGACACAGAATAGTCTCCAGATCTATCCCTGTTTTACAGTAACAAAAGCTATGACCATGGCCCTATTAATCTCTTGAGACATGTAGTGAAAATTAGATGCCTGGCAGAAGTGATCCCTTCCCAATTGCTCCAATAAGTCCACTACATAATGGGCCCTTTTAACTTGTGCTGTGTCTAGACTGGTAACACATAAAGATCTTGTACTTGGAATAGTTAAACTAAGATAAGACTATTTATGCACGTTACTTGTCATGTTTTAATTTATTTGCTTTGAATAGTGTGGTGGGGAGGCAATGCAGCTTTAATGTCTCATGTCTTGCTTCCTCAGACAATAGGAATTCAGGGTCACAGTTCCTTTTGGGAATGATTAACTTTTTTTTGTCCTTGAGTGTTTGGTATTCTAGGCTATTATAAGGCAGGTGTAATTGCTGCAGAATAGCAAACCTTTGTGCCTAAGCCTGGTTTTAGAATAGACCAAATTCATTTCAGAATGACACTAGGTATACATTGTCTTGTAGAGACTTATTGTACCTGCTCTACGTTCTAACTAAAAACAATACATCTGTACTTAAGCTCAGACCTTCTCTTGTGTAAGTAAAAGCTTTTCATCCAGCCCAATTGACTCATTGGCAAGTACATACTTCATGCAGAAAGTTGCTCCAATTCCTTTTAAGTCCTCAGCATGCCAGGTCAACTTGGAGGGTGTTGCTTCAAAACCAATATTGCAGGCCCAGGAGTTGTAGGGGTAGCACTGCAGAGCAAGACTCGGGTCTTGTAAGCTCTTTGAGCAGGGACTGTCTTTCTTCTATGTTTGTGCAGCGCTGCGTATGCCTTGTAGCGCTATAGAAATGCTAAATAGTAGTAGTCTTGAGGTTAGAGTCCAGGCTAGATGAAAAGTGCACCATGGGTTATGAAAAGGGAGAAACATCCCCCCAGGTAACTAGGAATGAAGGTTCTGAACCTGTTGGAGTTGAAAGAAAAATAGAGAAGCCATGAAAGTCAAAGGTCCATTAATCCCAACATCCCTTTCTCCAACAATGACCTGTCCAAGTCACAAATAACCAGAAAATAAGTACATCCCTGAACATGAGCTATGAAACAGGATCAGCAAAGACTGTCCATGTCTGTCTCTAATTCTTGCAGGAGCTTGTTGAAACCTCTTGAACCCTGCTATTAATCACCGTGGACCACATTTCCAGGAACAGATTCTACAGCTTGCTTGTGCATTATGTGAAAACTAGGATGTATTTCCTGTCTGTTGGCCGTTAGCCTGAATGGTTTGCAGTCAACTTCTGTCCCCTCCAAGCTGGAGAGGGTAACTTGTTTAGGTGTTCTAGCCCCATTATTTTTGGCACTTTTAGAAGCTTTTATAGTCTGGTTTCCCCATCTCAAAAGGGATATGGCAGAACTGCACATAGTACCCAATGTGGTTGCAGATGAAATTTAAAGGCCAACAGCAACGTGATGCACACAGGGAAGAACACAAACTACAGGTACAAAGTTCGGTTTTCTGAATTAGGAGTCATCGCACAATGATCTGAATCATCGTGGACAAGTTTCTCAGCCCTGTGTACCATGGCAGCTAAAAAGCAAACAACTTTAAGGATTACTATTCAGAAAGGGATAAACACAATTACGTCAAGTTTTCTTCCCTGTGTTCATCACTTTGCATTTGTTGGACTTTAAATTTCATGCCACTTAAGATGCCCAGTTTCACAGCCAAACTTGGTGGATGACAAAATTTAGATCTTATACCTATCTAGATCAGGGATGTTATGCATATCTTGGAACACTCCGCTACGACCCTTTTTTCCATATGGCCAGCTTGACCATTTAATCCTGTTTCCTGCCATCCATAAAAAGGCACTACCTCCTTTCCCATAATTCCTTAATCTTCTCTCTCACAAGGGACTATTTGTGATCAGCTGAGCAGAGAGATACCAAAAGTGGGGTTACGTATAACCGGCTATATGTTTGGAGGGGGCAACTCATTTTTTGATAAGCTATGTACTAATAGGGTCAGTGGAATGGGACTTTTTCTTTCCATGTTCTACAACCTAAACTGCAGATACCTAAAGTGGGGTATTTCTGGGGTTACTTTTTTATCGCTACTCTTTTTTTTTTTTTTTTTTTTTTTTTTTTAAATTAGTCTGTACCTGAGGCTGAAATATGCATTTTATCCCTTTATCTTGTGGTAATGTCACATTCCCCACTTTAGTACCTTTCTGTTCAGTGGGTCACATTTGTTTGCCTTTTGAAAACTCAAACTGTCTCATTGTCCACTTTAGGTATCTTATTGAATGTGTCATGCAAAATCTTAACCAATGCTGACTCATTCCCATGAAGCCACCATGTCTGTGGTTAGTAACTTTGCTAGGCAAAATGGGTTGACGTTCTAGGTCTACAGCATAGTTCATACTGTCTCATTTAGCACGAATGTTCAAGAAGTAACTTAGAGGCCGAGTGAAACTACCCATACTTCCAGTTCTGGGTAATTAGTGGTTCCAGCACCAACTCAAAACTACAAGCAAAATCCTGCCTGGTGTGAACACTGACCATTCATCAAATGGATACAATAAGCAGTAAATATTTGGTCAAGCACAGTACAAAGGTTTCCTTGTTAGTGTTTCTTCTGTATAGACATGTGGGAGTAGTCTGACCCATTTCATGTAATGGGGCACTGTCGAGAGAAACCCAGTTCTATTCCTAGCAATGGAATGCAGTGCTAATAAATTTCACTAGTCTTAAGACGGTGTGTTTTGTGTTTGCCCATTCCCTTTCCTCCCACCTCTTCATATTTCTCACATTGCATAGAGCTGCAGCCTTGTATTTCCTGCCTGTAGTAGGGTTAAAATGTCACATTTAGCCTCTGCTAGAGTAACAAAACAGGACAGGCAGGGAAGGAGGGTGTTTTAAGAACATCTGGTTTCACATCCCATTTACACCTTGCAGGTCAAAGCAAGTAATAGTAACATCAAGAGCCAGAACAGTCCTTTAGGAGGAAAGAATGACAAATACAATTAAAATTATGGTTAATCTTTTTGTAGTACACATTTCTGAAAGGGCAGAGTGTGTGTGGGTTTTTTTTTTGTTCCTAAACAGATGAGAATGAACTGAAATCTCAGCAAACTCCTTTCCAGTGACTGGCAGCTTGAAATGCCAGTGTTTCAAACATTTCCTTCCTCTTGGCAAAGGAAAGGAAAACGGTTGGACAATTTAGCCTTCTGACTCCTAAGGAGACAGCAAATTGGAAATGGGAATATAAATACTTTAGTGCTAGTCCATGTAATCTCTTATATAAAAGGCCAATTAAAAAAGAAAAAAAATACTATCCTCGGTGAGCAACCAATGAAGTTTAACACAAAAAAACTGAATTGTCATTTAGTTAAGCCAAAAATCAGCTGCACTTCTGTGTTCTGTACAGTCTAGTCATTTTGGTTGACCCTTAGCACAGCCCATGTAACCAAGATTACAGTAATCAAATTGCAACAGTGCCGTACCAGGAGTTAAAGTAGGTTCAGATACAGCAGTTTCATCAGAAAAATGATTTCTTTACTAGGGAGGAGACTTGGGCTTCCATAGAAACCAAACTGTCAACTTCCACACCCAAGAGTTTATCCGTGACTGTGTAGCCAGTTTGTATTCTACTTGATTTAATATAAGTAGAACTGGGAATAGAATCTGGTCAAATTTTGGTCTTATTCAGGGTGAATACCTCCCCATTTTTTTTCTTTCACCCTTTCTGTTCACTATTTTCTAGCAGGTTTCTGCCTTTTTTAGTTCCCTTTCCCACCCCAAAAGCTTTCACTACTTTGATATCAAAGGTCTTTTCCCTGTTTTCCCCCCTGCCCCTCCCCCAGAAGCCCTCCATGGCATACACCTACCTCATTCACCTTTCTTCCTCTCCCCCAGTGGTATGGAGAGAGGCGCTGTATATCAAGCTACCTCATTTGCCACCTTGGCTCACTCTTCCTTTGAGCCCACCAGGCTTCTACAACCTACAACCATGTGGCTTAAAGGAACAGTTGGAGTGAAGGTGGCAGAGCAGGTGGAAGTTAACTGATGTGCAGCCATGTACCACTTGAACATAGCAGGGAGGGTGGTAGTGAGGAGCCTAGCAATGATAGCAGTGATGCACCACTGATATGTAAGAATTCTGCATTGTGCAGTTGTGCAGAAATCCCCCCCCCCCCTAGAATAGGGGTTTCTGACTTTTGCCAGTGTATTTATTAGGAATATGGTTTACTAAGATTTTTTCCATGGGTGAATTATTAGTAAATTGGGCCCTACAGGAACTTGGCAGACTCCTGAAGGGATACCCCTCCCCCCCACCTCTGCGTTGTGGTAGGTTAGGGATGGGTGTGGGCTTTTTTCAACCAGTCTCCTAGACTCTAAATACTTAAGACAGGCCTTGATATTTCTTCAGATGAAAAATAAAATTGAGTTAAAAGAAGAGGAAGGGCAGAACTGAACTGTTTTTTAAGATGTAAAATTGTTACAATCATAATGATTTAAAGACCCTGCTATTAAGCATGAACTTGATATTCTAGTCTGGCGCTTTGTATTTCAAGTGACTTGATACTTGCCTGTCTGATCTGATTCTTGCCTGGACAAAGAAAAGGGCATGACATTACCTTGGAGTCCACAGAACTGTACCATTTCTGAGCTATTCACTACAGAAGATGGAGACCATGGACTCCTGGGGTAGTCAAAAATGGTGTAAACTTATAGATCTGAACATTCTTCAAAACAATTTGTGCTTTGTCATCCTCCCTACTCTGATCTGCTTCCAAATCCCACTGTTTGCCATCTGCTTTCCTTCAATGAAACCTATAATAAAGTTTCTACTTTTAGAACCCAAAACACTTTATAAACTCTTCATAGAAGTTGGAAAATTGTAATAAACGTTTCTAGGAAAGAAACAAGGAAAGGAAGGAATTTGGAATCTGTACTGTACAGTTTCCAGTCACCCCAATCCCTCCTCTCCCATCATAGAGGCTAGGTAAAAAACAAAAAAACATTAAACCAGGTTTTTGTTTTGAACAAAACCTGCAATGGGTCCACAGGTTACTCATTCCCAATTTACAGGCATAGGAGCCAAAATGATTGGGGACACTAAACTCATAAGTTGCTTCTCCTGGATACAGGCAAAGAGTTTGCTCAATATTGGGGGTGCTCAAGCACCCACAGAGCTAGCTCCTATGTTTACAGGGGAGCCTGTCTTTAAAGTTAAGCTTTTTATAGCAGCAAGCCTAGCCTGAAGCCGAAGGAGCACATTCCACATTTTGGCCACTAAAAAACAATCTCCCCTAGACTTTATCTAAAATAAGACTCATCTCTGTCATGAGTAGAACTGCTAGCTATATTATGGTATGACCCCAAAAATTGGTAGCCTAGTGCTTAGAGCACCAGGCTGACAATCTGGCTCAAATCCTGGTTCTAATCCATTTAACTCTCCATTGCTTTGGGTACAGATTAGAGTGTAACGTTCTCTGGGGACAAATACCCAGATTACTTAAATGTAACTCCCTGAGCTGTAGTGAAAAGTGAGCTAGATAAATGATAGCTGAAACATGAGGGTGAGATGGATTCTCATTATTTTGTCCTCTTCCTCACAGCTTAATCTTGAAGACGCCAATT
Source organism: Microcaecilia unicolor (assembly GCF_901765095.1). Classification (NCBI taxonomy): domain Eukaryota; kingdom Metazoa; phylum Chordata; class Amphibia; order Gymnophiona; family Siphonopidae; genus Microcaecilia; species Microcaecilia unicolor. Next base: position 156,736,004 of record NC_044036.1, on the reverse strand, counting down.
TTTATACTGAGTTTAAATTTTCATTAGATTTATTTTATTTATGTTACATTTGTACCCCGTGTTTTCCCACTCATGGCAGGCTCAATGCGGCTTACATGGGGCAATGGAGGGTTAAATGACTTGCCCAGAGTCACAAGGAGCTGCCTGTGCCTGAAGTGGGAATCAAACTCAGTTCCTCAGGACCAAAGTCCACCACCCTAAACACTAGGCCACTTCTCCACTCCACTCCTCCACTCCTCTCTTGGATACATCATCAGTAGCACATTCAGTGCTAGTAACCTGATCCTCGAAAAAATTAATAGCCTAATATTCTTCTGACAAGTGTTTTCCAGTTTCCCTATCTCTTAAATTTAAGGCTTCTCTTTAGGAACAGTATAGAAGTTAGATGTCTCCAGATGTTCATTTCTTCAGTCTAGTATCCATATTCTCTCAGCTTCACCAGTAAAACCTCTGTAGAGACATAGGCTTTCCAGTTCAGCTCTGACCAGGGCTTTTTTTGAGGGGGTACTGAGTACCGGCACCTTTTCCATTGTGTACTGAAATTGGCCTATGGTCCCCAAGTTTTAATGAAAGAGCTCAGGCTCTACACACCAATTCTGCCTTGTCATAGATTCTATGACTGGTTGCAGGGGTCCTGGCTGTTGTGGGGTGAGTCCCTCGGTGATCATCTCATCCCTGAAGAGTGGCCTGACATTTGAGTACCAGCACCTTTTTTGCTAGAAGAAACACACTGGCTCTGACACTGCAGAATTAGCACCATCTGCTGTACAGTGGCTGAACTGTAACTTTCAGTGAGGGAGTTTCTAGGGACACCTGCCCTGGTCACTCACTCCCTCACACTCACTAAACCTAAATTTGGCTTGCAGAACCTTCCTTCCTTCCTTCCTTCCTTTCTGTCTAAAATCCCATAGGTGATGTGAGGTCAGCCACCTTTGCACCACAGGCAAATGACAAGGTGATCCTCGTCCTCTAGCCATCCAGCTATCTACATGCCTAATTGAATCACTAACTACAGTAGTTGTCCTAACCCTTCCTTTCTGAGCAGAAGCCCCTGGAGACCACCTTTGTGCAAGATGATATTGGGGTCCTCTGGTGGACAGGTCCTAGATACATGATTACTTCCTACTTCACCAGGGTGATGGTCTCCTTTTAGGAGATCTCCCTCTTCCAAGGCAGCACAGGGGCTGCCAGATTGTGCTACCTTGATAGCACTGTACTTTAGGTGTATTGGTGACCATTCTAAAGGGGTAGTACCCCAAAAATAAACTACATGAAGTTTGAGGAGCAAGGCAAGTCACTTAACCCTCCATTGCCCAAGGTACAAAACTTAATTGTGAGCCCCCTAGGGACAGAGAGAGAGTACTTTCATATAATGTGTACAATGCTGCATATGTCTAGTAGCACTATGGAAATGATTTTGTAGTAGCTTACACAAGTAGCATGACGGAGAGAGGGATTGGAAGAAGGTGGTACAATGCAATCTGGTGAGGTAAAGGCTGAGCTCTGGCATAGCCCTGACACAATTTGGATGCTATGTGCAAGTACTTTAGTAAGTCCTAACTTGCAGAATGGAGGCCATGAGCAGTACTCTTCAGTTAGCCTTCCTTCTCCAAAGAAAGGGTAAAGGGTCATGGAACAACCAAAGCAGCAATATAGTTGGTTCACGTACCATACAATGAACCAAGTCGGAGCATGTGGCATTTGATATGTCTAAACTTACTGCTAGGGATCACCATAGTGCTTGCATTGAGGTAAAAAAAATTTTTCTGGAATTGTTGAATAAACTTAAGGGGTGCCAAAAATTCCTTTTTGTTTTTGTATTGATTAAAAAAAATAGGAACAGTTCAAATACATACATACAAGGCCACCCACAATGGTGACAAAATACCCAGACTTCATTAAATAAGGTGGCAGCACAATTAACCAGTTCAAGAAACAAGAACAGAACAGTCTTCCCCCCCCCACCCCCCAAAAAAAAAAATCTCCTGAAGTCAACAGTGGACGAGTAGTCTAGTTCAAAGTGCCAAGCAGATTATGAATTATCTGGCTACAGCAACTGAAGAGGTTGTTTGCAGATGTTTTTCTTTTGCATCTCCTGTAGCTTTTGCTGGTAGATCTAATTTCTTCTGCATGTCAATGCTTGTTTAAAGTTGAATGATGATGGGACACTCTGCACGATAACCTTATTTCTGTATTGGTCTTCATTAAACCACATTGGACTTCTTAAAAGTTCTTCTGTCTTCCTAACCCCTGAAGCCTAAACTGTGTGCTGGTGGCCCTAGATGCAAAAGGTGATCAGAAGGGCATTAGCCATTCATTGGTCAGTAGCCTTATTCACGGGCCTAGAATGAACTTTTACTAAGGGCAACTGGTTGGATTTACCATGTATTGTAAATACTGATTCTTGATTTTCAGTAGGAAAGGTAAGGTGGCTTACTCTCACATCCTTAATCCTGGTTCTGTCCTGTCTACCTTTTGAGACGTGCTGTATTACTACCCTGTTTCCCCGAAAGTAAGACATCCCCCGAAAATAAGACCTAGTAGAGGTTTTCCTGAATTGCTAGATACAAGGCCTCCCCCGAAAGTAAGACCTAGCAAATTTTTGTTTGAAAGCAGGGCCGCCGAGAGCCGGACAAGGCCGCCCACGGGCGGCCCCCCCACCCGAGGTCGCCGGCCCCCCTCCACCCGCCCTCCGTCGCTCCCGGAACTAACCTTAAATGCCTCCTTTCACCTTCGCAGCAAGCAGCAGCAGGGCAGACCTCTCCTTCCTTCCGTGCCCCGCCCTCGCGGACGTTACGTCAGGCGATGCCGGGACATGGAAGGAAGGAGTGGCCTGCCCTGCTGCTGCTTGCTGCAAAGGTGAAAGGGGGCGTTTAAGGTTAGTTCCGGGAGCGACGGAGGGCGGGTGGGCCAACCCCGATGTTTCCCCGAAAAATAAGACAGCCCCTGAAAATAAGACCTAGTGCATTTTGGGGGGCAAAAATTAATATAAGACAGTGTCTTATTTTCGGGGAAACACGGTACCAACAGTTCCCAGACCATTTACCTGCTAGATCTGCCACACTGCAGCTGGAGTAGACTGCTATTCCCTTATTTGTGGAGGCTTATAAATACTTTGTTATTGGGAGGTTGGGAGGGGCAGTGTGGATTGAAAGCGGTGGTTTATTCACTTTAAAAACATAGTGATAAGTCTTGACAGTTAAGGTAGCCTTGCTACAATTTGAACAAAATAGCTTTCTTGGTGAACCTGACAGGTCATCTTGATCCAATAAATTGGAAAAGGTTAGTTAAAGGGCTGACTCGAAAAGCAAGTTCATGGCTATCTCATTCCTTTTTCAGTTGTCCAGTGTCGGCGATTATCTTGGTTCAGATGGAGACTTTCATGTGTCTTCGGAAAATCTTCTGCCACTCATGAAGCTGAAGGATTTTTTTTTTCCTCTTGAGGGAGAGACAGGGCACTATGCAAAGTTTAGGTGGCATTGCACAATACTTGGCTCTTATTAGGAATATTAATGACAAAAAGACTGTCCCTGACCTTTTATTCCCCATCTAGAACACGATGTTCTGATCCGTACAGAAGACCACTATGCCTGTTCTGACCACTGGCAAAACTACATCTGATCAAGGCTTTCATTTGCTGTCTACAAGAGAACCATGCAAGTTCTTTCCAGGGCTCCTAGTGTTTCAGCAGTAATGAGTATAGTTGCCATTAGACCTTCAAGGAAGCCTTGCAGTATTCTGCCTTAATATTCCTAAGGCTAGAGTGATCTGCATGGAGGACCATAGTTGACTCTAGACTTGCTTCCTAATGTTCACTAGGTTTTTTCTCAAGTTTTGATGGCTCTGGGGAGTAAAACCCAGAAGGATTAGGATGTTGTCTCTCCCCTCTCCTGTTGTGATAAGACTAGATGGCAAGATCTGAAGTGACATTACTGATGACTATCAACAGATCTTAGGTATGCTTAAGACAGATGGGCAGTGGTGAACGGTTGAAGGCAAGATGTGAATTTTGCATATAGAAAACTTTTCTTTACATATAGTCACCTTTTTCAAAAGAATTATAACAAATCAAATATTGAATATGAAGAACAAAATACAATGATCTATATAGAGGACCCAAGAAAAACAGGTACAGGAAGTCTTGGTGGCAATTAAAACTGTAGAAAAAACTGTAACATTTACCAGAAAAACGTATCCATTGCTTATCCTATAGATGCTGCAGCCTTCTAAAATCTTAATGGGGAGGCTTATTATACTGATTATTTATTTATTTTTGTTATATTTGTACCCCGCGCTTTCCCACTCATGGCAGGCTCAATGCGGCTTACATGGGGCAATGGAGGGTTAAGTGACTTGCCCAGAGTCACAAGGAGCTGCCTGTGCCGGGAATCGAACTCAGTTCCTCAGTTCCCCAGGACCAAAGTCCACCACCCTAACCACTAGGCTGCTTTTGCAGTATATTAAGTATTGCTAAATAGAAAGTGATGATGGTTCCATCTCCATCGTATAACTACAGGGAAACATTGGAGATGCTTCCATGGAGAGCCCTTCCTGTTGCATGGTCAGGAACTGTTTCTCTACTCCTGAGTCTGAGAGAAATCGGGGAAAATTAGAACTCCCCCCGCTGCTCCCTCCCAAAAGAGGAATCGCAACAAATCTTTACTCTATCCTGAGCAAAATAAAACTAACCACAAGTTGGCCTCTTGTGACTTCCTCAGACCAGTGTAATAAAGCAGTAATTAGCCTGTCAAACATCTTTAAGTGCTTCTGCTCAGCATTTGGCTTCAGTGGCCTTAAAGGATGTGCATTTTTATCTAAAATGGATAAAGGTCAACTGTATAGGCAATTAGTCTGGTCTTATCACTGCGGTTCCTGGAAGCGAAGGCGGATTCTTGTCCTGTGATCCAAGTATAATTTGCATACAGTTGAGGCATTGATTTAGTGTTTGAACCTCCGGTCTTGCCACACTACTGCTGAAGCAATCTTCAGTGGGTGGGTACAGTGTAGTCTTAGCTACTGAAAGCTGTGGGTCTTTTTTATTTTTTTTATAAGTGCTTGTCTCAAGTGCAGTTTTTCAAAGAAATGACTTCACATAGGGTGTGTGCAGGTTGTTCACCTACCCAGCACTCTGTTGCATCTTTGGTAAAATAGCCAGGTTTATTTTATTTATTTTTCTGAAATATGCCTGAGTGTACCCAGCCCCATTAAATTGATTTCAAGTCTGTTTTTAAGACTTCATTATAGAGGGCTTTATTCTTAGGCTATATAGGAGTGGCTTGAATGTGTAATTCATATATAGGTGGAAATGAGATGTATTTAGCTGAGTTCAAGCAGGGTGTGTTCGGTGTACAGCCTCCTATCAAATTCTAGATCTCTGGCACTCTCCAAAAAGAGGTCAGGAATTTCCTGCCTAATATAACAAAGATCCAAATTGTTTGGATCAGAAGCTGATATACATGAATGTTAAGGTTCAAGTATTGGGCATAATGACAATCTGGGGGGTTTAAATGGGGCACTGCAAAAGCAGAGGGTCATGTGTCACTACGTAGAAGGAAACCAGCAGAAGGAGTAGTGAAGGTAGCAGGGCTCTTCCACAAAATACCAGAGTACGAGAGTTGTAATGAACAAAATCTGTATTTCTTCAAAACCCAACACAGTACTGTGTTTCGGCATAAAGCCTACATCAGGGGTCTGTATATAGAATCACTGACGAAAATGAAGATTCAGTGTCAATAACAGTCTTTAAAAAGACGCTAGCCAAGAAGACATGCAGTGCAACATACAGAAGTGAGATGCTGAAAAGTATCAAGTTCTTTGAGTGCTGTCCTCCTCCTTCTCCTCCTCCTCCTCCTTGCTGTAACAGCACAGATGCGGATGAACATAGAGGATCTCTAATTAGAAAATGGAAGTTATAAAAAGCCTGAACTTTAAATGGCTGCATGCGTGTGGATATGTCAAGTGACGCTTAGATGGTGACTCCGGCTGTGATGAACTAGGGCTGATACCAGGCACACTTGCACGGTCCGTGTTTCATAAATGGCAATCTGGTTTAGGATGGGCTGGAAAGGGCTCAGACAGCAACTTTAGTGGCTGGAACATGAGGACAGTGCAGGACAGACTTTTTTACGCAGGACAGTGCAGGACAGTCTGTTTCCCGCAAATGAGAAGACAAATGGACTGGAGTGGGTCTCGATGACAACTCCAGCAGTTGGAATATAAGGATAGGGCCGGGCGGACTTCTATGGTCTATGTCCCAGAATCTCCAAAGGAAGACTCATAATTGAGTATATAATATGTTAATTGTTGATTTTTAATTATGAATTGATAACGAGTGGGACTATTGGGCAGACTGGACCATTTAGGTTTTTATCTGCTGTCACTTAACTATGTTACTATTAATCTTCTCTGCTCCTGGGCTGATGCACAGACCTCAGCTCTGACACAGGCACAAGCATCAGATGTCACCTGAACTACTGGCGTATGCATGTGGCGACCTCTCGCCACATAGTGCCAGTGAATCAGAGACAAGTCTTGCATGTGCGCACCAGAGTGTTAGGAGTTCCAACTTCTGTTCCTTCCTTGCCTGCATTGCTGCAACTCAAACCCAGAGAGAGACTGAGAGAACCGACCGTAAATTTTTTTTTTATGTACCTTTAAATTCTTGTGGGGATGGGTAAGATTTCTGACCCCGTGCAACTCTTTACTGCTCTTCTAGACTTATCACTCCTTATTATTCAGCAGTAGAACTACTGCTTAATGTGACCCTTTTGGAAGCCATATTGATCACCAAATTTCAATTGATTATAGTAGAATTGGCTTTATCAGGACACCAATATCCTATGAAGCACTGAGGATGTGCACATAAATATACTAGCTTTCCAGAGCAGAGCACTTGCCGAAATGAGGGTTAAAGTTGGGATTCCCCCCCCCCTCCCCCCCCCCCCCCCCCCCGTTAGAACTGGTTTCCATGGTATTATGCTGATTGTCATGTGGAAGAAGCTTACAAGAGCCAGGAGTCTGCCAGGCCTGTTCACCCATTCCCCCCCCCCCCCCCCCCCAAAAAAAAAAAAAAAAACAACCCATAGACTGTGTTCAGTGAAGCTTGCCCTGCTTTGATCCATGTTAGTGACTGAAGAGGCACCCCACCATAGGGAAAGAAACACCAAGTGACAGACCCATCAACCAACAGATTATCCACTGGGTGCTATGCCAACTGTGGTATTCTAGTCCTATAGTGAAAAACTTAATGGTTTTCATTACACTTGATTTACTTGCTTGACCAATATACACAGTGTATTCATAACACCAGCTGTCTAGAAGACTTACTGTTTCCCAAAAGCCTGGACAAATTCTCACCAGTAAAGATCTTCATAAGCATAGGTTCATAAATAAATGTATCCTCTTCTCCCAGGAACTACAGGAAACCTGGTAGGAAGACTGAAGCTGCTTCCACAGAACTTACGGAACAAAGTATTTAATCCAAGGCTCAATTTTTAAAGCCTCTTAAACTAAGCACATCGTCAACTGTACTCTGAGACATTCAGTATACCCCTGAAGAGAAACCGTATTATCAAATGTCTTTGATATAAACTGAAAAAATGTATTTGCTTAGTCTCTGTGGTTTAATGAAAAAAAAAATGCCCTAAACTGAATACCAACTGTTGCAGTCCATGATATAACAAAAGCATGAGCTAGAATACCATCCTTTAAAAGATACTTGCCACGAAGTTCAAGATAACCTATTGGATCAGCTGCAGCTGGCAGGGAGTTTAGGCCCTGTCACTCAGAGCTGGGTCAATGGGGGACAAAGGTTGGGCCAGTGGGTAGCAGGGAGGCTGGATCTGCCACCTAAAAAGGAGCTAAGTTGACCTGCAGCAAGTACAGCTAACAGGAGCATGCAGACACAAGGCAGAGGAGTGGAAAACTGGGAAAAGGCGCACAAGGCAGCAGGGCAAAGGGGGCAGTATATGGATGAATGACAGGAAGTGGTAGAATGCAAGGGAATATCAGGAAAGGAGTACAAGAGAATAGGGTAGGGATGAGAAACGAGGGATAGGAGTAACGGTATAAAAAAGGGGGGGGGGGGACTGTGTGCCCTCAGCTGCAAGCACCTGCATGCATGTCACTCTCGCCACATAGAAACTAAAATATCCCCATGGAAATATACTGTGGCTCTGAAGGTCTCAATAGGGTAACCTGGTACTTGAGGGGTGGGTATGGGGTGGAGGGTAGTGACAGATCACGTTTCCACAGATTCCTCAGACATGCCTCATTATGCAACCGGAGGGTGGAGGAAACATACCATTGTGTCATGCTTAGTGTGCATTTTGAACTTTTTGCTGTTGTCAGTAACAGTCTGAGAAGATTTCAGAATTCCAGTTCTTGGTTTGTGTTCAGATTCTTGCAAGGGAAACAAACCCTCTGCCAGAAAAACAAATAACTTTTAAACTATAAAGTATTTCTGTGCATCTGAAGACTTCGGTCAGCAAGGAATTTGCTTGTTTTAGTATGGCGGTTATTGGTGGGGGGGGGGGGGCATCTTGCAGTGGTTTATGGAGGAACTGTTGCCAGATCAGAACACCCCTGGTTGCAAATTTCATTTGGTATGAAGTTCCAAAGCTCTGAAGGAGCAACAGCATGAAATGCTGAAAGCTTTAACAAATGTACATGGGCTTGTTGTACAACAAGTATTGTGCTTTTTACTCCTGAGGAGTAGATACTGTACACCATAACCACCGCTGCTCCTTGTGATCTTGGGCAAAATATTTAACCTTCTGTTGCCTTAGATACAAAATTAAATTGGGAAGGCAGGGGAAAGCCAGTATACCTGAATGTAACGAGCTACTGAAAGTGTGAGCAAAATCCAAATAAAAGCATGAATGAGATGCTTTCTGCCTACACACCATTACAGCCAAGGTAGATGGTTCTACTACAAATGCCCATGAGCAAGTTTTAGGCAAATTTGAAAAAAAAAATAAACCCCCAGATCCCCCCCCCCCCCCCCCCCCCACACACACACACTTATTTATTTAGATTTTGCTCTCATCTTTTTTTCAGTAGTAGCTCAAGGTGAGTTACATTCAGGTACTCTGGATATTTCTCTGTCCCAGGAGGGCTCACAATCTAACTTTGTACCTGAGGCAATGGAGGGTTAAGTGACTTGCCCAAGATCACAAGGAGCAGCGGTGGGATTTGAACCTGTTTTTCCTTTCAAGCAGGGGTTTTCAGGACACACTTGGGGCCTCTCAAGTTTTCAGGATATGCACAATGAATATGCATGAGGTTGGAGGTAGTATATGCAAATCTATCCCATGCACATTTGTTGAGGATATCCTTAAAACCTGACTGGCTAGATGAGGACTGAGTTGAGAAACCCCTGCTCTAAAGGATTCTTTGTGTAACACTGATCTGTGCAGAAAGATCTACCATGGGAAACTGCGTGTGTAACTTCAGAACTACTGCTGACTTTTTAGTCTTGGCTTTAATTCCTTTTGATGTTTCTGTGGCAGTTTCCCCATACTAGACAGTAAGCCTGACTGTTTCTGATCTGAGCTACCTGCTCTTGTTCTGGCTAATTGTCTCAATTAGCTGTTCATAAATCCCTGCAACTGTGTCTGGCCTTTTGTCTTGCTCCTGACAGGACAGATGACGGGCAGGTGTAATTGTAAATAGAGATTCTTAAGATGTTTATAGCTGGAGGATTTGTAATACATTTATGGAACTTTGTATTGGCAGAAAGCCTCAAAGCGAGCACAGTGTGTAGAGCACTAAAAACGTAAGTTGAAAGCTTTTTGTTTGAATTTTGAATTCAGGTGCAGTCTGGAGTAAGTGTCTTGTCATAATACAAACTGGTATTGAACGTGAAGACGTGCAACCATATTCATGTTCCTTGACTTGGTGGGAGGGGGGGATGCATTTCAGTTTCTAGACCATCTGTTTTAGAATTTTGTGCAAGGAGCTTATTTTGAGCGTAGTAGCTTGGTTCTTACAGCTGTACTGATGTAGACATCCTTTTGATGTTACAAAAAATATTGAGGAAACATCTGGCTTTTAAAGAGGTTTAGAAACGGTCCTACCTATAATGGCTTTTCTTGTTAACCAGGTGGTGTGTACCTGAAATTGGTGTTGAACATTTAAGCTCAAACTGTCACCGTGTTGTGTTAACTCTTGTACATAATATGCAGGATTGACCTTTTGACTCGATATTGCAAATTACCTGTACTCGAGCCAGGACTTTCCAACCCTTCCCTGGAGACTCCAGAGCCAGTCTGTTCTCGGTATATCCAGTGCCAGTGTCAGGCACACACAAGGGAGATATGACACACATTTACCTATACTAGGCTTGTTTTCCCACTTAAGATAGTCTTGTGTGACTTTTTTTTTTTTTTTATCTCCATACAGGAGAGCTGCTCTGTGTATCAAATGTTTTTACCAGCTAGGTATGTCGGGAAGAACCAAATCTGAGTTATTTAGCCCAGCATTCTTGATAGAGCTAGACCAGTGATGGCGAACCTTTCAGAGACCAAGTGCCCAAACAGCAACCCAAAATCGAATTATTTATCGCAAAGTGCCAGTACTCATGGGCGGGGTCACCACATATGACTCCACCCCTATGATAGCCACACCCCTTACACCAGCCATTGCGCATATAAACAGACATCATTGAAAATATTATACTAGTATAGGAGAAAAAAATAACATGATTTTCTTCCATTATAAATCATTTCTGTAAGCTGTTACAGCTCCAGTGTACCTAGTGCAAAATAAGACAGCAGATGTAAATTCTCAAATTCGACATATTCCAAACACTAAAATGAAAATAACATGATTTTTCCTACCTTTGTTGTCTGGTGATTTTGTTTTTCTATCCATATTGGTTCTAGTCGCTGATTCTGCTGCTCTCTATCTGTTCTCTTAACTCCGATTCCAGGGCTTCCTTTCCATTTATTTCTTTACTTTCCTCCTTTCTTCTTAATTTCTTGCCCTCCATCCATGTCCAGCAACCCTCCTCCCCCCTCCAGCCACAAATGTCCAGCCACCCTTCTCTTCCCCCCTGCCCTCCTTCCCAGCACCCGGCAGCGCACAGACAGCACCAGGCCGGCCTCCTGCCCTCCCTCCAACCCAACAAGCATCAGGCCGCCCGTCCATTCTCCCTCCATCCCAGCACCAGGAACCCCCCTCCTCCTAAAATTTAAAAAAATGTACCGTCCTCAGAGTCTGGGTTAAGGCAGCGTGTGGCGGCAGCGAAGCACGTGTTCTTCGCTCGACGCGCCTTCGGCCTTTCCTGTCTCTCAAGCTGTGGTCCCGCCTATGGGCAGGACCAGAGCTTGAGAGACAGAGAAGGCCGAAGGCGCGCTGAGCGAAGAACACGCGCTTCGCTGCCGATGCACGCCACCTTAACCCCGACTCCGAGGACGGTACGCTTTTTACATTTTAGGAGGAGGGGGGTTCCTGGTGCTGGGAGGGAGGACAGGCGGGCGGCCTGATGCTTGTTGGGTTGGACGGAGGGTGGGAGGGAGGGAGAGTGGGCGGACCAGTGATGGCGACGGCGTGCGTGCCAAGGGAGAGGGCTCTGCGTGCCCTCTCTGGCACGCGTGCCATAGGTTCGCCATCACTGAGCTAGACTATATGTATTTCATTTTTATTTATGCATTCTTGTATCCCACTGTTAACCAAAAACAAGTTTCAGCTCAAAGTGTCTTATTCTGGTTTGCGGTTGCAGTTTTGCATTTACAAGTTTTTGATGGCTTACAAGTGCAGTTTATATTAAGGTTTAATTATGTATACAATGGTAGTGATTATTATTCGGACTGGACATTGATTGCTAAGTAACAGGTATGTTTTCAGTTCGTTTCTGAACTGAAGATAGCTTGTGATGCTGCTTGTGATCTTTGGTATTGAGTTCCACCATTTGGAACGCAGGTAGTTAAGTCAGGCCATATAAACAGATTTGTAGGTTGTTTCTACAGGTTGGTAAATGAAGTAGGAAGTTTCTGGGTTCGTGTTTCTTGGTGATATTTCTATCGGGTCTAGCATGTACTCTGTGACTGCCCGAATAGTCCCCTGTAGATTATGGTGCTCTTTTTGAAGAATAGTCTTGCCTTGATTGGCAGCCAGTGTAGTGAGTCGAGTAATGGAGGCTTTTGTATTTTAATTTCTTGAAGATTAGCCTTGCTGACATTTTTTGGATGTTTGTAGTGAATTCAGTGTGCTCTCCTTGCAGCCAACATATACTTCATCGCAGTAGTACTGATATTATCGTCTATTGTACTATTAACCTGTATGGTTGTCTTGGAAAATAGTCTCTGATCCTTCTCAGGTTCCATAGTGTTCTCAAGCATCTTGTTACTGCTGATATTTGACTGTCTAGTGTTAGGTGTTTCTCGAGAATAATTCCCAGTATTTTTAACTATTTCAATGTTGTGTATTTGGTGGATGATTGTGAAATTTTGATAGGCCGTTGGGTTGTGCAGGCTTGATAGAACCAGGAATTTGGTTTTGTTTCTGTTTAATTTGAGTTTGAAGGTTTCTGCCCAGTTTTCCCTGAGGTCCAATCCTGTTTTGACTTTGTCCCTTATTTCTGTGATATTACTAGCTATATACCTTTTAGTAAGAATATCTGCATAGATGAATAGATTGAAGCCCATTCTGTGATATATTCTTACTGAAAGGTATGTAGATAGTAATATCATTTGCATAGATAAATGGATTTAAGCCCATTTTCTCCAGTTTTCTTTCCCGAGTGGAGTCATCGGTACATTGAACAGTGTGGGTAATATTGGAGAGCCCTGGGGTACTTTGCACTTGGAGATCCAGGAATTTGATAGCTGGTTACACATCTTTACAATGTAGGATCTGTTCTTTAGGAAACCATTGAACCATGCAGCCGCTTTACCACTGACTCCTATGTGATCGAGCGGTGTCATCGGCATTGTATGGCCTACTAGGTCAAACGCACTGAACTTGTCGAGTTGCATTAGTAGTATATTCTGCTTTTGGCTTATTAAGCTTCTGAATTTTGTTATCAGGGTGGTTAGAACCGCTTCGGTGCTGTTGTGGCCTGAACCCTAACTGGGATTTATGTAAGATTGAAATTTTGATAGGTATTCCATTAGTTGTGTTAACAATCCCTCCATCATTTTTGGTCAGTAGTGGTATTGAGGCCACTGGCCTGTAGTTGTGATGTTGCTGTTCTTGGGGATAGGGGTGATGTCACTGATCTTGTTGGTTCTTGAGGATTGGGGTAAGTATGATTTCACCTTTATCTTTTGTGATTGGTGCATTTGATGAACCATTCTGGTGGATTTTTCATCGTGTTGTTTGGGCACTTGTCTAGTGTACAATTCGCATGTGCATATTTGTCAATAGTGCCTTTATTGTGTGCGGTTTGGGTGGTTTGAATTTGGTCTGTGATGGTGTGGGTGTTGGTTTTGCAGTCTTGTAAGAAGTCATTTATGTTCATTTGCGGTTTTGCAAGGTTGCATCTTGGTTTTTGTTAATTTTTTGTTCAAAATATTTTGCTAGTTCGTTCGCAGAAGGTGGTTTTTCAGTTGATGCCAATATATCCTGTGTTTTCATTAGATGGTTCATGAGTTTGAATATTTTAGCATTAATCTGTTCTGGATTTGTGTAGGTGTTGTAACGTTCCGTCTTTGCTTTCTTTATATTGTGTTTATATGTTCTAATCTCTCCTCCATATGTTTTGTTTCTAGCCCATGTTCCCCATGTTCTTTCTAGTCTCCTACATAGTTTTTTCATTTGTAGTAGCTCATCGTTGAACCAGGGTCTCTGTTTGTTTGTTTTTTTTGTTTTTAGTGGTGCCATTTTGTCCAGTGTCTTTGCGCATGTTTCATCCCAATTACTCATGTAATGGATATCATTCGGTTCTAGGTTTTTATAGTTTTCCACCGTTTTGGTTATCCATCTTTCCTCTGGTGATGACTGTGTATTGATCTGTTTTCTCTTCTCATTTGCGTTCTATTTTGGTGTGAACATTATCTTGTTGTGGTCTGACTGTGGTACCTCTTCCCGTTTGTGGGTTGAAATCGGTAACCTGTGGGCTAATATGTCCAGTTGGTGGCCTTGTGGCCTTTTGTGTGGGATGAGGTTCCTTTTTCTATAGTGAAGTTCTATTGATTTAGGAAGTTAGGGTTGCGGGTTGTTCTGGTTTCTTTTTGTTGTTTGTTTAGCCTCTTGTTTATTATGAGGGTTATGTTGGTATTGCCAGTTGTTGGTTTCAGTGTCTGTGCTTATGGGGAATTTTTCATTCATTTGGTGATGCTACTAATATCCCTGTTATCCATATTATCATGAAGTAGGACGTCCATGTTCTTAGAACCTAAATGCACCTCAAATGGCAAACCTATCTGTCAAGCGTCCTGGTTTAGATGCCCTCTATTTTACTGTAGCGTGTTTATGCACTTCAGTCCTTTTGTGTGTTCCCTCTTAATTATTTTCCTTATGGGGGTCTTGGTGTGGGGTCCTTTTGGGGCCCTTTGTAGAGACCGTATTTCTCCATGGATCAAGTCCTGATATGTGTGGTGGTCTTCTCCCCTATCTTCCTCGGTCATGACTCCGCTAATTTTGTCACACATTCTGTACCATTTCTGGCACCTCTCCACTCATCCAGTCCCTGTGGACCTTTTTATGCTGCTTGTGGGTCCCTTGGCCGCAGAGCCTCCTCCAGCATAGTTGAATCCTCCAGCTGCAGTGTAGGTCTCTGCTCCGCATTGCCTCTGCTGCGTCTATTACATGGCGCAGGCTGCTTGGAGTCCAGGGGCTCAGCCCCCTCTTCTAGCTCATCATGGCTGTTCCTGCTTTGTTAGCTCCATCCAATTACTGGCTGCTCTCCAGCAGCTGGTCGTGTTGGTATCTCGGGACCGGTTGAGCTGTCCGAGCTGTGTGGAATCTTGGGCTCTTCTCCACAGGTACTTGGCACTTCGCCAAGCTTTGGCTTTCATACAGCAGTTGACCACGTGCGATCTTTGTTCTCTCTGCAGCTAGCCAGACAAGGGCAGGTGTGTCGGGGTGGCAGGCCAGGTGGAGGTTTCCCTTATCCCTGCTTTGTTCACCTTCTCCCAGCATGTACAGTGCCCTCCCTGCTCAGCCCTATGAGGCGGCTTGCCGGCCCGGTGGTGGCAAATATGCCTAGGGATGCGATGGAAGGGGGGGAGTCTGGGTCTAAGTTGTGAGCTGCAGCCGCAGCAATGGACTCTCCTTGTGCCGCTCACCTGGTCTGGTTCGGCAAGGTGGTCCTTCCATTTAGCGTGTCCAGACTCCTGCAGGTGCATCATCTGGTACCTGCTGCCGACTTCCCTGTTAAGGCAGTTGTTCGTGGTCTGGCTGCTCAGGAATACAGGCGCTCTGCTTCAGAGCTGACTGCCGGTAGCCACGCACTCACCTGGTCTGGTTTGGGGGTGATCTATTCACTGGGCACGACCGGTTTGCTCTGGGCTCCCTCTGTTGCACTGTCCTCTTGAGCTGATTTCCCTTGGCTGGGGCACCCATTCGTGGCCTTGGACAACCTGGCTGCTTAGGACCTCAGGAGCTGTGCTTCAAAGTAGCCTGCTGTTCCTGATGTTCAGCTATCTTAAGAGAATATTCACATGAACTCCTTAAAGGGCCCAATAAGTTTGTCCACCAAGTTTTTACTATTGCACAAAAAAAAAACTGTTTTGTTCTTTGGCTTCATATGGGACATGGTAGCTTGCAACATGATCAGCTGTAGTTCACAAACCATTAAACTTGATTTGCACAAATGCAGTAGCAGTTGTGGATACGCCAAATTGCTCATGTGTAATCATCTACAGGGCTGTAGATTAAAATGCTCCCTTTAGGGAGGTCTAGTGTGTTTCAAGCAAGTCTCCTTTACTGGTGGCAGTCTGCTGTTGTGCTGTCCTCTTTGAAACTGTATGCAATGTATGGATCCACATCCTGTCGGGATACATAATTCCTAACACCACAGGAAAGGAAAGGCTTATTTCTGGAAGGTACTTGAGCGCAGAGCAGCTGTCAGCTTAATGGAGGCCTTAAAGGCAAATAGAGCAGAGGAGTGACGTAATGGTTACTGCAGTGGGTGCAGACCTAGGGAACCAGGTTGGATTCCTGCTGCTGCCTAACAGTCGACAGTGGATTGAGATCCCTCTGTAGCTCCATGTGAACCTGGGCAAGTCACTTAGCCCTCCATTGCCCCAGATACAATATATACTTAGATTGTGAGCCCGTTGGGGACAGTACTAGTATCAGTATGGAACATTGTACTTGTTAACCACTATGTCTATGTGAAGTCCTCAGCAGTTTTATCAAATGTACTAAATGGTTTGAATTGGTGCTGATGTGTCCTTATCACCTTTTTTTTTTTTTTTACCAGACAGCAAAGCCATTGTTGATGGAAATCTGAAGCTAATTCTTGGCCTGATATGGACCCTTATCCTGCATTACTCCATCTCCATGCCAGTGTGGGAGGATGAAGGTGGTGAAGACGGCAAGAATCAGACCCCCAAGCAGAGACTGCTGGGCTGGATTCAAAACAAAATACCCTACTTGCCAATCACTAACTTCAGCCAGAATTGGCAAGATGGTAAAGCTCTCGGTGCACTTGTTGATAGCTGTGCTCCAGGTAAGAATCCATGCAATCTTGATTCCCCCCCTCCCCCGTGGGCCTCTTCTGACATGTGTAGCCATATGGTCTTGATCTGCTTTCGTTTCTGTCAAGTCTGCCATCTCTACAATACCTTACTCTGAAATCTTCTGTGCTTCCCTATCCTTGCGATACCCTTCTCATGTTTTTCAATTACCATCCTATCTCTAAAGATTTCCTTAGATTACTCCCACATCTATCCCCTTTCACCTTCATCCTTGTTCAGAGCTTTTCAATTGAAAGATTAACCTCCTTTGTTCATGCTATGGAGCTATGTAAATGTCTGGAAAAAAAAAAAGTAAAGGTTGTGGGGGGGGGGGGGGGGGGGAGGGGGGGAGATGGTAAAGTATACACATTGTCTAGAGGGTGGCTACTAAAATGGCCAGTGGTAAAGGAGGACAAATCTCACACCACACCTTAAAAACAACAAAAAAAAAACATGGTCTCCAGAATTTTTCACAGTAACTAAGTCAACTACAGAAATACTATCACCTGCCAGCTGGCCATTCTCCCCCCTGCCCTCCCCCACGTGTGACTGCCTTTTGCTGTCGTTTACCTTTTTGGCCACATAGAGACCATGGAATACAATTACCTCAGGCCCTGCTTTCATGCATAATACTTCAATCCCCAAAAATACTGCTGCTCTGGGTTTTTGCAGCCCAAATGCATAATATCCAGGTGGTGAGGCTTGGATGTAGAACCATATAGGAAGGGGAGAAGCGGATGCCACTGCATACACCGTTCTCTGTGCCAAGAAAGTCTGACGACCTGGACGCTAATCCAAGGTGAAGTCCTCCTGACCGGTACATTGTCCACTGACTTTGCCTAGTGTACAAACGAATGGCCACCTATCCAAACTGGATGAGAATTCTGCACTGAAACTAGAAATCTGAAATGGTAATGCAACAAAAACAGCAGCCCTCCTGGCTGCACATCCACTCAATTGCATGCTAAGTAACTGGGAACGAGCAACAGGCTCAGTGAAAGAAGGAAGAACATAACCGTCACCAAAGCATGCTACCATTCCGAACAGTAAAACCTTGCAAACATAGCCCCCACCCATCCTACCCAGCAGCAAAATGCTCCACCCTAATGCCACCAGCTACCATAGAAACTGGACTGAAATGATGACAATGACTTAGCGACCTCCCACCGATATAAACACCTGTGTTTTACCCCAAAAAGCCCTGGAGGTCCACCGTCCAGTATGTTTGTGTCTCACAAACTGGCCACCTTGGCACTGGTTGCCACCTTTTTATATGGAAGGAATGAGTTGCGTATTCACTGCTGGCCACCCCAACCGCTGCCAGCGTCTTTCGCAGCACTACTGTAAACTGATACCTACTAAGGGCCATTCCATCAGCATGTAACAAAAACATAAATGCTGCCCTGGGGAACTAACCTTGGCACAATGAACCACAAGCGACAAGGGCAAGAAAGCGAGCCCAGAATAAATCAAAAGGCTGTGGATTGGACCGCTCCCTACCTGATCTGTCTTAGATTGGGGGAAGGAACACTTAACACAAAGTATCCACACCCAAGAACACATGCTCACACCTGAGCCACTCACAACCAACCACCCTGTTCCTGGGCACCAGCTCTCCCACCTGAAAAGCCCCAAAGAATCCTAAAGAAAAGGATCGCGTGTAGCCTCATAGTCCAGAATAAACAACATCTGGCAACTAACAAAGCAAGGAGAGCAATAAATCATGTGTAACAGGACAGCACACATCAGGAAGTGGTGGATGAACCCTCCCCAACCCCCAAAGCATCCAATACACCAAGATCCCAATCGCCAGATTGCCCCAACCCTTGGCCTTGGAACAAAAAACCTGATAGATACTTGGAGACAGCCCCTTTCAATTATCCCAGATCCTTGCACCTGCTTAACATACTCTGCCAATGTCCCATCTTCCATCCCCCCCCATAGACCGGCCCTTATTTGACAAATACTTTGCTATCCTCTTGTAACTGAACAGATAAGCAGCTATCATGGGCGCCACAGAATTCCAACCTGGTCAGGCCAAGGTCCCAGAGTTGTGTGCAGGCATCTGAATACTGGCCACTTCAGCATGAGTATCTAAAGACCAGAACCTGTTGAGCTGAAAACGAGACAAGGCATCAACCAATGAATTAATCACTCCTGGAACATCTCACCGTGATACAGATTTAACTGTAGACCAAAGCAGTACTAGCGCACAAACCAGAGAACTGACTTGCAAATATCTAGCGCCTATTTACAACCTCAACTCCCTTGTTCCATACAACACAATATTTTTGTCTCAACCTGTGGGTCCAAATCTCACAAGAAAATGGAAAGAGCTCAAGAAATGTAATGTTCTTCAAGCCAGATATCGCCCAATCTGCTGGCCTTGTAGTCACAGACCAAGACCCTTGACAGTATAGGCCAAAGCCTACGCCACCAGCTGCATCCAAAAAAAATTCTAAGTCAACATTACTTACTTCCTCATCTTGAATTGCCAGCATACCATTAAAAATGCTTAGAAATGCAACCATACCCTTAAATCACTCCTACTACCAGAGGGCAGATGCATAAAATGATGTGGTAGTCAAACACCAGAAGTAGCAGCAGAAAGTGTGTACCACACAAAGTGGACTTTTTCGTGCCCAACACTTTGGTGATTGCCTCACCTTCTCTGGCAACCTAGTGACCGTCCTCACAGAATTAACTTCAATAAACAGAAATGTAATCACAGCAGATAGCACCTCTGTCTTCCCCATGGCTAGCAGGATACCAAACCAGCCACCACCTTGAAGCCAGCCATTAAGGAGGTACAATCACCTCACCCTGCAGGGCCCAAAAAAGAGAAAATTGTCTAGGTAATGAACTATTTCATCAAGGCGCCCCCACTGTTCCTGCAGTGACCTAATGCACGAGTGAACTGAAGAGCTCAAAATAGGCCCAAGACACAGCACAACCCATGGGCAGACACTTGTCAAGATAGTACTTCCTTTTGAAGGTGAAACTTAATAAAAGGGAAGGAATCGGGATGGGTGGGCAGTAAATGGAATGCCGACTCCACATACATTTTTTGCCTAAGGGGCACCCAACTGTTCCAGAGCACAAGCCGCAATGCCTCATCAAGGACATATATTGCACCGTGCACAACTCAGGTGGTATCCCGTCATTTCACTGATGTACCCAAAGGGTAAGAGGTATTGAATTAGCCGGCATTTGTCTGGTCCTTTTTGGGAATGACCACCAGTGGTGGAAAGAACTGCATCACTGGGAACAGTCTAGGGAGGATTTTGAGTCCTTTTGAGGAACAGCCAAATTCCTCACACACAACATCCCCTTGAATGGACAGAAGTCATCGAATTAGAAACAACTCTGTTGGCCAGTTGTCACCAGAAAGGTACCCAAAAGCCCTCGGCAAAATCAGACTGCAGGCATATGGCTGCACCTCTATATCCCGTAAAGCTGTAACCAGTTGAATCACTACCACATGCACTGGAGTCATGCACTGCCAAAACACCCTTCATTTGGAGGCCAGGGGTTGTCCCTCCTGCAACTTTTTGGCACACTTGGAAGCAGCTTCTGAGGAGCAGGAAAAGCTCTGCACCCTGGAGGCATTCCCATTAAATATCCCTACCCTTCCTCCCTCCTTATCTGGCTGCCTTGCCAGTCAGGCTTACTTTCAAACTGCCGTATGATAAGCCAGGCCAAAGGCACCCAAAGCCACTCGCCTTTCCTCCCCACCCAAATCTGCCTCAAGCCACAGACAGTACAGAGGGCCCCATCCTTTAATGAGCACCTTCTAGACAGGTTCTTGGGCTTGAGACACTCCTGCTTTTTTTATTTACTTTCACAAAGTGCATAGCCCTTAATCTCCTTTCAGGCTTTTGAACTCTGGTTTGGTCAATCAAAGAATTGTTTCCTTGCAGGTGAATACACAATCCATCTAGCTAATTGTATAGTGTTACTGAAAGATATAAAAACTTAGCTTCAAAGGTAGCATTTTCAGTCTTGCCAACTGAAGCTTGTCGGTTTTAAATCAGTTTAGTTACACCTATTTTTGAAGGTAAAAATGACTTCTCGATAACATGTAGTCTTTGTAGGATGGGAGCAGGTATTGGGAGGCCTTTACTTTAGCAAAAGGGGTTCAGCATTTTGTAGTCCAGAAACGTATTTTAATACCAGTTGCAACATTCCAGTCTAATGCATAATAGCTTGGCTAAATTGGGACTTACATACTTTGTTTAGGTTTGTGTCCAGATTGGGAGTCCTGGGATCCTCAGAAACCTGTTGATAATGCACGTGAAGCCATGCAGCAAGCTGATGACTGGCTAGGTGTTCCCCAGGTAAGTCCTAGTACAAGTTAACAATTTATCAAATAGACCTCTCCCCGCCCCCCCCCCGAATTGGCTATTCTTGATTATAATCCAAGTAGTCTTAAATCCCTAAAGTTGGGCCATATGTAGGTGCTTTTATTTTGGGCTGGGTTGTCCACAGTAATTCATATCTTTAAAGTCATCCATGTGGTGTAGTTAAGCAGCAGGTGAGAACCAGGAAAGCCAGGGTTTAAATCCCAAGTTGATGTTGCAGCCTACTGCCTCAATTGCAATTTAAATTTAAGCTGCCTTTGGCAAAGGCAGGCCTTTTTTTAAAATTTTTTTTTGAGGGGGTACTGAGTTACCGGCACCTTTTCCATTGTCTGCTAAAATTGACCCATGGACCCCCAGTTTTAATGAAAGAGCTCAGGCTCTACACACTAATTCTGCCTTGTCATAGACTCTGTGACTGGTTGCAGGGGGCCTGGCTATTGTGGGATGGATTCCTCAGTGATCACCCCACCTCTGAAGGGTGGTCTAGTATTTGAGTACCAGCACCTTTTTTTTGCTAGAAAAAATGCACTGGGCAGAGGTAACTACATTACAGAACTGTAACTCTGAGTTGACTTGGGAAAGGCAAGTAGTATCAATGCAGTGTTAAGTATGTTAACCTTTATACTTGGACATGGGTCATACGGTATTTAAAACATTGTTAGGTTTTCAAGACTTCTTATACATGAGATCTATTTGCATATAATGGAAGCAGTAGCTGCAGATTGTCATGCATATTCAATGTGAAAGTCTTGAAAACCTAACTGGGTTGTGGCCTTCAACAAGGGCGGGGCGGTCCGTCCTGGGTGCACGCTGCTAGAGGGGTGCAGGGAGCAGCCGCGCGCCTGTTGGCTCTGCTGGTTCCCTGCTTCCTCTGCCCCGGAATAGATTACTTCCTGTTCAGGGGCAGAGGGAGCCAACGGAGCTGACAGCTGCGCGGCTGCTCCCAACAGCTAGGAATGCACCCGGGGGGGGGGGAGGGATGTTGTGCTGCACCCTGGGAGGGGGACGGATGCCGCTGCACCGGGGTGGGGAGGGGGGTGCGCAGCGGTGATCCGCCCCGGGTGGTAGCTGACCTAGAAACGCCACTGACCTTCAAACTGTGGTTTTTCACTTCTGCACTCGAGTATGTTCCAAACTATGCTCTCGGCAAACATTGCTTTCAATATCTCAATGCCTGTAGCTGGGTGGTCATGCAAGTGTTTTTGTATATTAAAAATGCATTTCTATAGCTATCTTGCCATGTCCTCACAATCTCGAGCTAAAATGAGCAGTCTCTAACTACCATTCCATTGTTCAGCAAGTGTACCTACTGGAGAATTGAATATGTATTAATGTAAAATATTACTTAAACCTGTTTTTCTCCTAGGTAATAGCACCAGAAGAAATTATTCACCCTGATGTGGATGAACATTCTGTCATGACTTACCTGTCACAGTTCCCTAAAGCTAAGCTGAAGCCAGGTGCTCCTTTGAAACCTAAACTGAATCCTAAGAAAGCAAGAGCTTATGGGCGAGGTAAGGAGTATCTTAAGACTTTATAAAAGGATTTGTAAAATCTATTTCCTTGTTTATCTGCAGTGGTTTTTTTTTTTATTTTTTTTTATTTTTTTGGTGTAAGAAAAAAAACAAAAAAAAATACCTGTTTGGACAAAGTCCTTGGTTCAGCTACACCTGGGTGTGGTGCTCTGAGTTATAGTGGAAGCTATCTAAAACCACTCCCATTCATTGCAAACACTTCAGATTTACACAGAGCTAATCAAATTCCAGTGTGAAGCTTTTGCAAAGCATAGGCAGCATGTAAATGAATGTGCTTTTTCTTTAATGACTTCATTAAAAAAAAACTCTTTGAGGCTTGGGGTTGGGAACAGTTTATCCCTGATTTTAAGTGTCATTTTCAGAGGGGTAACTGAATAACTTAATTGTACCTCTAGTACTTGCAGCCTAAGAGTGGAAGAACTGAAGGTTTAGTGTTACTCCATAGTATAGTAGAAGGTGCTTTCCCTAGGAGGGTGTCTGCAGCATATCAGAAAGACTCTAGAATAGGGACAAACAAAACAGCAGATCAAGATAAACGTGAAGATTTTATTGATATGTACCAGAATATTGCCCGACACAGGCCGTGTTTCGCCCAAAGGGGCTGCGTCAGGGGCTAAATTATTGACTGTGCAGAAACAATGTTCCAACTGGAAATACGATTTATACTCATCAAACAATAAAGGACATATAATAAAAAAACCAGCAAGGTGACCACAACTGTTGTATAACGATCAACCGAACAACTCACAACTCCAAACTTGTCTTATCACCTTGATCAAGTGAAGTCTGTTCTATCTTCTACCAGGTCGAATGCTTTAGATAGTATCGCTCCATTTAACTTCAACTACACCAGACTGGCCTTTAAGGATACTGTTTTCGTTTTCTTCATATTTACAGAACTGTACCTATACAGTACACTTCAAAAACTCATCCTTTAATCTTTCTTGCCTGTTTCAGGGGTTCCTCAAGGATCAATTCTGGCCCCTAAACTATCTCCCTTGCCCCTCATAACTCTGGCACAGTCGCTCAGCTTTACTATATACGTTTTTATGTTGACAACATCCAGATCCTCTGCACTGTTGAGCTCTGTCATTTTAATGCCGAACTAGTACACATGAATTGGTTACAGGTTAATAAACTTTTTTTTATTAAACCCCAATAAATCCAAAATCCTTCTCTGAGGGAGGCAGAAACCCCCTCATTACTCCTCCTGTTCTATGTAATACAATGTAATTCTCCAGTTTCCTTGGTTAACACCATAAGAAGTCTTGGGGTAATCCTAGATGATGGTTTTAACCTTTTTAGACTGCAAGTGTTGGTTATTCAGCATTCCTACTACAAACTGATTGGACAGAACAGATCAATCTTTTCACTCTCCAGTGTTAAATGTATTTTCACATTCTCTAGTGGATTATTGCAATTCTCTAAGGAACTGAGTGAAAAACCTTCACTGCTTACAGCTAGCTCAAAATAACAGCCATTAAGCTTTTTCATAAAGCCAAGAAATATGATCACATAGCCCCCTCATAAAGGCCACCCACTGTCTTCCCCTCACTGTGTAACTTACAAGTTACTGCTTCTAGTCTGTAAAATTCAAATTTTGAGTGAACCCAGCTTTCCCTCATGCTTCTTGACGTCCAATACTCCTTCCAGGGCACTTAGGTCATAATACAGAATTGCTCGATAGTCCCCATTTTCAGTTTCATTCCATTTTTTTTTCTTTTTGTTTTTTTTTTCAGTTCAAGGCCCTGATCTTGGGAATCTGATGCCAGAGTATCTAAGATTGCAGACATCACTAGAGCAATTTAAGGCAGATTTAAAATGGGGGGGGGGGGGGTTCTCTTCAAATATGTTTTCTACTTATTGTCAATCACTCTTTGCAAGTGCCAGCTGTGAATTCCTGGCAGGTGCAACCTGCATCTTGGGGAAGAGAAACACATCTTTAATACTGTAGGTTTTTTTTTTCCCCCTTCTTCCTCTTGGTTGTCAGTTTTCCTGTATTGTAGATTGTAAGCTGCCCAGATGGCCTATCTAATGGGTGGGGGGTAGTAAATTAATTGTTTTTGAAACTGACCCATGAAACATAGGAAATATACAGAGAACATTAATCAGAGTATTGGTGTTTTTTAAATATTTTGCAAATATTTTTAGAATACATACTCTTGTATGTTACCATTGTGTCTAGTTAAACAAGTAAACATTTATCACAGGTCTACTGAGCTCTGTGCAAATGATGTATAATTTTGCAGCCCACCCTGATGTTCATGTGGCCCTCTGTATACATTTTGCCCACCCTGTCCTAAAACATGTCAGTTAAGAGTCTAGGGAGACACAAGAGGCTTTCAAGTCTACCTTAATCATTTATAGGGTTGTCAAAGTTTTTTTTTTTTTTTTTAAACCAGCTATGCTAACTGCTTTAACACATTATCCAACAAATTCTAGAACTTATGTTGAGTAAAAAAAAAATTCTGATTGTACTTCGGCAACTTTATGAAATGGTGTTGCTCTCACTTTCTTTTAGTAGTACCCTGTTTCCCCAAAAATAAGACATCCCCTGAAAATAAGACCTAGTAGAGGTTTTGCTGAATTGCTAAAATATAAGGCCTCCCCTGAAAGTAAGACCTAGCAAAGTTTTTGTTTGGCCCCGATGGGACATGGACACAGAAACCTTAATTTTTTTCGCTGCAACCCAAAGATGAAATAACATTAAAGAAATGCAAGAAACAAGACTGAGGTGGAAAATCTATCGTCCAGCGGACTACCATCCTCCTTCACGCTTTTGTGAAGATCAACTACCGGTAAGTGAGCCCAGAAAGAAAAGAAACATCCCCCTTGCAGAAATAATAAAAGAAAAGAAAATGAGTAACCGAGCCCTTTCGGCGCTGCTCCATCGCCCAAGGGCTAAGTCAGACTAGAAGGCTGGAAAGTGTTGCGAATGTACAGGAGGAGCGCATAAAGTGCCACCAACGGGGAACGGAGCTACCGTAGAATTTTTTCTTTTAACGTTTGTAATACGGTAGGGATGATCCTGCGCCCTAAGCCCTCTCTCAACCTCCCGAGACCCCCAGCCAGAGCAGCCCGGCCCCACATTCCATTACCTTCCCTAGTGCATACCCCTCCTCCATTCCCAGCCCGGCCTGGGCGGCTCTGCTCCGCTCGAGTCCTGCGGTCACTGTGGGCAGATAGGCGAGCCACGGCCTACTCCTGCAGGATACCGCCCCCCACTTCAATACTGTTCCCGACCGCCACAGTCCCCCTACTACTCCCGAATAAGACCCCCTGAAAATAAGACCTAGCGCATCTTTGGGAGCAAAAATTAATATAAGACACTGTCTTATTTTCGGGGAAACACGGTAGTCAAACGGAAGAGCCGTAACTTCAGTTTTTCCTCATAGGATGTTGAGAGGACTACACATTCTGGTTGCCCATCTGTATACCTTCTTTTTTTTTTTTTTTTTTTTTTTTTTTTCTAATTTCACTGTTGTGCAACACTGAACAGAATTGTACACAGTTGTTGAGATGCCGTCTGTGGAGCACTAGAGGCATTAATTAGCTGTGCTGTAATACCAATCTTGTGGTTTGGGTCTTATTTGCTGTGAAAATGTAGACAATGTGGGTCTACCCATGTTGGCTTTCTTTACTGGCTGTAGTAGCTTGCTGCAGTGGCGTAGCTATGTGGGGCCATGGGGGCCTGGGACCCCCAACACCCGCCAGCCGAGGTCCTCTTCTTCCTTCGTTCTGTTTCCGAGTCTGACATCCTGTACGTCAAACTTGGAAACGGAATGAAGGAAGAAGAGGACCTCGACTGGCGAGGGTTGGGGTCCCCCGCCAGCAAAGGTAGGTGACTGTGGCGGTGGGGAGGGTTGGCGGCGGGAGGGGGGGTCAAGATGGTCTTCAGCGTGGGGGGGGGGGGTCAAAGTTGGCAAAGCGGGTGGGTCGGCGCCGGGGGAGGGGGCTAAAATGTGCCCCCTCACCTCGGGCTCTGGACCCCCCTCCCGCCAAAGTCTGGCTACGCCCCTGGCTTGCTGGTGTAGCAGATCTGATTGTTAACATCCTTAGCTTTTCCACAGAAATGCCCAGAACCAACAAGTAAGATTAGAAATGGCAAAAGGCAAATGCCTTTCTATTAACATGACGAGAAGTGTTCTTTGCTTATCATATCTGAATGTAACTTGCCATCTCTGCAGCAGTGGCTCTTAAATCAAATACTTAACTGTTTCATAAGGCAACAGCGGGTGAAAGGATTTGACCAAGGTCACAGTGGGCATTGGTAGGTTCTCAACCTACTTCTGTACTTAACTAGCTTTGTCATGTGTTGTAACACATGCAGGCCACTTTGTAGCTTTCAGGGGCTTTAATATGAAAACAATTTCATGTTTAACTCCTCCTCCTGTTATCAAGTGTAAGTGTTTAAAATTGAACAACTTTCCTGTTCTGTACAAATGTTACATAAAGACTTGAACTGGAACATATGCTATGATTGAGCTCCTGCTTTATGAATCTTTATGTACATATAGTGGGGGAAATGCACAGGGCAAATTGTAGCCTTTCCTGATTCTGGCAGATGCTAAAAATGGGGGACAGATTCATTTGTTTGGTTAACAAATCAGTTTAGCACACAGTAACAATGTGTATATACCCTTGGACACAAGATAGAGGAAAACTGAGCAGTCAGATGAACTTACTGCCAAATATGCTTGTTTCTGGGTCTGTTATACTCTGGGGGTCTGGAAGCAGGCAAACCCTAAATTTCCAGATTGGGCTTCAAAATTACACTTGTACATAGTGTAGTAAGTGGAGGGCTATTTCAAAAGGATATCCAGCTCATAACATCCAAAATGGACATTCATCTCGCATGTATTTTCCAACAGGAAATGTCGGCATTTCCTGCTCAAATATATGAGATAGACATCAGCATATGAACTACAAAAACAAGGACACAAGACGTCTGTCTGGCGGTATTCTTAGAAGAATGGCCACACACATCCCTGTAGAGCAGAGGGCTTTAAACCAAGGGACAAGTTCAAATCTACTTGAACAATTTTGTAATTGTGAGCCCTCCACGAACAGAAATACATACTGTAACCTGAATGTACACTACGATAGCCTTCAGGCTTGCAGATGTCTTAAGTACAGTATATATTAAGTGCATAAGTGTTGCCACACTGGGACAGACCAAAGGTCCATCAAGCCCATCATTCTGTTTCTAACAGTGGCCAATCCAGGTCACAAATACCTGGCAAGATCCCAAGAAAGCTCAATACATTTTATGCTGCTTATCCCAGAAAAATAGCAATGGATTTTCCCCAAGTCAATTTAATAATGGTCTGTGGACTTTTCCTTTAGGAAGCCGTCCAGACCCTTTTTAAACTCTGCTAAGCTAACTGCCTTTACCACATTCCCTGGCTCACAAAGTTTGAACCTGGGTGCCTTGGTTTACTGCACTAACCACCACTAGGCTGTTCAGACTTCTGCTTGGCTAAGAATGCCCATAATAGCTGAAGTTGTCACTCTGATATCTCCTTTCAGTTCCTCTTTCAGAGGAGAGAGAGGGGGACAGCAACCACTGGGGGATTAAGAAGGTGAAATTCCTCTAAAGAGCAGCTTTTTCTACCCTGGATGTGACAAAACAGGTTTAACTTGGGGCTTTTAGACTTTTCCTCCCATGTGGTAGCCATTTGGCTGTATGTCCTTAGTTTGGGCCCCTCCCTAGTCCCACCCACAGCATGTTCACTTGTATGGATGTACTGCAGTTTTGGGACATCCCTTGTCTTCCTTTGCAAAATTGGTATTTGAAGGTTCAAGCACAGGGACGTCCATTTGGGCATTTTGAAACACGTGCTTCAAAAATAAGCTTCCTAGTGTTAAGATCTACCATGTTAACGTGATTTAGTCCTCTCTACTTGCCCTGGGATTGTTGGGACAAAGAGATATCTCCATATTATGTTATGGCAAGAACTTGGCATTCCAACTATGCTTTTGATATGGTTCTGAAAGATGGGCCATGGAACTATAGCCTAATTTGTATAACTGAAAACTTTTTAGAATTGATATATAACCTTTGTTTCAGATGACCTACCTGTTTTGTTTTTTCTAATGAGGGGGTTTTACCTATTTTAACAGGAGTTGAGCCAAATGGAAATATGGTGAAGCAGCCTGCTAAGTTCACAGTGGAAACCATAAGTGCTGGGCAAGGGGATGTGATAGTGTTTGTGGAAGATCCAGAGAAAAACAGAGAAGAGGTATGACATATTGGTCTTGATGGGTCCTAGGCGTGCAAACCAAACAAACACAGCGAGGGTGACAAATGGAAAGAGCAGCAGATGATGATGACCAAATGAATCAGCTGGTTTGTTTGGTCATCGTCTACTAAAACTGGTTTGTTTGGTCATCGTCTGCTGTTCTTTTCATTGTCACCCTTGCTGTGTTTGGTTTGCGTCATGGGCGTAGCCAGACTTCGGCAGGAGGGGGGGTCCAGAGCCTGAGGTGAGGGGACACATTTTAGCCCCCCCCTCCTGCCGCCGCCTACCTTTGCTGGCGGAGGACCCCAACCCCTGCCAGCCGAGCAGAGGTCCTCTTCTTCTCAATCCCGCGCAAGGCTGCGTTCTAGTCTGACGTCCTGCACATACAGCAAAGGTAAGCGGCGGTGGCAGGGGGGTCGTCGGCAAGGGGGTCCAGGGACAAATCTATGGGGGCCCCATACTGGCTACGCCCCTGGTTTGCGTGTCTGCAGGGTTTACTGTCCTTCTGCTTCCTGTCATGTCCTAGGCATGCAAGCCATTAACTAACATGCTTGAAGCTTATTCTAAATAGTGAACTGTGAATCCAACAGAGTTGTGTGCAGCAAATATTGTCCAGCCATTTCCATAAAGAATGGTCCTTCAAACTGTTTTCAATTTTGTGGCATCTGTAGATGTTTATGCTTAAGCTAGTTTTAATGAGCTAAACCTCTGGAGGCAAAAATAACATATACATAGCAGATCCAACATACATAGGGTAGAAACATTCATACAATTTTAGCTCTATTATTGCTGTTAAAACTCTACCCCCAAAGCTCCATTGATTTGACAGGGTTATGGCATTGGTTGTGTATGGTTGTTGAGTGTTTGTTTTTTTGCACCATTTCCCTATTTTCCCTATAGTTTTTTTTTTTTATTTGTTTTTTCCCTTCCTCCTTATCTAGTTGGAAAAAGGCAAAAGTAGTTTGACTTGAGACCTGTTCTGTGTCTGCAGGGATGTTTGCACAATAGTGTTTTTGGGAAGGTATCAGCCTGCTTTGGAATAACCTGATCGGTTAGCTTTTGTTTGCCAAAATTATGCAACAGTAGCTAGCATTTTCATTTTATACATAAATCCAATTAAATCACTATAGTTTATTATACCACGTTGTACAAAGTGTTAAAGCAGTTCATACACGAAATCATTAACAATACAAAATAGCATAGCATAAACCTACCATCCCAAAATACAAAGTATTAAAATATTGGAACAGCCAAGTTTTTAAAAGCCTACAAAAGCTAAAGTGAGTTTGCAATCCATCTGGTAAAGGACCAACATAGGGAAACACTGTTTACCATGTTGAAAGCCTAATCACATTGAGACCATGTAGATGAAAGCTCTCTTTTTGAGGTGAACACAATGTCCTCTGAGGAGTGTACTTTGTCAGCTTGCTTGAAAGGTAAACGGGGAGATCCAAGCAGATTGTTAGTAAGTAAGTATTGCCATACCGGGAAAGACCAAAGGTCCATCAAGCCCTGCATCCTGTTTCCAACAGTGGCCAATTCAGGTCACAATTACCTAGCAAGATCCCCAAAAAGTACAAAACATTTTATGCTGCGTTTCCTAGGATTTTCCCCAAGTCCATTTTAATAATGGTCTACGGACTATGGACTTTTCCTTTAGGAAGCCATCCAAACCTTTTTTAAAAACCTGCTAATCTAACTGCTTTTACTACATTCTCTGGCAACGAATTCCAGAGATTGAAGAAATTTTCTCCGATTCGTTTTAAATTTGCTTCATTGTGTGCCCCCCTAGTTTTAATATTTTTGGAAAGAGTAAACAATCAATTCACGTCTACCTGTTCCACTCCACTCATCATTTTAGACCTCTTGTTGTAATACGAATGGTTACAGGAAGCCAATGTAAACAGGCATAATATCACCTTTTATTCCCAGTTCTAACTGCAGTTGGCTCATTTTGGTGCCACTTCTGAAATGGAAGTGGAGACTTTTGTAAATCGGCAAAGATTTGCTTCTGGGTTTATATTTTTGTCATGTAAATTACAAAACATTTCTCCACGTAACTATGAACCCTGTTGCTGAACCAGTTTCTTGCCTAGTTCATGGTTGGCTTCACACAGACCAGTTCACAAGCTATCCAGGGCAGTGACAACTTGATGCATATCAAGTTGCAGCGAAGGGCGACTAAAATGATAGCGGGGATGGGACGACTTCCCTATGAAGAAAGACTAAGGAGGCTAGGGCTTTTCAGCTTGGAGAAGAGACGGCTGAGGGGAGACATGATAGAGGTATATAAAATATTGAGTGGAGTGGAACAGGTGGATGTGAAGCGTCTGTTCACGCTTTCCAAAAATACTAGGACTTAGGGGGCATGTGATGAAACTACAGTGTAGTAAATTTAAAACTGAGAAAATGTTTCTTCACCCAATGCATAATTAAACTCTGGAATTCGTTGCCGGAGAACATGGTGAAGGCGGTTGACTTAGCAGAGTTTAAAAAGGGGTTAGACGGTTTCCTAAAGGACAAGTCCATAAACCGCTACTAAATGGACTTGGGAAAAATCCACAATTCCAGGAATAACATGTATAGAATGTTTGTACATTTGGGAAGCTTGCCAGGTGCCCTTGGCCTGGATTGGCCGCTGTTGTGGACAGGACGCTGGGCTCGATGGACCCTTGGTCTTTTTCCAGTGTGGCATTACTTATGTATTTATATCTACTGGCTTTCCTGGTGTTCTTAGTGTTAGCTCTGGTCCATCATATTTTCATGATGTCAAATATGCATGAGATCTATAGCTGGTGTAGGCAGTAAATGCAAATCCTATGCACATTGATGTCTCAGTAACCTAAGGACTAGGGAGTACTCTTGGCCCAGCTTGAGCACTGATCTGTTTGTACTTGTGTTAAATCAAAAATTAAGATGTAGAAAACTGGTGTACTGATTTTGGTGTCCTACTTAACACTAGGCAGCACTGAATGTAACAGCTTGGGGGTAGGCAGGTTTTTCTGTTTAAATTTTGTAGGATTGCAATTAGTTTTTTTTTTAAATATTCTGTTACAAACCACTTCTTGGACCAGTGTGGATCACAATATAAGAATATGATAACATGACCAAGGAGATGATTGCCATTTTAAAATATGAATAAAATATCACAACAAATATTTTTGAAATATGCTTTTAGCAATTTATGACATTTCAAATATAACATAGTAATATAACATAGTAGATGACGGCAGAAAAAGACCTGCATGGTCCATCCAGTCTGCCCAACAAGACAACTCGTATGTGCTACATTTTGTGTATACCCTACTTTGATTTGTACCTGTGCTCTTCAGGGCATTTCAAATAACATGAGACCGAAGTCCCCTGAATAGATTTAAATTAACTCCCTTAAGCTTAGGATATTGCAAAACCATCATTTTGATAACAGAACTGTTGACATTACTGCAATTAAGCTAATCATATACTCTGGGGATTTCCTATGCAATATCTTAGCTTAAACTGGCGGCAAGCTTCTATTGGCTTCTCAGTGGTATAGACCTGTCTGATCTTTGCTTACCATATTAATTTTGGTGCAGTGTTTTGCAAAACTTGCAAATGCCTAATATGTCTTTGAACAACCTATATATAGCGAGTTACAATAGTGAAAACTGCGATAGCACTAGCACTTGTGCCAGTAATTGAAAATATTCCTGAGTGAGACCATGCAGTCTTAAATGAGTGTGACCATGCAGTCTTAAACTTCTCATTTGCAACACTTACAGGAACCTGTTCTATCGCTGCAGCAGCTTTCTAGCAACTACACTGCATCCAATCCAGCTTATCTTAGTGACTCACAAATCATAATATAAAAACAAATACATCAGTGACACTTATAAACATACTCTGGCCACTTGTGTTAACCTCGCATTAATTTTAAACAAAAGGCTTAAGCTGCTTGTGAAATTCAAGAGGCTAAGAACCTAAGGGCTGCTGGCAAGCATTCCATATGGCCAGAGCCATAGCACACATTGCTACACTGCTTGCTATAAGCATTCTGCTCAGCCTAACTTGTTAGAAATAAGCCTTACTGTAACAAGTACTTGCTGGGAATTTGGCTGTTTCAAGATGTGCCCCTCACTGATAACCAGCTTAGCACATTTCAGAGTGGTTTTGATGTCTAGGTTGTGTGTTTCAGACATTTACCAACTCTTGGTTTTATATTTTGAATGCTGGGTGGGCCTATTTTGGTTCCTAGGAATGTTATGAGAACTGATTTTGTAATTACAAGGGAAGTCTGCTTTTAGACTAGTCCTTGTACCATTTTTCAATTTAAGGGTTTTATGATGGCGATAGAACATTTTTCTTGCATGTGGCTGTAATTAGTGTGTTTTATCATGTCTACCCTCCCTATATAGGCAAAGGTTACACAGAACAATGACAAGAACAAGACTTATTCAGTGGAGTATATTCCTAAAGTTACTGGCCTTCATAAGGTGAGTGTACCAGCAAAGACTATAGAATCAAATACTTGGCCTGGGAATCTGGAATCAAGTAACTAAAACCATTCTGAGACTTGGAAGCAAGAAAAGGGGGTGTGGTATCTTTTGTAGCTGTTCTAATTTGTCATTTGATCTGTCATAGGAGCTCTCCAGGATAACGAGTTAATTTTCAGGTTTTGTGGGGCAAACCTAATTAATTCTTAGAATAAAGTTGGCCTATAATAGTTGGAAATAATTGCATGTCAGCCGCAGATTTACTATTCTTTGCACTGCTTAGACAGGTATAGAATGTGCTAGACCTGTTCAAGATATTTCTGGTGTCATGTTGTTCATATCTGCAAACACCAACCAAGCACTCTGCTTTCAAACCTAGTTTAATAAAATGCTGAAGGGGGCCTTATTCTTTTTAAAACTAGGCCTGGTTATGGCCTACCATGTTTCAGGATAGCAGGTTGCTAACAAAGCTAAAGTTCAGTTGACTGACTTAATACTCTTAAGTTTTCACTGCAGAAACAAACTAGTACATTCAAACAGTAAATGGTGAAAATGTTTAAGCAGCTTGTTCAAATGCTTGCCATAAATGTTGCATCCATTTTGCTTAGGATGCCCCTCGATACATGCTGCCTCCTAATCTGCACCCCTCCCCCCTCAAACCCTATTGCTGATGGTGCAACTAGGCCTCTGGAAAATTTTCCCTAGGCCTAGGGCACCACTTTTCACCAAGGTGCATTTTTGGTAGCAGCAGCCAGCTACCTTCCCAAGTCAGGTCAAACAGTACTCGTGGTATATGCAGGCCACAGGATGCAGAGGAATCAAGACCTGGTCTTGTGTACCTGGTGCATAGCACCAGGCAGATCTGTAGAAATGGCCCCAAAACTTTTCTTCAGAAGCTAATTTTAGTGTTTTGAGATGTGAAAACGTTATTCATTAGTGCTATTAAATATGAAAATAGCTTCTGATTTAGTAAGATAGAAGAATCTTTGATACTGCAGCTGTTTAAACCTACTGTAACAGATAAAGCTGCGTTAATACCTCCTTTATTGTAGATACACCTCACCATATGGTTGTGCAATAGATGTTCAGCAAAATTTCCTCACTAGTCCTGTTAGCTCGGCTTACTGCACACTGTTAATTAGCAAAGCAAAAACATTTTCCAAAAGTAAGATTACAAGTTCCAACACTGATGGAAGGTCTACAGGTACTTTCTTTTTAAAACCAGTTCAAAAAGTTTGCAAATACTTTCCCTTTTAAGTTGCCCTGTACACATTTTCAAGCAGGTACTTTAACATAAATGTTGAATACAAAACTGCATGTGGTGTAATAGGCCACACCAGGGGACACCTCAAATGATTGTGTACCCCAGGGGCGTATCTGCGTGGGGCCACAGGGGCCTGGGCCCCCGCAGATTTCGCCCTGGCCCCCCTCCCCGCCGTCAACCCTCCCCCGCTGCTTACTTTTGCTGGCGGGGGGCCCCAACCCCCGCCAGCCGAGGTCCGACCCGCAATCTCCATATTTCGTCTTCCTCCGTGGCCATGTGCTTCAAGGAAGTAACGCTGCAGTGCTGATTGGTTGAATCCAGTTCGGCGTCTGACGTCGCAGCGACGTCAGACGCCGAACTGGATTCAACCAATCAGCACTGCAGCGTTACTTCCTTGAAGCACATGGCCACGGAGGAAGACGAAATATGGAGATTGCGGGTCGGACCTCGGCTGGCGGGGGTTGGGGCCCCCCGCCAGCAAAAGTAAGCAACGGGGGAGGGTTGACGGCGGGGAGGGGGTGGAGAGAGGCGGCGGCGGCGGGGGGGAGGCAGGCAAAAATGTGCCCCCCCTCTCTGGCTCTGGCCCCCCCCTACCGCCGGATTCCAGATACGCCCCTGGTGTACCCTATACGCAGATAAATTATGCACAGCTTTCAAAAAGCTTATTCTGAAAACTGCTCCTTCATTTTCCAGGTGGAACGGTTCCTGGTCTGGCAATCTAGATCCCATTGCCAGTATTTAGCTGATACCCTGCTTCAGGGCACCTTCTGTCAAATTGAAACTGATGGTGGAGAGTAAAGGCCTAGATCAAATCTGAGAGCAGGCATTAAGGAAAACCAAAATCTCTTCTGTTGTCTTTCATTCTGAGAGTGTGCAAGAGGGCCACCTCAAACTGTTTCTGGAAGATCAACAGACTAGGTCTAAACTATATAACTTATTAAAAACAAGAACCGACAATGCATTGATATGCAGATCAAGTTCTAGACTTTGAAGTATACCCTGCCTAGGATACCTTTTTTAACTTTTTATTTTTCCTGTTGTGCTTTTAGGTCACAGTTCTGTTTGCTGGGCAGCACATTGCAAAGAGCCCATTTGAGGTCCATGTTGATAAAGCCCAAGGAGATGCCAGTAAAGTAACAGCTAAGGGTCCCGGTTTGGAGACGACAGGGAACATTGCCAACAGACCAACCTTCTTTGACATTTACACTGCAGGTAGGTAAAGCTCAAAGCTTCATGGTGGATTAGGGCAGTCCCTATCTACATGTTCTCTATTGTGGTTGGTTATTCCATTCATGTCTGTCCTCTTCAAGTGGTGGTCTAACGTACCTTGCTTTTTTTAGCCCTGTTCAGGGAATTGAGTAATATCCGCTCCTTCACGTAGCATAGAGACCGTTTTAGTGACATTGGTTTTCTAAAAGGTGTCATCTGTGCTTTTGCAGTTTTTGTTTCAGGTGTTTTTGATACAGTAGACCACATTATCGCTAGTCAGATTGGGTGATCCAAGTTTTACAATGGTTTAGAGGTTTTATCAAATACAGTGTAAAGAATGAAGTTTTTTTTTCAAATTATTGAATGTCCAGCTATGGTGTCCCACAGGGGTCTTAGTTGCCGCTGATTTTTATTTTAAATGTTTTCATGAGTGCATTAGGTTCTTTCTTGAGGTTCTCACTGTATTGTCATCTTATGCAGATATTTTTTTAGAACTTTAGAATTAAGTTATGCGAGGTTATAAGATTATAGATTGGGCTATTCATAATCTATTGAAGTTGAATACAGCCACAACGGTTATCCATTTCTGCAATGACTGATGTTCCTAAGACTATTACATTAGGAATGAGAATATTTGAACTTTGATACCTCTGCAAGAGTGTTAGGAGTTGTATTGGGCTCTCAGTTGATCATAGAAAATCAAATAGTTTGAGTAAGAAGATCTATTTCAAGCTGTGTCAACTGAGAGCTATTAGATCTCTTTTCCCAGAAAATTTTAGGGTTTTGGTTCATATGATTTTTCTCATATTGATTATTGCAGTGTTTTATTGTAGGGATTCATAATCGGTTGCAGTATAGACTGCAACAGATACAGAACACTGCAGCAGCTAAGTTGAAAGAGCAAATTGACTGCGACGTTTTTGTTGAGGGTTACACTGGCTGCCAGTTGGTGCTAGAATTGAGTTCAAAGTGGCATGTTTTTAAAGCTTTATCTTTGTCCATTTTCTATAATTCAGCTCTTGTCGATTTTTATTTAGATTGTCTTCATGATTTTATTCAATTTTAAGGTTAGGTTTCCCAACATTTATAGGTGCTTCGTTGAAATGATTTCATGAGAACTCCTTTTGTTAATTGAGTAAGATTTGGAATGCGCTACCTCTGTCTATTAGAAAAGGATCTAACACTGTTAGTCTTCCCTATCTCTTTGAAAAGTACTATCTATATATATAAAACTCACCCTCCAACGTTCTATTTGCACTGACGTCACTGAAGCCAGGTTCGAAGCTCTGAAGCCACACTAAATCACAGTCTGTGGGCCCCACCCTCACGTCAAACGTTATGACGTTGAGGGTGGAGCACATTGTCAGCTCCAACGTTGTACTGCACTGTAGCTCTGCTCTGCCCTCGCGTCAAAACGCGATGACGTCGAGGGCGGGGCACACGTTACTCTATCGGTTCCTACTGCAGGGGCATTCACATGACGCTAAAATCTTCTGTTTCAGCAGGTCAGTGGGGTGGGGGGCCTTTGGAGAGGGGGGAGCGCCAGCAGCGACGACATCGGTGGGGGTGGAAGGGGGTGCACTGGCAACACACACATCGGGGGGGAAGGGAATGGTCACAGACGCTGGGGGGCGTGCCAAAAGGGCCAGGGTGACAGCACATTCGCACGGAGGCTGCAGGGGGGCCGGCGACACACGGAGACACAAAGGGACGGAGGGGAGCCTTGCTAGCACCCGTTTCATTGCGATTTGAAATGGGCCTTCGTTACTAGTGGTATATTAAAAAATATTTTCCTCTCATAATGCTGTCTTTTAGTACTGTGACCTGCTTTGATTCCTATGGATATAGGTGTGATACAAATCCTGGAATGGAGTTGCACAGAAAGTGAAAAATACCTTTTCGGCATAGAATTCCCCAATCATAAAGGCCTGGCACTCCTACCCTACAGCTGTCTTCCTGCTTGGCCTCAGCAGCCCTCTCCTAGCATTTACCTCCCAGCTCAACTTGGGTTTTCTCCCCTCACTCTCAGCAGGTTCAACCTTCAGCTTTCTCTTTTCTCCCCCCCTCCCACCCTAAATCATGCTAACCGGCCTAGGAGGTGGGCTGAACTTTAGGTCTCAGCAGTGTCCTCTGTCATCCTGGGTCCCACTACTGAATTTGAACCATGAGGGGCACAATACAACAGTTTAAATTCAGCAGTTACTCAGGTGCCATTGCAAAAGGCTTTCACAGATGTTGGCCTGAGGTTAACATAACATCTACGTGCAATTTTTATGGGCGGGTGGTGGATTGTAGAGAAATTAAAAGTGCCCGATGTGGCCATGTTATACTTTCAAAAAGGTTGTATCGTGGAAAGGTATAGGGGATCCAAAATGCTCCTTTCCCTACTAGCTTACATGCGTAAGCAAAACAGTAGCAGCTACCTCTCTAGAGCAGCACTCCTCCTTCGGTTAATTAAAGAGGCTGGTGTGCTTCATCTTGCTGCTTGAGCACCTGTAGATTGCAGCCTCTGTCCTGCAACTTTATGGGCACACGATGCAAAGTTTCCTGCAGAAGGTAATAGGTGAATCTGCATGTTGATGCCAGTGCATGGAGGCAGAAAGTAGGGATAGATCACGGACTTCCAGCACAGAGGGAACAAGGCAAAAAGTCAATCTTTTTTAATAATAAAATCAAATGCAATAACAATGTCCTCCAAAATACATGGATTAATAATAGATAAAGACAGTGTCAGTTCAACTGTTGTAAAGTCCACCAGAGTGATGCAGTCTTTCATGTGGACCTGACACGGATCTGTTTGGCACGAGTGCTTGTTTCAGGGGTCAGTGTCTCTGATGTATACAATCATAGGAGCCAACTTTTCAAAATGATTGGGGGTGCTGAATTTTTTATTTTTTAACAGGTAGTGCATGCTTCCTCCCTCTCCCAACCCTCCTCCCTCTCCTCCGAGTGCCAGTCCCAACCCCAGCCCGACCTCTTCTCTCACAACAGTCCTCCGCCGGTCTGCCCTCACCTTCCTGCGTGCCGCCCAGAATTTTAAAAGTCATCTTAACTCAGGGTCCTGGTGGCAGCAGTGAAAGGCGAACAGGCTCGGCGCTTCAGCCTTCCCTTCTGTCTTAGCTCTGGTCCCACCCTCATTTCCTGTTTCTGCACGGGCAGGACCAGAGCTGAGAGAGAAGGGAAGGCTGAAGCGCCGAGCCTGCTCGCCTTTCACTGCTGCCGCTGGGACCCTAGGTAAGATGACTTTTAAAATTCTGGGAGGGCACGCAGGAAGGTGAGGGCGGACCGACGGAGGACTGTTGAGGGAGAAGAGGGTGGGCACTGGGCGGGTCAGGCTGGCTGGGAAGGGAACTTCCAACTTCTGGCGGGTGAAAATATTGGGGGTGCTCGAGCACCCACAGCACCCACGGAGTCAGCGCCTATGTATACAATATGAAGTGTAAATGTATGCAAAGCACCTGTGTGGTAACAGCAGAGAACTGACTTTCTCGTATCAAATTGGCTGACCCCCAGCAATGCCTGTTCTCTACTATTTAAAGATACGGTTTTGCAGAACTGTGTGCATTGTGCTGAAATCACTGACTTATGACTTGAAAATTTATGGGTGCTTGAATGGTTTGAAGATTTTTGTCCACTGCCCTGCGCTAAGACTATTGTTCACTGGCATGTGCTGTATTTTGTTGGAAGAATTGAAATTTAAACTTAAACTGAATTTTTAGCCGATGAGGTTATCCTACCCAGTTGTCCCAACGGTTATACACCTAAAGCTCTGGGAGGGTTCTGAGGCTTTTCCTCCTTAATTAAAAGAAGCCCTATGTTGGAAGTTCCCCAAGATGTTTCACATGTCACCCAGATCTTGTCCATACATGTACTTCCTAAATACCCAGGCTTTCAGGGTCGGATCCTTCTTTCTTCTGGCCATTCATGGACTCCACTGCACAGCATGAGTGCTGAAGCTATTAACTGTTGGCTTTGATGCAGAGAGGTATGTGAGAGACTTTAAGGCTGAGCACAAGGCAAGAGCTTCTAATGTGACGACATGAGGCACAGAAGGGTTGGTTAAATCTTCTGCAGTACTATGAGTATTTATTTAATGCTGCTCGTGCTTCAGATGCCCCCCAGATTCTCTACCCCTAATTCTCCCTCCCACACACCTGGAAGATGGGAGGCAGAAGTGATGACCACTTATTTCAACTATTATGGTCTTTGGCCCCTATGTGGTGTAGCCTGGAACACATGGTACAAGGTTGGTCTGCATTGTTGCCAAATAAGGACATTTTGCCACCTTTGGCAGTCTGGGTGGAGTCGGGCACTACCATTTTTGCAAAAAAGGTGACATGAGTGAGTTGTCATTGCTCCTTGCTCTTGCCTTCAGGTGTGTGGTGGGGAGAGGCAGGGTTCACTAGACCTATTTTTGGTATTGGGAAACAGGTCATCTTTCTTGGGAGACCACCTGTGACCCTTTTTTTGGGTGGGGGGGGGGTATATTGGGGATGGAACCTAGGAGTCTCTTTTTTTTTCCCCCCTAATTTTCCTGGCAGTTCATGAGCCAGTCCCTGCTTGCAAACTGACAAAGGAGAAGTTTGCTTATTGCATCAGGGAGCTTAATATTGTGGTAGGTATCAGCTTGTGGCTCAGATGCAGTCTTATTACCCTCCATTGCTGCCTGATGGCAAGTTATGTGTCTTACCAGTGTAGCTACTCACTACTTCCTCCTTGTGCTAATCTGTATGTTGGGGGAGGGGGGAAGAGGAAGAGGAGATGGCACAGGGTCTCTCCTAGGAGTGGGGGGAGGGTGTTTGAAAGACAGAGCAGTAAACACAATTTGCTGTTGTGTCCTAGTTCCTATGCCAAATTCTATAAATGGTGTAGCATACTCCAGGAGTAGTGCAGCCAATTCCTGTACAATAGCTTGCTAAACAAACAAATGAATGATACTATTGACCAAGAGGCTGTGGCACTGAAAAGCATAGGAACAATAGTGTATCAGAGTACTGATGAAATGGATGTAAAATGTAACCAAATCAGTGAAGCATAGAAGTATCATTAGCAAACAATCTTGACAGGTCAGTCTTTGCAAGTTAGATTTCATTCTGTAGTACTTAAGGAATTTTTAAAAGGTCAAGGTAAACCTCAATCCTGTCAAGCTATTTAAGGTGTTCAACCAGGCAGGGTTACTGTTAACTTTCTGAAGTGTATTCTAAACCCTACAGCCACAAATATAATACTTTTGTTGCTGGGCTCTTAAATGTGGCACTTTTAGTTCCTTTTCTGATTGATTGCAACAGTCTGGTTTGACGGTCTTTTAATTAAATCGCCATTCTCCTGTTGACACAGTTCTTAGGACTTGACATGGGCAGTGTTTCGGCGAACAGTGCCTGCATTGAGTCTCATCAGTTATGCTGGTTGATGTTGGTTGATGGATCTAACATTAGTTTATTAGAACCACTCTGATGTTTGTTTTTGACCCACTATTTTTGTCATTTGTTACTATCTTTCCAGAGCAATATTTGCCCTAGAACCCATCATGCTGCTGCCCTACCTTCAGCAATGGCAAGAAGTACTGTGGCATCACCACCTCTAGTGAGCAGCTCTCAGCAGGGTAGAGCCGGTGATACAATAATGTTGGCACTGGGATGGGCTGAATCCTGTTTGATGTCATACCAGTTGGGGAAATGTAGCTGTGTAGCAGTTTTACTGCAGCCATTTGACTTGATAGATTGTCGGAGTTTAACCTGCAATACATAGTCAGTATTGACCGTTCTAGTCCTGTCCATGTAACAGTTGTGCAACTTCTGTACTGAAACTTGCTGATTGTCATCCCTTTCTAGGCCTTTGTCATTCGGTATTTGCTGCAGAAGAACTGATTACTTAACTCTTACAATATTTAAGAAGGATCTGTTGGCTAAGCTTTTGTCCAAACAAACCCTTTGTCCCACACAAAGCACTCGGCTAGTTAACCAAGCCTGGCTTTACCTGATAGAGGGGCAATGAGCAGAGAGATGCTGAGGTCCCGGTACAGGCTTGTCCAAATTCAGTCCTTAACGTGGCCTGTTTGCAGTTTGCTTCAGGTCATAGCTAATGAATATGCATCAAATACATAAACTTTGGTAAATTTTATTTCACTATTATAACTTTTTATATCTATTAAAAACTGATTTCAATCAATCCTCATTCTACTACTATATCACAATCTTATCAAAAACTTTAAAATTCCCAATATCTTATTTTCACATTGCATCACACAATAAAAGTTCACCTATCAAAGTGTTGAAGATGGTAGTGTTATGTCAACTGTTGAATCCTCTGGTTCATAAAGTTGTATGAAAATGTATCATTGGTTTCTCAAATGGATTTTCCAACTGATTCTTAAGTAGAGGAGTGTGGTAGCCGTGTTAGTCCACTCTTAAGGTTATCAATAGAAATCAAACAAAATAAAACATGGAAAAGAAAATAAGATGATACCTTTTTATTGGACATAACTTAATACATTTCTTGATTAGCTTTCGAAGGTTGCCCTTCGTCAGATCGGAAATAAGCAAATGTGCTAGCTGACAGTGTATATAAGTGAAAATATTCAAGCATTACTATGACAGTCTGACAGGGTGGGAGGAGGGGGGTGGGTAGGAAGTATGCATGGGGACATCAAAGCATATCATTGATATTCTAACAGGATGGGTGTGGATAGGTGAGGGGTGGGGTGATCAACAGAGACATACAGCTTTATGGTTTATAATGGGCTTGGAACCCCAGATCCTTGTTAAGTCCTTTCTGTTGGGTGTTAAAATATTCAATCATTCTGACTTCAAAGGTCTTACGTTCTTGTATGGTTTTAAAGTTGCCTTTCAGGATTCTCACTGTGAAGTCACTGGTACAGTCTCCTGGTCCTGTAAAATGTTGACCAACAGGTGTGGGAACCCTACTGGCACCAGCATTGTTCATGTGATGATGTCTATGTAAATTGAATCTTGTCTTAAGCGTCTTGTCTGTTTCTCCAATATAGCATCCTTCCTTACATTTTTTACACTAAATGATATATACCACATTGGAAGATGAGCAAGTGAAAGATCCCTTTATGTTGAATATCTTTCCTTTGTGGATGACTTTGGGGTCCTGTGAAATATTTTGGCATAGTTTGCAACTGGATAAATTACAGGGAAGTGTGCCCTTCTGTTCCTTTTCAGTCTGTGATGGAAGTTTACTTCTGATTAGCTTGTGTTTTAAGTTGGGTGGCTGTCGGAAGGCTCATCTTCCAAGGTGGTATATATC
The DNA here is from genome assembly GCF_901765095.1 of Microcaecilia unicolor. Taxonomy (NCBI): domain Eukaryota; kingdom Metazoa; phylum Chordata; class Amphibia; order Gymnophiona; family Siphonopidae; genus Microcaecilia; species Microcaecilia unicolor. The sequence goes on along the minus strand of NC_044036.1, from coordinate 156,693,027 downwards.
ATTCAGTGTAAAAAATGTAAGGAAGGATGCTATATTGGAGAAACAGGCCAGATGCTTAAGACAAGATTCAATTTACATAGACATCACATGAACAATGCTGGTGCCAGTAGGGTTCCCACACCTGTTGGTCAACATTTTACAGGACCAGGAGACTGTACCAGTGACTTCACTGTGAGAATCCTGAAAGGTAACTTTAAAACCATACAAGAACGTAAGACCTTTGAAGTCAGAATGATTGAATATTTTAACACCCAACAGAAAGGACTTAACAAGGATCTGGGGTTCCTAGCCCATTATAAACCATAAAGCTGTATGTCTCTGTTGATCACCCCACCCCTCACCTATCCACACCCATCCTGTTAGAATATCAATGATATGCTTTGATGTCCCCATGCATACCTCCTACCCACCCCCATCCTCCCACCCTGTCAGACTGTCATAGTAATGCTTGAATGTTTTCACTTATATACACTGTCAGCTAGCACATTTGCTTATTTCCGATCTGATGAAGAAGGGCAACCTTCGAAAGCTAATCAAGAAATGTATTAAGTTATGTTCAATAAAAAAGGTATCATCTTATTTTCTTTTCCATGTTTTATTTTGTTTGATTTCTATTGATAACCAACTGATTCTAAAATCTCAAGTCCTATTATGGAAACAACATCACCACCAGTTCTTCCGCTTGATATCCAGTCATTGGCTGAACCCAGGATGTGTGTGGAATAAATTCAAAAGAAACTCCTTGCTTGACTGACTGAGTTTGTAGCTCTAACCTAACATGGTGCCATTTTCGCAAATTGGAGTCAGGTTGAGACTAAAAATAAAAAAAACCATAGTTCAAGCAATGCTAACAAGACCATCTCCTTTTATCTAACTGATGGTATATAAAAAAATCTTACCTTACAAATGACAACATAACATATTGACGGTCACTAGCAAACTGGACATTTCCAAGACAACCCTCACTTCTGCGTTGGAGTCAACTGAAAGAAGATGCCAGCATATGCATGCTTTAACAGAAAATACGCTGATAGCCTGAATATTGCCATGAATTCAAACTGCACCCCAACTTTGTTTAACCCCGAAGGATAATGGTGCTTCAATTGTAAATGAAGCATTGCTCCTTGTGTTTAAGTATTGTAGATAAATCCTCCTCTGATATTATTTAACTGAAACAGCACTACAAATTGTATTTCAACCTGATGACCTGCTATTCTCCAATGTTCCAGTAAAGGGGCTTTCATCTGACTCGTAAATTACAGAGGTGTTGAGTAATTTGCTGTTTGATCCTCAGTTTGGTCTGCACTAGATACTAGAGGTCACAGGCAACAAATGCTATATACTTCCTGAGTTAAATCTCTACGAGATCTCAAATAAGCCTTTCCACTAGCATTAGGTATTTGAGTAAACTGTTCCTGTATAACATATTGACATAACTACATTTGCTACATTTGTAATGCCCTAAAACTTGCTTACTGTAAGGACCTATTAACTTCTCTCCTAAGTTGCAGTCTCTGGTATATGCAAACTATGGGAGTTGATCAAACTGCAGAGGAACTGAAAGAATAGATCAATGTTTACAAATACATTGATAATGCCATTAGTGTGCGGTAATACATGAAACGTCACTTTTTTTTTATTGAACGATGGAACAAACATTCTCTGAGTATTATAAGCTGTTTTTTAATGTGCTTTCTGAATAACTCTAGAAGGATATCCATGTTTGAACCTAGATTTCATATCTATTGCTTGTTGTCTAAAAGTCCCTTGTGTACATAATTTACGTATATGAAGGAACTGACCAGCTGGACTGCTGTCCTTTAATTTCTTAGTTTTTTCCAATTGAGTAGTCATCCTATTTGAGATCAACAATAATACATCTTCATACAACTTTATGAACAATGATTCAATGTAGTGGACATATAACACTGCCATCTTCAACACTTTTTGATAGGTGAACTTGTATGGGTTTGTGTGATAGTCATACAGTAATCATTGTTAAATGCAGTGTCCCAATGCGATTAAGAATTTTAGTTTTTTATAAGATTCTCATACAGTAGAATGAGGATAGATTGAAATCAGTAATTTTTATTAATAGGTAATATGCATGAGATCTACTTGGCAACAGATGTAGTGGGAATGCAAATGTTATATATATTCGTTAGGGATACCTTGAAAACCTGGCCGGTTTGCACTTGGACAAGCCTCCTCTAAGTCATACTGGAATATAGAAATAGACCCAAAGCTGTAAACTATATTCTGGTGGCTTATGTTTTCACTTGTGGACATGTGGGAACTTGCAGAAGGAAGGACAACTTTTAGCCAGAAAATGTGTGCTGTTTTTCTGATTTGAAGACATAATGAAATCAAGGAAGGTAAAATACATGCTGACTTCTCAAAGTACTGAACATTCACCTCTGGAATATCTTGTGATTACTTGCTGGTGGGTTACGTTTTATGGCTTAATATAGACTGCAGCATGCTAAACTCTTGTCTGGCTTAGGACAGCACCTGATGATGGACCACCACCACCTCCTACAAGCTTGTTTGATCTATAACATTGGTTGCATTTGATGCCCTTTATACTTGCATCCAAACACTGAAATATTTCTTCTGATTTTATAGCTTGCTAGCAAGACTTGGCTTTCTGCCTCCTAGGTCACAGGACCATGTATAACCCTCAAGTCATCGCATCTGCTTTGCTGCTTGCTTGCCTTCAAATAATCTCCCTGAGCCCATACGCCAGGCCCCCTCCCTGCCCATCTTCAAATCCTTGCTCAAAGCCCACCTCTTCAATGTCGCCTTCGGCACCTAACACTATACCTCTATTGAAGACATCTAGACTGCACCAACTTGACATTTCATCCTTTAGATTGTAAGCTCCTTTGAGCAGGGACTGTTCTTTTTGTTAAATTGTACAGCGCTGCATAACCCTAGTAGTGCTCTAGAAATGTTAAGTAGTAGTAAATGGATTTACCTTCTCTCTGTATACTCCCAATGCTGTGTTAAGCAAGGTGTTCTTATCTGAGCCCTTTCCTGGTGTTGGCTCATCTTTCATTTTGCTGCACCATATTGCTGAGAAGAGACTGATGGTGCATCAGGTTATCCCTTCAGCAGAATTAATAGTCTAAACTTGGATGAACTACATTTTAGTGCCTATAAATTTGCAGGCCTGTCTTGTTTTACAGCTATATGGAGCAGGGACATGTATCTGTACAGTCTGTATAGCACTTTGAAAAATAAAAACTAGTAGTACATGTCTGACGTAATCCCATTTCTTTGTATAGGTGCTGGTATAGGTGACATTGGTGTGGTGGTGGAGGATCCTCAAGGAAAGAATACAGATGTTACAATAGAGGACAAAGGAAACCAAGTCCATCACTGTACTTATAAACCAGTTCAACCAGGGCTTCACAGGATCATCATTTCATTTGCCGGGGAAACCATTCCAAAGAGTCCCTATACAATTAATGTTGGAGAAGGTATGTTCAATTTTTCATATGGACAAAAATGTCAGATGCTGACAAAACTGTTTTTTTCGTTTCAGCCAAAACCAAAAGTGCCACCAAAGCTATTTGAAGACTTTCAGTTGAAACTCATCACCTGATTTCGGCTGAAAACTCAAAAGTTTAGTTGTGTGAATGTGAACCACTGAAGGCTGCCAGGGATTGTCTGAGATTGCAGTCTGCATTTCTCTGCTTAAACCCACAGTATCTAAGCCAGAATAACTAAAATCAGACTATTACATCCAAGCAAAATAGTCTCAAGAAGAACATAAGCATTAACATACTGGGACAGACCGAAGGTCATCAAGTCCAGTATCCAGTTAAGTGGCCAATCCAAGTCATAAGTACCTGGCCAAGATACCATGGGTAAAGCAGACTTTATGCTGCTCATCCCAAATCAATCTTAAGGGCCTTTACTAAGACATGCCAGCGACTGCCACTTGGCGTTGCTGAGCCAGCCCATTCAAAGTGAAGGGGCACTAGTGCATAGCCAGCCATGCTAGCAGCTTAGTAAACCCCTGCGTTAATGAATTATGGACTTCAATTTTAGGAAATTGTCAAAACCATTTTTAAACCTTGCTAAGTCATTTGCTTTTACCATATTCTATGGCAACAAATTCCAAAGTTTAATTAAATGTGGAGTGAAGAAATATTTTTTTTTCTAAATTTACTACTTAGCAGGGGTGGACTGACAGTGGTCAGGGCCCCCGGGCACTGCCTGCTGCACCTCCAGTGCCCTCTCTGGTCCTACCTTGAGGGACCTGGTGGTCAAGCAGCTTCTTTGGGGGCAGGAAAGAACCCCACTCTTTCCTGTCTGCCCGGTGGCTGCGCCTCCATGTTTTTCAAAATGGCTGAGACTTACCGCAGTAGTCTTGCGTGTCTCAGCAGTCTCACAGACCTCCACAGGAATTCTCGGCAGACATTTTTAAAACACGGCAGTGGCGTCGTTATGCACAGGAGCGGTAGCAGGCAGTATTTTTTTTTCTGCTCCCACAGAGGCCACTAAACCACCAGGCCCCTCAAGGTAGGACCAGGGAGTGCTGTAATGTGCTGTGGTAGGCAACTGGGCAGAGCCTCTGGACTCCCTTTAGGCCCTTTTGCCCCGTTGCCCAAGTGGTCAGTCTGCCCCTGCTACTTAGTAGCTTCATTGTATGCCCCATACACTGTCGTTTTGGAAAGAATAAATGAGTGATTCTCATCTACCTGTTCTACTCACTCAGTGTTTTATAGACCTCTATCATATGTCCCCTCAGCTGTCACCTCTCCAAGCTGAAGGGCCCTAGCCTTTCAGCCTTTTGTCACCCTTTTATCATTTTTCATTGCCCTTCTCTATACCTCTAATGTCTATAGCTTTTATTTGAGATATTTTATTTTATTTATTTAGATTTTGCTCACACCTTTTTCAGTAGTAGCTCGAGGTGAGTTACATTTAGGTATGACCAGAATGGCACACAATAGAGAGAGATGAAATTGCTATCTGTTTTTCCAGTCCTTTCCTAATTCCTAATATTCTATTTGTTTTCTTAACTGCTGCTGAAAACTGAGCAAAGCTAATGGACCACAGCTAAAACTGAAACTAAATATCCTGGTGCTTTACAGTGGCTGACTTTGTGCCACACTTGGGCATTACAGCTGATGTTGTATCTCCACAGAGGCTAATTCCTAAGGAGCTTATCCCAAATTTAGACTTAAGTTCTTGCTACATTTTTGTATCAATTGCAGTTAAGATGACTTAACTATTGTGCAAGATCATAACTGCATTATTTGTGATCAGTGTAAAAAGAGGAGCACCCCCCCCCCCCCCAAACCTCCACAGGACTACCTTAAAATCCCTGGTTTTGTAATTGGGGCAGGAGCAGTGCCCCAGTCATGGTAGCAATTTTGAGAGCAAAGCCAAAATGATAGGAGTGACTGGGGATCTCTCCTGCTCTAACTACACCCCAAAGGTTTCTGATGGAGGTCAGCTCTTCTTTGGGAGGAGGGGAGGGAGGTCATTTTCAAGCAAAATTGGGCTGCTTTCAGCACCATAACTGAAAAATTCAATTAACTACTTTAACCAGATGTTGGTGCCTTTCAGAAGGTGAATGTGCTTTAGTAAAGGGCTGGCAGTTACTTATTTTGGAATCTTAAGTCCATACATTGATCTGAATATTTCAGTTGGCTTTGAATTAAAGCATCTGTATGCAATTTTTAAATAACTTGTGTTGTATACACTAGCAGAATATATGGCCAATAGACCAAGCTTTAGAAGCTTGCCAACTAGAGAAATAATGGAAAAATATGTACAGCTGAGAACTCCATGAAGCAACACACCATTTTGCCTTTTTACGCTCCAAAATTACGGAATGACCTTCCTGGATACATGCAAGTAATCTCACAAGAAGTTTAGAAGTCTACTTAAATGCATCTCCTTTGGGCTGGTCTGATCTGGTGCTTGTTTTTATCTCGTACTGTACAGGTTTAATGGATCTTGTGAGGTTTTTATTAACATTTTGGTGATTCTATACCATTGTATGTTAACCGCTTTGATCTGCTTGCCAGCAAAGCTGGTATATCAACTCAACCATTTTGAGTCATTCAATATACAAAGTAAAACATAATCTAAATATTGTTTCTTTCAAGTATCTGGTCTTAGACTCTCCATAAGACTCATGATCCTGCAGGTTACCTCTTGGCTGCCATTTTTAATGGATCGTTTAATGCTTTTCAATTTTCTTTTTCCTTCACTGACTCTTTAACTCTTGCTTTTGTTCTGTCATCTTATGCTTCCTCTATTCTTCTGCACTTGCAGACCTCTGCTCACCTTTCCTGAGCTGACCTCCCCTTGTGGAATGTTGAGGTTCACATCTAAAGGCTTCCTAGTTGATTACTCAGAACAAGCTGTGGTGGTAAGAGGCTGCAGGGTACTATCACTTTCCTTATTGCTGTCTTTTATGGTATTTTCTCTGTTTTATCAATGGGTTGTCTACCTTAAAGCAAAATGTAATTAACAGTCTAATATGCCTTCAGACCCTTAATTTAGAAGCATCTCCATGTGTAAATGGTGGTATTTACAGGTGTAGATGGCATACACATATAAATAAAATTCAAACTGTGTATGGTACTTGCTAATAAACTAAAGTTTTGCTTCTCAAATAAGAAAGTATGTGTCTCTGACTCACCAGTTAATTTATATTTTGGAGGAAAAAGACTTCAGATGCTCAACATTCTACTACTACAAATCATAGCACTACCAGTCATACGCAGCGCATCACAATTGAACATGTCTGTTAAACAGCTAAACAGTGAATGATTGAATGCTTATATCCACTATTGACAGGAATGCTTTCCGATGTGGATAGTGCATGAGCTCCTCATTAGTCTAAAAAAAACCTCTGATTAATGTATTTATTTTACTTCTTTATATTATGTTATATGCTTTTATTGTATACCACTGATGTATCGGCGGTACTTATCTGGGCTTTAGTAGCAACTGCGGCTGGGGACACTCTATAGAAAATTTCTGTTTCGCTACAAGCTTCTTAAGGAGCGATAGCCATAACCATAGTGAAGCCCGATTTATATCCTGCCTCCTGCACTTCACTATGGTTATGGATATCGCTCCTTAAGAAGCTTGCAGCGAAACAGAAATTTTCTGTAGCGTGTCCCCAGCCGCAGTTGCTACTAAAGCCCAGATAAGTACCGCCGATACATCAGTGGTATACAATAAAAGCATATAACATAATATAAAGAAGTAAAATAAATACATTATTCATATTGATAAAATCGGAGGTTTTTTAGACTGAGGAGCTCATGCACTATCCACATCGGAAAGCATTCAATCATACACATATTAATAGTGGCTGAAGTTGCTATTTATATGTAGAGATCCATACCATGCAGGTATCTTGAGGGGGCTTGGTGGGTAGGTGTGGCTTGGGCACAGCTAGGACAGGATTTTATGTATATCTTTCTACGCACTATCGTATGAAACCCGAAAGTGGACGTGACTATGGGTAGGGGCATTTTCTGGAAATTACACCTGGTTTTCAGTAGAGGCATAAGTTCTGGTGCCTAGGATTTGGATGTGGGAATTGGCGCTACATGCTCTTCTATGAAGGCTCTCAACTGAGTGCCCTTTAAGATGGTGCTGGGCCCCTGTTTTTTTCTGATACCCAATCTTGGGCACCATTTGCTGAGTGTGGTCCTAAACTGCCCCAATGTTGTATGGAAGCTGCAAAATTACCACTTAAAGTGGAGGCTGCCAGGATCATGCCATAATTTTCTGTTTCCAAAATGTCTGCTTCTACTGCATGTGTGAGCAAATACATGCACAATCCTGGAGGTATTTTTAGAAGTGTTGACCTCTAGTAGAATACTGTCAGTTGAGCATGTCCTGACCTGGATGTCCCAAATTGATCTCATGTTCTGTATAAAGCTGGGCTCCACACTTGGGATAAAGGGAGGGCTTTTTGGTGAGTAGCCTAACCTTTATAGGTTTAACATGTGAGGTAGTGGTAGGATGTAACACAAGCTGGGTAAGGCAGTACTTTTACCTGTAGCTGTGAAAGATGTAATAGTTTGCAAGAAATACAGGACACTGATCAGGGTTTGATACAAATACTTACAAGGAATTTTGTAAGGGGTAAAAATAACGGTATTCAATCTTGGTTGAGGCATTCAACTTCTGTTAAATACATTGTCCTGTCCTCAGTCCTTCAATTTTAGATAAGATGGCTTTGCTCACTCTGCTTTAGTGTCTTCATTTTTTTTTCTTTGTTGATCAGTCTTCATGGTAGTGTTCATTTTTCATATGCTGCTGTCTAAAATATAGCCATTAGTTTTTTCACACATCTGCAATATAGCAGGATTCTCACCGGCTAAGACCTAAAGGCCAGATGTCTAGACTCCTAGTAGAGAGTTGCATGGGGACGGGAATTTAACCCATCCCCACCCGTCCCCGCAAGAATTTAATGGTACATTAAAAAAAAATTCCTGCGTGCTCGAGCTGCAGCACTGCAGGCAAGGAAGGAATGGAAGTTGGAACACTCTGGTGTGCACATGTAAGATTGTTCTGATTCACTATGTGCTAAGAGATCACCAAATGCACATGCCAATAGGTCAGGTGACATCTGCTTGTGCCTATGTCACAGCTGAGGTTTGTGCATCAGCCCAGGAGCAGAGAGGATTAATAGTAACATAGTAAATGACAGCAGATAAAAACGACATAATCATTATCAATTCATGATTAAATCAACAATGAATGTGATATGTACTTGATTATGGTCTTTGTGGCATTTCTGGGATATAGACCATAGAAGTCCGCCAGGCCCTAGCCTAATGTTCCATCTGCTGGTGTTGCCCTCGAAGCCCACTCCAGCCTATTTATCTTCTCATTTGCTGGACACAGATCATAAAAGTCTGTCCAGCACTGTCCTCATGTTCCAGTCACTAAAGTTGCTGTCTAAGCCCTTTCCAGCCCATCCTAAACCAGATTGCCATATATGTGACATAGACTATACAGGTCTCCCGGTATCAGCCCTAGTTCATCACAGCCATAGTCGCCATCCAAGTGTCACTCGACACATCCACGCACATTCAGCCACTTAAGTTTAGTTTCTTTGATAACTTCCATTTTCTAATTAGAGATCCTCTGTTTATCCCATGCCTTTTTGAATTTCATCACCATTTGTATCTCTACCACCTCCTTAATGGTGACTTTCCACATCTGTGCTGTTAAAGCAAGGAGACAGAGACAGCACTCAAAGAACTTGGTACTCGGTAGGTGAGAGGCCTGGTACAAGTGCAGCATACACTTCCACGGGATCCCCGCAGAACTGCTTCCGTCCCTGCGGGAATCCCATGGGTTTCCCGCAAAACCCATTCCCGTGCAAGTCTCTAACTCCTAGTGCTACAGGACCAGGGGGTATGCAGGCATACAGTGCTCTGTAACTGCAAAAAACTGGTAGGGGGTGTGCACACCTTCCTGCCATCCCCGTCTACAACTTTGGGACTTAAGTGAAGGGAGGGGCAATGAAATGCAAAAAATGAGGAAGAGCTTGTGGGAAAGGGGGTATGGCACACTTATAACACCACTATCCACTCAACTCTCACCTGTCTTACCACAGGTTTTAGTTCTATTTGTATTCAGATCTGGGTCATTCTCATGTTAATATTCTTGCTGAGCCACTCCATTTAGAGGATGACTGAAATTTACTGCTTGGTTTTGGTCAAAGCTGAAATGAAACCCATCCTCCTGGCCACCCACTAACTGTCTTCCCTGGGCCTACATTCTAAAAGCCCTGGTGGTCTAGTGGCCTCTTCAGAGCAGGAGCAATCCAAACTCACTCCTGTGTAGTGAAAACTATGGCTGCAACTTCCTGTGGGAGGTCATGGCTGCTGCCAATTTGGGATTGGAATTGGCATGAGCAGGAGCAATCCCGTGTCATGCTTATGCCAGTTAATATGGTGTGCCTGGTGACAGGAGTTGGATAAAATTTGCAGAAGGTGTATTACCTGGCTGGGAGAAGGTGAGCTTCCCCATGATGCAGTGGCTAATACTCACCCCAGCATGTGTTGATCTACAGACCCTTACCTCATGAAATATTGTGAGTCCACTGGAGATGTACATCCACAAGTAACTGACTTTAACCCTTTAGTGTCCAATGTTTCCATCAGTCTGTTCCCATATGGCTTTTTACGGGAACATTGGACACTAAAGGTTTAAGGGAAGAGGCTAAATTGTGCTACAGATTGTCATGATCAAATACAAATTACACAAGTTGAGCTTTAGCAGATCAATATTAAGATGCAGACAGCAGTGAGGCAGCAAGATACATAATTCAGCCTACAAAGAGAGCTATGCATATAATCGATCAGAGGTTGTACGTGCACATCAAATGTATATGGGAAGGTACATATATATATTTTAGTAATGTTTTAAGACTGTATTGCCTGATGTGATCATTGATGTCTGAAAGACTGAAGCAGTTGTGTTTACCATCTTTGTATCATTATGCTGAAATGAGAGCATGTGCTTTCTCTGTTGCTGGACCCTCACTTTGGGAGATTGTGATAATACTCAACAATTCAAGCAACTCATTAATTAAGTGATTGTGATGCAAGTCTTTGCACTGTCTGTTGAGGGACTTATTTAGATTTTGTTTTGCTTGTACCTTTAAGATTGGTTTGTTTGTTTTTTGTTACCCACTTTGGGTTAAGGCAGGATACAAATGTAAGAATAAGTGCAGAGCTGCTGGCTGCCTGGACGAGACTAATTCTAAGACTTGGAGTTGATGCAGACAGGTGCACGTAGACATTCAGTGACACAGCAGTCCTGCTTCCCAGTCCGGCAGCCCCTGTGCTGCCTGTATAAGCTTAGCTGAATGAATAATGTCGGTGTGACAGGAATTGGACATTATTGGCTAAACCTTTCAGGTTTGGGGGGGGGGGGGGAATCTCCCCAATGGCATGTTTTCAGGGAAGAAAGGTAGAACTGACATAGTAGGCAATTCACTTAAGAATATAGATGAATAAGTGGGTATGAGGATTGTGTGGTTACTTGCCTAGTATGAAGGTGATAGACCTTCTGTGCCGGGGATGAATTAGCTATTGTGCTACATAAGTAATTCAGCATACTACATGCCCCTTCACCACCAATGTAAGCTTAGTATTTACATGTTCTGTAAAATCCATAAGTTCAGTCTAACTTAAAGGATCAGTCTAAAGTTCATTCATGTACATGTGTGTATGAAAGGTAGCTGGTAGAGATGTTAGTTCCATGTAGCCAAGTCTAAAGTTAGGTGATAACAGCGTGAGAAATTGGATTCAACGCACCTTTTAACAACATCTAACTTCAGTGTAAGCTAAACTTGGATGTTGGTGTCCCAGCTTTCACATCCGAAAGATCACAAACTTAAATGATGTGTGCATCATGATCATGTACTAAGTAACTGGACTGAAACATGAGGCAGAATTTTCATTCCTATGCCAGCATGAGTTAAAACTGTATTCTTGTCTGCATGTAGTGGACTCTATATAACTTGGCTATATTGTGCTTATTTTGAAACTTTGATACCAAAAATCCTTAATTTTTACAGCCTGCAATCCAAATGCTTGTCGTGCCAGTGGGCGAGGTTTGCAGAACAAGGGGGTTCGTGTCCGAGAAACTGCAGACTTCAAAGTTGATACCAAAGCGGCAGGAAGTGGAGCCATTGGAGTGTCTGTGAAAGGTCCAAGTGAGTCTGCATTGATAGTACATCCCAGCTAGCATGGTACTGTGTAAGCTTACAGCACTGTTGTAGATGGCTGACGTGTGAAACCCATGCTAAACCTCCTGCACTATGAACACGCATACCCTCACATTATGCACATTGGGAGTGATGTTCTCAAGAAGGCACCAAGGTTAGGTATTAGGAAGATACATAACCTTATGTGCACAAGTTCAATATTCACCTACTTGCTATTCTTTAAAAAGATACCTAAATGATGTATGGTGCACACAAACACACAGAACAGTATGAACTACATACATTCTTTTGGCAATTTTGGGTTCAATTCACCACAGAGCTGGTGTAAATGATTTTATTTATTTATGTATTTAGATTTTGCTCACACCTTTTTTCAGTAGTAGCTCAAGGTGAGTTAAATTCAGGGACACTGGATATTTCTCTGTCCCAGGAGGGCTCACAATCTGTTTGTACCTGAGGCAATGGAGGGTTAAGTGACTTGCCCAAGATCACAAGGAGCAGCAGTGGGATTTGAACAAATGATAACACTTAATGTTTGATATGCAATCCTTGCATTCTATGAAGGTAATGTACATATACTATTTATGTAATACATTACAAGTAGGCATGATGTAGGTACCCCTTTATGAATTGCCCTACATAGGGGTATGTGCCTAGAACGCACATGGTATATTCGTACATTTATGCTTTATATCATGCAAATCTCTGCTGTTATGCACTCTGCTTGTCTCAAGCTGTGGCAGACCCTGCGTTTGGTTACATGATCATATCTGTTCCTCATCCCTCCTTGTGTTTTTCTACTACTTTATTCATCAGGATTGTCCCCTATCCCCCTTCAAGAAAACAAAATTGTGGGTAGCTCATGATGGGCACAAAATTTGATACTAGCTACAGAAAAGGGAGCTATTTTACTCGCACCATGTGCTAAATCCCCAGAGTGAGAACTGTTGGATTATTTGTAGTAAATAATTAGCAGATTTTAGTACACACAGCTTCAGCTTTAGAAATGTTAATTTCTTTCTTCATCTCTCTCTCATTCACCCCTGAATAATTCACTGCTGAGTCACTTTAAAGTTGAAGTAACAAAACATCTGTTTACTCACAGTTTGTAGTTTGATTATAATCAGACAGGCTTATATATACATATTACTATACATTTGTATTATCAGCTCTTTCCATGTGCTTAGATGGTAATGGATGCTCACACCACCATAGATCCTCTCAGGTTAGGAGAGATCATGAGCTCCATGTGCTCCATGTGCTGCATGTGCTGCATCTAACCCCCACAGGAAGTTGCATAGCTGTGTGACCTCTCTAAGTAATTCACATCAGAGGTCACAGAGTAATCACAGAGAAATAATAGGTGACAGGCAATGCATGTAAAATACAATACATTCCAACAAACCCCTTCTCATGCATAACTGTCATGCAATTATTTATTCATACAAAGTCCAAGCTTTATACGCAGATTCACAAAATGTTCTCTGGGTAACGGTTTGGTCATGATGTCAGCTGTCATCTCACTGGTGTGACAATAGTGTAGACTGATGACCCCTTCTTTCGCCAACTCTCGCACGTTGTGGTATTTCGTTGCGATGTGCTTGGTGCGTGACTGAACCTTGTCATTCTGTGACAGTCGGATGCAGCTCTGATTATCTTCCATTATCTGGATTGGTCTCTGTTCAGCTATTCCAAAATCCAGCATAAGTTTTTCAATCCACATCAGTTCTCTGCACGCTTCCGATACGGCCACATATTCAGCTTCTGTAGAAGACAAACTCACAATACTTTGTTTATGACTGGCCCATGAAATTTGTACATTTCCATACATAAACACATATCCACTTGTGGATTTATAATCAGAATGATCCCCTGCCCAATCTGAATCACAGTAACATATTAGTTTTGGATTACTATTGGCTGAAACCTTTAATTTACAATCAATGGTACCCTTTAAATACCTTACCATCCTTTTAACTGCAGTCCAATCTGATTTGGTAGGTGAGCTGACCCTTCTGCTCAAAATTCCTACTGCATTTGCTATATCAGCCCTGTATGTGGTAGCTAGATATAAAAGCTTACCTATGGCTGATCTATATTGGATGTTATCTGGTAAAGGTTCTCTTACTGTTTCATCCTTCAGAAAATCAGTGATCATGGGAGTGCTTACAACTTGGGCATCTTGCATACCTAAACTTTCAATAAGCTCATTTATTTTCTGCTTCTGGCTTAGAAGATAAGAACCATCATTTTGTTTCTCAATTTCTATACCAAGATAGTATGACACATTACCAAGTTCTTTTATCTCAACATTGAGGTTTAAACACTTTACAATGTCCTTGTACTCTTGCTCACTTTTGCTTGCAATGAGCAGATCATCAACAAAAGCTAAAATGTATGCATATTGTCCATTTGTGCACCTAGTGTACAAGCATTTATCTGCTTCACCTTGCTTAAATCCTAAATTTGTCAATATTTCATGCAATTTTTCATTCCAACATTTTGCACTTTGCTTTAATCCATAAAGACCTTTGTTTAATTTACACACTAGCTGTCTTTGTTTTGTATTTATGAAACCTGTTGGCTGTTCCATGTACAAGTCTTCAGTTATTTCTCCATGAAGAAACGCTGTTTTCACATCAATGTGGTTGACTTGCATGCCTTTTGAGACTGCAATGCTCAGAAGTGTTCTGATTGTCGTGTGTTTCACTACAGGTGCAAACACTTCATCAAAATCTTCTCCATATTTTTGAAGATATCCCTTTGCCACTAATCTGGCTTTATACCTTTCCACTTTTCCTTGTGCATTCCTTTTTAACTTGAATACCCATTTGCATCCTATAGCTTTCTTGCCAGGAGGTAATTTTGTAAGAATCCAAGTATTATTTTTATCCAATGCATCAATTTCTTCTTGTGCAGCTTTATGCCATTCAGCAGCTTCTTCTGCTGGCATTTTCTCAATCTCATCCCATGTTAAGGGCTCTTGAGCTTCTGCTGACTTTGTTAGGTAAGACAGTCTTGGGGGTGGAACACCTTTGTTTTCCCTGGATGAGCGTCTGACAACAGGTTGGTCTGACCTTTCCGCATCCTCTAAATCTGAGAGTCCTTCTCCAATTGATTCCCCTTCTCCAACTGTACTGTCTTCTTCAATGATCCTTTCTGTGTCTGCTTCCTCTGCCTGTTCCTCGTTAGATACAGGTGAGTTGCTTTCAGACATCTGCCTTGGTATGGCATTTATATACACTGGCATGTCTATTATGGTTCTAGTTTCATATTCTGGATGATAAGGCTCATCTGGGATAATCCAGCCTTTATCAACCCTTTTGTTTTCATCAAAATATGTAACATGTCTTATGCCAACAATGCCAGTTTTCAGATTCAAAATTCTATATCCTTTGTGACCTGGAGTATAGCCAACTAAAATGCCCCTTTCTGTTGTGGAATCCAGCTTATGCCTTCTTTGCTTTGGTACATGAGCATATGCTGTACTTCCAAATGTTCTTATGTGTGACAGGTTTGGCTTCCTACCATGCCATGTCTCATGTGGTGTGCGCTCAGCGCCTTTAGTTGGCATTCTGTTTTGTAGGTACACTGCTGTGAGAATGGCTTCCCCCCATAGTCTTTTAGGGAGATTGCTATCTGACAGCATACATCTGGTCATTTCCACAAGTGACCTAAATTTTCTCTCTGCAACAGAATTTTGCTCTGGTGTATAAGCTACTGTTGTGATATGTTGAATGCCTTCTTGTTCTAGAAATGTGCGCATGCTTTGTGAAGTGAACTCACCACCATTGTCGGTCTGAAGAACCTTTGGTTTTCTTTCAAATTTATTGCTCACCATGGCTACGTATTTCTTCAGCATGTCTGTGACTTGACTTTTTTCTTTCAGCAAATAGGCCACACAATATCTAGAGAAATCATCCAAGAATATTAGCACAAATTTGTTATTTCCCAATGATGGGATATTAAACGGTCCACATAAGTCACTGTGTATTAAGTCCAGCACTTTATTACTCCTATTTCCTGTGTATGCAGGAAATGAGGGTCTCACACCTTTTTGAGTAACACAGTCTATGCATTTCTCCATTTTACCAGCATCTGCACTTATCTGAATGCCGGTGGCCAGTTGCTTACTGTAAAGATCCTGGATCACCTTAGAATCACGATGTCCCAGGCGGCGATGCCAGATTTCCAGACTACATTTTCCATCATTCTTCCTTACTTGCGCCATATGTGAGGCTTCACCTGAAATGCTCAGTTTATAAACATCATTATGCATAAAAGCTTCAGCATACACTTCATCATTTTTAGAGATTGTGCACTTACTGTTTTCAAAATGAATCGCAAATCCCTTCTTATCTAATGTAGATACACTAAGCATATTGCAAACTGCTTGGGGAATATACAAGACATCATTTACAGGAATTTCTTTAACTTCATTAGACACTTTGCATTTTAAGAATCCAATACCTTTTGCTTGGATCTTAGCAGTCCCTGCGTTTGCAGTTTTAAGGATACCTTCCTCTGGACACATTTCCTGAAAGAAATCTTTACAATTGGTTAAATGGCATGTACTCCCTGAATCCAAAATCCAAGTACTTTCATTTGAATTATTATTTACCATAGTCAAAGATTTTTCTGCCATTAGAAAGCCCTTGTGTTTATCTTTGTCCTTCATACATTTCCTGGTTTGAAAATTCTCTAGTTCCATTGGCTTAGGTGAGCTAGAGGGAGTGTTTTGTGTTTCCTTACACCATTTAGATACATGTCCCTCCTTTCCACATGAGTAGCAAATCAGCTTGCCCTTGGGTGGAGTTTTCCCATAGCTCCGCCTTCCTCTGTTCTTTGCCAAGAAATTTGTTTCATTTCTCTCTGACTTGCTTTGAGAACACATCTCCTCAGAATCATTTATTATGCATTCCTGCCTTAGTTTTGATGTTGCCTGTTCAAAAGATTGCCCTTCAATGGCCTCATTTACAGACCTAAAAACATCAAACTTCTTTGATAGTGAGGTAAAAAGAAATGCTCTTTTCAATGCATCACACATGGGAATTCCTGAAAGTTCTAACTTTTGAATGAAGACATAAGATGCATAATGTGATCATTACATTTACTTTTATCCCTTAATTTGGTTTCATTCAACTCTGCCAACCAAATTGGTTGCTGCTTTGCATATGTAGTTGCATACATAGTTCTCAGTTTATATAAAATGTCCTTTGGTGTATCTTTTCCCTCCACTAATATGGCTTGTTTCTCTGAGAGAGCTTCCAAAAGCATGCACTTCACATAATAGTTTGCATTGTCCCATTCAGCCATATTTTCAGCTGTTCTGTCTTGGTCTAAGCATATATCTAATCTTTTTGCTCGAAGGAGACATATGAATCTTAGTTCCCACTTCTGATAATTAAACTCATTTAATTTAGGCACCTTGAGAGAGTAGAACAATAGTGAATTTCTTCCCTCAGCCATTTTCTTAGCCTTCTGTCTGCTGTGTGGGGGGAGAGAGAGACAGACTGAATCTTTCCTTTAAAACTTAAGAGAAAAATGTGGCCTTTTTTTCTGCCTGGTAATATTTCTCTTCTTTTTCAATTCCTGGACCCTGGGCCCATAACCCTTTTGTTGGATTATTTGTAGTAAATAATTAGCAGATTTTAGTACACACAGCTTCAGCTTTAGAAATGTTAATTTCTTTCTTCATCTCTCTCTCATTCACCCCTGAATAATTCACTGCTGAGTCACTTTAAAGTTGAAGTAACAAAACATCTGTTTACTCACAGTTTGTAGTTTGATTATAATCAGACAGGCTTATATATACATATTACTATACATTTGTATTATCAGCTCTTTCCATGTGCTTAGATGGTAATGGATGCTCACACCACCATAGATCCTCTCAGGTTAGGAGAGATCATGAGCTCCATGTGCTGCATGTGCTGCATCTAACCCCCACAGGAAGTTGCATAGCTGTGTGACCTCTCTAAGTAATTCACATCAGAGGTCACAGAGTAATCACAGAGAAATAATAGGTGACAGGCAATGCATGTAAAATACAATACATTCCAACAAGAACAAGACATTAAGGCTTCACATTATGTGCATGTGTCTGCACCTGGGTTTTATTAGCTAACGCTTTTACCACTGAACTTGCATGTACAGTGCACTGATACCTAAACATTTCTTTAGTTCTCTTGATCCTCAGGAGCTTAGCTGAGATTGGGTGGCAGAGCCGGTGGTGGGAGGCGGGACTGGTGGTTGGGAGGCGGGGATAGTGCTGGGTAGACTTATACGGTCTGTGCCAGAGCTGGTGGTGGGAGGCGGGACTGGTGGTTGGGAGGCGGGGATAGTGCTGGGCAGACTTATATGGTCCTGTGCCCTGAAGAGGACAGGTACAAATCAAAGTAGGGTATACACAAAAAGTAGCACATATGAGTTTACCTTGTTGGGCAGACTGGATGGACCATGCAGGTCTTTTTCAGCCGTCATCTACTATGTTACTATGTTACTATCTTGTGTGCTAAATACCCCTCTAGGGAAGTCATAGTATATATTAACTCAGTGAATGGTGGGAAATTAAAAACCAGCATGGTCCATCTACTGTAACCAGGAAAATGGTTGGGGTTTTTAACTGCAGCTCCATGGCAGTTAACACCTTGCTGTACTTCGGAGTGAGACATTTTTGTTTGGCTTTGGCTTTTTACATTTCAGAGTGGAATAACGTGCACAGCCAGTGCAACCCTAACCACATTACTGGGCAGACTCAATGGGCCATTCTGGTCACTAGTGTTAGTGAAAGGTTTGTCAGTTTCTCAAGTGCTTGTGTGCTTACTGTGAGCTTTTTCTTCAAAGAACAGAGTGGAATTTCTAATAATCCATTGCGACACTTAACATGTATATGTATATTCCTGATGCAGGCATCTGCTGAAATGGTTGGTTGAATAAATTTCTTTATTGCTATACTGATATCCATTTGAACCTTGGCTTCCTTTGGACCAGTATCTTAGTATCATGCAGAAGTTTTGATATACCAATAACTATGCATAGAATGTGCACTTGTATTGAACGCTTGGGTCAGAGACATGCAGTGAAAATAAAACTTAAACTAAGAAAAACGACTTGGTGGAAATGCAAAAAAAAAAAAATCCTACATCAAGCTAGAAATACGGAGGGAAACCTACATATCGGTCAATTTTGATATACTGTCAATTGGGGAAAAAAAGTTTACAAAGTCTAAAATACCTTACATTTCAACAATGGTCCTCTACTGCTCCCTCACCATAAGCCATATCATGGGCCTGTAAAATTGTAAGAGCTAGTTGCTGGTGTTCAGCAGGATCAGTAAAGATATAATCAAGCTTGTGAAACTTTACAAAATATTTCCTAGGGAACTAAAAACTTCATCTCCAGGGCCAAGGCTCTCGAGCAAAGGAAGAAAACATTTCCTGATTCCTAACAAACATCTGGAAAATCATATTCTGACCATAAAACAAAGATAACCTAACAGAAAATAAATTTACTGCCTCTGACAGTCTTCAGACTAACAAGGTCACAACAGTGGCCTATTTGTCTTTTACTGGCATCTTAAGACATGTAGATAAATCTAGAAATTCCTGGTTCAGAACATTGTTTTGTCTCCAGGATCCCTATCACATAACAAGCCCTCCATATTTAGGGAAAGAGTCCAGACTAAGAGCCTCATGAAAATATTGTGACATTTCCTGGGGGAGTCTAATCTAGAAGGTGCAAGATTTAAGAAAACGCAAAATAATAGCTTTCTGTATAATCCAGGTTTTCTAGTAGGGCTTACCTGTAACCAAGTTTCCAACTGCTACTACTACTATAAATCATTTCTATAGCGCTACCAGTTGTACTGCTGGGAAGGATAAGGATTCCAAAGACTGTCATGGGTCTTCACCTTATTAAAGATCTTAATTCACTTGAAAATCTAGCTACAGCCATCCCAGAGGGAAGAACGTTGGGATAAACTGAACAAGTGGTTTCCATCCTGGCCATTATTCACCAAACCTCCATAGATTTGAAATCTTCCTGAGAGAAGGGTCTGTAGATATAGCTCCCCAGACTTGAGGGTTACCCAGAAATAACATTCAGGATAATTAAAATAAAATGGCCTAAAATAATGTTGGGTCCCAGGCAGTGGCATAGCTAGCATACTTGACCGGGGCCGACCTATTTTTAACACCTCCCCCCCCCCCCCCATGAAAAAATTATTTTTAGCAATAATGATGAAATGAGATAAATGGTCAGAAAAGAAACTTAACTAGCAGCAGAAAATTAAATAAAATGTTTAAAAAAAAAAGTCAAGGCAGCACAATTTAAATAAATATTACATCATGCTGCGGGGCCTAATTACCTGGGCTCTGCGCCTCCAACTGCAAGATTCTTCTCTTCTGCCGACGATACCGGTGGCTCGGCGGGGGTGGATTATAATAGTAGTGCAGCACTGCAGCTGGAAGCAGAAGGCTCACGGCTGCACTGAAGACGGCGGGCGGCCACAAGCTGGGATGGAGAGAAGAACCAGGCACTGGGCAGCCACCCGGAGGAGACGTCACAGCTGCAGGAAAGGTGCACTGGCGTGATTGGCGCACAGGGTGCCGCAGGGAGAGGAAGACGTTTAGTCCAGATGGGCTGGAGGCGGAGCAAACTTCCTTGGGCGGTAAAGAGGAGCCGTATGGTGGGAGGAGACGATGCAGTGAGGGAGGCAGCGAACAGCAGCACGTGGTGGAAGTGGAAGGTGCACGCTGGCGCTGTGGAATAAGTGAGGGGAAAGGAACTCGACTTGGGGGAGTTGGGAGGCAGGCCGCTCCAAACGAGAACTGACGGCGGGACGAAGATAGGACACTGCGTGTGACACCCCCCCCTACCGGTTGCACCCGGGGCGGACCGCCCTCACCACCCTGCCCTTGCTACGCCACTGATCCCAGTTTCACTTTTGCATTCTTGACCTGCTTATCTCCTTTCCTGTGGTTGCTATTCATTTTGTCATTTCCCCTCTTCCCTTGTTCCATTCCCTCAATACATCTCACATTGATGTTGCCTCTTTTCAGTCTACTCAAATTTCACCCTCACCTCTAGTCTTTCTAGTTTCCTTCTTACATAACATACTAAATGGTGGCAGAAAAAGACCTGCACGGTCCATCCAGTCTGCCCAACAAGACAGCTCATATGTGCTACTTTTTGTGTATACCCTACTTTGATTTGTACCTGTGCTCTTCAGGGCACAGACCGTATAAGTCTGCCCAGCACTATCCCCGCCTCCCAACCACCAGCCCTGCCTCCCACCACTGGCTCTGGCACAGACCGTATAAGTCTGCCCAGCACTATCCCTGCCTCCCACCACCGGCTCTGGCACAGACCGTATAAGTCTGCCCAGCACTATTCCTGCCTCCCAACCACCAGTCCCGCCTCCCACCATCGGCTCTGGCACAGACTATATAAGTCTGCCCCGCCTCCCGATCTCGACTATGCTCCTGAGGATCCATTCCTTCTGCACAGGATTCCTTTATGCTTATCCCACGCATGTTTGAATTCCGTTACCGTTTTCATTTCCACCACCTCCTGCAGGAGGGCATTCCAAGCATCCACTACTCTCTCCGTACCTGGCTCACTCCTTACCCAACCTTATTACCTTTTTTTACTCCCTGACAATCTCATATGGCTCTCAGCCATATGATTCTATCCCAGATGATTCTATCTTCCCTCTTAATCTCCTTCCCCCCCCCCCCCCCACGCTTGTAGGCTGACATCTCCCTGTCCATCTCTTCTCCCTCTTCCACATCTCCCTTGTCTGTAGTCTGGTATCTGTCCACTTCCCCCAGACTACATTGACGTAATCTCTTGAGGGCGGGGTATGGAGAGACACTGAGCACCCCTCTTAAGAGGCATACTCCTGAACGTGAATCCTGCAGATTAGCATGAGCATGTAAGGGTAGCCTAATCTGTGATTCAGTATCTCAGGAGTTTTACTTCCCGTTTTGTCACCCCTCACTTGGATCAGTTACTAACCCAGTCACCTGGCCCCGGCAACCTTCCTGCAGTTTCAGGAGCTGCTAAAATTGTAGTAAACGAATTTCTCCCTCAACTTTCTAGTCACACAGTGAAAGAACAGATTTGTGAAGACCTAGGCCTGGTCAGGGCTAGCTTAACCTATGGACCAGGTTGCCAGAGATAAAGGGTGCCAAAAGCCTGAGCCTATGATGTCACTTTCACTGGCTCTCTAGGTTAAGCTGGTCCAGATCTTACCTGGTAGTGTGTGTGCAGGGAAAAGAGCCAGTGACCCCCATCAGGCCATTTCCCTGTCTACTTTTAAAAGTAGTTTTCCCCTCCCAAACAGCGTTTCACCTAATGCAACCTGCAGCAGAGGGGGAAGATGCAGGGATAGCGTTAGATGAAACACTGTCAGTATTGAGGAGAAGGAAACTGCCTTTAAATGTAGACTTTTGGGGGGGGGGGGAGTGCCAATGGGAGGACACCAAACCATAAGTTGGCTCAGGGTACTATGGTCCCTTGAGCTGGCCGTTGGATTACAGAAGCAGCAGCTAATTTACTCACCAATAAAATCAAATTAACCACCTGGTATGTCACCCTCACGTGTAAAGGGACTATATCTGTTTAACTCTGAGCATTTTAAAGATAAAAATTGCCAGGTTTTAAATACTGTTGTATATGTCTCACTTGGCCTATTGCTTGGAAGTTTAGGTAGCTCCTCAATAGGACTTATGAAACTTACCTTTTGTTCCCTGGCCATTCAATGAATACTGAAGAGAAATAGAACCAGTTCCACTTTATTTCCCCCTCAGTTTCTCACAATTCCACTTTATAGGTTAATGACAAAGTCCTAGTCTTCTCCCCCTTGTCTTACCATTTCAGCAACACTTTCTTCATTTGCATCTCTCCAAGTATAAGCTCTGACCAGCTAAAATCAAGCAGTGTCCAAGCAGTTCACCTGCACAGTGAGGAGAGATTTAAATACGTGATTTATCTGACTAAAACTCTCAACTAATTGGACAAATGTGTTGAGTATGAATGTTATGGACCTCCCTTTTGAAGTCTAATTTCAACCATTCCTTCAAAGGAGGGGGAAATGAGGATCCATTTCTCACTTCTGCCTTTAAGTAGCTGGAAGCTTCACCCTTGGGTACTACAAGTAAACTGGAAAATGTGAGCTTGTCATAGTGATTAATATCCTGTTAGGTGTTGAGGGAAGCTGAACAGAATGTTTTCTGTGTTCTTCCAACAGAGGGGATGGAGGAACTTGTCAAACAGACTGACTTCTTGGATGGTGTATATGCCTTTGAGTATTTTCCCATTTCCCCAGGAAAACACATTGTCACTATCACATGGGGAGGGCATAATATTCCCAAGAGGTAAGTAAAACGTTTTCCTTTCAATGAAGAACCTGCAGTTCACAGAAACCAAAGACCAGATGTGAATGTGGACTTGAATATTTTTTTTTAAGTTGAAATTGAGTTGTTGAGGATAACTTTGTTTCCCCCCAACCTCATTTGGTTATGATTTAGTTCTTTAGAGAGCACTTTAACTGTGCGTTTAATATGCATAGCATTAATCTTTTTTTTTTTTTTTTTACTTGCATTGTAAAGTAGGCTGTTGCATTCACTGTAATGGTACCCAAAGCCATGAACTGGTTAGAAATATCTTCTAACTAAATGTAGCTTGCTTGGCAAAGGGCATATGCCAGATTTATGCAAGGAAGTGATAAGCTGCTTTCTACGTCTAGTCTAAATGTAATTCTTGAAGACAGTAGTACATCTTGAAGTACCGTTTCATAATCCTGCTTCAGCTCATCCAAACTCTTACCCTTTGAATATTTTGTGGTGGCCCCCTCCCACTGCATGTTCACTCAATCTCAGATGCAGTGAGCAAATTCAATAGCCAGATACAGGCTGTTTATGCTTAATAGCTCCTGGTGGGCCAATCGCATGTGTTTTCTTTCAGTCCATTTGAAGTTCAGGTGGGCCCTGAAGCTGGTCCTCAGAAGGTACGGGCCTGGGGACCTGGCCTTCAAGGAGGAGTTGTTGATAAATCCGCTGACTTTGTGGTGGAGTCCATTGGCTCAGAAGTTGGTGCTTTGGGTAAGTTTAATCATGTTACAGTACCCATTGCTACTAGGCTTCACAATGAGTCACTGATTTTCTCCAGATGTGGCCAGCCAGCTGAAAGCTAACCAGGCTAGATAACAGGATAAAATATTTAGCCCAAATTGGCTTTGGTAAATATATGGGTCTAAAGCTGTTCACTTAACTTTAGGCCTGTTTTCTGGTTAGTCTGCCAAACTTCAGATAAAACATGCTTCACAGAGCAATAGATTGGGTCCAACAATCTTGCCTTGAGATAGGGGTGTGATTGAGGCCTATCACCTTGCCTATTCATCGGGATTTTAATCAACTGTGCTTTCTGAAAGAGTAAGACTAGGACACTCCATGAAGTTACACAAGAATTTTTCACTCTATGAATAGTATAACTCTGGAATGATTTTTCCAGAGCAAGTAGTGAAAGCAGTTAATGTAGTTGGATTCTAAAAAAAAAAAAAAAGTTTTGGAAAAGTTCACAAACAATTAAGGTAGACCTGGGGGAAGCTACTACTTATCCTTAGAATTAAGTAGCATGGAATTTGGCACTTGAGATTCTATTAGGTACTTGTAACCTGGACTGGCCACTGTTGCAAACAGGGTACTAGGCTAGATGAACCCTTGGTCTTACTCAGTAGGGAAAAATGGTATCTAGGGCACCTGGGGACATGCATTTTATACTAGCAATTACAGCAATTTAGCACTCTTATGAAGGGATAGTTTAAATGTAAATGATGAGACTGCTATATCAGCTTGATGCATGATAAGCTGTTGAAAGGGTTATTTCTTTGTCTGAGATGAGTTAATAGTGGGGGAAAATAACACATTTTGTTTTGTAGGATTTGCTATTGAAGGTCCTTCTCAAGCAAAGATAGAATGTGATGACAAGAACGACGGCTCATGTGATGTAAAATACTGGCCCAAAGAACCTGGGGAATATGCAGTTCACGTTATGTGTGATGATGAAGATATTAAGGACAGTCCGTTTATGGCTTTGATCCAACCTGCTTCTGCAGACTTTAATCCAGAAAAGGCAAGAAAAATGTCAAATTTTCTCTGTACATGCAAGCTTATAGATTTCCTTAGTGTTAGTTAGAACCCCTGCCCAGAATGGGTGCTGAAAACATTTAGGACTGATTTGCACATTAATGCTTCTTACAGCAAAGGCTAGTGTTAAAACCTGGAGGAGAGCACTGGTGCTTGTCTTGCTTGGATTATTGTAAGGAAAAACACACAGGCCTCAAGAATTGGTGTAAAAGGACAACCTTTATTCAAAGACCCAACACAGGCTGTTAAGGGGATTGCCTGCTTCAGGGGTCATCTGTACGTTTTCCTTCCAAAATCCAAAAATTGGTAGTCTTAACATATGATTGGCTAATGAAATGAAATCTCTGTTAATGGCTCTCACATCCTCCCTGTCTCCTCGGCCCATAACCTTGGAGTCATCTTTGATTCCCCTCTCTCCTTCTCTGCATATATTCAACAGATCGCCAAAACCTGTTTCTTTATCTACAACATTAGCAAAATTCGCCCCTTCCTTTCTGAACACGCTACCAGAACCCTTGTCCACACCCTTTTCACTTCTCGCTTGGACTATTGCAATTTACTTCTCACTGGTCTTCCACTCAGCCATCTCTCTCCTCTCCAATCTGTCCAAAATTCTGCGGCACGTCTTATTTTCCGCCAGAATCGTTTTACCCACATTAACCCACTCCTCAGGTCACTTCACTGGCTCCCTGTCCGATTCCGCAAACAGTTTAAACTTCTTGTACTGACCTTTAAATGCATCCACTCTGCAGCCCCCCATTACCTCTCCACTCTCATCTCTCCCTACATTCCTCCCCGTGAACTCCGTTCACTGGACAAATCTCTCTTGTTGTCCCCCTTCTCCTCCACTGCTAACTCCAGGCTTCGCTCCTTTTCTCTCGCGGCACCTTATGCCTGGAATAAACTTCCTGAACCTATACGTCTAGCTCCATCTCTACCTGTTTTCAATTCTATGCTGAAAACCCACCTTTTCACTGCTGCCTTTAGCTCCTAGCCAATATTCAATTGCCCTCCCCTTGTCATTTCCTTCCTTCTCACCCATTACTTCCCTCACCCGTAACTGTCTTGTCTGTCTGTATTATTTAGATACTAAGCTCTTTTGAGCAGGGATTGTCTCTTTATGTCAGGTGTTCAGCACTGTGTGCGTCTGGTAGCGCTTTACAAATGCTAATAATAATAATAATACAAGCAGCATGGAAACTGTATGCATCTGTTCAGCTCGGTTGCATCTGGGGAAAGACCGCAAAAGAGCAAGTTTGAAGGTTTTCTGTTCTCCATGCCATTTTGAAATGGTGTGGCAGCATTCTGTTGGATTGACTTAAGAGGCTAAGATTTGATCACATTGTGTTTACTCACATTGAAAAACAAGGACCCCCTTCAATCTGTCCAAAATTCCGCCGCACGTCTCATCTACCACGTGAACCGTTACTCTCACATCACCCCCCTCCTCAAGTCGCTTCACTGGCTCCCAGTTCGCTACCGTATACAGTTCAAGCTCCTCCTATTGACCTTCAAGTGCACTCAATCTGCAGCCCCCCATTACCTCTCTACCCTCCTCTCCCCGTATGTTCCCACCCGTAACCTCCGCTCTCAGGACAAATCACTCCTATCTGTACCCTTCTCCACCACCGCTAACTCCAGACTCCGCCCCTTCTGCCTCGCATCACCTTATGCCTGGAACAGACTTCCCGAGTCCATACGCCATGTGCCCTCCCTACCCATTTTCAAGTCCCTACTCAAAGCCCATCTCTTCTCCCTTGCTTTTGGCACCTAACCACCTTCCCCAGTCATGATACCTACACTGACTACATAGTTTGTAACCTTTAGATTGTAAGCTCTTTCGAGCAGGGACTGTCCTTCCCCATGCTAAACTTGTACAGCGCTGCGTAACCCTGGCAGCGCTATAGAAATGTTAAGTAGTAGTAGTAATGCAGGCACTTGCATGGCTGTGGGTCATCCATAAAACTTATAACCAGTGTGGTTCCAGTGATGACGTTATACCCCGGTGCTCTGCCTTTCGCTATATAAATTTTGGCACAATTTATTGAACTGTTCCCTGTGTCTGCAGGATAGGGGTGGCTAGCCAGCCTCTTAACACCTATTTTAATGGCAGAATGCAAATGTGTGCAGAGTGGCTCTGGGTCTTGGTGTACAACTAAACAAGGGGGTTCCCTAGACATTTGACTAGTCGGCAGCATTTTTGTATTTGCAACCATAGCAAATTCAGTGCGCGCTCTTAACTTTTTAGAGTGCATATTGACAATGTAATCTCCCATGCAAGATGAATGCTTTATAGTTGTGAGCATGATTTATTTTTTAAATTTTATTATTCCCAAAAATGGCTGTTTTTGTGCCTTCTAGATTTGAATTTTTTGCAATGCTTTAAGAGTAAAACAGTACAGCTTGCCTGTTGGGTCAAAATTAGAGGCTGTTTCCAGTATTGGCATAGTTGCATTGATTAGGGAAAGGGTGAAATTTTAGTATTAGTCTGAGGCTGGATATGCATTTGGCCCCGATCTGTCCTTTGAAAAATCATAACCTGGTAGGGCATTTGTGCTTAAGACCCAGGTTATTGGGAGCATCATGTGTAAGTTGGTAAGAGCAGTTTGCCTATGGGTGTGCCTGTTCTGTGGAATCAAATCAGTGGCGTAGCCACAGGTGGGCCTGGGTGGGCTGGGGCCCACCCACTTAGGGCTCAGGCCCATCCAACAGTAGCACATGGTAATGAAAATGCTGCTCTCCACAATACTGGCACCTTCGCATGCTCACTTTTTTTTTTTTTGTTACATTTGTACCCCGCACTTTTTCCCACTCATGGCAGGCTCAATGCGGCAGGCAATGGAGGGTTAAGTGACTTGCCCAGAGTCACAAGGAGCTGCCTGTGCCGGGAATCGAACTCAGTTCCTCAGTTCCCCAGGACCAAAGTCCACCACCCTAACCACTAGGCCACTCCTCCAGTTTTCAGCGCATGCCTGCTGCAGACTACCAAGGTGGAGACTGGAGAGAAGCATTTTCCCACCAGCTGAGATATTATTTTTTGGGGTGGGGGAGAGAACATTTGGTGCCCGCCCACTTCTTGCCTAGGCCGACCCAAAATCTGCTGTCTGGCTACGCCCCTGAATCAAATGTCTTGAATTTCATTTGACTTTTGAAGATGTTAATGCATGGTGAATGATTATTTATTTCTTTATTACATTTGTATCCTACATTTTCCCACCTATTTGCGAGTTCAGTGTGGCTTACATAGTACCGTAGAGGCATACGCCAGCTTCGGTAGGACAGATACAATGTGATATTGTGGTAGAATGAGGATCATTGGAACAAACATATTGGGAATCATCGAATGGGGAGAGTTTTGTAAATCCATTACGTGTTTTGGTTTCGTTGTGTTGACGGGTTCAGGCATTTATGTTGATTCAGTAGGGTATGCCTTTTTGAACAGGTTACTTTTTAGCGCTGTCCGGAAGCTTAGGTGGTCGTACATTGTTTTCATGGTTTTTTGGTAATGCGTTCCAGAGTTGTGTGCTCAAGTAGGAAAAGCTGGATGCATAGGTTGATTTGTATTTAAGTCCTTTGCAGCTTGGGTAGTGGAGATTTAGGTAAGTTCGTGTTGAACTGGATGTGTTTCTGGTTGGTAGGTCAATGAGGTCTGTCATGTATCCCGGGGCTTCACCGTAGATAATTTTGTGAGCCATGGTGCAGATTTTGAAAGTAATACGTTCTTTGGTAGCCAGTGCAGTTTTTCACGTAGGGGTGTTGTGCTTTCAAATTGCCTTTTTCCAAATATGAGCCTGGCTGCCGTGTTTTGGGCGATCTGAAGTTTTTTAAAGATTTGTTCTTTTGCATCCCGATTAGAGACAAACTGTAAACATTTGTTTTATAACTTTTTGTGTTTAATGTGATTACTAGATTTGCTTTTCATAAATTTAAAAACAAAATTCTAGCTTGACTCTTATACAACAACTTTCTTCTGACTTGGGGATAGTTTTTTCATTTAGCTCAGACCTTTCCAACAGTAGTTCAAGGTAGATCTGACAACTTAATCCTCCATCATGTCGGATATAGACTGTGTAAAGTGACTTGCCCAGAGTCACAAGTATTGGTGGGATTTGAACACCAGATTCCCTGGGATCTATCCAGTGCACTAGTTCTCCATTCACTAGCTTTTGGAGCAGTGGAGCACTTGACCTGTCCTCCATACTTAAGGTTTCAGTTTGTTTTCATAGGCCCTTCCCTCCATAGCTTCTTTGTAGGACGCAGAGCCTGTGAACTGCCCAGTCTCTGCAGGGCCGTGCCTAGGGTCTCCGGCGCCCCCCTGCAGTTGGCCCTGCCGGCGCCCCCTGCAGTTGGCCCCACCGGTGCGCCCCCCCCCCCCCCCCCCGAAAATGATCGCTACACTACCCGCCCTCTTCTCCCCAGATCCTTTTCCTTTTTGTTTAAATTTACCTCTCCGGCGTGCAGCAGCGTAGCGTTAGTGAGAAGGAGGCGGCGCTCCCCCGCCCGACGTGTCTTCTTCCCTTCGCTCAGTGTCCTGCCTTCTTCTGACGTCATTTCTGATGTCAGAGGAAGGCGGAACCGAGCGAAGGGAAGAGACTGACACGTCGGGGCGGGGGAGCGCCGCCTCCTCACGCTACGCTGCCATGCGCTGGAGAGGTAAATTTAAACAAAAAAAAAAAAGGACAAGGATCTAGGGAGAAGAGGGCGAGGTAAGCATGGTGCGGCGGGGCGCCCTCCTGCCATGCTTACCTCGCTTACTGTGTCGGCATGGCCCTGAGTCTGTGCTCGCTACCAAGCCTGAGACTGGTGGTTCTGTCAACTTACCTGCAATCCAGGAGCAAACGTTTGGGGTGGGAAGAGCCATTCTCGGCTGCTTTCAGCATAACATCCTTATTCATAACCATGTGAAAAGCAAGTATATTTCACTGTAAGAACTGGACAGCTGAAACTGGCCTGCCTTCAAGGCAAACGAAATACGCTTCACTGAACAAGTACTCCTTTTTAATCCACTCAGCACAGAGAATGATCTACTCTTACCTTCCCCTTCCCCTGTTTAGGTAAAGGCATATGGCCCAGGACTGGAGAAGACTGGTTGCATTGTAAATAATCCAGCTGAATTTATCGTGGATGCCAAAGATGCTGGGATAGCTGCTCTGAAAATATATGCCCAAGTAAGATTCTGACTGAATGGTATACTTGATGTGTTACAATGGCTGTAAAGTGTATCCCTGGCTCAGCAGTAAAGATCATTATTGATTTCTAAGCAAACAATGTGACCTCTAGCACTGACATTCTAACTAGCTGTTAGTCACATACAATGCACCACTGTGCTGGATGGACTGTGGGGTCCCAGTTTTAAACGGGAGTTATGTGGTTTCACAGGAAAATCTCTTGGCATCAATGCGATCCCATAGCAGATTTGCTCCTACGAGTGCAGTGAATGGCAGCAGCAGCTGCCTTTGGTTTTCCAGTACTAAATAAACTTTTTTTTAAACGGTCCTACCTGCCATTATAAACACTATAAACATCATTCTCCTGAATGTGGATTTTTTTTTTTAAGTCTTGTCATATTTAACCTCTATTGCCTAATCTTCCCTGTTTTGAATTGAATTCATACGCTCTTGGGCTTTTTTCCAGGATATGGAAGGAAACCCTGCTGATGTGCAAACTAAGAACAAAATGGATGGGACGTACGCCTGCAAGTACAGCCCGGTGAAACCAATCAAACATACTATTGCTGTTGCCTGGGGAGGAGTAAATATACCAAATAGCCCATTCAGGGTAGGTTATAAACAGTGAGAATATCAGATAGTTGATTTGTAAGTCTTAAAGCCTCTGATGAAATAGGAATATCCAGAAGTATAATAATCCTTTCACTCTTCTACTCCATTTAACTTCTGAATGGCTGCATTTAGTTCAACTAAACTTGGGCGTTACATGGGGGGGGGGGGGGGGGGAGGGGGCTAAAGCTGTTAGCCCAGCTGTCACTATTTGTTATGACAAGGGCAAGATGAAATAGTACTACATTCATTTCCTCACTTTGTTTTCCAGAGTATAAAAATCTTGTTTTGTTTTAAAGGAAAGTGACAATCTGAAAGTGCCCATGGGCTGGTAACAAAAAACATTATTGAATTCAAATGTCTTGCTCAGAAAATTCATCTGTACTGGGATTGAGTAAGATTTGAGGAACATTTTTCTAACTTGAAGATTTTATGAGTATGATGGGGAACCTCAACCAGTTAGGTTTTCAGGACATCCATAGTGAATATTCATGAGGTGTGTGATTCCAGCTCATGGTTGGTTGCTTTTCAGGTTAACATTGGTCAAGGAAGCCATCCTGAGATGGTGAAGGTTTTTGGACCTGGTGTGGAAAGAACTGGCTTAAAAGCAAATGAGCCAACGCACTTTACAGTTGACTGTACAGAGGCAGGAGAAGGTAAAATCAGAATTTTTTCCAACTGATGTAGTCATGAAACTATAAAATTATGTAGCAGATCAGTAATCTCTTGCTACCTGTTAATTTCTGCTGAACCATTTGTTTTCAGAGGTATGTTTATGGCTTTGCATACATTAATGCCATGCATAGTGTTCTGCCGTATACATATCTCTTAACATTAATGCATGGAAAATTAGATGAATGTCATTTGGGACCCTTTTTTGAAGTATTGCTCTTATTGACTTGTTGGTTGTATTAATATTTTGGTTATCAATATTTAGGGGGTGGGTGGTAGTGGGGGGGGGGGGGTTGATGTCTAGGGTTTCTATTGGAGGTGTGGGGAAGGTGTAGAAGCGGGGTTTCTAATTATGAAAATACTTTAAATACTAGAAGTTGTAGTTACTACTTTGTTCATATGGAAGTATTGTTGCTAAACTCGTTGCGTTGTTATACAATGGGTTGCCTTGGCATTTTGTTTGCCCGGGTAATCTCTCCCTCCCCCTTTTTTCTTGTATGCAACCTGTTTTATTGCTTTTTCTGTTTGGATGTATTTTGTCATGTTGCTTTGATACCTCAAAGATTTCTTGAAAAATTAAAACAAATAAAAATTAGATGAATGTCATAGCAGGGTGTTCACACCTATTGAACATATTTCAACTGGTCTCATTCTTCATGATCCTTTTCTAGGTGACGTCAGTGTTGGCATTAAGTGTGATGCTCATGTAATAAGTGATGACGAGGAAGATATTGATTTTGATATCATTCACAATGCCAATGATACATTTACTGTGAAGTACATACCACCTGGAGCTGGACGTTATACAATCAAAGTACTCTTTGCTGGACAGGTTTGTCATCTATGGTGTCGCCAATAAGATGAAATGTTACACAGTAGCTCTTTCATGTTTCATGTGGTCTTTCTGCATTTTTCCGGCACTGGTAGTTAGCTGCTTGCACCTATCTTAGCACTTTGTTTATACTGAGCAGACCACTGAAGATAACACTTTTAAAATGTGGATTACTCAACAGTGGCGTAAGCAAGGGTGGGCCTAGGCCCATCCCTTTGAGCTCAGGTCCACCCAGTTGCAGCACACCTATGATGTGGCTGACAGGGATCCCCAAGCCCCACCAGCCGAAAACTCCCAACAACTGTCCCTCCTGCGTATCTTTTAAATAGCAGATCTTCACCTGCAGTGAGCAGCGACTGATACTGCTTTCACCGGCCCCACAGCTTTCCCTTTGATGTATTCCCGCCTATGCAGAAACAAGAATTTGTATCAGAGAGAAGGCTGTGAGGCCAACATGAGCAGTGTGTATTAGTTGCTACTTGCTGCCGGTGAAAATCTGCTGTTTAAAAGGTATGTGGGGGAGGGGGATATTTGAGAGACCATATGGCATGCAGGTGAGAGAGGGAAGAGACCAAATCACTTGTGGGACAAGGCAGTTCTTCTGCCCACCCATCTTGGGCCCAGGCCCACCCAAAATTGGGTGTATGGCTACGCCCCTGTTAAGCATCATACAAGAGTAAAGTGATTTCATGCTTTTATGTGGTCCTTGATGAAAGCCACTGTGTTCACAGGTGGTTACTCTTCAGAATTTGCCATCATCTTGGCTGATCTTCAAATAGGCATTTTAGTATATTAAAGACCTCTTATATTGCAGGAAATTCCTACCAGTCCATTTAGAGTTAAAGTGGAACCATCTCACGATGCCAGCAAAGTGAAAGCAGAAGGGCCTGGCTTGAGTAAGACTGGTAAGTTTGAATCTGCTTTACTTTTTTTAAATTTATTTTATTCGGATTTATTTACTACCTTTTTGAAGGAATTCACTTAAGGCAGTGTACAGTAAGAATAAACAAACATGAGCAATAGGCAATTACAGCAGTAAAAATATTCAAATAGCAATACAAAGTATGGCACAGTAAACTACTTACAATGTCATCACAATACGTAATAGAACACTTTAGTTAACAGTAAAGGGTATAAGCAAAGATGGAACATATAGATAGGTAAGAGAGTAAGAAGAGTTAGAGAGTAAGGTGACTAATTTAAAGAAAGTTGCACATGAGGTCAGAGAGATGGTTAACATATAGGGGTATGTTTACTAAGGTGCAATAGCATTTTTAAAGCAACTGTAAATTTAAGGCATGCTAAATGAGCCTATACATTTCTATGGGCACGTTGGGGTTTTAACGCGCATTTTTGCATGTTAAAAATACTAACGCGCCCATAGCACCGCTTAGTAAACATAGGCAATAAGTAAGAGGAGTTAGAAAATAAGGTGACTAATTTTAAACAAAGGTGCACATGAGGTCAGAGAGATGGTTAAATATTATCTCAGCTAGAGTAGGAGTGGATGTACGTGTCCTGCTGCAGTATATGCAGCCCAAGTCGCTCCTTGTGTGAGTGAGACTAACAAGCTCCCAGAGCCATCCTGGGGCCCTTGCGCAATTGGATTTTCAGAGCACCTGCAGTAAATATCCACAAGTTGCATGCGAGTACATATTTACTTGCAGATCCATGCTAAGCCAGAAGCTAGGGGTCCCCAGACAAGTTTGAAAACTGCTAGGCTACAACACTCAGTACTAGTCTAGTAAAAGACTCAAATGGCCCATCTAGGCTGTACAATAAGGGGTTTAGGGTTGTAACTGCCATCTGGTGAGGGTTTATGTCCTCCTAAGTATACCTAAGTGTCCAGTGATTGGCTTCCAGTCCCTTGTCATTAAGGGATCATTTGTTCCTGAAAGCAGCCCCAGTTCATACTTTTCAATAGTAATTCAAAGAGATTCCTTGAATGGATGTTTGGGAGAATAGGTAGGGAAAGTGACTTTTCAACAGCGTAGATGTACTATACAATAGGTCATAGTTTTACTATTTGATATCACTGTCAAGCAGGCCCATGCAGTGTAAGGACTAATCAAATCTAAGGGGAAAAGTCAGGAAAATTGAAACTTATGATGCGTATTAAATGTTCTTTAAAAAAAAAAAAAAAACAGGAATGCTATTAAATTCAGTTAAGGATAGCCTGTCAATGGTTAGGCTGCTTTTACCTGGTAAGTTCCCTGATCACAGGTACTTAACTGGGCTCTTTGTCAAAGCCATTTCCAATGCTGCTTGTTGAACAGTTTAAAATATATTGTAGTCTGATCCATTTTACATAAGCATATTATAAACATTTAATATTGCGTTTGGTACAACTTAGGTTAATTCAGGCAAAAATTTACATCTCTACTCCATTACTGTTAAAGCACATCTTTTTTTTTTTTTTTTTCTAATTTATTCAGCTCCCTCCCCCCCCCCCCCCCCCCCCCCCAGTAATAGTTGAAAACGTACAGGAATTTTTTTTTTTTTTCATTATCTGTGTTGAATATGAATCTGGGTATCGCTCCTATTTCCTTCTGTAGGTGTTGAAAATGGTAAACCAACCCATTTTACAGTGTTCACCAAAGGAGCTGGGAAAGCGCCATTGGATGTTCACTTTACTGGGCCTGGAGAAGGAGATGCTGTGAAAGACTTTGAGATAATTGACAATTACGACTATTCACACACAGTCAGGTACACACCAGTTCAACAGGTAAGGATGTAGAATTATACTTTGTAATATACAAAAGTATTTTTCAAAATTATGATGTGCCTGTTGAATAAAGGAACTAGTACTATACTGTTAAAATATAGCTGTATTTAAGCATCATCATTGTACTCCTACTGCTGGAATAGCACGGACCCTGGAATTCATGAATCTTTTGGCTAACGTTGCCCATAGGATGTAGCAGAGATCAAGTCCAGAGTACAGTGCCCAGTTTGCCAAATCAGTGGTGGAAGGGGAGAGTAATTCTAATAAGACAAATAGCCCTAGCCAAGGGGTTCTCAACCCAGTCAGGACACACCCAGCCAGTTAGGTTTTCAGGATACCCACAGTAAATATGCATGAGAGATTTGAATGCCCTCCATCCACTGTGTGCAAATCTCTCGTGCACATTTATTGTGCATATCCTGAAAATTTAACTGACTAGGTGTGTCCTGAGGACTGGGTTGAAAACCCCTGCACTAGTTAATGCTGGCTATGGATTAAGATGTCTTAATGGAATTGACCAAATAATAGCCACTGGCATTTTAATAAACTCTCACAATACACAAGCCAGGGGGAAAAATCATTAAATTCAATCTACAGCATGCATAAAAAAAATGCTAAAGAATCCTCGGAGGTATAATTCACCTATATGGCAGTCTTGAATATCTAGACCACTAGAGAGGGGTGGATAAGTTTTTCATTCATTGGGTCTTCAAAGCACCATGTATTACATGCACTTGGGAACCCATGTTCTCCCAAACTATAATATTTTGTTATAAAAATGTGACCAGCTTTTAATACTCTCTATATACATACTATAGTCATTTAAAACATATACTTAATGACTAGAGAATGACACGGGGACAAAGTTTGTCCCTGCCCTGTCCCCATGGGCTCTGTCCTCATCTACAGAAGCCTTGAACAATTATGATTGTATATTTCACATTTTTTTATTAAAAGTATAAAAAGGAACAATATTCTATGCAACTATTGTGTATACATTACAAATAGAAAACAATAACAGTGAGCAACTATAATAACCCTCCTCACCTCCTGATTTCTACCTCCCCGAGGAATCCTAATCCTATCCAGGGGTACAAAATACACCTGTTCTGTGTGCCCTAGAGGGGAAAAATATGCCCTAGGAAGCGCTGTTATGATAATCTGTAGATGAATAATAAGTCATCAAAAATCTGAGGATTCAGTCTAGCTCTCCTGACTTCCAACAGTTCTTCCAGCAGTAGAAGATGTCTGCTTAGAAGATGTGCTGGTAGCAGGATATACAGGATCCCCCATGCAAATTTTGCTAGTTGTGGCCACTATGCTTGCTTGCTTCCAAAAAAATCAAAATATCGCTGTCTGCATCTCTCAAACATAAATAACAGTCCAAAGTTTGTCCCTGCAAGCTCTGTCCCAATCCCCATCCCTGTGGTTACTGCTGGTCCCTGTCCCCGTGTCATCTCTATTAATGACTACAATGGCCATCACTCAAACTGAATGTCACATATGCACAATGTACAATCACAATGCCCTCTTGCAAAATAAGTGAGCAATGAATTTGTCCTTTTCTCACTGCTGACGGGTTGAGAATCTCGTACATAGCAGTGCTGCTACCAGTGCTCTCCCGTTATGGCGTCTGCTTTAAAAGTAGAAAATGTCCTGTAGCTCCCTTATATGTCAAACATTGCTGGCTTTAACTGCTTCAGGGACTCGGGAATAACTACAATATGAAAGTAGTAAGATTGAAACAGGAATGCTGAAAACTTTGGAGTTACAGGAAGATTTCTACTTTTTTACAGCTGGACACTGTTACAGAAGAACGCTGGTAGCAGAGCTGCTGGGTATGAGATCTCAACCCAGCAGCAGTGAGAAGTGACAAGTTTATTGCTTACTGTTCGTTTTGTTTTGCAAGAGGACATTGTGGTCATGCACTGTGCATATGTGACATTCAGTCTGAGCGAGGACCATTATAGTCAGTGGTGTGCTGGAGCAGGCTCTCACGGGCTCGCAAGAGCCGGTTGTTAATTTTTTGAGAATTTTGGGAGCCGGTTGTTAAAGTAGGGCCCTCCATGGCTACTTTAACAACTGGCTCCCAAAATGTGGGCTTGGGCCCCCTGCTGAATTCTCTTTTACTTTGCTGGTGGGGATGCTGAGCCCTGCCAGCCAAGTATATAGACTGCTGCTGCTCCCTGTTCCTTGTTTCCAGCTCTGAGCAGCAGGCTGGGACTTCTCGAGCATGTGAGAGAAGTTCCAGCATGCTGATCAGAGCAAGATGTTGGGAGTGGTGGCAGTCCATTTATTGGCTGCCAGCAAAGGTATGCCTAGCGTGCCCGCACGAAGGAAGGGAGGAGAGAGAGGCAAGTGTTGCTACCCCCCCCCCCCCCCCAGCCACCCCTGGCCCTTCCAACTGCAGAACTGGCTACGTCCGGAGAAAGAGCCTGTTGTTAAAAATTTACCAGCACACCCCTGATTATAGTCCATGGTGTGACTGCACCTTGAATATTGTCTTAATAAAAAAATGATTTAGTGGTGTAGTCTATGCTGTATTAAGCTATGGCAAATGGACAAAAGTCCAGATCTCAACTACCGCTGCCAAACCCATCAATCACGGCAGATGCCATAACAAAAGCACCAAATTTTATTGTTGACATTTATTCTATAATATATGTAAACCACGTTCTACCACAGAGAGGCAGTATATGAAATCCCTTCCCCTTTCATACGCCCTAAATATCTCCGGTGTACGTAAATTCTCCTAATGAATGATGGCCTGCAGATCCCTGTAACATAAGGGATCCTAAGCAGCATCCTGTACACCTTTTCCAGTATAAAATCCTGAAGGTCTGTTTACAGACCTAGTAGCTCTCCAGGTGGGACTCCTTATTGTACTGCTTGAAGTTTTTGGGACACAGCAGCTACACCATGTGATTCTGTACTTTCCTCGTCTTGCCTGATTGGAAATTTAAGGCCAGTTTGTAATCTCTAACGGGGAATCTATGCACTCTGCCATATTTCTTTTGGGTCTGACAGCACTTTATTGTGAAAAGGCGTAACCCTTAAACTTTACTAGCCGTGTACCTTAACGCCCACATTACACATAACCAAAGAGCAGAATGGAAATGATGAAAGGACTAGACTGCATTTATCTTGTAGTGAAATATATTTACACTAAACTCCATTCACTGGAGGCTACATAACAGTACTTACAGTACTTTCACATGTTATACCATCAAAGTAATACCACATCTAGTAGTGAAATGGGTATATGATTAAAGGTTGTGTTCAATACTCAGAAGCTGGCAAACTCTCTTCTAGCTGTAGTTTTTATAAACCATTATATGGATTACATTAAACTGCTTATTTAAGTAGCTGAATAGTAGCCATATAATTTGGCTGAAGGATAGATGGTACTAGAAATATCCATTTTCTAGCAGTATAGTAAAAATACTGGCTATACAGCGACTCGGTGTTCACAAAGCAGTATTCCTTTGAGGGGAATACGTCATTTGTTAAGCTGAACTTCTAGACCATTTTTTTACAGATCTTCAGCCCTACAGCGTGGGTCTATAATCAGCTGAAAGTTATGAATCCTCATAGCTCAAAAGCTGACCCTGCTGCTTGGAAGTTTGGGTTATCACAGAAATGGTGGTGTAAGATGCATAAAACTGGTCTCTTTTTTTTTGTCAAATTAGGGTAGAATGAAGGTTTCGGTGGACTATGGTGGTGACCCTGTTCCAAAAAGCCCATTCACGGTGGGAGTTGCTGCTCCACTTGATCTCAGCAAGATTAGAGTTAATGGACTTGCAAGCAGTGAGTAAAATCAGATTCGACATGTTGGACCATGTTTGTGTAAGCAAAACAGTTCAGGATGCCTTTGGGTTGGGGTGAAGGCATTCTGTTCGAAAGCACAATCAGACTTCATGGTTCTGGCTTAATGCTACACAGTGTTGGTTTTTGGCTTGACTATGGTTTAGGTTTTATAACTTGTAAAAATGCCCATGTGCTTATATGCACTTCCCTAAACCAGCGCGGAGTCTGGAAACTTAAGACTAAAGTGGTCATTTTTAGGGTGGGAGGTAGGGAGGGAAAGGTTTGCCATAGCATTGTATAATTTTAACTTGTGTTGCGAGAACTGGCACTTGAACTGTATATATATATCTGCAAAGCACATATGAGTTTTGGGAGGAGGTGCTTGATAAGGTTTCCTTCCTTGGCTTCCAATTCAGAGCCAGGCTGGCAATCTGGTTCGATGAGTCTTCATTTGCCATCACCTGGCGATTCCCTCATTCCTCCACTTTTAATTTCCTTTGCAAACTTTAGTCCATTTATTACGGTAGCAGTCTTCAGCTCGGGGGGGGGGGGGGGTGCTATTCACCAGTGCTTTGCAAGTCCCTACATATTGCTGTTGTAAAATTTAGTCTACCTAATTTGGGTCAGTATTCTGCCTGTGTGTTCAGCTGGAAATACTTCTGAAGCAGCTTCAGGGTCCAATGTGTCTTGGTTACCAGTCATGTAATGCTTCAGGTCCTAGTACATTAATATTTTTATTGGGATTTTACACTTCAAGTAGTGGATGATGTAAAATGTGGCTTATATATTGGGGCTTTTCAAACTTAAAACAAAAATTTCCCATACTATTTGAATTGGTTAAATTAATAGTAAATAGGTCTCACCTTTTTCAGAATGGGAATTTGGAATTTGTGCAAACCACTACCTTGAAATGATCAAGTTAATATGTTCATAGCCATTTCTGTGCCTACCCCCCTTTTTTTTTCTTCTTTTTTTTAAGGAGTAGAAGTGGGTAAGGACCAGGAATTCCTAGTGGATACAAAGGGAGCTGGTGGACAAGGCAACTTGGAAGTGAATATTACTAGCCCTTCCAGGAAAGCTGTGCCATGCCTGGTAGAACCAGTACTCGGCAAAGATGCTAGCTCTGCAAAGTTTATCCCCAAAGAAGAGGGCGTTCATGTGGTTGATGTAAACTACGATGGTCATCCAATTCCAGGAAGTCCCTACACTACAGAAGCCACTTTGCCTCCAGATCCCACAAAGGTAAGAGCCAGCGTTGCTTATGATGGATCTGGAACACCCCTTCTCCTCCCCCCCCCCCCCCCAAATACTTCAAAATTAAACATTTATATGAGATCCTTGGATTTGTCCCAAAGATCACTTCAGAAAAATACAATTATGGCAAGCTTTTTTTTTTTTTTTTTTTTAATAGGACTGGGGTTTTATTGATCTGGTATGGCTGACCAAATACCAAGTTGCAGATCTAGCATAATACATTATGTATGTTTACACACATGTATCTACACACTGCCCTTTTTTAATTCCTAGGTGAAAGCATATGGTCCAGGCCTTAAAGGTGGTCTTGTTGGAAAACCAGCAGAATTTACGATAGACACAAAAGGAGCTGGCACTGGGGGACTGGGCCTAACAGTAGAAGGTCCGTGTGAAGCCAAAATCGAATGCTCGGACAACGGTGATGGCACATGCTCGGTGTCTTATCTTCCAACTAAGCCTGGTGACTATTTAGTCAACATTCTTTTTGAGGAAGTTCACATTCCTGGCTCCCCTTTCAAAGCAGATGTTGAAATGCCATTTGACCCCTCCAAAGTTGTTGCCACAGGCCCTGGCCTAGAGCGTGGTAAGATGGGGGAAGCAGGGTTGCTCAATGTGGACTGCTCACAAGCGGGACCTGGAGACTTGGTTGTGGAAGCTGTGTCAGATACTGGTTCAAAGGCTGAAGTCCACATGCAGGATAACAAGGATGGAACTCATGCCGTTACCTACGTACCCCTCTCGGCTGGAATGTATACATTATCTATGAAGTATGGGGGAGAGGATGTGCCAAGGTTCCCCACACGGGTCCAGATTGATCCAGCCGTGGATACTAGCAGGATTAAAGTGGCTGGACCAGGAGTAGAAGGGAAAGGTAGGAAACGTCTTGTGTATTTATTTGAAGAGTAGAACTTCCAGTCAGTACCATTTGTCCTTTTACATTATAAAAATAAAAACAGCTCAGTGTTGGCACAGAGGCTCCAATATCCTACTGTTACTAGGCTGAGTGAGAAGAGGTGTGTATTTTAGGGTGCTTGTAAGTTTACAGATATTACAGCTTTACAATTTGTCTGAGATTGATCAACAGTTCTGAAAACAGCATTGGCTGTGTGATGCTGTTGTAACTTTTGTTCAGGAAGCTTCTGGGGAGGCAGATTATAAACAAAAAGCAAGTCTTTGGCTATTCTAGTGATCCATGGTATAGGAGGCCTGATGCCTTAAGTGTAAGATGTCCCGTCCCTTCCTCATTATAAACTATATATGGAAGGAAAACTGCCCCACTCTGTCCAAAAGATGAACATTTCCTAGTATAAAGGAGAAACTGGTTTATGTGAGGGGGTGTTGCGTGAATGCTGTAGTCACCCTGAGTGACTTTGCATGGCAGAGGAGTGCGGTACTTAATCCTTTGTTCTCTATGTTCTGCACTCCACCCGTAGACACCTCCTCCAATAGAAAGGCTCTACTGTACCCTATCAAAGGATGTCAAGAAAAGATCTTGTTCTTAGACAGGTCTATCAGAAACTTACCTGTAAGGGCTTCATATTTATTATTTGGGGAAACTTCAGTCCTGATTTAATGAAGGTCTGGTATGTATTAATGCTGGCAAAAGATTAACAATGGTGTTCGTGTTTCTCCTTCACTCCGGTAGAACTGTTTAGTCCTGCTTGAGGCTGGATTAATTGCCCATTTCCTGTCACTTCTGAGAGTATTGAAATGGACGTAGGGCGGTTACCTGGCATAAGCTTTTGTACTAAATACAGCCTTATTATTCAGATGCCTTGTACTACTTGCCCTCGTATGTCAGACAGTAAAGCAAGCTGGAATGCCCTTTTGTTCAGTAGATTTGTTCCTTCTGCAGAGGTTTTCCGTGAAGCCACAACCAACTTCACAGTGGATGCACGGCCCCTGACAAGGACAGGAGGAAATCATATTAAAACATCCATCACTAATCCTTCAGGAGCTTCCACAGATTGTATGATCAAAGACCATGGTGATGGTACTTACGCTATAGAATACACTCCCTTTGAAAAAGGTACCGTTCATTCCATTCTACCATTGTGATTCAAGGTATAACACACCTGTAATTGCTGAAAGGGTTATGATGTGAATGAAAACCATAGGTGTAGAAAGAATACCATGATCCCACAAGAAATCACACAGAGACGAGTGGGAACAGGATCAGGCTCTTCAATCAAACTAAAGACGCTCAGTATAAAGTGTAAACTTTTGAGGGTGACTCAACACGGTACCATGTTTCGGCAAGGAACATGCCTTCTTCAGGAGTCTGAATAAATGTTGGACAATCGCTGCTATTTTGTCTTCAGTGATGGATCTTTAAAATATAAAACGTAGTGGCTTTAAAAAGACCTTTGAGTGTTGCAGTTAGTTTCGCTTCTGGACGCCACTGGAAGTTTACAATTTATATTGAGTGTCTCTCTGGTCTGATTTGAAGAGCCTGATCCTGTTCCCACTCTTCATCTTTTAGGGTTATGTTCACATGTATAAGTCCACAAAACCCCCCAAAGACTTCAAAAATGACATTTCATGTCTCTATCACAGGTCTTCAGTTAAGTACTGTGGTTCTAGTTACTATCTCTAATTTCTAGCTTTAAAGAGTTTTGGATAAAAGATGGGACCAGTGATTATACTTGCTGGTGCATACAGTGAGGAAAAATCTCATGTGACTGGTCCATGAATGAAGTTATTTGAATGCTATACAAGTAATTTTTGAAGCCTTATTTCTTCGATTGCCTACTGGCTTTTGTGCTTACCTTGGCAAAACGTTTGCAGCTTTCATTTTTTCTGCTCTACTTTCCCTTTCGATGACTTAATACAGCTGGTTTCTGCTCATCTGTCCCATACTCTCCTATTCTGTTCACTACCAGTATATAATTTACACCAGTCTTCACTCTTCCTGCTAATCCTTCCCCCTTGCACACTGCTGTATCTCCGTCTTCTGCTTCCCACTCCCACTGATTTCTTCTGAGCAGAGGGTGACAGTTGCATTTCCTGTTTTCCCAGCTCCCTTTGAAATGAGGAAATGCTGTCAAGATTGCAAAGCTGCACAGGCAGGATGGGGGCAGGGAGTGCTATCAGGCCAGTTCCTTAAATTCAGTGGCAAACTGGTTCTGCAGCACTGGTGCAGAATCACAGGAGA
Source organism: Microcaecilia unicolor (assembly GCF_901765095.1). Lineage (NCBI taxonomy): Eukaryota > Metazoa > Chordata > Amphibia > Gymnophiona > Siphonopidae > Microcaecilia > Microcaecilia unicolor. The sequence continues at coordinate 156,649,921 of NC_044036.1, read as the reverse complement.
CAGACCACACCTGATACTGCTCATTGGCTAGGATATAATTTGGCCTAGACTTAAGTATTTAAGTAATATTAAGGTGTCTTATAAATTCCTTAATGCAGGCATTCTGCAGAGTTCATGCTTTCCTTAACTCTTTATCAGGCTTATTTTCGAAAGAGAAGGGTGCCCATCTTTCGACACAAATCGCAAGATGGGTGTCCTTCTCACAGGGTCGCCCAAATCAGCATAATCGAAAGCCGAATTTGGGCGTCCTCAACTGTTTTCCATCGCGGGGACGACCAAAGTTCACGGGGGCGTGTCAGAGGCGTAGTGAAGGCGGGACTGGGGCGTGCCAACACATGGGCGTCCTCGACTGATAATGAAAAAAAGAAGGGATTCCCTGACAAACACTTGGACGATTTTACCTGGTCCTTTTTTTTTTTTTTTTTTTTTTTCTTACGACCAAGCCACAAAAATGTGCCCTAAATGACCAGATGACCACCGGAGGGAATTGGGGATGACCTCCCCTGACTCCCCCAGTGGTCACTAACCCCCTCCCACCCTCAAAAAAATTGTAAAAATATTTTTTGCAGCCTCTATGCCAGCCTCAAGCTCCTTGACAGCAGTATGCAGGTCCCTGGAGCAGTTTTAGTGGGTGCAGTGCACTTCAGGCAGGTGGACCCAGGCCCATCCCCCCCTACCTGTTACACTTGTGGTGGTAAATGTGAGCCCTCCAAAACCCACCACAAACCCACTATACCCACATGTAGGTGCCCCCCTTCACCCATAAGGTCTATGGTAGTGGTGTACAGTTGTGGGGAGGGGGTTTTGGGGGGCTCAGCACACAAGGTAATGGAGCTATGCACCTGGGAGCAATTTATAAAGTCCACTGCAGTGCTCCCTAGGGTGCCTGGTTGGTGTCCTGGCATGGGAGGGGGACCAGTGCATTACGAATGATGACTCCTCCCACGACCAAAGGGCTTGGATTTGGTCGTTTCTGAGATAGGCGTCCTCTGTTTTCATTATCGCCGAAAATCGGGGATGACCATCTCTAAGGATGGCCTAAATATCGCGATTTTGAGCATCCCCAACCTTATTATCGAAACAAAAGATGGACGCCCATCTTGTTTCAATAATACGGGTTTCCCTGCCCCTTCGCCAGGACATCCTGTGAGGACATCCTCAGGAAAACTTGGGCACCCCTTTCGATTATGCCCCTCCACATGTTCAAAGCTTGTAAAAATGGCGCATATATTAGTGTATAGGTGCAAAATGAAGAAAATATCACACTAGCAGGGCCATGAAACTAAATGAATTTTAGATCAGCCACAATATAGAAAGGCTGTTTTTTTTTGTTTGTTTTTTTTTAAAGCTAAAGGGTTTTTGCTATTCAAATTTCAGCTCTTACAGCCTTTTTAAAAGTTTGAGTAATACTTGGAATTTAGCTGTAAGGCAGGAGTTTTTGCTTTTCCGAATGTCCAGGAAATTGGCTCATGAGGGGTGAGGCAGTATAGGGCCTCATGCCAGTTGCCTCTTTTTTTTTTTTTTTTTTAATGACACGCCGGTTCCTGGACAACTGGTTCAAGGTGGCTTGTTGAGGCTGTATTGGTACTATGGTGGGCTTGCAATGTGATGGAGTTTTAACTTTATTTTAAGGTGTTCATGCAGTTGCGGTTACATATGATGATGAGCCTGTCCCAAACAGCCCCTTCAAAGTGGGTGTGACAGAAGGCTGCCATCCATCTCGTGTGCAGGCTAAGGGACCAGGGCTTAACGAAGGCCTCACAAATAAACCAAATGCTTTCTCTGTCATTACCAGGTAATTTTTACGTGTTGGTTCTTAATGTTATGAACAAATTTGTACCCATAACTATTTTATCCACTAGTCAATTTAAATGCTACTTATGCTAAAGGGTGGCTGATTAGTTTTCTAGCTGGCTGAAATGAAATCCACTTGGATGCCACCAATGATGTTCAGGGGAATGATATTTGTGTATAGAAAGTTATTTTGCCACAATATCGTCCCATTTTAATTTCACTTTTGCAGAGTTAATTCTCACACCAAATGTTTTAGCTAAAAGAAAATGCAGCTTTAAACTGCAGTACATGTGTTTCAAATGAACACATCTGTACATTTCGGGAGAGGAGTAATAGTTACCAAAGCAGACCAGGATGCTTAAGTTATCTGGAGAAAATGCTAGTTTATATCACCGAATTTAATGTGCTGCTTGTACCGCATCAAATATCAAACTTTACACTACCAAAATAAAGTAAACTTGAGAAGTGCAAAGCTTGACTTTATAACATGCTCCCATAAACTAGAGGACACATAGCTGAGCTGCTTTTGTAATGTTTAAAAGGCTAATGACCTCTCTTGCTTTGGCAGAGGTGCTGGAATTGGTGGGCTTGGTATAACAGTTGAGGGTCCATCAGAATCCAAGATGTCCTGCAAAGATAACAAAGATGGCAGCTGTAGTGTGGAGTATACACCGTATGCCCCAGGAGATTACAATGTAAACATCACCTATGGGGGAGAGCACATCCCAGGTAGGATGGCATTCCACTTGCCTGCCAAGCTTCTGCCACCACCTGGTTCTCAAGTGCATAGGCTTTGCTCTTGCTCAGTGATCTGATATAGTTGTGTATTTTCAGACAATGAATGTGCATAGACTAGACCTGAACATGCTCGCCCAGGAAATAGATTGAATAGTTCTCAATCCAGTCCTTGGGATAACACCTAGCCAGTTAGACTTTCAGGATATCTGCAACAAATATGCATGAGAAATTTGCATGTACTGTCCTCGTATGCAAATTTCATACATATTCATTCTGGGTATCCTGAAAACATGACTGGATGTGTCCCAAGTACTGGGTTGAGAAGCCTGCTTTAATGTGATGCCAGAGAACAGCTACACAGCTTCCTGTTATAGGTAGGAAGTATTCATAGCAGTCGCTTGGCTTCCCTTGCATGGGGAGGGGGTATGAAGGGTCTGGACTGCAAGAACTTTTGCCTGCAGCCCCACACTGCACAGTGATTAAACAGACAAAAAAAGAAATCCTTTGAAGACTCCTTTGGGAAAAATACCAATGCATTGCTACAATTTGTTGCCCTGTCCAGGCTCTGCCATGTTTTGGGCTGGGCAAAGCAAATCAAAATATGTAGATGTACAGTCTGGCCAGGGTAACATGCACATATACAGAAAGGAATGTTTCTGATAAGAGGGTGGGTAAAAGTCTTTGGCTGTGGCAGGGGAATCGGTGACAAAGCAATGCAAACATGGGCATGTCAGATAAGAGAAACAGATGTAAGCTTTGGATACCTGGGGAGAGGCCTCTAAAAAGCCCATTTCACAGCCTGTGGGCCCAATTTCCAACCACAAAAGCGGGTTTGTTCTATTCTGTATCACTCAGCTGTTCTAAGACATGCAGGCCATAAATGGTACACTTGTCATTTCTGTTGACTAGAAAACCATTTGCAGCCCTGAAGGACCAAACTATAAATATGCATAAAATCTGAACCTCACCTGAAGCATGACAAGTGTACAATGCCTAATTTTTCAACTAAAATATATTAAGTCTGATAAACCTCCTAAATGGAGGGATGTGCTCTTTCCACTTCAGGGGTATCTGTAACCTGTCTTCTAGCCAGAAATCAGCAAAGTCAAAGTGGACAATGGTGAGACAAGACGATGGCTCCTGTGGGTTTTTAAAAAAAAAAATTTTCTCCTTGATTTAACTCAGGTCACGTAGGTACCAGCAAACTTAGCGGTCAGACTGCAGTTTCCTGGTGTTAAGACTGTGGCCCTAGTGGCACAGAGTACAGTAATGGGCAATTGGTATCCCATGGGCAGTGTCCTTGAGGCCACTAAGCAAAAATACATGAAGCCCAGATGTTCCAATTCATTTCTGCTCCTCCCCCCCAAAGGGTCCAGCATGGACATCTGTACCGATCTAAGTAGAGGTTGGCAATTTTTGATAGCTAGGTACCTCTATAATCCAGCTAAAAGCTGTTTTTCCAGGGGATCACTTTTCTCACTCCCCCCACTTTTTCAGAAGAGCGAGGTCGATGGTTAATCTCTAGCCCAGGGGTATGCAACCTTTGTCATTCGGAAGGGTTTTTCTTAAGGTACCTTGAAGGTGACATAAGTACATAAGCATCGCCATGCTGGGACAAACCCAAGGGTACATCGAGCCCAGCACCCTGTCACCGACAGTGGCCAAAAGAATAAGCAGTTTGTCCCGCCCATCCTAGAAATACTGTATTCCCTCGTCTATTCAATAACATTCTATGGCTTTTTCCTCCAGGAAGCCGGCCAACCCTTTTTTTTTTTTTTTAAGTCCGCTAAGTTAACCGCCTTAACCACCTTTTCCGGCAGCGAATTCCAGAGTTTAACTATGCGTTGAGTGAAGAGAAATTTCCTCCGATTCATTTTAGATTTACCACACTATAGCTTCATCACATGCCCCCTTGTCCTAGTATTTTTGGAAAGCATAAACAGACGCTCCACATCGACCTGTACCATGCCACTCATTATTGACCTCTATCATATCTCCCCTCAGCCGTCTTTTCTCCAAGTTGAAGAGCCCCAGCCTCTTCAGCCTATCCTGATAGGGAAGCCGTCCCGTCCCCGTATCATCTTTGTCGACTTAAAATGGTAATGTGCTATTTACATGTCTGAAAGGTTGATTGTACATGGGAATTGTCGTCCAGTGACCTTTCAGAAAAGCTATTGCATGCTAGAAGGGGATTTGTGTATGAACATTTGACTTTTAGAATAGCAGTACACATAACCTGGAAAATATCCCCCCCCCATTAGCACTGATATGCTCCAAGTCGGAACTAGACTAATTAAGTCAGATTGAAGGGAAGTTGCAGTATCTTGTGAAAACTGACCAAGAATTTTGTAAAAAGAGGACTGAGTAATCCTGCTGTTTTGTGTAATTCCAATCTGATATGTAACCTGTGTTTTGCCAAATACTATAATTCATGCAAGCACACACCTAAGCATCTGCATTCTGACATGGCTATACAAAACAGGTTGTAAAGATTATCAACACTTTAGTTTGACCCAGCAGTTTCTTCCTCAGTCAGTACAAAGCCTGGGCTCCAGCACAGTGTATCCACTTACAACTGTCTAGGATTTCTTTCCGATTAAATCCCCTTCACCACACTGATCAGCCATTGCAGAAGCTATGCACCAGAGCTGCTGTAACTCTTAAGAGACCCAAAATATCTACTAACACTTGTAAGCTTTACCTGCTCCCCAAGGAATGTTTGTGAACATTCTCCATCTCCTCCAACCAGTTTAGGGAATGTGGGGTATCTGTTTAGATCAAACTTCTGCATGAGATGTTTAGTTGTAAAATAGCTGAGGGGTTTGCCTTCTGATGAAGTCTTAATCACTCCCTGCATAGGAGCTTCTTTTCTAAAGAATAGATGTAAACTGGGTTAGGACTATATGCTTAAATGACCCAGAAGATATTATTTTGAGCTTCCACATTCCAGTAATTGTTTACCTTGCTTTGACATTACCATTATGGGCATGTAGGAAAGTGCTGTCCAGGAAGTGGGCTATTTAGCTCAGTATTTATACATTATTTTTTTGTATCTTGGATTCTTGCCATACCAAAACACAGCTCAAGGTGTTAAGTACAGTAGGGTTCTCCCTACTAAAGAGGATGTATACTGTAAGCTGTGTACATGAAAAGAAGGGGGTGAGATACTATGTTCTATTTTTAGTCCTTTCTTCAGAAGGATGGGCTTAGATTGGCATCCCATTTATATCCTGCATGAAGATTTTAATAGGGTTGGTCTGTTCTGCATGGATCTTGTATGCTCCTTCTTGCATAACCCCTTCATTAAAATTTGGGTTCATTCAAATCTTATGCCACAAGGTTTCATGAGAAATGAAGCCTTTTGCAAGAACTCTACATTTGAAATCTCTCGACTTGTTAAAGCACCATTTTAAATTGACCCTAAAAAGGAAATGCCAAAAAATGTCACGAGTGGTCACTTTGATAACCATTGGCAATATTTACTCATAACTAGATTTTAGAGCACTTAGAATTGCATTGCTTTGCCAATAGAGCTTGCAAATATGGGGTTGCCCGTGGTTGAAAGTAATTAGAATGTACACAGTTCAGTTTCTGTTGAGTGTGACCACAACCTCCTTTCATGCCAGCTGTGTACTAGAAACCAGGTTCTAATGTGCTTATCTGGAATTCTACACTACTGAGAAGTGTTTGTTTTTTTGGCATGTGTAAAGTCTTTCATCTCAAATGAGGAAGAGTTAACAGCAAGAGCGCTATTCTTGGATCTGTTAGAAATCCTGCCTGTTTGTGAGAAGTACTCATCCTTCCTAACTTGTCAAGAAAAGAGCATGTAGCAAGAAAGTTTCGATGCTGCAAGTTACAAACAGTTTTGCTAAAATACTGTTCCATGTTACAGCTATACATAGCATACCTTAAGTGTATGCTGACACCTCCAAGTGTTGATACTGGTAACGGGTACCATTTAATCAGGGGGACCTAGTTAATGTTATAGCAGCTAGATGAAAATCCCCCTTTTTGTTGTAGGGATGAGGCTTACTGTACATATTAAACACATGTCCACAAAAGAAGCAAGCAAACTTTGCCGTTTTTAGAGGGGTGGTGGTGGTAGGTTGCAAGATAGCTTTATCAAGCTAGATAGGTACACTGAGTAGTTAACATATTGGAGTATTAATATACAAACAAACCTTTTTCCAGAGACAGGAAGATAATAGAACTAGAGGACATGAATTGAACATATAAACAGAGAAGAATATAGGCAGAGGCCATATGGCCTATCCAGTATGCCCATCCCTTCCATCTATTCTCCCTATCACTCCCTTACAGATCCTACATACTTGTCCCAAGCTCTCTTGAATTCAGATATAGTTTTCATCTCCACTTCTGGGAGGCTGTTCACCACCACTTTTGTGAAGTACTTCTTCAGGTTACTTCTAAGTGTGACCCCTTACACCTTCATCCTATGCCCCTTGTTCCAGAGTTTCCTTCAATTGAAAGACCCACCACTGCTATCTCCTGCCTTTCAAAGTATACATATTGAGATCTTTGTCCCCATACACTTTGATAAAGACCACTGACTGTTTTAGTAGCCACCCTCTGGATCGACTCTATCCTGTTAATCTTTTTGAAGGTGCAGACTCCAGAATTGCACACCTCATTCTAAATGAGGTCTCACCAGAGTCTTGTACTGGGGTGGCATCGCCTCCTTTTTTTTTTTTTTTTTCTCCTACTGGCCATTCTTCTCCCTAATGTGGAACCTTGCATTATGTAACTATAATTCAGGTTCCTGTTTTCCACATGTATCACTTTGCACTTGCTCACATTCAACGTCATCTGCCATTTGGATGGCCAGTCTTATAAGGTCCTCTTGTAATTTTTCACAATCCTCTTGTAATTTAACAACTTTGAATAACTTGTGTGTTGTCAGCAAATTTAATTACCTTGCTAGTTACTCCTGTCTCTAGATCATGTATAACTATATTAAAAAGCAGCAATCTCAGCACAGACCACTGGGGAACACCTCTATCTAACCTTCTTCTGCATTGAGAATACTGATCATTTAAGCCTACTGTTTTTCTATCTTTTAACCAGTTTTTAATCCACAAAAGAACACTGCCTCCTATCTCATGACTTTCCAGTTTCCTCTGGAGTCTTTCATGAGGTACTTTGTCAAATGCCTTTTGAAAATCCAGGTACACAATATCAACTGGCTCACATTGATCCACATGTATGTTCATCCCTTCAAAGAAATGTAATAGATTGAAGCAAGGTTTCCCTTCACTAAATCCCTGTTGGCTCTGGGGCATATTTTCAAAGCAGATACTTACAAAGTTCCATAGGTTACTATATAGCTTTTTTTAATGCCTTGAAAATATGCTTCCTTTGTCTCATTAATCCATGCTTTTGAATATGCTCTGTAATTTTGTTCTTTACAATAATCTCTGCTATTTTGCCCTGCACAGACATCAGGCTCACCAGTCTATAATTTCCTGGATCAACTCTGTAACCGTTTTAAAAATCAGTGTTACATTAATTTACTTACCACAGAAGTCACTTACTGGCCTGTAGTTCCCAATCTCTCCCTTACTTCCATTTTTGTGAAGAGGGGCCACATCTGACTCAAAAGAAGCATTGAAAAGGTCAACCAGCAGAGCTGTTAGAACTTCCCTAAGTTCCTTCAGCATCCTCAGATAAATGCCATCTGGCCCCTTCGCTTTGTCCACCTTCAGTTCAGCCAGCTCCTCACGAACAATCCCCTGAATCGTTCAGGAACTGCCATCCCTCTCCGTTCCTATGTGTCTCCCTGAGCCCATACGCCGGGCCCCCTCCCTACCCATCTTCAAATCATTGCTCAAAGCCCACCTCTTCAATGTCGCCTTCGGCACCTAATCACTTCATCTCTTCTCAGGAAATCTCATCTACCCCAACTTGACATTTCGTCTTTTAGAATGTAAGCTCTTCTGAGCAGGGACCGTCCTTATTCGTTAATTTGTACAGCGCTGCGTAACCCTTGTAGCGCTCTAGAAATGTTAAGTAGTAGTAGTAGTCCTGCTCCCAGCCTATCAGCTGTAAATACAGAACAAATATTTGTTAAGCAATTCCCCCCCCCCCATATCAGCTTCTACATATTCCTTCCCTTCACCTTTGAGTCTCACAATGCCACTTTTGCACTTCTATCACTAACACCTAAAAAGTCTTGCCCCCCCCCCCCCCCTTTTTTTTTTTTTATTGTATTGGCTCTTTTTCTTCCATTTGCATCCATGCTTTCCTGACTACTACCTGCTTCTCTTAACTTTTTCAGATATTGTTGCCAGTCTTTCTCCTTCTGCAATCTTTGGTTATAAAGGCTAACTTTTTCCATTAGTATGCCAGATATACTTTTGAGAACCAAAGCAGCCTCCTTTTTCCTTTTTATTTACTTTCCTTTCAAAAGTTTGTTTGTTCTTAAGTAGCTTGTTTCAGTTTGGCCCACTGCTTTCCAGTTCAAGATGTTCTCATCCAAACAGCAAATCCTTGAGGTAATTCCCCCCCCCCCCCCCCCCCCCCCCCACCAATCTGAATAAAATTTGTTGCTTTTTTTTTTTTTTTAGTCTAAAACCTTCACTTTTTTGAATTAACACTCTATACACCTGTTTTAATATTAAATCACACCATCTGGTGATCACTGGATGTCAGATCATCTACTCTAACATCACTCGCCCCACTATCACCCCTATTAATAGATCTCCATTGCTGCCAGCCTTGTAGAAAATGGTTAAAATACTGTCCCATTGGTACTATACTCCAAAGTGGATTGCTCATATGTTTGACCAGAGTACCGGACAATGCTGTTGGAACTGGAGCTTCAGGAGACATGTATCATATCTGGTGGACCTGCCCCAAAGCACAATTATATTGGAAGGAGATTCTAAGATGCTCTGGTTGTGCTACCCAGCTAAAGCAGACAATTATCTCCGTTTTAAGCCTGTGGGAGTAAAGTCACCAGCTTATAGAACTCCAACTTGTTTGTGGCTGGTAAGGATACACAAAACATTTGGCATATTAAAATCACCACCTATTTTGTTTTTACTTCATTTAGATTTTGCTCACACCTGTTAGTAGTAGCTCAAGGTGAGTTATATTCATTTCCCTGTCCCTGGAGGGCTCACAATCTAATTTTGTACCAAGATCACAAGGAGCAGCAGTGGGATTTCAACCAGGCACATGTATTAGTATTACTTTCCCTTTTCACAGTTATATTTTGAATGTCTTCAGTTAAATCTCGCACCACTTCTGTCTGAAGAAGGCCTGTATATCACACCAATGTAAATTTGCCCATCCCTTCTTTCTAGATTGACCCACCTGCTTTCCTTACCTTGTAGGTTCTGCAGTTGTGTGGCTTTAATATCTTTAACATATAATGCCACTCCCTCTTTCTTCCTACCTAGTCTTTCCTGAATAGATTATAGCCTGGTGTAACTATATCCTAGTCATGCTTTTCTATGAATCATGTCTCTGATCACTATTAAATCCAAATCAGCGTCTCCCATCACAGCCTCAAGGTCTAAAACCTTTATCTCCCATACTTCTGGCATTAGTATGTAATGTTTTTCCAGATGTTGCCCCTTTTTTCCCCATTTGTGTAGAAGTATATACTTCACTTACCTGAGAGCTTATACTTACATGGGGACTTTGATCACCCTGCCAACAATTCTAGGTTAAGGCCCTGTTCAGTAGGTTAGCCAGTCAGCTGCTGAAGATGCTTCTTCCCTTATTTGATGGATGCCATCTCTGCTCAGCAGCCCTGGGAAAAGCATCCCATGGTCCAAGAAGCCAACATGCTCTTGAACACCATCTGTGTAGCCACATATTCATCTCCAGATGCAAGCTTCTCTGACTTGGGCTTTACCTTCAACAGGGAGGATCGACAGCAGACAGCACACCTCCCAGCACAACATGTCTGGTCTGCAGATGGACTCCTTTGTACCCCTCAATCGCCAACCACCACTACTTTTTTTGGCCTCTTAGTGGTCACTGATTCAGCAACTTTGGGGATTTTGAACTCTTGATTCCTCCTCTCTTGCATACTGTCACCTCCTCTACTTAAGAGCTGCATATCAGCTTGAGGGCAGGTGGAGTCATGGTATTGATCCTGCAGGGTTGTGACCAGAGTCCAGCTGCCCTTTTCAGCACAGCTTCTTCCCCATGGCTAGAAATCTTTTTGCTTCATGAAGCATTTCATCAATATATTTCTCATTTTCACAGATGCTTTTCAACCTTGTCACCTCTGTCATTTTATTTCAGATTTTATACCTCTACGGGGCCTACACACAGGCATCTGAGCAGTTTACACAATAATAAAAACTGAGCAGATTCAAACTGAAGACATCTTGCACATGGAACCAGTCCCTCTCCTGGGATCACATTTTCTGTCTGCACAGAGGTTGCAGGAGAGGTGACTCCTGAAGAACGTGAAGAAAATACTCTTGACAGAGGGTGGTAGATACTTGGGATGCCCTCCCACAAAGAGGCGAAGACAGACGACACCACAATTCAAAAATGAATGGGATAAACACAAAGGAATCCTGTATAGACAGAGAATGGAACCAATCAACTTAACAGTGCTTAGATTGCAACTCCAATAATTGGGAAGCAGAACCAGTGCTGGGCAGACATCTACAGTCTGTGCCCTGATCATGGCTGGACAGACTTGGGTGGGCTGGAGTGGGGCTTTTGACAGCTTTAGTAGTTGGGTAACAAGGCCAGTGACAGACTTCTGTGGTATATGCCCTGAGAATGGCATGGAGAAATCAAAAGCAAGTATGTATATCTTGTGTCATTTTATACCTTGTGTTTATCTTGTTGGACAGACTGGATGGGACTGTACAGGTCTTCATCTGTCATCTACTATGTTACTATGTATAGTGTACATACAAGTTTAACCCTAACTTCTCATGTTCACTCATGTTTCCTGTATTGGTCTGTTTAACATATTTCACAGGTAGCCCATTTAAGGTTCCTGTGAAAGATGTGGTTGATCCCAGCAAAGTGAAGGTGTCTGGTCCTGGTTTGGGAACTGGAGTTCGATCCAAAGTACCTCAGTATTTTACAGTGGACACCAGTAAGGCTGGAATGGCTCCTCTTAATGTGCTGGTAATGGGACCAAGAGGTAAGTTAACTTTGGTTTTTAGTTTGGAACCAAGACGGTTAAACACGGAGCAATTGTATGAAAGCAAATGATATCAAAACAATTTAAAGGGTTGGTGCATGTGAAATTTTTGATGGTTAAGCTTTCAGTTGTATCTTTTGCATGTATTGTGAGCCTCTAGCTGAAACTGCTGAATAAATGAAAGGACTGCTACTAAGTACTGATTGGTCTCTCTCGAAACATGACATAGCCAATGTTTTCTGTAGTGAAAAGGATATGGTTGAAGACAACTCCTCTTGCCACAATTCTATTATATTTAAGAAGCTGCACTGTAGCTGTGGCAATAGAGCTCTAACTACCGCAGGACCATTCAGCACTTAATCTTTTAGCATATTTTCTTGATTCTACTGATGCCATTGTGCCTATGCTCCAAGTAATGGTGTTTTAATTCTAGCTGATGAGACGGATTCCCATGCATGGCGCAGCCCATTGAAAACGATAACAGAGTTCTTTAAAGGTGACCCGAAGGGTGATATTAGTGAGACAGGTTCGATTTTCTTTGCCTTTAGCCGATCTGTTATGTAACAAGCTTCAAATTTAAAACCTGGTTTGCAGTTGATCAGCTTTGCAAAACAATGCAATAATCCTTGATTTGCTTTCTGCTTTTTTTTTCTTCCCCTCAAAGGCATTATGAAAACAAATTGTTTGCTTTTCTGTAAAACTTTTGCCTTACACTACTAATGTATGCACATCTGGATTAAAGGAGGCACTTTACCCTGGCTGACTTGTGTTGCAATTTCCAGAGAGCATGGAGTACTGTAACTCATACTACATGTCCTAGAATTACTTTAAATTCAGGCTCTTCTGACTTTTACAGCTTGCTTCCTGTTTGCCCTTCGGAGAAGGGTTTCTTGGAGGTCTGCCAGGGAAGTTCTAGACTGCCCTATGTCCAGGCATTAACTTTGGCATCACCAGTCTGATTTTTGCCAAAAGCATTTTCAACCCTAACTTGACATGGTTAAAGTGCCTCTTTAAAATGCTGATTGGCTTGATTTGGAACCACTTAACTTGACATAGGAATCGGAACTGAAAATTACAGTGCTTTGCTAAAATGAATGCTTGCCATTGCTTGACCATGTTCCACCAGAAAACAAGAGCTAGCGTGATTCAGTCACCATGCTGTACATGTGCACACTAACACGTGTGAAGCATTAACATTCAGAGATGTTCATAAAAGATAGTCTGATCTTGCTGTAGTGCAGTTGGGGTACTTTCCAATGAAAGTTGATTGAAAATTTTAATTCTTAAAGATTTGGTTCTTTGACAGTCAACCATAGTTTGGATTGGATTCTTTTGAGTGAAGAGCCTCAAAATGGTGGTGGTGGTAAATACTACAGAGATTCTTAGCTGCTCTTACTATTACTACAAATCATTTCTATAGCGCTACCAGTCGTATGCAGCACTTCACAATTGAACATGAAGAAAAGACAGTCCCTGCTCAAAAGAGCTTACAATCTAAATCAGGACAGACAGACAGGACCGATAAGGGTAGGACAGACAGGACACATAGGGAAAAGGGACTATTGAAGAGAGGAAGACAAGATAAAGGTTACAAGCAGGTGACAAGTTAGGAATTAAAAGCAGCATCAAACAGGTAGGCCTTTAGCCCGGATTTGAAGGCGGCCAGGGATGGAGCTTGACGTAATGGCTCAGGAAGTCTATTCCAGGCATAAGGTGCGGCAAGATAAAAGGAACAGTCTGGAGTTAGTGATGGAGGAGAAGGGTGCAATTAGGAGAGATTTGCCCCACAATACCTTTTGTAAAGGTTTATATTGGCAGCATACACCATAAACCAATAGCTTTCACCTAGTAATGACGAGACCATTTACATTTAAGCCCTGTAGAAGTATATTGGGTGCACCATGGAGATTTGTTTGCACAAGGTTTTGAAATGGGGAGAAGCAAACAGGCACATCTGTAAGCTTGCAGCTGTTTTGATCATGTGATAAGAGGACTGGATGACTTTAAGGTTTGTTAAAGTTGTTTCCCTTGTTAGGCATTGTGGAGCCTATTGATATAACCGACAATGAAGATGGTTCTCATACAGTGTCTTATACACCCTCACAAGAAGGTCCTTACACAGTTTCTGTCAAGTATGCTGACGAAGAGATTTCTCGTAGGTAAGTTCATGTCATTAAACTGAAAGACATTAAACCTTTGATCCTTTGTGTTCAGTGTCATTGCTGCACATAGCAGTAGAACATCTTTTGGAGGGACCAAACAAACCAATCTCTAAGCAAAACCCCCAAGCTTTCTGGAAGCTGATACTGAGTTGGGTAGAACTTAGGTGGAGCCATGGTACCAGTGGTCCATCTTATTCTGCTGTCTATATGGCACTAAAGTCTAGGGCATTGCCTATGCTCTCACTGTGCTAGTTTCTTGGTCTCGGGGCCCCCTTCCTGTTGCAGTTGCTATTAACGCCTACTCAACTTGGGCTAGGCACTTTCCCTCTTGGGTGGTGATAAAACACCAACAGTCAAACATCAAGAAGGGAAGGAAACAATTATGCTTTTACCATAATGAGCTAGACCTTCTGCATAGAGGACAATCAACTTTGGTAGCACAAAACCCACAATATTGCCAATGCCACCTGGCATCTTTGAGTCAATCATTGTTCCAATTATATATTAATGTCCTAACTCAAATTGAATGTATAAGTGCCCAAACAAGTGAAGCGAAGATCATAGCATTGCACTGCTACAAAAGGGGTAATGGGATCTGATATAGCGCATTTCTGTGGTAATCAAAGCAGTTTAAAATTATATGCAGGTACTTTCTCTGTACCTAGTGGGCTCACAATCTAAGTGTTATATCTGGGGTGATGGAGGATTAAATGACTTCCCAGAGTCACAAGGAGCTGCAGTAGGAATCAAACCCAGTTCCCCAGGTTCTCAACCCACTGCACTAACCACCAGGCTACTTCTCCCTTCTGAAGATCAGTAGGAGCACTCTTTTGAAAAGAGTAAAATTGAACACTGCAGGAGCCAGTGAGTAAGATAAAGGGCACCGATTCTCTTGGCAGAGAGCCAAAAATTTGGCAATGTGTTTTTCCTGAAAAATATAGATAAAGACCATATGGCATAGCCAGTCTGCCCATCCATGCTATCCACTCTCCCTATCACTCCCTTAGAGATCCTATGTATTTGTCCCAATTTTTCTAAACGGTACCAAATGCTTCCAGTAGTTAGGAGAGAGAATGCTTCCTGACCTGGAGTAGGTGAGGCTTTATGGTAGTCCTGTTCTAGATATGTAAATAGTACATGTTATGGGTAGGGTTGGTTTTGGTTTTGTTGGAAACTTTGCTCAGTCATGTGTGAATATTTTGAGATGTTACTGTCGGTATTTTTATCATGACTGTTCACAGGCTTTTTCAATGTATGTATCTTGCATTTGAAGACTCACACATTTTTTTTTTGTTTTAACTAGTCCTTTCAAAGTTAAGGTTCTTCCAGCATATGAGGCCAGTAAAGTGATGGCAAGTGGCCCAGGACTCAGTTCACACGGTATTCCAGCTAGTCTGCCTGTGGATTTTGCTGTTGATGCTAAAGATGCAGGAATTGGACCACTCTCTGTACAGATAACTGTAAGTAAAATGTATTGCAATTGAACATACTGTTCCCTGAACTTAGTCTAAAGATTATAGTGAGAATCACTATACATAATTTGAGCACCATTAAATGCTATTGGCAATGAAGAGACAAACAAGGGAACCTCAGCTTGGAGCAGTTTCTGCTTAATATGCCAATGGACACTTTTTGTGTGTGTGTTCAGGAGATGGAAAAAATAATCAGAAGCAGGATCTAGGGGTAAATGTGATTTGAAGGTTGACAGTATAACGGAGCACAGCCAGGGTGCATAGAAAAAAATGTATAACTAGCAGGAGAAAAATCTGGTAAACCATTTTATACAAAAACACTTCCTCTATAGTATTGCCAAATTCTGGAGATCCTCCCAAGAGGGTAGACAGGAGGGTAACTCTGAGGAAGATGATTGATTGAAATAGTGCTAAGCATGGTACTTTTATGTGATGTCCCAATTCATGTTTTGGGGAGGGGGGAAGGGGCTTAGTTTTCTGAATATAAGGTACATATACATGGTCTGTATTTGAGTAGACAAGTCCTAGAACAAGGCATGTGCTAGAAGGGAAAATGATATTAAAAGGTTAGATGCATGGAATAGCTTCCTAAAGGAGAAAAGGGACAAAAATATTGCTCAAGAACTTTGGGTTTTGGGGGGGGGGCAGCAGAAAGGATACTTAACTGGAGGAAAGGGTAACATTGCCCATTTTAGTTGTTGAACCCCCACTTAGACTGTAATAGGCAATTGAAAATTGGACTGTAGAGTACTTGAGCTGATACTGTGCCATTACTTTTGTTGGTTACAGAATAACTTACCTGTAGCCTCAAAAAGATAGTTTGATAGGAAAGGCCAGAGACTTGAAGTTACTGAAGTTGTACAAAACACGTATTTGCCTTTTGTGCTAGACTAAGCAGCATTTCACGTATTTTTTAAAAACTTTTTAGGACCAGGAAGGAAAGCCAAAGAAAGCAGAAATTTATGATAACAAAGATGGAACCTATGCAGTGTCCTATGTCCCAGATAGGACGGGTCGCTATCAGATTGCTGTCAGATATGGTGGGGATGACATACCTTTGTCCCCTTACAGAGTCCGTGCCACAGCAGCTGGTGATGCCAGCAAGTGTACTGCTACAGGTATGGATCTCAAAGCTCCCTGTTCTTTCACAAGTATGCTCAATATAATTAATTTCTCAGCATGTGAACAAGGTCAGAACTTGAGCTGAAACTATGTATCTGCTTTAAACAATCCTTGAATGTGGAATCTCATGTCTAGCTTCAGTGAGCTGTGATATGGGCACTGGATGGGGCACTACATTAGACTCATCACATTTACTGAGATGAATGGTCTGATCAGGTTTCAGCAGTCTACACATGCCTAGATGTGGGTTTTTTCTTTAACATTTTGTCTGAATGCCATTGGTTGTACTATTTCTTTTTCACATACTGTAAAGTTTCATTGCACTCTAAGCTTAGTGGCAGCAGCTTAGTTTGTCAAAATTCCAGTCTTCGTTCTGATGTGGAATGGTTTAGTGGTGCTCTTCACAATGTTTACATTAAGATGTCCAGTTTCATTAGTTTTGAAATCGAGTTTCCCTTTAGCTTGTCTTCTAGCCTATCCTGGTTCTGAAACTAAACCTGATAAATTGCATGCAGCGCAAGTTGACAACATTATAACTCACAACTGTAAAAGCTTGGATTTGGACAGTTGGCCAAGTGGCAGTGGGAATCTCCAGTAAAATGTGCATTGCAAAACAATTTCTCTTTAGATTAACGTTGAATCCACCCTTCCACAGATTAAACTTGGTTTATTTTGAGGTAACATTAGGTAGCCTGTTCCCAGGCTAGTGACGCACTAATCTAGGTGTTATACTAAACTTGTTTGTTCCCATGTACAAAGGTTTGCATTTGCAGTGGCATACCTAGGGTAGTTGACACCCGAGGCCGGTCATTTTTTAACACCCCCCCCCCCCCCCCCCAAATCCAGTACTAGGCATGCCGAGAATACAAAACACTCAGGACCTAGAGAGCAATTCTACCATACCATAAGCAGTCATTTCTACGAGTCACACAAGGAAAAGGAAAGCATCTTAAACACTACAGTGAGCACTAGAACATCAATTGACCTATTGTAAAACGAAACCAGACAGAATAGTACAGATCATAGATCCTGCACAGTCAATGCCAACTGAAAGCCATGTCTTTTTCACAAACACAGATACACCCTAATCCACTATAGAATAAGTAATCATAAACTTTCTATTTAGACAAAAATTAAACTGAACCCCCAATGCCAGACTCTGCATACAATGCAACACCACAGAAACAGAAACTGTCCCCTAATACTGTGCAAAATATAAAGACAGCAGATGTAAATTTGAAAAAAAACTAACAAGTACCAATCACCACTTTACAAATTAACAAATAGAAATAAAACAAATATAGAAAGTAAAATAATACCATTTTATTGGACTAATACATTTAGCTTTCAGAGGCCAAAACCTCCATCCTCGGGTCAGTACAGTATAGTGCTGTTACAGTATCCTATCCTGACCTGAGGAAGGGGGTTTTGTTCTCCGAAAGTTAGTCAAAATGTATTAAAATTAGTCAATAAAAAGATTACCTTATTTACATGTTCTATTATAAAGATTTAACACATCTACAATACTTTATCCTAAAGCAAAAAAAATAAAAAAATATATTTTATTTACAGTTTGTTGTCTCTGGTTTCTGCTTTCCTCATCTTCTTTTCACCGTCTTCCTTCCATCCAGCATCTGTCTTCACACTCTCTCTCTCTCTCTCTCTCTCTCTCTCTCTCTCTCTCTCTGCCATCCAGTGTCTGCCCTCTCTGCCGTCTCTTCCATCCACTGCCTGCCCTTTCTCTCTGCCCCTTCAATCCACCATTTGCCCTCCCTCTCCCATCCAGCCAGGGTCTGCCCTCCCTCTCGCTCCCCCTTCCATCTAGGATCTGTCCCCTCTCTCTCTCTGCCCCTTTTTTCAGCCCCCAGTTCCAGCCCCCTTCTCCCCTCTGAACACCCCCACCACAGTCCCCTTCTCCCCTCCCCTGTCTGAGACCCCCACCCCAGTTCCCTTCTCCCCTCCCCAGTCTCCTTCTCCCCTCTGAGATCCCCACCCCAGTCCCCTTCTCCCCTCCCCTTTTCCCCTCTGAACACCCCCACCCCAGTCCCCTTCTCCCCTCCCCTTTTCCCCTCTGAACACCCCCACCCGTCCTTCTCCTGTCTGAGATCCCCACCCCAGTCCCCTTCTCCCCTCTTCCCCTCTGAACACCCCCACCCCAGTCCTTCTCCCCTCTGCGATCCCCACCCCAGTCCACTTCTCCCCTCCCCTGTCCCCTTCTCCCCTCCCCTGTCTGC
This sequence comes from Microcaecilia unicolor, assembly GCF_901765095.1. Classification (NCBI taxonomy): domain Eukaryota; kingdom Metazoa; phylum Chordata; class Amphibia; order Gymnophiona; family Siphonopidae; genus Microcaecilia; species Microcaecilia unicolor. The sequence continues at coordinate 156,631,257 of NC_044036.1, read as the reverse complement.
GATCCCCACCCCAGTCCCCTTCTCCCCTCTGAACACCCCCACCCGAGTCCCTTTCGCCCCTCTCCTTCCCCACCTCAGTCCTGTTAAAACCGGCGAACCAGCGTCGCAGGCAGCGCCCCTCGTGCCCTGCTTGTAAAAAAAAAAATCAAATTTCCTTCCTTCTCCTCGTCTTGACGTCGACTCGGGCCTTCCAATCAATTTGATTGGAAGGCCCGAGTCGACGTCAAGACGAGGAGGAGAAGGAAGGAGATTTGATTTTTTTTTTTTTTTTTTACAAGCAGGGCACGAGGGGCGCTGCCTACGACGCTGGTTTGCCGGTTTTTTTTAATGTGCGGCGCCGCTGGAACGGCCACGGGAGGCGGCAGGAGCGGAGCACCCCCCACCCACTGGCACCCGGGGCGGACCGCCCCACCGCCCCCCCCTTGGTACGCCACTGTGCATTTGCATTGGTATGACTGATCCAGCCCTGTGAACTGTGGCAAATTTCACTTCTACTACACTACAGCTAAAACTTTCAACTGTTCTGGAAGTCCTTGAGACTTGATTTTTGGATCTTCTAATCACATGCTCTTCCGTGTAGGTCCTGGAATTGAACCTACTGTAAAGACTGGCGAAGAGGTTGGTTTTGTAGTCGATGCAAAGTCTGCAGGTAAAGGGAAAGTGACCTGCACAGTTCTCACTCCTGATGGGACAGAAGCTGAAGCAGATGTAATCGAGAATGAGGATGGAACATACGACATCTTCTATACTGCAGCTAAACCTGGACCCTATGTCATTCATGTCCGCTTCGGTGGGGTGGATATTCCAAATAGTCCTTTCACAGTGATGGTAAGGCATTTTTACTTAGAGCTATGCAAGCTGGGGTGGGGTGCTAATGGTTTTAGGAAACATCTGTAGTCATAGGACAGATGCCTACCATTTTAACATGCTAATTCTGATTTAGAAAAATGCTTAAAACGGTGGTTCCCAAACCTGGTCCTGGAGGCACCCCAGACAGGTTTTCAGGATATCAACAATGAATATTCATGAGAGAGATTTGGAGGCAGTGGAGGCAGTGCATGAAGATCTCTCATGAATATTCATTGTGGACATAGGCGCCGACTCCGTGGGTGCTCAAGCACCCCCCACCAATATTTTCACCCCGCTGGAAGTTGGAAGTTCCCTTCCCAGCCAGCCCAACCTGCCCGGTGCGCGCCCTCTTCTCCCCCAACAGTCCTCCGCCCTCGCCTTCCTGCATGCCGCCCAGAATTTAAAAGTTATCTTACCTCAGGGTCCCAGCGGCAGCAGTGAAAGGCGAGCAGGCTTGGCACTTCAGCCTTCCCTTCTCTCTCAGCTCTGGTCCTGCCCTTGCAGAAACAGGAAATGAGGGAGGGACTGGAGCTGAGAGAGAAGGGAAGGTTGAAGCGCCGAGCCTGCTCACCTTTCACTGCTGCCGCCAGGACCCCAAGGTAAGATGACTTTTAAATTCTGGGCGACATGCAGGAAGGCGAGGGTGGAGGACTGTTGGTGGAGAAGAGGGCGGGCTGGGGTCAGACTGGCACTCTGAGGAGAGGGAGGGGGGCCTGGAACTTGGGGGAGGGGGGAATGCACCACCTGTTAAAAAAGAAATTCAGCACCCCCAATCATTTTGAAGCGTTGGCTCCTATGATTATGGATACCCTGAAAACCTGACTGGCTGGGGTGTCTCCAGGACCAGGTTTGGGAACCACTGGCTTACAATTTAGCTACACCCATTCTGTCAAGCAGTGATATTTGAATTGCCCTAGTATCTAGGAAGTCTTAAAACCAACCCCAGTGCTGAGACATACTGGTTTTTAGCTCAGACAAACATTATCTGTTTATAGTTTTTACAGTTTGCACGGTCACTTCCTCAGATAACAAGGGGGTATTTTAACTGTCAACTGTGTGCTTTCCATTTACCCTACAATTCTTATCACTAAAGCATATAACAGTGTGGATCATGTGGGAAGGGGATAATGTTTTTGCATAGTACCTTTTTTCTGGTTCTAAAAATTAAATAGTAGATAACACATTACCTCCAGCTTCATTTGGATGCTAAACTGAGGGAAAGCAAGTTGCCTGGGATTTTCTCTACCTAGGATATTCCCAAGGTATAAAGCTTGATATATACTGCTCTTTTTCAAGGAGGTTTCAGAATGGTTTACAAACTTCAAAATAGAGGAGAAGAAGGATGCTAGAAAAGAATATTCTGAGAACATGTTAATTCTCACCCATTCCCCGTGGATCAGCCCAGGCTTCAAAAGCTAGATGTATCAGTGCTGCGTATGTCTAGTAGCGCTATAGAAATGATTAGTAGTAGTATCAAAGGTGTCATGAAAGAAATGTGTTTAAACCAATTTAATATTGAGTTTCAGTAGAAATCTAATAACGTTAGCGTTTTTAACTTTCATCTAAAGTTCTTTGCAACAGTTTGCAACTCCATGGCTTCAGCTCACTGGTTTGATAGTGCTTGCTTTTTGAAATTGTAGAAACAAATCTGATCCATGTTGCTGTTTTCAGTTCCTGTGAAATAGTTTTTTGCAGGCTTTATTCCATCCCTGCTTTTGTAGTATATGCTAAAGTTCCTTTTCTCCCTCCCCTCAGTCTATAGTATGTTTTTTACAATGTTTATAAAGTGGCCGCAAGAGTCTTATGCCATTCTTTCAGAAGCTCATGTTACTACTTTACCTCTGCTACTCCTGGGGGAATTTGCACAGATCGCCATCTCTCTGCAGAATGTGCAAAATCCTGCAAAGGTGGTTACATCTGGTCTCTTCTGCCATATCCTTCTCCAACCAGCAATCACATAGCAAGAGATTGACCCTCTGCACCATAGTCTCTTCCTTCTCTGCTAGCTGAAACATAAGTATTCATGTGAACCACGCCGGGTCTCCCTGCAGCTCACATGGGCAGTTGGGTCAAAGTTGGCAGAGGAGGAGGAAATGACCCGATGTGCAGCAAGAGGAACAGAAAGTGAACTGCTGCACAATCTTTGTGCTCGGTGGAGAGAGCAGGAAAGACCTGATGCCAGTTGTGTGTGTTGGGGTGGGGGAGGCAGAATTAGGGTTCTTACAGAGAGAGGGCGAGAACTGCATCTGGAGTGAGGGATCTAGGGAGGCAGGAAGGGATTTCAGGCCTTATGACGGGGAAATTCTGTGTAAAAGAACCACTGCAAATGCAGAACTTTGACAAATCATGCACAGAATTCCACCCCCCACCCCCCAGAGTACTGTATAGTGAGTGGTGTGAGCAAGTTTTAGGTAACTTCACACATGACAATTGGCTATACTTAGAGGCATATTTTCAAAGCACTTAGACTTACAAAGTTCCACAGGTTACTATGGAACTTTGTAAATCTGATTGCTTTGAAAATAAGCCCTTTAGTCTTGTGTGAATATATGTTGCTTAGCAGTATTAAGGCATCATCAGTTATTTTAACTGTTTAGATACATTGTGTAATAGGGTGTAGAGTAGCACACATCTAATTCTGTATGTTGTGTAACATGTGAACATCAAGGCTTTTTGTCAATGTAACCATTTACCACTAGGCTACAGATGAAGGACCAGTACAGGCACACGAGCAGCTGGTTAGTGCATTGCCTCCTGGATTCCAGCCATTGGTACATAATCTTTACAGTTGTTACTTTCCACACTTTTTGGCATCTTCTGTTTCAGAACACTTGGCTGTTCTTTGGGATTGCTTTGGTTGTTCTTGTTTTTCTTGTGTATTGCCTGCAGACACCCCCTCCCTGATCCATAATGCATTGTATTTTAGTAGGGAAGAGATTTAAACATGATCTTTTACTGACAAAATCAATCTTTAGTCCTGGAGGCACGAGATTTTATGGTTTGGTGTTATGCAAAGTTCAACAGTACATATGCAGTAGCCATCATGGACCTTTCCATCCTGTGTCAAATTTCCATAGATTGAGGAGGCTCAGTGGGAGAGGAGGGGGAAAGATAACATTTAGTACTTTCAATTCAATCTGTACATAATGGGGCATAAAGTCCTACATACACAACGGTAAATGTCCATGCTGTCCTGCTGTACGAAGTTTTTGTATGAATGAGCTGCTTGCTACAATAACCTCCCATTTACCACTGACCAGGCCACGGACGAAGGACCAGTAAAGATGCAGGAGCAATCGGTTAGTGCATGCCCTCCTGGATTCCAGCCATGGGTACACGTTTTGTTTACATTTTTCTGTTTTTATCCTTTCACGCTCCTCATTGCAGCAATGACACAGCTTCTTGGAGCTTGCTCAAGCTTTACTTGATCCATAAGTTAACGCACTTTTCTCAGGTTAAATCACGGCATGTTCTTTTAAAGGGGGGCACTGTAATCTTTTCACTGATCTCTTAAGGGTATTTGTGGAATAAGCTGCTGGAGTGTTTCGCTCCTGAGAAGGGGGGAAGTGATTTTGTTCCTCTTTTACATCTTTCTTCCTAACTTCCTCTGCTTTGCTTTAATGATCACCGTTACAATTGGCAGACTTTTTTTCTCCTCAAACTAGTGAAGCACTTCCATTTCACTTTTTTCTTGCAGGGGGCAATCACTGCTGTAATGACTCTGCTTACAGCTTCTATCATCTGTGCTCCTCCTTTCAAAATTCACTTTTTTCCAGGCCATAACAAGTTCAAACTTTCTATTTCAGGTAGTCCTGGATTTGGGGGTCCTATATCACAAAACGTATATATCCAGTTACCTCCTTTGTAAGCAGGCTGGAAGTTTTACAAGTAGACTGTAACAGCATTACTGTGGAAACATTGTTTTAATGGGCCAGTCTTTATCCTTGTCCCTTAAAGCAATGAAACCCTCAGGTTGCTCGTGGGTTCTGGTTGGCTTCCATATATACAGATTCCAGCTTCTGAACACAACTGATACTGGTTCAAGATTGTGTACAAAATGCAAGCTATTGTCAGGTCCTTGACCTCTGAACATTAGCACTTTTTTCTTACAGTAGCCAGCTAAGTAGCCTTTTGGCTAGAGCAGTAGGCCAAGAACCAGAAAAACAAGGGCTTGGTTCCCACTGACTTTGGCCATGACCTTGGACGTCACTTTTCTCCTGTAACATCAGGTGCCAACCTAGATTAGAGGGACTTAACTTATTGGACCTGAATAAAGATTAATTTGAAAGGAGGGTTAACATCTTGAATATTTTGGGAACAGAGCAAGCTGAGGATTTTTGAAGGGAGCCTGTTAGCTTAATAAGCTTGTGAATTTTGACCAAGATAACAAACCTGTAGTTCAGTGCTATGCACTATCAGACAGGCATATGCATGAGGTCTTATTGTACAGATATTTTTTTTTAATAACTGCTGGCGGTCTTTGAAAAGTTGATATGCCAAATTCACAATTCCTCAGACTTCACGAGAGAACTACCAATAAGGTAAAATTTATCTGCAAAGTACATTGGAGCAGAGTTTGAACCTGAATTTCATTATGCCCAACAATATGTGTAGTATATTTGTAAAAACTGAGCTGCTTCTAATCTCCTCCTGTTGACACTTGTTAACCTTTAGGTTACGGAATCGGCATATACTCCAGTTGATGCTGTGAATGGCATGGGATACAGGCCTTTTGACTTGGTCATTCCCTTCTCAGTAAAGCCTGGAGAAATGACAGGTACGTCACTTGGCATTTATTAAGTTGCAAATTTTTTAAATTCCATGAGGATTGACTTTCTCAAGAATAGAGATCAGTCCCGTGATTGTTTAGGCACTAGGTATGACATTGAGGCAAAGACTGATCTGTTCTGTCCAGTTGCTTCCTTGTATTAGAAGGGTAGTATACTCTGTCTAGAAAATATTGCACAGTTAAATATGTGAAGAGAAAGTGATAGCTCGTCTCGTTTGGCTAGATTGACTTTGGAGCAGCTTAAAGCTACTTGCATGCTGGTTTAAAGAAAAAACAAAATTGGTTGAAAGCTCTTGACAAATGGGATTTTAACACATGTCCTAGCAAGTTAACTGATCCATCCAGTCTGCTTAGGTCAGTGTAGCCAAATAGATATAGATACATACACCATCTGCCAGCTGTAAGTTTGACTTCATTTAGGCTGGCTGTTCAGGTCGCCAGCCAAAGGGTACATCAACACACTCTTGTAGGTGAGCCCAGCATATAATCTCGTACAGTAGTATTAAGGTATATGCATTCTCTTCACCTTTTATAACTGAAACATGGCCCATTGAGCTCCAGACGGGGGGGGGGGGGGGGGGGGGGGGGAGAAAGGGGGGCAGCCAATACAGGAAGCTTGTATTGGCCACGCATTGACATTTCGCATGGCTTCCTCAGAAGCATAACACAGCCTAGCTCCCCAATGCAGTAAGTAAATAGCATGAAGATTACCGCTGCATTACTGTGTACTTTTTTATTAAAAAAAAAAAAAAACCCACGCACTGCACCACAACGTTACAGCAACTTGCAGCCATGTGTTGCACTGAAAACTTAAATGTCCGTTAGTGTGTGAGCAGGGATTGGCACAAACTGACAGGGAGGGAGGGGAAACATTTCCTGCTAGACTGTTCCCTCTCCCCTGAACCCTCCCCTACCTTTAAAGCTTGGGAGACTATCTTTTTCCTTCCTCAACTCAATCTTGCAAAATAGCAGCACCTGACTTCACATGGGATCAGTCTGCCAAATAAGGGACTTTTTGCCTATTTGGAAGTGTTCCACAATACACCACATGTGGTCAGTCACTGCCACTTTGCAAGAGGCAGGACCACCATGAATTTGGGTGGTGGGAGGGTCCTCCACTAGACCATCAGAAACCTTTGTGGGGGGGGGAGTTGGCAGCTGCTGTCACATAATGGAATTAAATGTTCTAGGAATTTTATTTAAATAGTATCACTTGCAGTGCTTATGGCGAGGAAACGTGCTGCATCAACCTTTGTATAGCATTGGATGCAGGCATAAGTGAGTATCAGATTCCAGGATATCTTGTACACTATGGTCACACAAAAGAAAATATTTGAAGATTAACCCTTTTGCTTACAGTATGTTGAAATTAGTCACCTTTTTCAGCCAAGTAGTTCAGTTTTTATAACTAGTACCCTGTGTACCATACATCACAGAATGTGGGAGTGTAAGGCTTCACTTTCCAAAGCCATATCTGCACATCAGCAAGACTACATACTATAGTATATCTAGAATGGGCCTAAGATTAAGTTGCCGTGAAAAATTGTGGCTTGATTGTTGCTGCATCCAGGTCAGTGAAACAGATGTCATTGTCATTGTGCAGTGGCTTTCTTCAGGGTGAAGCCTGAGCAAGCTTTGAACAAATGATTTTGTGAGATACAAGATATTGCTGTCACTAATGTGGTTGCTTTTGCAATTATATTTTGGAAGAATGTTATCCTATTTAGCTATAGCCCCCTGACCCTCAATGTAGCTTCTTTAGATGAAACATGGCCACACCAGCCATATATATATTTAGCTATAGCCCCCTGACCCTCAATGTAGCTTATATATATATATATATATATCACACACACACACTGAGGGCCAGGGGGATATAGCTAAATAGGATAACATTCGTCCAAAATATAATATATATATTTTTTCAAAATTTGGTTTTTCATTCCTCTGAGCTAGAGCTATTTTTTGTTCCTAGTGCTGATAGGCTAGCATCTACCTCTGTTTTGTTTCAAATTTGGCATGTTCTTGAGTATCAAGTTTTATGCTGTCTTCTGTACGAGTATTGACTGAACCAAAGCAGCATGTACTCTGGTCATAAGTGGAGGATCCTTGTGATGAGTTCCAAGGAGACCTACTAATTACCTCTTGCTGTGAAACTCTTAATGTACAATAAGCCTGCAAGCTCCTGATCAGTTCTGCAGTGTGGGGCCAGCCTGAAGCACCAAACTATCACATGTGCAGAGCCCGTAACGGACTATATACCACATACATGGACAGATAAGATAGGCCTTGTGGCCTTTATCTGCAGTCATCATTTTACTGTTGCAGCACTGCAGATCCTGAAGATCTCTGGCTTTACTCCTGTTCCTCCAGAGCTAACCTCCACATGCCATGCTTTGTAGAATGCAAAATTTCCCCAGCCTCCCCTATCTCTGAGATGCTCATACAGCACAGCCTCTCTCATGATTGCATTGACAATGTAAACAGGCATCTCGCTGAAGCCAAAAGTTGAGGGAGCAGTAGTTTTTTATCTGTTAAGCACAACTAGAGACCGTATTGCTGACCCACTTGCCATGGTATTTCTTTAGCAGTGACTCCTTAGTTCTGCTTTTGATCTGCACAGCAAGCCTGCCTTCTAATGTCAACCGTCTTTTCGTTAGGCAATCATGTCTTCCAGATAACCTTGTCTTTAAGAGACACTTGACAGTAATTGTGCATTTTCATGTAGAAAGCTGGGTTTTTTTGCAAATAAGGTAAATTGCCAATTCAGTAAATATAAAACAGTTGGCATGTTTGGACGACCTGAATTGAATCCACTTCAGGATAGGATCGGTAACAGATTTCAGGAGTAGAAATGGGAGAGGAGAGCAGCACAGCCGTTGCCTCATCGCCTTGGGCAGCTTGAGTCGGTTAAGTAATTCTGAATTAAAGGTTGAGTTTTTTAAGGCAAAATAGATGTAGATCAGATTTGAGTCCTGGGTGAGCATTCTTGACTCAAGGGGTTGAAGGTCATTAACCCTCAGATTTGGGCACTTATCCCTAGATGTGTGCGCAATGACTGGATGCTAACAACCAATTACATAGTAACATAGTAAGTGACGGCAGATGAAGACCTGAAGTCCATTCAGTCTGCTCAACAGTCGCACTCATTATCAATTCATGATTAAATCAACAATGAAAGGAGTGTTTATACGCTGGGCAAGGAAGGGTTTAATATACTTATCTCATGTGCTCACTGAGGAGGGGAGGCTAAAGGCCCTTTCAGAATTAACGAAGGTATTGGGGGAGGAGACAAGTCATCATTTTGCTTATTTTCAATTACATCATTACATTTCCTCCCTATGCTGGACGGACTTAACTGAAGACGTCCAAGAAGTGTTGGCAGAAATGTATTCCTTGGGGGCGCAGATGTCTGTGCCACTCAGATTTCATCTTCAGCAATTGAGAGAGACATCATCTGAGATAGATTACGCACGCTTGGTCCGTGGCTGGAGGGAGGATTTGAATTGCGAGGTGACTGAAGATTTATGTAAATCTTTTATAAAACAGTTATACTCTATGAGGATTTCGATTCCACAGAGGGAACGTATGTATAAAATTTTGTTACGAATGTATATACCCCCCAGGAGAGCTTCTAAAATGATCACTAATTGTGATGGTTCTTGCCCCAAATGTGGAATCGCTAATGCATCTTTGGGTCATATGTTTTGGCGCTGTGCACGAGTGCAACAGTTTTGGGGAGGGCTCTTGCAGACGATAGATAGTCAGTGGGGATGTACACTGTTGAAAGATCCCTTAATAATCTTTTTCAAAAATAGCTACACGTCTCCTCCGCCAGCAGGATTTAAAGGATATATACAAAGGGCTGTTTATTTTGGGCTTACATCCATTCTAAAATCTTGGACATCAGAAATGGGACCCTCTTTGACATTTTGGAGATCTCAGATGATTGTCCAGATGAGAACAGATAGATGTCAGGTTAAATCATGGGATAGTGTACCTGGGCAGCAGTTTCGAATGCAATGGGAACCTCTATGGCTGACTTTGCCCTCACGGGGGAGAAGCTTCATATTGAATTTTTGACTGCACTTAGATCATTGTAAGAGAGGGATAGGCCGAATCTCGCTGAGTCAGATGGGTACAGATTGAGGACCACATCATACTGAGAGACTACTTGCATTAAGCTCAGGACTTATTGTATGGTTAGGAAGGGAGGGGAAGGTGGGGGGGGGGAGGGTATAGGGTTCATATCCTGATCACCCAGAAGCCAGAGCAAACACCACAGAGGCGACATGCAGCCGAAGGGTCATAAGAGTGGAGACCCTTTGCAGCTTTGCATAATGACTGGCTTATTAGTTTCTGCCAAGAAGAAGCTTGTTGTACAGTGAATATTACGAGGCTGGCATTGGGATGTTGGTATTTGGGCTCTCTGGGAGAAATGGACTAGTTGTATGCTGGCAATGTTGAAGAGTTATGAGAAACATGTCTTTTAAAGGTATCTGAGGGCATGAAAAGGGTGGGGGGTTGGGATAAAAATGTAAAATGCACGGGAACATTGTTATGAGTTAGATACAATATATATGTGGTTTGATTTATGATTCTGTACAAGTTCTAAGTTGCTCAATAAACAGATTTAAACATAAATCAACAATGAATGTGATATTATATTTATTTATTTTATTTATTGCATTTGTATCCCACATTTTCCCACCTCTTTGCGGGTTCAGTGTGGCTTACAATAAGATATGAATAGTGGAAATACAATTGTACAGCTTGGTTATGGGTTACATTGTACAGGTTATGCGAGACCATCGAAGTATCGTTAGTATTCTTTATCACTAGTCTTTTTCTTTGGCATTTCCAGGACATAGACCATAGAAGTCTGTCCAACTCTGTCCTTATGTTCCACCTACTGGAGTTACTGTCAAAGGCCACTCCAGCCTATCTTGAATACACCTTGGCATTGTGGGACCTAGACTGTAAAAAGTCAGCCTGGCACTGTCCTTGGTTCCAGTTACTGAAGTTGGCATTGAAGCCCTTTCCAGCCTATCCTAAACTTATATTTTGTAGCATCTATTTTCTAAATAGAGCTCCTTTGTGTTCATCTCATGCCTTTTTGAATTCAGTCACAATTTGTCTCTACCACCTCCCCCATGAGGGCATTCCAGGCATTGACCACCCTCTCTGTGAAAAAGAATTTCCTAACAGGAAAGTCTACCACCCTGCAACCTCAGTTCATGTTCTCTAGTTTTTACCATTTCCCCTTCTCTGGAATACATTTTGTTCCTATATTAATACCTTTCAAGTATTTAAATGTGCATCATATCTCACCTGTCCCTTTGTTCCTCGGGGGTATACATGTTCAGATCTTTCAGGTCTTCCAGTCTCTTCTTGTATGTCTTGTGACACAAACCCCATATCATACCCTCTGGACCTCTTCTAGTCTTTTTACATCCTTAGCAAGATGCAGCCTCTAAAACTGAACACAGTATTCCAGGTGGGGCCTCACTAGCAACTTGTAAGTGGGTATCAACACGTCCTTTCTTCTGCGGTTACTCCTCTTGATACAGCCTAGCATACCTCTGGATATGGCCACTGCTTTGCTTTGTCAAACTTTTTTTTTTTTTTTTTTTTGCTTTAAGGTCTTCAGACACCATAACACCAAGGTCCCTCTCCCTGTCTGTGCATATCAGCCTCTTGCCTCCTAGGACATATGGCTACCTTGGGTTTTCTACTCCTCAAATGCATCACACCACTTCTTTGGTCTAACATTTGGCAATTAAAATTTAATGCATTCTAACTTTTTTAGATCCCTTTTCATGTTTTCCACTCCCTCCAGGGTGTCCACTCTTACAAGACATAGTATCTGCAAAAAGGCAAACCTTACCTTTTTAATCCTTTTGGGAATGTCACTCACAAATATGTTGCAGTATTTGGCCCATCACCGATCCCTAAGGCACTCCGCTTCTCACCTTTCCATCCTCTGAGTGAATTCCATTGACCACCACCCTCTGCAGTCTATATATTGACAGTTTCTAATCCAAGTCACAACTTTGGGTCCTAACTCCAGCCTTTCAAGTTTGAGCCTTCTATGAGGAACTGTCAAAGGATTTGCTGAAATCCAAGTAGATTACATCTAGCACACGTCCCCGATCCAGTTGCCCAGGAAATCAAATTCATTTGGTACTATTTACCTACCATGTTGCCTCAGATCTTGTAACTCATTGGATTCCAGGAAATTTACTATCCTTTCTTTCAGCAACACTTCTACTTTTCCAGTATCCGAAATGAGGCTTACCTGCCTTTAGTTTCCCACTTCTTCTGTCTCCACTCTTGTGAAGAGGGACCACATCCACTCTTCTCCTCCAATCCTGTGGAACCTCTGCCATCTCCAAGGATTTATTAAACAGATCTTTAAGAGGACCTGTCAGAACCTCTAAGTTCTCTCAGTATCCCAGATGGATCCCATCTGGTCCCATGGCTTGGTCTACCATCAATTATTCAAGTTGTTCATAAACACATATTTTTCTGTGAACAGTGCAATATCCACTCCATTCTCATATGTACCTTTACCAGCCGATTGTGGTCTTTCTCCAGGATTTTCTTCCATAAACACAAGAAAGAAAGTATTTTTGTTTAGCATGTTAGCTTCATCACTCTCCACATAGCAGTCCACAGCATTTTTCAGTCTCACAATTCCATTTTTAGCCTTTCTGAGAAAATTCTTGTCTCACTTCCTTACATTTCTAGCCATCTGCCAGATAACTGATATTGGTAACTGGCACCAATTGTGGTTTGCGCAAGCATTTGGCTGAGTGCTGTTCTTACATGCTAGGTGCCCATCCATAACACACAACTCAAAAGGGGATGTGGCCATGAGAACGGGCATGGGGGGGGGGGTGGCATTTGAAAAGTTGTTCTATTACAGAATGGGTTGGTGTGCCAGGTTTCAGCAGGTGCAAGTCTGGCACCTAAAGTTAGGGCATGGCAATTGGCACTAAATATAATTCTATAAAGGGTTTGCACTCCTTATAGAATTCACTTAGTGCTAATCTTTTCCAGTGCCTGTTTTTGAGCGCCATTTATGGAGTCTGGCCTAAGTGTTCTGGAATACTTTATCTAGGTGAAGTTCACATGCCTTCCGGAAGGACTGCTCCTGCAGATATTGTGGATAACAAAGATGGCACGATAACAGTTCGTTATGCCCCTACAGAGACTGGGCTTCATGAGATGCACATTAAATTCAATGGCAGCCATATCCCAGGTGAGTGGTGGAGCTGCTGCTCTACAACATACTTGATGCTTTGACTGCTAAAGGGTTTGTACTTCAAAACTCCCCCTCCTCTCATTTGCTTAATTTTGGCATGGTGGCTTTCACAATACTTTTTTTATGGGCATTGCATGTGACACATTGATGTGCTTAATTTATCAGATAGTGATTCTGTTCTCTGTATAGCTTGTGTTCTGAGGTATTGTGTACTAAGTTATGTTTGTATGTATTTTGGTCCCTGCTATAAGCCTCTAGGAAGGGTAAAATATTTATCAGAAACACACCTAGAAGCTAGCTACTTAAAAAAAAAAGTGAAAACTGCTACTGATACCTTGGCACTTAATATTTTATAGTGGGAAGGTTTCTAGTATTTTGCTATAAAAATGTTAATATTCCCTTTTTCCCTAGTATATAAGTAGATCAGAATTAGGGGTTACCTCCTCAATTTATTTTTTGGAGTTGTAGTACAGATTTACATAGTTCATGGAAGCTGGGGGGGGGGGGGGGAGATGAGAATGTGTTCTTTTGGGGGGGGGGGGAGGGGAGGGTTGACAGGCCTTTATTGCCTGCCCTTCTGTTGGTCAATGCAGATATCTGTAGGAACCTGTGATAGTTTGATCTGAAGGAGGTGTGTTAGCATTGTATGGCTGGCTGGCGTAGGTATCTCTTCATTGTTTTTTTTTTTTTTTAGTGTTTCTTTAAAGGTTACTTGCTGCTATAGTTGGCATACCGTCATGTTTTCAGCTCATGCTTGTCCATAGGTTCTGGCCAGGTAGTTTCACTACTAAACTCCCTCCCTGGATGTCGTGGTTCTGTACCCTTTTTTTTTTTTTTTTCAATGAGCAACATGCTGCCACATCCCATCTGAGCCTGTTTTCTTTGTCTGGGATCCTCTACTCCATTGGGTTCAGTGAAGCTTTGTTTTTTGAAGGCTCTTTATCTGATCTAAGCGTGGGGTTACAAGGAGGCTCGTGAAGCCATTTGAAATTTTTAATAAGCTCAAAGTAGGTTATATTTGGCATAATGGAGGGAACAGTAGTAACACATCTGGAGACACCTTTTTTTTTTTTTTACTTATTTCAACTGGATGTTATATCTTATATATTCTTTGAAGTGAATTAATTGAAGACATTCATTGTTACATAGAATAGACCTGAAATATACCTCTGCTCTTAATGTGTATATTGTGTTTATAGAGAGCCCACTCCAGTTCTATGTGAATTATCCGAATGCTGGAAACGTGTCTGCGTATGGACCTGGTCTCATTTATGGTGTAGCAAATAAGCCAGCCACATTTACCATAGTCACTGAAGATGCAGGAGAAGGTAAGTGGGACTTCCTTTACCCCTCCCTCTCCATCTATAGACAAGTTTCCTGGTTTGAGCTAAGTAGGGGGTGGGGAGGCAGGAGAGGTTACCAAACTGACGTGGGAGAGGCGGAGGCCATTATACATGCCTGCAAAAGTATATCTTGCCAGAAAATGTTAAAATGTCAATCCAAGACAAAAGCTGTTGGTAGCTTTCTGCACTCTTTGACAAACACTATAATAGCGGTTCGTTGGACAACCAAGTTTGGGCATGTGGTATGAGGGAGTAGTGAGGTTGATCGTTGGAAAGGAAATAAGTTGACTTTTGTTTTCATAAAGGTGGCTTGGATCTGGCTATCGAAGGGCCTTCAAAGGCAGAAATTAATTGTATTGACAATAAAGATGGCACATGCAGTGTCACCTACCTGCCAACACTGCCAGGAGATTATAACATACTTGTCAAATACAATGATGTCCACATTCCAGGCAGCCCGTTTGTTGCCAAAATCACAGGTAGAGTATTGCATTACGTATTTACGGTGCATTAGTAATGGCTTAAGCTTTTATACTTGTATGAAACATACTGTGAATTAAGCTATACAATTCACAGAATAAGCAATTCAAAATAAATCTAGTTGAAACTTGAACCCTTTTAAAATGGACCTCAGACACAGAGGCAGACCAATGTGAACAATAGAAAGCAGAAAAGAGCAGTGGGATAGAAAACTAGAACAAAAACTCACTCATACCAATCTGTACAAGCTAAGTATAGACAAACTTGAGCTCTTTTAGTTTGGTAAAAAAAAAAAAATACATCAATGTAAATTCAAGTCATAGAAAGTATGAGTTTACCTTTACATATGAAATCAGTTTGGTTTCTGCTTAACTTTTGTGTTCAGCTACTTAACTTAAATGCAGTATGAGTTTCTCCCTTTTAGCTGTGTTTAAGCAGATATCTTTGCATTGTGGCTTAGTGTGAAATATTTCAATATTTGAACAGTTAAACCCATTGTTTACTTTTTATAAACACACATGCCTGTCCATAGTAACCTAAGTCACATAACTTTGGTATGAATAAGTTCTTTCATTCTAGTTTGACTTTTTTTATTTTTTATTTTTTTTGTCCCACTGCTTCTGTATAACCTATTCTATAAGAGACCAGTTTCCACACAGCTGTTCTTAGTAATCCAATTTTAGTTGAAGGTTTAAAACATGCTCCAGATCTCAGTAATTTTATCAACAGTACATCAAAACTCTTGACAAGTACAAGTCAATGGCTGACTAAATTGTGATTGGAAACATATTGGTCAGGGTATAAATGTGACCCTATTTCTGCAGACGACAGCAGGAGACGGTCCAAAGTTATGCTTGGCTCTGCTGCAGACTTCTTACTGGACATCAATGAAACGGACCTTAGCCTCCTGACTGCCAGCATTAAAGCTCCATCTGGCCGTGATGAACCTTGTCTCCTGAAAAGATTACCAAACAATCATGTTGGTAAGTTTTGGCATGGGGGTGGGGATCCACTACAACACCTGAAGTCACCATCTCCTCGGGAAAAAAAAATCAATATAAATTTGAATACCAAAGAAAAACAAAGCCATTTATTAGGGTCATGGTAAAGTTTAACTGAATAAGCAATCGCTTAGATGTCAAAAATGAAATACTGGACTATAGTATATTCACCCACTCAGAGCCATAACACTGATACGCTAGGAGACCTAATGAAGGACACCTAGGCCAAGATGCACTAAAAAATCGTTAAAGCCCTTCCCTTACCGATTCCCTTAGCGAATCGGTAAGGAACAGGAAAGCATCAAGGAAAAGGAATGCAAATGAGCTGCTCGTTGTAGCTCACTTGCATTCTCTATTCCATCGGTAAACTGTCGGCCGGTTGAGCATGCGCAGAGCAACCAAGCGTTATGCTGGCTGCTCTGCGCATGCCAAATACGCCTCTGTGATGCAACTCGATCGTAGCAGGAGAGTGCAGTTGAGGACGTCCATCCAAAAAGACGTCCTTTTTGGACGTCCTCCACCCCCCAATAATAAAAACGTCCTTTTTGGACGTGCTTCACTCAGCTAAGAGACCTTGAAGTCTTTGAGCCAATCACGTGTTTAGCTGAGCTAAACGCGCTGTGATTGGCTCAGAGATTTCCAGGTTTCTCAGCTGAGTGAAGGACGTCCAAAAAGGATGTTTTTATTATTGGGGGGGGGGGGAGGATATTCTTTACAGACGTCCCTGACGAGCACTTGGCTTTCTTTTTTTTTTTCTCTTGCGCCGCAGCCCCGGCCTCCCCATCCCCCTCAGTCTGCCACCGGGCTGGGCCCTCACAGCGCCTCTCACCTCCGTGTGAAGGCGCTGCAGCAGGCAACAGCACATCGCTTCCCTTCGGGCTTCCCTCTTTCCCTCCCTGTGTCCCGCCCTCGCAGAACTTGCGTCAGACAAGGGCGGGCCAGGGAAGGAGAGAGGCCCGAAGGGAAGCGATCTGCTGTTGCCTGCTGCAGCGCCTTCATAGGTGAGAGGCGCTGTGAGGGCCCAGCCCGGTGGCAGACTGAGGGGGGCAGGGAGGCCGGGGCTGCGGTGCAAGGGAAAAAAAAAAGAAAGCCAAGTGCTCGTCAGGGACGTCCATAAAGAACGGTAGAGGGGGGAGCGGCGGCAATGACAACAACCTCAACCTCGGGAGGGCAGAGGGGGCGCGGAGGATGGCGGAGAGGCCAGGGCTGCAGGAAGCTGTGATTTCAATGCAGGGGGGAGCGGCGACATCAACCTCGTGGGGGGGGGACGGTTGAAGAAAAAAACTAAAAAGAGAGCCAAGTGCTCGTCAGGCACGTCCTTGAAGGACGTCCATGTTAGGCACTTTAGAAGGACGTCCCTGACGAGCACTTGGCTTTAATTTTTCCCTTCCCTCTTGCTCTTCTGAGCACTTGTTGGACGGTTTTTTTTTTCCTTTCCGATTCTCTCACAGCAACCCCAACGAGAGGTGCAGACCTCCTGTTAGGTTTTCCACGGTAAGGGGAACGGAAAACGGTAGTGCATCTCATTATAATAGTTTGCAACGGCAGTGCATCTGATTATAATAGTTTGCATTCCGTTTTTGTTAGCTGCTACCATGGCAGGAAAATGCCCTTTTGTGCAAGTCCTGGTTTACTACTTGTACGTTAAACTGGCTAGAACCAATTTAAAACCCACGTTAATGGCTCAGGTTTTTTTTTTTTTAGGCATCTACCCCCTAATGAAGAAAACTAATTTTTAGCTTGTGACTTCTGATAAAAGGCAACATTTTATTTTTTAACAAAGCCCCATATTCTGTTATACCTTCATCCAATTGAGTAGCTAAAATGTAGTAATAAAACATTCATGACTACATCTTGTGCTCCAAATTTATATCCTTGGGTATTCAAGCTTTATCCATAGCCGCAGGGGGGACAAAATTCCCCGGGCCTCCAAGGGGGGCCCGGCGCCGCAGTCCCACCCGCCCTCCATCGTCGACTGTCTGCCCCCTGCATTGAAATCGCAGTCTCACCTCCGTGAAAGCAGCGCTGCAGGCAGCAGAACGCCTCCCTTAGGCCCTCCTTCCCTCCCTGTGTCCCGCCCTCGTCTGACGTAACTTCCACGAGGGCGGGACACAAGGCGGGAAGGAGGGCCGAAGGGAGGCGTTCTGCTGCCTGCAGCGCTGCTTTCACGGAGGTGAGACTGCGATTTCAATGCAGGGGGCCCGGAGGGAGGGGGAACGGCGGCGACCTCGGGGGGGGGTGGAGGGGGAGCAGTGGCTGCGGCGATCTCGGGGGGGCGGAGCTGTGGCGATCTCAGGGGGAGGGGCAGTGAGGGTGGCAGGGGCGGGCCCCCGGGGGTGGCCCGGCCCCAGCCCCAGCCCAGTCTCTTGGCGGCCCTGGATTTATCAACGGTGCTATTAAGCGGATGCCACACTCTGTGGTCTAGTTTGGGATATTTGCATTGCATAGAACAAAGTTAATGTGTTCACAATAGTTGCATCGCACATGAGGACTTGCATGGTATGTTTACTTCTGAAGCCTTATTTTGGCACATTGAGACTACATGTTCCTCGGCTTTTTTCTTTATCACTCCAAAATGTAGAATGATCTCCCCCTGTCAGGTCCAAGTCATCTTTTCTAAAGCTTAAGCAATTGTTGAAGACTCACTTTTTTCAGCTGGCTTTTGGGCCCATGACCCCACCCTCTAGTGGTTTTGGGGAACTGTTGTCGCAGGCCTGTGCACCTTGGTGGTTGCTATTTGCTGACTGTTGTGATTCTTATGCAAGTGCTGTCCTATTTGAAATGGAGTTCCTCTTTTCTTTTTTTTTTGTTAACTGCTTTGATCAATTGTGTTTTTTATTAGTGGTATATTGAACTACTTAAACTATAAGTCTGCCTGGCTTGCTTCACAGGTATTTCCTTTATTCCACGAGAAGTTGGTGAGCATCTGGTGAACATTAAGAAAAATGGTCATCATGTACCCAACAGCCCTGTGACGATAATGGTTGTGCAGTCAGAGATTGGAGATGCAAATCGGGTGAGGGTTTCAGGACCTGGATTAAGAGAAGGGCGCACGTTTGAGATGTCTGATTTCATTGTTGATACACGAGATGCAGGTTGGTGTATATACAGGATAAATATATTATGGTCTGCTCCTAATAGCAAAATGAAGACCTTATTAGTCTGAAGTAGACTACAGGTATTTTGTATTGACAATATTTCTATACTTTGTATACTTGCAACATCCTAATGAGACCTTTTTCCAACATCTGCAAAAGATGTTCAGTACCAACAAGAATCGGAGCTTAGATTTCTTCACTTGTGTTGATATTGCATTGTATATCCTGCATTATCTATTGTAAGGCGGTCAATATAACATACGTAAAATTTACAAACATAAAAGCAATAAATATTTCAAATTCATTATTGAAAGATTTGCAACCTATGACTTTCAGAGCTTGCTAGGGCTGCTACACCCAAAAGCCTGTCAAAATAGGCCTTTAATGGTTTTCCTGAAAAGTCAATTGCCTCAGTTCTAGACCAAGTTTTAAGTCTGTACAAACCAAGTGCACATCCTGTAACAAGACAATTGTCTTCAGTTGTTGTTCCCCAGCAATAGGCCTGGAGCTGGGCAGGCTTTCATATCTCTTGGTTCAGATGTAAGGATCAAATTGGTCCTGTTTCTATGGCACATCTAATAGTCTAAGACAGCGGTTCCCAAACTGTGCTCAGGGGTGCCACGGCAAATCCTGAACTCCCTCCCACCGCCACCCGAAACCGCTGCTGCTCCCTCATTGTCTTTTTTTTCTTCCCTGCCCCGTGAGTCCTGCGTCTCTCCTTCTTCCTTCCGCCGGCTCTCCTCCTGTAGCCCCAGGCTCCTGTACCTCTCTGGTAGCAGCAATTGAGATGGTTTTCCACCAAGGTCGGAACTGCCCTGTTCTCTGGAGCGTCCCGCCTACTTTGATGCAACTTCCTGTTATCCGTGTAGGTGGGATGCACCTGAGAAGAGGCCTCGATGCTGATGGAAAACTTTCTTAATCATCACCACTGCTGGAGAAGTACAGGGGACTGGGGCTACAAAGGAGAGTTGGCGAGAGGGAGAGATGCAGGGCTCACTGGGAGTGGGGAATACAGACTTCATTGGAGGAGGAAGATTGAAGGGGAGAGAATTCAGACTGTTCGGAGGGGGGCAGGCCTGGAAGAAAGAGGAAGAGATGTGGCACTCAAGTGGAGTAGGGTGGGCAGGATAGTATGGGAAGAAGGGAAAAAAGAAGGGAGAAGCTGAATATGGGGAAAGACAAGGACAAAGAAAAGCTGCTGGGCAGGGAGGAACATTGGGACAGGAAAAGGGGGAGATGGAGACACAGGGGGGCAGAGAAGGCCCCCAGGGCTGCTCCAGGTGAAGGTCAACAGTGGAAAAAATGTGGGGGGGGGGGGGGGAGTAAAGAACTGTAGGGGGGTGGAGACCTATGTGACAGGGGAGGGGGGCGCCACTCAGACACTAAGGGTGCCGTGAGCTGAAAAAGTTTGGGAACCTCTGGTCTAATGGTTAGAGCAGCAGGCTGGTTAAAATCCCACTGCTGCTCCTTGTGACCTTAGGCAAGTCACTTAACCCTCCAGTTCTCTAGGAACAAACTCAGATTGTGAGCCCTCAGACAGAAAAAAATGCCTACTGTATCTGAATGTACATAGCTTCAATAGCTTTTGCACTTGCAGGCAGTATTATAAAATTTAAAATACTGCATGCTCATTGCAGATAGCCTCTAGCCTGGAAACCTGACTACACCAGGACTGGCTTGAAACTGCTATAGTAGAGTGTAGAAAATACATCAGATGGATGGTTTCCTTCATAGACCTAGTGCAGAGGACACAAAGGGTAGGGAGGAGCTGATCCAGCACTATTACCTGGAGTAAATTAACAATGCATGGCCCCTTTCCCCAATCTCCAATGTATCTTCTTTCACTGTCATTTACCCCCCCCCCCCCCCCAAACCAACTGTGTGCTTCTCCGTATACACTACTTAAACCAAGGTTCTAGTTCTGATCAGGTAATAGAAATAAAACAAAAGACAATGATGCCTTTTTTAATTGGATCATCTTATTTTCTTTTCTTTGTTTAAACTAGGCTATGGTGGACTTTCTTTAGCAGTCGAAGGGCCCAGTAAAGTAGATATTCAAACAGAAGACTTGGATGATGGTACCTGTAGGGTCTCATATTGTCCAACGGAGCCTGGTGTTTACATCGTTTCTATTAAGTTTGCAGATGAGCATATACCAGGTAAAGGAAAAACCATTGCTTCAAACTCCTAATTTGATTTGTTTGTAAACAAAATAAAACTTAATTTCTCAAAGATTGTTGTAATATATTTACTATCATCTCACATTTGAGATCTAACAAGAACTGAGGCTTTCTATGGTGGCCTGAATTATTGATGTTTAAGATCCATTAGGTAGGGATTAACATATAAAAGTGGTTCACTTCACTGGATTCAAGAACCAGTTCTTTTCTGCCTTGTGGAGGGACCCAAGTTTATATGCTCCATTTAACATGGACTGGGATACTGTGTAGTGTTCATAGCTCCCAAGGGAATAGAACTATTGAATAGGGAGATGCCTAGAGGCTCGATTTAGGACCCATGATTGCAGGGTTCCAGAAATCCTGATCAATGAGTTCAGCTTAGACTTGGCTTTACAGTGACTGTACCAAATTTGGGATGGGGAAAAAAAAATCTTGCACCAGAGGACTTCAGTTCTGATTTAGCTGGAAGACCAAAAGTGCAAGGACAAACTGCCAGGTGAAGGAACAATCAAAATACCCACAAGCATGAATTATGACCAGCCCTTTTAGACATGTAAGTTTTGGTAATAGGCAAGGAAGATTGTACTCCAGACTGCCTGTGTATAGCCAGAGAAAGAAAAACTTGTTGGCTACAAATACCTGAAAACTGGTCCTTGGCGCATTTGTAAGCCATTTCTCAATGGTGCCTTTACAGTTTGTGCTCAGAAGAGTTAAAAACCAGTGTATCTGAATTTGAAACTTGATTTTTGGCCTGTGTTAAGCTAGCTAGTTGATCACTTAAAAAATGGTGATCTAAAGGAATCTAGAAAATGAGACCCTGCCCCAAAGTTCCTAGTCCAAGTTGGGAACCTGAGATAGTGGGAGATTTTGTGTAGGGAATAATGAAGGCTTAGCAGAATTTGAACCCTGCTGTCCTGGCTTCCATTCATTACTCGGCTCATTAGGCTATAAGAACATAACAGCCCTGCATGCTAGGACAGGCCAATAGTCCATTTAACCCAATATTGTTAGTGGCCCAGAGCTGCGAGTATGACTCTCAGATGTAAAAGTTCATGTATCTACAGTGAGCATTAAATGTGCTATAATCTGGGCCCCTCTTAAATCTGTAGTCTCTTATGTCCTTTCCCTTTTTCATTCTAGCACCTTAATTTAAAACATCTCTAATGCCTTTCCAGTCAAGAGATCAAGAGATCACAATCAAAAATATTGTATACACTGTTGAAACAGCAGCTATAAGATTTATCTGGCAGTGAACTATGTTGAACTCCTAATCAGTGTTGCCTTAAAAATCCACCTATTGAGAGGCGGGAATAAAGTAGCGCTCTATTTTTTGTAGAATCCTTGTATTAACTTTCATTATTATTAACAATTAATATGTACTCATGGTCGTACTTGCACATATTCACCAAGGGCTCTCTTTTGTTTAGGTAGCCCATACACTGTTAAAGTAAGCGGAGAAGGAAGAGTGAAGGAGAGTATTACACGACCAAGACGGGCCCCATCTGTTGCAACAGTAGGAGGCATCTGTGATCTTAACCTGAAAATTCCAGGTAAGTCGCAAGCTCCTGGAAAGAGTTTCATTTGCCGCCTTTACTGAGAAATGACATTTTCAAAATGGACCATACCTGTAGCTTAGTCCTTGGAAGCTGAATTTCTACAATCCTGTTTAAGACTTTAGTGTTTTCCAAACAAAATCTTGTCATTCTTTATCATTCTATAGTTGCATGGTTCAAATAGCTTTATCTTGGGAGAACCTTTTCCCTTTGTCATGCAAATTTTTTTTTTTTTTCGTTTAAATCTCTTTATTATACATTTTATACAAGCATATCACTTGCAAAAGAAAAATTCCACTATGGTAATAATTCTAAGGGAAATTATCTGTACACAGATTTTGTCATGCTAATTAACCTTTTGTCATATGCTGGATGGAAGGAGACTTTGGGGCTCATTTTCAAAGCACTTAGACTTACAAAGTTCCATAGTAACCTATGGAATTTTGTAAGTCTAAGTGCTTTGAAAATACGCCTCTTTATAAGCTTATTTAAGAGCTCATTAATGCTGAGCACTTGAGTAGACCAGCTGGCATTAGGTAGAACTCTCTTTGGCCTTTGGGGTCCAGTCAGTTCAAAGGATGCAGGGTATGCCCTTGGTTCTAGGAATGTTTGAGTCTGAGCTTAGTGATGTGCACTCAGTTTGTAGTGTCCTGCATTCTGTGAATGGGAAAATGTTGTTGTTCAACTGACATGTCAATGGAGAAACATGCTTTTGGTTTCACTTGGTTAAAAAAAAAAATTGAAGAAAATGTGCGACTTAAAACTCAGAACGTTGATTTACATTGGGATCTAGCTTTATAGTTCAAAGCATTTAAAATTG
The DNA here is from genome assembly GCF_901765095.1 of Microcaecilia unicolor. Taxonomy (NCBI): domain Eukaryota; kingdom Metazoa; phylum Chordata; class Amphibia; order Gymnophiona; family Siphonopidae; genus Microcaecilia; species Microcaecilia unicolor. The sequence continues at coordinate 156,607,877 of NC_044036.1, read as the reverse complement.
TGGCAGGTTTGACACAGCAAATTGACATTTTTGTAAGGCCCTCCATTTAGATTTATAACCCTCCCTCCCCTCCCTCCCCTCCCTCCCCTCCCTCCAAAATCCTTTCATTTGGCAAGGGTACCAAAAAAACAACAAGGCAAGCGATCTGCAAGATCCAACATGGAGAATAAACGAGCAGATCAAAGTGACATCCAAAGGATTTTATTAGCGATTCGGGCAACCGGGCAGTGCCCAAGGGCCCAGAGGCTCTGTCTGGATGTCTGCCATACACTACAGTCCTCCCTGGTCCTACCTGTAAAGGTGTGCCACTGGTGATCTAGTGGCCTCTGCGGGGGAGGAGGGACATGTTCTTTCCTGTCTGTTGTGCTGCTGCTAGTCCCCTTGCCTGGCACTGCCGTATTTTAAAAATGGTGGCTGAGACTCCCTGCAGAAGTCTTGCGAGACTGTTGAGACCCATTTTGAAAATGACGGCCCTGGCAGGCAGGGGAATAACGGCAGCACAGTGGGCAGGAAACTGTGCTTCCTCCTCCCCCCATAGAGACCACTAGACCACCAGGACCCTTCAGGTAGGACCGGGACAGATGGGGCATCAGCTGCGGCAGTAAGGGGGGGTGCCCAGACCACCCTCAGTGCCCAAGGGGGCCCAGACTACTCTGCCCCCCCTGCCAACTTTCATTCTTGCTTTTTCATTTGGGCATGCAAGGAATACTCCTAACTCTTGTGACTTGATCAGTAGTATTGCTTGGTAGCCAAAGTACAAAACCACCACTAACTTCTCGACTGTCAAAAGTCTTCATTTTGTGTAAAGTACCCTTCCAGTAGAGGGTGTTGGGCACAAATAGTAAAGAAACTATTCTGGATAATAAAATTCATTTTTTGGTCTTTAATTTTTCAAAAACTAAACAACCTACAGAACCAATGGAAGATGTAAACCCAACTTATAGCCAGAGACAGCTATGAACGGGCAATTAGCGAGCAGTTTCAAACAGGTTTCAGGCTAGATAAGTCTGTGCCTTAATGATTCTACTTCCTGTTGGTAACCAAGGACAAGCCAAAATTCCATTTTATCCCACTAAAGTTCCTTAAGAACGTATCTCCAGTTGCATTATTCAGCACAGCAGTTTTCAGAGATGAATTATCCATTCATTTCTCATGAAGAAAGGGGCTCTGCTCCATCCCTAACCACTCACTTGCTCCACACAGTCAATATGATTAAATTCTAACACTGCACACTGAATTTCTTTACTTCTCACTAAACACCATTTTGCTTAATTATATAGACTGGTCACTTGCCTGGCCATACTAGTTTGACATGTTTTATTCTTTTGCTTAGAAAACCTGTGTCCTGTCTCTGTCTCACAAGATTGCATGCTTTTAAAACATGAGTTTGTATATTTCCCACAGCTTTAACCTCTGGCCTGTTAACCTATTAATGCCCAACGTTCCCACATGAGATTTTATTATGGGAACATTGAGCACTAATGGGTTAATTTATCTTGCAGTAATGGCCATCTAACCCATTTGACAATAAATCAAACCAAATTCGGGGTAAGAACTCCATAAAAACAATATCAAACATATACAAAATAAAGGGAGCTCAACTGCTGACAGATGACATCAGTGCTCTGTCAGTGCAGGAGGAAAAAGCCTCAAGAATCTCACTTACGTTCAAGACACATAGAGCAGGGCTGCTTTATCATTGGCAGGGAAAAACCTCCTATAGTGCAATTGACAGCAAAAACGCCACTAACAAAACTACCCAGGCTAGAGTATATGAAAATGTAAACTTAGCTTAAGGGTGTCTTCCTCAGTTTCTGTTTTCCAAAAACGACCACAGTCATTTTTGGAAAAGCAGCCCTGCTCTGTGTCTTGAACGCAAGTGACCTTCTTAAGGTTTTCCTCCTGCACTGACAGAGTACTGATGTTGCAGGGGCGTAGCCAGAGTTTGGCAGGAGGGGGGTCTGGAGCTGAAGTGAGGGGGCACATTTTAGCCCCTCCACGGCACCGCTGACCCTCCCCTGCCATTTTTTACCCCTCCCGCTGCCACCAGCACCTTTGACCCCCCCCCCCCGTGCCAACCCTCCCCCGCCAGCGGGGGTCCCCAACCCCTGCCAGCCGAAAGTCCTCTTCTCCGGCGCGGCCGCGTTGCTGATCTGCAAGGGCAGGCTTCTGTTTCTGTGAGTCTGACGTCCTGCCCTTGCAGATCATCAACGCATCCGCGCCGGAGAAGAGGACCTCGGCTGGCGTGGGTTGGAGATCCCCGCCAGCAAAGGTACCCGACAGCAGCGGCAGGGCCAAATCTACGGGGGCCCATGTCCCCTTGGCCCCATGTAGCTACGCCCCTGCGTCAGTCAGCAGTTGAACTCCCTTTGTTTTGTATACATTTAACCCATTTGTCAGATACATTTTGTCTTTGTATTGTTTGGTAGTAATTTGTTTACTTGCGAACTGAATATAACAAGTGTTAAGTCTTGCAGTCTTTTTTTTGCCTAGAAAGCAGGTACAGTGGAGTCTGCCTTGCCCTGAAGTTCAATGGTCCATTTAGTACAGCTAAAATCAAAGCACCAGTGAAACATGTTGCCAAGTCAGTAATCCTAACTGTGCCTGTGTGTTTAGGAATTGACAGTCGCGACATGGCAGCTGTGGTTACTAGCCCATCTGGAATTACAAACGATGCAGAGCTGCTTGATCTTGGTAACAACACATACAGCGTCCGTTTTGTACCACACGAGATGGGGGTCCACACAGTTAATGTGAAATACAGAGGACAGCATGTGCCAGGCAGCCCCTTCCAGTTCACGGTTGGACCTTTGGGTGAAGGAGGAGCTGAAAAGGTGCAAGCTGGAGGTCCAGGACTGGAGAGAGCAGAGGCAGGGGTTCCAGGTAAACATTTGGCAATGACTGTGTTGCAGTCCCTTCTGCTATAATCTTTAGAGGTTAGTCTTTGATGCTTGCTGTTAAATGAAATGTAGTATTAAAAACCAAGATTGCTGTCTAACTTGCTTACAATTTTTTTTATTTGTACAATCTGTAGATTGAAACTGATTAATTTTATTAGTAGCAGCCTTTTTGGAAACCTCCATGAAGTTGTTGGAAAAACAACTATACCAGGGAATTTGCAAGGGAGGGGGGAATGATCAGCTTCCTCCAACTTACTCCTCAGGGCTTCAGCAACATTTTGTAGCTATCCAGTGTTTGCTACCCCCTTATTTCCCATATATGGGTTGGGCAGTTTATGGTCCCAATTTGCTCAGAAAGGAGGGTTCAGGTTGACACATATTAGTACAGCTGTCCCATGTTTAGATTTTTCTCCCAGTTAAGTTATCTTTCTAAGCAAGTACTATTAGAACACTTTCTTCCATAATGTTCCCGTTTGCTAAGTTTACAATATGGGAGATGTGATTTGAACAGTGACAGGGCCTCATGAGCCCCTAACTTCACTAGCTTTCCACTATGTCTTGAGTTGTCTGAGAAGCAATGGCATTCCTTATCCCTCCATCCTACTATGTAGTGTGGAGTGATTCCTTAAGAGGAAAGGCATTTTATATTTACGGAATTTCTCATGGTTAACAGCGGAATTCAACATCTGGACAAGAGAAGCTGGGGCTGGAGGACTTTCCATTTCAGTAGAAGGTCCAAGCAAAGCAGAAATTACTTTTGAAGATCGTAAGGACGGATCCTGTGGTGTATCCTACATTGCACAAGAACCTGGTGTGTAAAAGTCCAAATTAAAAATGAAACTAATTGAACTAAAGGGCAATATTTAGGCTCCACCTTACTGAGTTTCCCTTCTTTTTATAGGCGATTATGAAGTGTCGATCAAGTTCAATGATGAGAATATTCCAGACAGTCCATACATGGTTCCAGTCATTGCTCCTTCAGATGATGCACGCAGACTTACTGTCACTAGCCTTCAGGTGAGACATAAGGAAACATCTTTTGGGCTTTACCACATGACTGATTGGGGCCTTGTTCTGAGATTTTCACATGTTGTAGATTATATAACTGAAAGTATAAACTAGGTCCTGGAGAGACTAAGATCCCAGCCCTTCTATTCCTCATTTGGAAAGCAAATTTTAGAGAATCTGCATTCTGGAGAGTGAGTAGTAAACTGTATTTCATCTCTAAGCCTTTGACATTCACCCACCATTTTTCTAGATAGATAAGCCTTTCTGAAAAGTAATTTTATGTGACGCAACTTTGCTGGTCAGTCCCAAGCTTTTTGATAGGAACTGAGCACATTCTCACTGGACTTCTATTTTTTTTTTCCCTTGTCCCTCCCACACAGCCCCATTCCTTCCTTCCTTTGCAGTTTGCCTGCCACATGCAGGCAACATTGGTCAGACTGAGGTGCAAATCTTTTGACTGGAAAATTAGCCACCTCTTGACTTACGCATCTTCCAGAGTGTGGCAATGACTTCCCAATCTCCATGTTAAGATGGTCACCTCTCCCCTTTTAACAAGGGGGTGGAGTGTCTTGGAGACTGGATGCAAAAGGAGTTGACAGCTCAGTTTAGTTAGTACCCATTAATCCCTGGTCACTTCCTAAGCAAAAAGGAGACCCTGCCCTTGGACGAGGATCTAATGCAGTCAGTGTGGTACTGAGATGATTTCTTTGTGTTTCATTTAATGACTTCTGACAGTGTCTACATTCAGTTAAAAACTAAAGAGGGAGATAAACTGGCAGAAATTTTATATCTTTAATTCACTACTCAGTCTCTGCTTTCTTGTGTTCTGTGATTTCATTCTAATCCTGCCTGTTGTGCTGTTTATCTTCACAATTCTTGGCTAAACTTATCTCCTTCTTCAGGATTTAGCTGGACAGATTGTAAGGTAATGTACAATCTTTACTCCTTTTAAGTGGTGGCAATGGGGGAATTTGTGTAAATGGATCATGTATTTTGAACTGCAAAGCGTTTTCTAGCTAATCCTAGTAGACCACTGTTGCTGTGTCTGTTATGTAACTATTTTTTTTCAATAAAGTTTTATTAGAATAAAACAAAATTATCAAAACACTCCCAAATTAAAGTATTAGAAACTCCTCCCACAAAGGACACATGGACTCTGCAGTGCCCCTCTTACACCTCAATCCACTCTCCCCCCCCCCCCCCCCCCCAACACTTTAACCCTCCTGCTCAACATTGGAAAATAAAAGGGCAAGATGAGTCCAATTAATTTATCTGGATCATAACGTCCAGGAAGTTGATCAGTGAGTATTTCCAGGTCATGAAAACGAGCTAGTCGCCAACCAGTACAGCTCTGTAGGACTAGGTGTTTTTTCTAGTGGGCTGTGATAACACCTTTCGTTGTAGCCACTCTTTTAAGGTGAACCTGCCACCTGAGACCTGCTGTGTTACTCGGGCCCAACAAACAGGCTGTAACTGTTTTCTTAATCCCCATACCCCTTACACTGAATAACAAAAATGAAATCACTGGCACAGTAGCTTATAGCAAATGCATGTCAGATTATATAACCTGCCTCTACCAAACAAGATTGGATTATCCCTCATTAGCCTCCAGACCAAACTGCAGTATTTTTAGAATGTTTACTGCTGTTCTCCCATTAGCACCTAACCCAGTTTAGTAAAAGTGTCTATTTTCGGCCCTTGATGACTGGCTGCCTCTGCTTGCAGAGTACTGAAATGATACAAAGACATCCTATAAACAAATGGGATATGAGGCACTCACCTTTCAGAGGTGATAGGATATGAGGAGAGCTTTTAATAAAGGGGTCAGATCACATGTTGTCTACTTCAAATGTGTGCCTTTATAATTACCTTAGATATTGTATAATACACCTAGAAACATGACGGCAGTTAAGGGCCAAAAGGCCTGCCTAGCCTTCCCTTCCTCAGCAACCACTAACTCTTCCTAAGGGATCCCACATTCCTATCCCACACTTCCTTAAATTCTGACAGGCCTGGTCTCCACGACCTTCACCGGGAGGCCATTCCACGCTTCCACCACCCTTTCTGTGAAGTATTTCCTTAGATTCCTTCTAAGCCTATTTCCTCTTATTGTCATCCTACGCTCTCTTATTCCAGAGTTTTCTTTCATTTGAAAAAGGCTCACCTCCTGTACATTAACGCCACTGAGGTATTTAAATGTCTCTGTCATATCCCCTTTCTCCTGCTTCTCTTCTAGCGTATGTATACATGTTGCGATGATTTATGAGCCTGTCCCTAACATTTTATGGCAGAGACCTCTTACTAATTTTGTATCTGCCCTCTGGACAGACTCCATCCTGTTTATATCTTTCTGTATGTGTGGTCTCCAGAATTGCATGCAGTACTCCAAATGGGGTCTCACCAGAAGACTTATTAAAGGGCACTATCACCTTCTTTTTTTTTTTTTTTTTTTTTCCTGCTGTTGGTCATCACTCTCCTTATACACCCAAACATCCATCTGTCTTTGACTGTTGCCTTTTCTACCTGTTTGGCCACCTTAAGATCATCAGACACAATCACCCACAAGTCCTGCTCTTTTGTACACAGAACCACTTCACTACCTATACTGTACTGTTCCCTTAGATTCTTGTAATCCAAGTGCATGACCTTGCACTTCTTAGCATTAAATTTTATTTGCCAGTTGTCAATTTTTCAGGCCATTCTTCAAACTTCACTAGATCCTTCTTCATGCCATCCACACCCTCAGGGTTATCCACCCTATATTACAGAGCTTTGTATCATCCGCAAAGAGATGAACCTGTCAAGAAAGTCACATCTCTGCTCCTCCTTCCCCCAACTCAGCAACATTCAATCATATAGGGCTAAATTCAGTAAATGGTGGCCAAATTTAGGTGCTGAAAAATTTGTTAAATGCTATTCTATAAACGACACTCTGAGTTGGGCACTGTTTATAGACTAGTACTTAGAGCCGGGATTCACTCCCAATTTTGGAACCAGACTGTTGGCATTACAACATTGTGCCTTGATATTCCACTTGTTGCTTCATGTTTTGACATAAGTACATAAGTACATAAGTAGTGCCATACTGGGAAAGACCAAAGGTCCATCTAGCCCAGCATCCTGTCACCGACAGTGGCCAATCCAGGTCAAGGGCACCTGGCACGCTCCCCAAACGTAAAAACATTCCAGACAAGTTATACCTAAAAATGCGGAATTTTTCCAAGTCCATTTAATAGCGGTCTATGGACTTGTCCTTTAGGAATCTATCTAACCCCTTATTAAACTCCGTCAAGCTAACCGCCCGTACCACGTTCTCCGGCAACGAATTCCAGAGTCTAATTACACGTTGGGTGAAGAAACATTTTCTCCGATTCGTTTTAAATTTACCACACTGTAGCTTCAACTCATGCACTCTAGTCCTAGTATTTTTGGATAGCGTGAACAGTCGCTTCACATCCACCCGATCCATTCCCCTCATTATTTTATACACTTCTATCATATCTCCCCTCAGCCGTCTCTTCTCCAAGCTGAAAAGCCCTAGCCTTCTCAGCCTCTCTTCATAGGAAAGTCGTCCCATCCCCACTATCATTTTCGTCGCCCTTCGCTGTACCTTTTCCAATTCTACTATATCTCCCTTTTTAGTTTAGCTGACAATGATCTGCTGTCCAAAAGCCCAGACAGTTGCCCAACATACAACACAGATGTGCTGTTAGCCAGTGAGCGTCAGTAATGATAGAGGATGTCCACAGCCCCCTCCCTGCTCAGCAGGCTATGAATGCCCTCTACATTGATGGGCAGCATGACCAATGAGCTATCAGCCAACCTTAGGGGGAAGATTGGTCTTCCCTGGGCCATGGGAGCCAACTCTTAAAGGGAGAGGTTGGGTCTAAACTGTCCGATATCCTTTAATGGACATAGGCAAGTTTAATATTAGGGTGGGGGGGGACTCAAGTACCCACAGAACTGGTAGCCATACTTGAAGCCTAACACCTATCTGCAAATTTAAATGGTAGCTTGTTGAATTTTTCAAGTATTTGAGGTGGGGCATATTTTGGGCTTCATGCCCATAATTCTGTATTCTTGCCTTGAAAACAAGTGGGGTTGAGTGCCGTTTAAAATCCTGGAACTGGTCAGAATGCAGTCCAGCAACTACTCTTAAGCCTTTATGTGAGTCGCAGGGTAAAAGTACTGCTGTAGGAATCTTTTTTGCTGTTTCAGGAGTGGAGGTAAGATTAACTTCTAATAGTGCAATCCACGTTTGTTTCTCATCATCAGCAGTGTTGTCAAACTGCCCTGCTTTAATGCACTAATATTTTGGATGCTAATCAATTCATATTGACTTCATAGGAATCTGGATTAAAATGCAACCAGCCAGTGTCCTTTGCAATCAGACTGAATGGGGCAAAGGGCAAGATTGATGCTAAGGTTCACAGTCCATCTGGAGCAGTAGAAGAATGCCATGTTTCTGAGCTGGAGCCAGGTGAGCTGGTATCGAGGCATTTTGCACAAACAAAAAAAGCAACACTGGGCCTTCAAGACTGAGACAACAGGAGTATTTTATTGATAAATGACCCAACACGGGCCGTGTTTCGGCGTTAAACAACGCCTGCCTCAGGGGTCTGACAATAAAACATATAAAGACGTATAGATCATCTTTAAAAAATTATCAAATTAAAAAACAAAAATTTAATAAAACAATATGATGATACTAAAAACATTCATAAAATTGATTATAGAACATAACCTAGAATATCATTGGAATACATCACTATAAATGACATATATATAATGTTTCTATGTGTCAACGTTCATGACAGCAGATAAGAATCAAATGGCCCATCCAGTCTGCCAATCTACGACAACCACTATCTCCTTTTCTTCATAAGAGATCCCACGTGCCTGCCTATGCTTCCCTCTCCTCCCAAAAAAGAGTGTTAATTGGTCTGGTGAATAGCTTCCAGCCTTCAAAGTTTAAGGATTTCTCACAGCAATTGGTCTGCTTAGAGATATACAGCCTTAAGACTTTTCAACTCCCCAATAGCTATAAATTTGATTAGACTTCAAAAGTTTTTGCCACATCATTTTCATCAACTTATGAATTCTAGAGAGACAATTGTGTATGACCAGGTCTGTACAGTAAAGGCCTGAAAATAGAGAGTTCTTACAAACTGGGTAAGCAAGATCCTTTTCACTCTGCACACTGATCTTCCTGCTATAGAAGATCGTTTCACTCTATACATAATTTTTTTTTATCCTATGATGAAGTCTCTTCACCACAGACTTCATTGAAACAAGAGGCGTTCTACTGAATCAGGCCCAAAGTGATTCAAGTTCAGCATTCTGTGTCATCAGTTGTGGCTAAATCTAGCCAGCAGGATCCCATGGAGTAGGTGAAGTCTTTATTGCTCAGACCCAGAAATGAGCGGCGGTTTTTCCTTCAGAAACATTCTTAGACCAGATCCTCCAGCGACAAATTCCAGAGTTTAATCAGAACTTTCTCCAAATTAATGTACTAAATATCTCCTTGGAACAATGGCCACTCTAAGGAGATGATCTACTAAATAAGTGTCTCGCATTACACTACTGCCGGGAAGAAATAAGCAACTTAAGTCCCCCCTCCCCCCACCACCAAGTTACAGGGCTAAATATAATTTTTTCTTTTATTTCAGATAAATATGCAGTTCGTTTTCTCCCACGTGAAAATGGCATTCATACCATAGATGTGAAGTTCAATGGAAGCCATATTCCAGGCAGTCCTTTTAAAGTTCGTGTTGGGGCGCCGGGTGAAGCAGGCGATCCAGCTCTTGTAACAGCATATGGGCCAGGCTTGGAGAGTGGCACCACAGGTAAGACCATGCATTAATTTGAATGTCCCTTCCATGAATGAGGTTATTTTTTGTTCTCGTTACTGGTTAGCTTAGCGGAGTTTAAAAAAGGTTTGGATGGCTTCCTAAAGGAAAAGTCCATAGACCGTTATTAAATGGACTTGGGGTAAATCCACTATTTCTGGGATAAGCAGTATAAAATGTTTTGTACATTTTTGGGATCTTGCCGGGTATTTGTGACCTGGATTGGCCACTGTTGGAAACAGGATGCTGGGCTCGATGGACCTTTGGTCTTTCCCAGTATGGCAATACTTATGTATTTATAATCAGTTTCTTATTTTAACCAGCCTTGAACCTATTTTTAGGGATAAGGTGGGCTATAAGTACTCATCACTATATATGCTATAAAACTTAATGCTTATAAAGTGGAGGATTAGTAATCCCTGTTATCCTAATCCCTTCCTTATTCCTTCCTTTGTTTCAGTGGCGTAGCCACAGATGGGCCTGGGTGGGCTGGGGCCCACCCATTTAGTGCTCAGGCCCACCCAACTGTAGCACACATTTAGCGGTAGCTGATGGGGATCTCAAGCTCAGCCAGCTGAAGACTGCCCCCTGACGGTAACAAAAACATTACTCTCTACGATACTGGCACCTGCACACACTCGGTTTTCAGTGCATGCCTGCTACATACTGCCAAGGTAGAAAGAAGCATTTTCCCGCCAGCTGAAATATTTTTTTTGGTGGTGGTTGAAAGGGGGGAGAACACTTGGTGGCCACCCACTTCTTGCCTAGGCCCACCCAAAATTTGTTGTCTGGCTACGCCCCTGCTTTGTTTACTCGGTGCTGCATATGAAGGTAGGGGCTGTACTTTGTGGTCAGTATAGTGATAAGCCATAAATTTGTTTAGAAAATCTTTTATTGAATTAAAAAAAAAAAAACAAAGCATGATTATACATAATTGAATAGAAGCAAACACATCTCTTACCCCTCCCCTTGAACAATACCTCAGTAATGTATTATAAAGTCAGAACGTTGGTCTGGGGGCTTTGTGATGGTTGGGGGTCATAAGAGCAATCTAGTGTTGTTAAACCAGAACAATTAAATCCACTCCCCATCCAGGATCTCAAGTATCAAAAACCTTTGTTACCTCCTGTAACTGATCAAGATTAACTGCGGGCCTTGGGGGATACCTTTGTGGATACCATACAGAATCTGTTTTTGCTTTTTTGGAGAGAATCCTGGCCCCATAAGCCTCCCACAACGTTAGAGCATGAACCTTGTTCTTTCAGAAGGTTGGAGGGGATAGTTGTAAACATCTTTTCCCCATTATATATGGTTTGCCCAAAAAGCTGTTCACTTACACCTCAGGTGCCTAATAAAGCAGGTTTAAAAAAAAAAAATCCCCTCAAGGGAAATTCTTCCCAGCTTGACGTTTGAGACATTGTGGGGTGTCGGCACAGCCAGAAAGGAAATCCTTGTAGGCCATATGTACATTGCGAAAATGACATTCCTGAAGTTCCACACTGTGTACCACCCCTGGTATTGCTTTAAAAATATCTTCTTAAAGTTGAGATGTATACGACTTCCCAGATCTCTATTCTAGGCTTCTAAAACTGGTAGGTACATCTTAGTGTGTTGCCTCTTTTAATGTATAAACAAAGAGATTGAAACCTGCCCCAAAGCATCTCCTTCTTAAAAACTCCCCTCATTTGCTCTCGCAATCTCAGAGCACTGTGGAGACAGATGTCAGATAATGTGATAATTGTATATAGGCATATTGATCTGCTGGGCCAAAGGACCATCTGTTGTAATTCTAGGAAAGTAACAAAGGAACCACCCTCCCATATCATGTTCACCTTTCCCTGATTTAAACACCACATTTTCCATTAAATTTTTAATAGATCAAAACTAGGGATGGGCAATTAATGCATTAACACAACATATTAAAATGTTAATGCAGGCTGAATTTTGCTGTCCCACATTCACCTCAACAGACCTCTTCATGGAGTCTCAGGGGCGACACATTGCTAAATGCTGACCCGGAAGACTTGCCTCTGGCACATCCTGCCCCCTCTGACACAACTTTCTATTTCACTGCCAAGATCAGCTTCCAGATCAGCACTTGAATGCATTGTGTGGGAATAGCTGCAGATTCCTTGCAGGCGACTGAAGGAATTGATTCTGTTGCAGACATCCTTGGTAAGGCCAATGAATAAAGTTTTATATGCAGCTAGACCAGAGATTTTCAACCTTTTTCTTACGGCACAGCTACACGGTGCTAAAACTGTCAAGGCACACCCCTACACATGGTCCAGCAGTTTACCTTCACTTCCCCTCCCACCATCCTCGCAGTCCATCATTTACCATCTTCCCCTTCCTCCCAGCCTCACTGATAGTTCAGCATTTACCTTCTTTCTCCCATGCTTACAAAAATATTCCACCATGTCTCCCTTTCCTTCTGTCTCCTCTCCAGCTGGTGACCAGTCATCTCCCTTGTCTCTCTTGAACTCCCCCCCACCAATGTACCTTTAAAGGTTTTCTTTTGTCTAGCGGTCAGCAGTTCATACAGCCTGCCCGTGCCAACCTGGCAGCTTTTTTCTGGCACTACCCACCTGTTTGGAAGCGGGAAGTTATGTCAGAGAGAAGGCTCCAGGGATAGCGCAGGCAGCCTGTATGAATCGCTGCCGCTGACTGCTAGACACAAGAAAACATTTAAAGGTACACGGGGGGGGGGGGGGGGGGTCCAAGATAGACCAGGAGAGATGCCCTGCCACCAACCACTAGAGATGACAAAACGTAATCCATTCTTGCACAAATTAAACTGGCCCAGCTCCTGCGGCACACCAAACGTGCCACAGCACACTGGTTGAAAAAAGCTGAGCTAGACAGTGGAATATAATCCATTGTTGAAGATTTTACTTTCATTTCAAACCGGGTTTACATTAAATAATTGAAGAGCATGTGCAGGATAACGTCAGCCATGTGTTCCCTTTCCAAAAAGATGTCCAGGTCAGTGTTGAATTTTCAGTTGGAAACTATGTGCAGGATGATTTTAAACAGCCATTCTGAGCATTTGTTCAAAAAAGCTGTTTGTGTTTTATGTTAAAAATACTGCACATACTTTCCAGTTCATATTGACTTTTTTTTTCTCATAACTGCTGTATTGCTAACTGCCTCTGTTAACACAACTTTTCATAGCAATACCTGCTCTTTGCAGTCTGGAACTGTGCATAAGGACCAGGAGGGTGATAGCAGTATCTGGCATGATCCTAGGGCACTTAATTGTAAGAGCACCTAATAATGAATCATAGGGATGTTAATCAGTAATATCCAGCTTCTGTTTCAAGGCCAGCTTCATCTTATAATTGTAACTTTCTCAATGTGCTGATCTGGGAAGTGGTGTTTTACCAGGTTCTAGGTGCACATCTGAATACGATTTTTGAACACCATGTTTAGAACTAAGTATGGGCTATATAGCATATGAGTAGAACAGGGACCAAAAAGTCTATTAAGTCAAATGTTTTAAATTCTGCTGTATGTAAAAAGGTGCTGCACGTGGTTGCCTGTACAATGTGCCCGTTTAAAGGCAGAGAATCGTTGGCAAAACCATAATAAAATACAAGATATTAGATCTAATATGGCGGCTTAAAATCCATGAACCAGTACCTAAAACTTTATATTGGAAGCTAATATGGCAGGCTCTCGAAAGATGACAATGTGCACTAAATACTGAAAACCTGAATAGCTTTGCACCAACATGACTGCATATCATGCATTTCTTACTTAGTAAATCACTGATAGCTGTGTACATGTGCAGATGTCTGGGAAGTGTTGTTTATTTATTATTTATTTTATATCATTTATACCCCACATTTTCCCACCACTGGCAGGCTCAATGTGGCTTACAACATTTAGGAAACAAACAATAAATGTTATGTTCTCTGGAGGTGGTAAAAGTAGTGCTTGCTACTGTAGTTTGCCCTTGTAACTTGTAAGTGCATTTTTAAAACTGTGTAGTGTTAAACTGGTATCTCTTCTTACAGTAATTGCATGCTGCCTATGGCTAAATATGGTAATTTTGTTTTTAAATATTAGTGCTAAATAACCTCAGAACTGAAGATAAGTTTCTGGGGTTTGATGTCTTAATACAGCTGTCTTTGTGCAGCTGTGATAAAGGTTGTTGACTTTCCTGCCACTAACAAATATAGCTGGTTTTCATTATTTTTAATTAGAGGCTAAAATGTCAAGGATTTCAATTTGGGGCAGAGGCTACAGAAGAACTCTTGGTCTGACATTCTCTGTCTCTTGCTAGAAAGTTTTTAAATTGTCCTCAGCATCTGCTCCCAGAGCATCTCCCTTTCTGTGTTGTTGGAAAGGGTTCAGCAGGAAATATCTGCTGTTGTCCCACCCAAGCTGTCCACCCCTATGAAAGAATAAAAACCATTTTCCTTTGCATTTATATTCTTTTGCAGTAGACCAGTAAATTAGGAATGGCTTAACCATAAGCAAAGAGCAATTCCCATAACTGAATGTCTAGATCACACCTACCGGCTGGTCTTAAAACATCTGGTCACCAGACGTCTAATATACTGGGTACTATTTTATATTATAATTAGTGATAATACCTAGAAGAGCTAATAATATGTGCTAATGTTAAATACTTGAGTTCTGGCTTATCGAACACAGTAAAGCTCTCGAGGCTCCTGGAGTGCAAAGTTGCTGGTATGAGCAAAATCAATTCTAATAATTTACCATTGATATCAGATAGTATTGTATAATCTAGACTACAATTTTTAAACTTGGCTGACCTTAGAAACTGACATTTGAAAAATATTACTTGAATGACCTTGTGATCATATTTGAAGCTGAAAAAACATTTGGCACACTGGGCTTGTTTTTAGAGTTGGTCTTTTGGCATCATTTTGAATTGAAATTTTTTTTTTAATTGTTTTGGTGTTTGAATGCAGGAGTTGAATCTTAACCAATGGCTGTAGGACAGAGGAGTTGCTTTTACAGTGAGGTACTAAAGGGCTGTCTCCAATAATTTTCATTATACACCTGAGCCATGTTATGAACAGCATCCAAGAGAACAGACTGGGCATCTGTATGGGGAAGAATTAATTCAAAATTACACTTGCAGATGAATACACTTGAGACCCTCAGGACCCCATGATAAACTCAAAGCGGGTTCTTTACCTTCTGCTTGGTTACCAGATCTGTGGGTTAACTTATGTTAAGCTGTAAGCACTCCTGTGGAGAGGGAGTTCTCCTTGACATGCACTTTGCTATCCTTATGTCTTTTGTTAAATATTCACTCATTACCCTAAGGCAAGACTGTAGCACTGCCACTTCCTATGCAGGGTAAACCCTAGTCAAAATGTTTGTAAATATTGCAAGTACCGCTAGTGCAGGGGTGTCCAACCTTAGCCCTCGCACAGTCAGGTTTTCAAATTTGTACAATGAATATGCATGAGATCTCTTTGCATACAATGGAGGCAGTGTATGCAAATCACATGGATTTTTCATTGGGGGAAAATCCTGAACCCCAAGTGGGATGTTGCCCTTGAACAGAGGTTGGAAACACCTATGCTAGTGCGTCTGCATGAATATTTAGAGCAGTGGTTCCGAAACCTGGAGGCACCCCAGCCAGTCAGGTTTTTCAGGATGTCCACAATAAACATTCATGAGAGATTGCATGCAGTGGAAGCATGCTCTTTTTTTTTTTTCCACTAAAACGAATGTGCCGGATGTGAAGGGAAGAGAGAGCAGGGCAAGCAATGCGGCACCGGACACCAGCGCTGGACAAAGGCTTCAGCTGGCGGGGTTGAGGACCCCCGCCAGCCAAACCAGAGGCCCAGAGCCAGTTTGGGGGGCTCAGACCCCCCCCCCCCCCCTCGGTAGCTATTCTACTGTTACATGTTTCCATTCTTATGGTTTTGTAACTGAAAATTTGATCATACCTGAATCCTTTAAAATGCAGCAAAACAAAACATGTTTGCCCAATACAGTATGTTTTAAAAACTTGACTGATGCTTACTGGCATTACATAGTAAAAATTGCTGTTTTGAAAGGGGTTTGAAAACTATTTTAGTTACTGCCATGTACTGTTCTTAAAATATTCCACAAATCAAATTTTATTATATAAAAGCATATAAAGCATTACCTCTGGTTGCCGTGGTGATGGCCACAATACAAGAACAGCAATTGAAATGCCAGAGTTCTGGATTGCTAGTGTAATGAAGTGTTAAACCACTGTGCTCAAGAGCCAGTGAAAAAAAAATAAAACACACAGGGCAGACTACATCAATACCGTCTTGAATATGCATACCATTTGCCTCAATTTTACTACTTGATTTGATATTTTTTAATAGTTTATCAAATTATTCATAAAGGTCCTTTATTGAAAATATAACCCCCCCCCCCCCCCCAACCAACCTAGGTGGTATTCTAATGCCAACATAAAATATATTTTAATTTAACCTCTTCAAAACATTCTTCAGACCACATTCTGTGGATCACAACTGCCTCTCATGACTATATACTACATATTTCATATGTGCCATGGTGGAATTTGAAACCAAAATATTGAGTAGCAAAAATTTTTAATTGTGAAAATAGCCTGAATGCACTTTTTATAATCCTTATCCAGATGTTATGATTTTTCCAGTGACAATGGCTGGTTCTTCTGTGGCGGTCTTAACTCATTTCTTCAGCGCTACTAGACTATATACAGAGCTGTATGCAAACATGTAAAACATTCTCTGTTCTACAACTTGGTCTATTCAAGGCAAATGGGACAAATAAGGAATTAGGGAGGAATTTTAATAAATATAAGAATTGAACGGATAAAAGCCGTCTCAAGGGTGTTGAGCCTGGATTTGGATAGGGCTAGAGACTGAGTATAACATGCAGATTCAGGCATAAGGAAAACTCTTGCAGTTGGTGGTGAAGGGTAATAAGTGATTTACCTGATGAGTGGAGTTAGTAGGAAGAGGAGCTGTAGAATGAATGCCTTTGTAAGTCAGTAAGAGGCATTTGAACTGTATCCTGAAATGGATAGGGAGCCAATGAAGTGTCTTGAGTGAAGGGTGTAATGAGTGTAGCAACACTGGCAGAAGTTTGAACAGATTGAAGGGGAGAGAGATGATTAGTGGGATTCCTATGTTGAGGAAATTGCAGTAATCTAAACGGAAGATGAATATTTATTTATTTATTTATTTTTGGTAGTGTCCAGAAAGGAAGGGACAAATTTTGGTGATACTTTACGAAAGGTTGGGAGTACTGTTTCTGGAATTTCCCACACCTTCAAATAACTGAAGTACATAATGTCAAGGTCATCTGACTCCTCTTTGCACATATCCAGACTGCTGAAACCTGTTTAGTCAAGTTTTTGTTGGTTGTGTGAACTCTGGTTTAACTTTTGCTTGGAGTCTGTTAAGTGGTGTCAAACTGAATTTCTTCTAGCTTTATTAGCAGAAATTTTATGGAGGTTGCTACTTTAGGAATCTGGAAGAATAAAATTTGGGGGGACTGAATCTTAAATTTTTCTGAATCTTATATAAAACACAACTTCACAGGTGCAAAATCTTTTTTAATCTAGGGTAACTAATTTTGGGGGGGTTTCATATTCTTATGCTTGTAAATGTAAGAATCTTGTCATTATCTGCTCATGTTTCCAAACCTGAACAGTCTTGTGGGTCAGGTTTGGTATGGTAGTAGCAACATTGTAAATTTGTTGGTATAAGATTTTAATTTGGGAATCTTCTGGATCCCTTAAACAGGGGACTTAGTATTTGTGTATGTTTATCATTACATATTGTGTGTGGTGGTTAGGTTTACATAAGGCTTTTTTTTTCTGGGGTGGGGGGGCCGGGTTCAGCTGGTACACACTGGCATAAAGTACGACACCATTTTTCCTGCCTTCCAAGTCTCACCCAGTCTCCTACCTAGCTTGTGTGGGTTTTTTTTTTTTTTTTTGCATTGGTGCGCCAACCACTCTTGAACTTGCGATCCTGAGATTGAGACCATATGGCTGCTGTATACACTGTATTGGCTGGAAAAATTAGATCTGGATTAGGCATTCTATGTAAAAGGAAGAAGGAGGTGAAGGATAGATATGGTGTGAAAGATGTAGACTGAAGCAATATAAAGACAGGATTGTACAAGAAATGGATATGGGTCTAGACACAAGTTGAGGAATAGGGATCTGAATAGAGTAAAGGGTCTAAAGTTGAGGAATAGGCAGCTGGATAGAGTAAAGGGTCTAGATGCCAGGAAGGCATCAAAACACTACACACGAGAAAATGTAATGGTCAGCCTAAGCACAAAAGCTTCATGTCATTATGGAAGTTGGAAGAAGATCTCTGCATTGAGGATTTCAACAGATGGAAAAGGGAAAATAAAATTAGAGGCTAGCACTTTGTGAACAGTTAGCAGTAAATCCCAGTACAAACTAGTGTTTACAAAGCCTATAAACTGCTACTCACCATGGGTCAAGGCAGGGTAGTCGTATACAATAATGCACAAACTCAGAAGAAACAGCATATAGGTTAAAGGTAGTGCAAAGAGATTACTGTTAGATATACAGGAGTAGTGTAGAGACACAAGGCTACCTTGTTTTCATATTATCCCTAGGTGAATGCTCTTTGGGATAGGTTTGGGAGATATATGGGAGAGGCATTCAGAGTATGCTTCTTGATGTCCCAACTTATCTAGGAAATGAAGGAAGCTAAGATTAGGCAGGACTACATGGGGATGTGCATGGACAAAGTAAAAAAAAAATTTCCTGATATTTTTTTTCCTGGCATTTTATTCATGTTTCACTTTTTCATTTTTTGTATACAAGAACTTAACTGTGCACAATCCAGTTGCACGTGTGAATTCACTTCAAGCTCTCAGGTGAACTGAGCTCATGTTCTCAAATCCCTATGGCTGGTTGGGGAAAGTTACTGACATGGAAAAGCTCTGATTATTCCTCATAGTAGCAATGGAGGAATGCATTACCTAGTTTGATGGGGGTGGGGGCTGCATAGGTAGGATCTCAGAGCATGTGCCCAATTTCTGTGTACAATTATTCATAAGCCAATTAGCAATGAGATTAACAAACAATTGGTGCTAATTGAACTTAAAATTTAGGTGCGGGGGGGGGATGGTATAAGGTTCTTTGGGGTAGGGGAAGGGGGGGGGAGTTGGGGAATATTAAAAAAAAAATTTATAAAGACTGAAGTTTTGGTATGGTTATTCTGATTAGTTCTATAATTGCACTAGTGCAGTAAGTTGTGTTCCTTAGGTACGCAGTGGGAGTATTACCATGTTTAGTACAATTTGTTCGCAACATTCCCAGAGACTGGTAATCTGCCTAAATGGAATGTAATGTGATCTGTATATGTTATGTTTCTGATGTTGTGTAATATTTATCAATAAAGACTTCATGAAAATTAAAAAAAAAAATTTAGGTGCAGGATTCATGCATAAATTTTACAAGTGGGTCCTAGGCAGATCAGGGGCATGCATTTAATTTATGTTCATTCTTGAAGAATAAAGGGGATCCATGCCTAATTTAGGTGTGGATATTTACACCAAGGTTTTGTTGGTTGACATCGGTGTCAGCTAAAGGAGCTGTGATTGGCTGACAGAAACTTGGAGGGACTTAATGGAAAGGGAAGGAGGTCTAGGCAGCTGAATAAGTGGTGCAGTGATTAGAGCACAGGTCTTGTAGTCAGAAGGTGGCTGGTTCAAATCCCACTATTACTATTGTTTTAATTTGGACGTCCCTAACTGCACTTGCATGTTTTTTTTTTGGACGTCCCTGACTGCACTTGCATGTTTTTTTTTTTTCTTCCAATTTTTGCTCTCTGCATGGGTCCTGCGCAGCACCAACTAAACTAAAATTCCTCCGGGGACCTGCATACTGCTGTCATGGAGCTAGGTATGATATTTGAGGCTGGCATAGTGGCATCTCAGGGGGACCAGTGCACTACGAATGCTGGCCCCTCCCACAACCAAATGGCTTGGATTAGGTCCGTTTTTGAGATGGCCGGCAGCGGTTTCGATTATCGCTGAAAACCACGGATGGCCATCTCTAGGTCCAGCAATCTCACCATTTGTGTCGTCTATCTCTAGAGTCGACACAAATGGGTGGATTTCAGCGGGCCGAACCGTATAATCGAAACCGAAGATGGACGGCCATCTCGTTTAGATTTTACGGTTCGCGGAGCCATCTCCGGAGATGGACGTTTTTACACATGGGCGTTCGCGTTTGATTATGCTCTTCTATGGCTACTAGACATACACAGTGCTGTACAGTGGACATGAAGAGATGGTCACTGTTCGACACAGCTTACAATCTAATTAGGACAGATAAAACAGGACAAATAAGGGAATTACTGAGGTGGGAATGATAAAACATGGTTACTGAACAAAGTTTTGGCACAGATTTTTTTTTTAGGTGTCATTTATAGAATTTAGTCCTATGTGACCTGACCAGTGTCACAACATCTTCTGTAAGGAAATAACATGGTCCTATGTGATTCCACCCCATAGCAATACCTGTGCTGCTCATTGTTGACAGGAGGGAATTAAAAGGAAAAACATGGAACATGGGTATAACTTCAGTGAGATGTATATAAGGAAGCATTGTCTTGTTGGCTTGTCGAGTATCTCAACAAAATGTTTCAACAGAGTATCTTACTAAGGTGGAAAATCTTAGACATTCATTCCTATTACCTTTCCATACTGTATATTACAGGTAAACAGTCGGAGTTCACAATCAATAATACCAAAGCTGGCCCAGGAACACTTGCTGTTACAATTGAAGGACCATCAAAGGTGACGATGGATTGCCAAGAGATTCCAGAAGGTTACAAAGTTCTGTACACGCCACTGGCTCCTGGAAATTACCAAATTGGCATTAAATATGGTGGACCTAATCATATCACAGGCAGTCCTTTCAGGGCTAGAGTTACAGGTAAAATTTTGTAAGCTACTATTAGCTAGCAGTTTGTAAGAAGGGTTGTATCTTATATGTACATTTGGAATGTCCTGTTGGGACATACAAAGAATGTAGAAATGACACATCACAACAGAAGCTGCGATTCAGAGGCTCACTTGATTGCATGGGCTCTTTCCCTCAAACTGGAATTGGAGGAAACTGCACAAAACTAGTTTTACAGGCAGTTGCTAAGACCAGCTCAAAATTGCACACTTCTTACCACATTAATGGCAAGTTATTTCCCCTAGGATCCATTTTATGCAATGGTACTTAAGTCTACTAGCTTTAATGGCAGCTCATGCTAAATGTCATTAACATGAGTTGCTGTCACTTATTTCATGTTTGTTAAAATCTAGTTCATTCCCCTTCAGTTCTACAACTTTACTAGAAAGTGTAGTTTACCTTTAAATGTGTTGCTATGCATTAGATTCATGGTTTTATGTATAAAGGATGTGGTTAAACATAAGTACTAGACCTTACATTAGAGTAAGGCTGATGTGTGGGCTTGTGGTTTCACAATAAAACAAATCTGCCTTCTCAATAAGTATGAGTAGTCCAAAACCATAAAGGAAGCTTTGTCTAGTAACTAGAAAACGTTTGGCTTTAAAATCATGCCAACTGTTCATGCCCAGAATGCCAACCTTCCGTTTGTTTCCGTGAAATGGAATCTATTTTGTGATGGCAGTTTCTTCCTCCTCACAGATCTGTAGTGACTAAAAACAGATCAGGGCTGTTTCAAACAAACATTAGCACCCTCTTGCAACTTAATGCCTAATGGAGTGGAGGAGTATCCTAATGGTTAGTGCAGCAGCCTGAGAACCTGGGAAACCAGGTTCAATTCCCATTGCAGCTCCTTGTGACTCTGGGTAAGTCACTTAACCCTTCTGTGTCTCAGGTACAAAATTAATTAACTGTATATAATATGTAAACCACTTTGATTATAACCACAAAGGCAGTATATCAAATCCCATCCCCTTCCCTTTTTTTTTTCAAAGTGCATTAAGCAGTTTGTGGGAAGTGGGGGCATGCATTAGCATTTAACATGTAACAACACAGCTGCTTGACTCTTCGGAGTGGGTGGGGGGGGAGTTATCGAGGTGTGGTAAAAGCTTTTACCACACCTTTGATTTATCACAGGACTCAGCAACCTGTGGTATCTCAGTTCCACTGATTTAAATTGAAGATATGGTCAACAATATGAAAAAGCATCCAGAAGCTAATCAAGAATTGTTTACATGCCCAGTTTCTGGTCAAGGCCACATTGGTGTTAAAAAAAACTTAAACATAGTGCTTAATACTTGAAAGGCTGGTTACATGTGCATTTCTCTTGTAGGCCAGCGTCTTGTTAGCACTGGTGGTGGAAATGAGACATCTTCCATCTTGGTAGAATCGATCACGAGGTCATCCACGGAGACTACCTATAGTGCCATTCCCAAACTTGCATCTGATGCCAGCAAAGTGACCTCAAAGGGGGCAGGACTCTCAAAGGCTTATGTGGGACAAAAAAGTTGTTTCTCTGTGGACTGCAGCAAAGCAGGTGAGTCTAGGCTTTTTTTTTTTTGTAGGTGTCATTTTGAACTAGTCATTTATAATGTTCCCTCTAAGGATTGATGGCGTCTGTGCAAAAATTTCCACTGATTAAATTCTGCAAGCAGTTTTGTGCAGCAGAAGCTCTTGATTAAAGATCGTAAGATGCAAATATTGAGAAGATTCAATTTTCATTAATAGTAATGGAAGGTTTAATCAAATTGTATATGGTGGAGTGCCTGAAGAATAAATCGGTGCATACTGGATATCGAACCAAATTTTCCTTAAACTCAAATGACAAGATTTCAATCTTCATACTTCACATACATCATGCAAAGAGATTTTTAGAGACATTGTGCTTGGTAAGGTTAAAGGCAACATATTTTCAATACAATAACAGCAACTATGGATGCCATGATTAGCCAACCTGATGAAAGATGGCACAGTTCAGGGCACCTATTAAGGTCACCATGAGTTGGAAGACTCAACAGCACTTAGCATAGCATAGTTGTAATAACCACTCCCCCCAAAAAACCCTCCTCAGGGCTTTTTAAAACAGAATCGTGCAACTTAGAGGGAACATTAATGGCACTATCCTATGGATGGGTCTTGGACAGCCAACTTACGGCACCAATTTAATAGCTCAGCTGCTATGCAAGACATATCCGGATAGTTCAGTCTGTGTTGCTTTCTAACAACTGTGATGATATATTCTTGTCTAAGGTACACTTTGCTATATGTACAGGGTTCATTATCTGCAGATGCACACGGCTGAGGGAACACTGGCCATTCCATATAGTCAAGCTTGGTTTCTCTGAAACCATGGGCTGCCTTAGCATGTCTAACTTGTTTAATGCTATTGATGTTAATCAGTGAAAGTTGAAGTGCTCTAGATGTTTTAAAGAATTTTGATTCCAAAAAGATGCGTTAACATTTGAGGCATGTCCTTCACAATTACCCTACAGTAAGACACCAGAGCAGGGGTGGGTAAGCTCCAGCTTAGAATAACTTATACCTCCTAGAAACAGCTGCCCATGGCAGCAGCTCCTGCCATGCTTTACCACTGCTGTTTTCTTTCCTGGCTTTGATTAGTTGGTGTGTGTGTGGGAGGGAGGGGGGGGGCTCCTTCTATCCCACTCCCTCCATATAAGATAGCTGGTGCTGCTTAATGTGGCCTATCAACTTAGAATTTCCCACACTCCATTCCAAGTATCATTGGATCAATGTCTTCATACCCTCTTTTAAATAACATGTGTAGAATTATGAATGGTATTTGCTCAACAAATCTCAACAAAATTTTGTCTTGCAGGTTCCAATATGTTGTTGGTTGGCGTTCATGGCCCTTCAGTTCCCTGTGAAGAAGTATCTGTGAAACACTTAGGAAACAAACAATATACTGTGACATACATCGTTAAGGAAAAGGGGGATTATGTGCTGGCAGTAAAATGGGGTGAAGAACACATTCCCGGAAGTCCATTCCATGTCACAGTCCCTTAAGTTGCTATACTGTGGCAGTAGAACTTCTGCAACTAATTCCTGACACTTTTTGGGATGCTCTTCTAGAGTTGATACACTAAACTTGACAAGTAAATATGTTGGAAAAAAGATGCTATATAATTTTTTTAAAAATAGATTTGTGTTAAATAACATTGTGATGTAAATCTGTTTCAGAGAAATTGTATCTGTCAACCTAACAGTTATTGGAGGATAATGTTGATAGTGGTGGTGACACTAATCCCCCGATGGAAGTTCTTTAGGGACTTGGACTAAAACTGGAATTTGTATCTTGTAATTGGATATATTGTAAACTACTGACTTAGCCATACAGCATTTGACACTGGGCTGTCCCCAGTTACTCTAATTATGTAACTAAATCTTTTTTGGTACTTTTGATATGTGCCTTCACTTGATTCAGATGTCATACTTCACGATTTAAGCTACCACTGTCAACAATAATGCAATTTGTATGCAGTGCTCTGCAAAATGTTTACATTTTTAGAAAGGTGAAGCTCTTTAGCATCTCCTAACAGCAGGTGAAATTCAGTCCTTATCTACTACTGCCCTAGAACATCGTTAATTCTGTTTCCTTTTAGAGCACATCTTGTACTGTTCCTAAGAAAGCCCTTCATGTTGCAAACCAGCAAGGCATAGGAGTTAGTTTTAGGAATTGTTTTCAACATGATCAAATGATTGCATAACTGATTAAACACTACAAGGAAATCCCATCACAAAGACGGGATGGGGGGATGCTTTAAAAGCTCAGTTTGGACAGAATGTTCATGGTGTTTAACATAAACAATTTAAAAATAAGGCTGCCTTTCCTTCAGATGACTTGATGGTCACTGTCCCAGAGATCTTTTTTATAACATTGTGTTTTCTATGAAGCACTGTTAAAAAGTACTATTTTTGAAAATGACTGGGTGGGAAAACTGAATTCTCTTAATGTGCTTTTTGTAGTACGATGAAACATTATTTTGTAAGAGGATGGAAAATGCAATAAATGGAGTAAAATGCAAAATTCTGCAATTTGTTATAGTTGGCTGGCTTTTCATTTTTGAATGTAGTGTTCATAACAAATGCTTTTTCTAAGTGTACCCATAATGAGTACTTATCCATTTGTAGATGCAAATTCTAGAAAATGAGTTCAGGCAAACATGCCTTTCAGTTTTCCCAAATTAGTCCTCCTTTTGCATAACTAGAATCCACACCCTGTCAAATACTACAGAAAATCTGGTAAAGACTCAATTGGGTTCTGAAATAGCCTTTATTTTCTAAGCCTCCATGATCCTTTTCCTGACGAATAACTCATTATGGAAGCCAGTATTGGCTTTTTTTCTGGGGTTAATATCTTCAGTGGGTGTGTTGTATGTATTTTGCCACAGGTATAGATGGGTAAAGTGAAGAATCAGCAAAATCCTTGGAATGTAGTTCTCCCAGAGTACCTTTAAAGACCAAACTATTAAGCAAACATTGACAAAATAAATGCCTAAAAAGAGGATAGATATCGATATAACAGTATAATACTTAGTAGGCTTTTAGCAATCTGTTCCAAAAAATTCCATAATATGAAGTGCAGTCAAAACATTTTCATATAATACTCATCTCAATTAGGAAGATGAGAACTTTTTATACAATGGGGCTCATTTTCAAAGCACTTAGACTTACAAAGTTCCATAGGTTACTATGGAATTTTGTAAGTCTAAGTGCTTTGAAAATATGCCTCAATATATTGCTTCAGGGGCCAAAAATGTATTTTCTAGCATGCTATTATAGCAATTCCGTTTTATCTCGATCTTCTGGTACAAAATGACAAACAGTATTATATAGAACTTAGAATCGGTTGTTTTAAGTCCTATGCAACTTCTTGAAATTGCTCCAATTCCACAGATTTCAAAGGACAGTCTCCCAGAGGCCCTTTTACAGAGTGGCAGTAAGCCCAACGCGGGCTTACCAGCCGCTCTTTTGGGACTACAGCCAGCCCAACTCAACTACCAGTGGTAATCCTGCCCCGAGCGTGTGCCATTTCTGGGGGAAAGAAAACCACTGGAAATGGACTTGCACAGCAGTAATTTGGTAGTAATCGGGCATCACCACACGCTGCCCAGTTAGCATGGGAGCCCTTCGCCACCTCGGCTGCCAGTAACGACGCCCCGTCGTATGGCCATGCGGTAACGAGTTTTTATTGCATGCCTTTGTGTGCCTGGGGACTTTATCTGCTGTGGTAAAAATGGCCCTGGTGTGTGAGGAAAAACTGCAGGGCTCTTTTTTCCTGTAGCTTGGTAAAAGGGCCCCCCCATTACCTAAAAAATTTCAAGCAATTACTTTTCCAAAGTCTTCAAACAAAAACATCCACTTCTGTTCCAGCTGAAGTAGCATCTTTCCATGATCACCTTGTCTCGCAACTGACATGTTTTTTTCCAATATAAACTTTTGCACAAGGACAGGTAATAGCATATACCACAAATGGTTAAAGACATAATACAACACCCACAAACTGCTCCTGATCCAACTGCTCCACACTAATACCTCTGCTCACAGCATTTAGGGCTAGATTAAGGCATTTGTGAACTTGGCATATAGTATGCCCACATATGGGTGGGGTGCTGTATGATCTGTTAAGATTGCCAAGTGCTTTTTGCAGAAAACAGGATTTTACATTAATGTTCATCATGGAGATTGGGTAATGTCTGTAGGGAGGAGGTGATTTAGAGGAAGCTTTTGTATGTATTTTGGGAAGGGGGGGGCCCAGAACAAATGAACCACCTTAAAAAAAAAAAGCCCAATCTCCTATCTGAGCTGCTGTTTAACAGCTGCAGTATACATATACTTATTCAGGAACTACACCTTTTCAGTCTTCTCTCCTGCGCAGACCCACAATGTACATACATCTACATGCAGAGGCCTTTGGAAGGAATTCCATGAATTACAGTGCACTCCAGTTAAGTGCAAGGGCTCTAAACTGGATTTTTACTTGTATATAACTGAAGTTACCAATTTCATACCATTATTTAAGAAATCAGACAGCCAGTGTAGCTTAATTTATTACAGTACTGCTATTGGACTTAACAATTTTCAGAAAAAAAAAAAAATCAATAAAACAAATTTGGCAACACCTAGTGCTATTTATTTAAAAGGTATAAAATCTATAATTTTCTGTACAGTGTTTTGTCTGTCTATTATGACCTGCTGAATTTGTCTACAACATAATGTTCATAACTCTGGCAACTATTACCCTCGAGCTAAGCTCTTACACTTCTCCAAGCTTTGTAATGCAGCAGCAAATGGAACAGTGGGTCTTGCTTCACACTCATACTTGCTGCCAACTTCAACCCCCCCTCCCCCCCCCCCAACTTGGCTTATCTGTGTCTCCAGCATCCTGAGCCACAGACTAACGCTGAGCAAATCTCTTCATTGTTTATATCTGCAGAAGTCTGTGGGTCATCAATGGCCACATAGCGGTCAAATTCCTCTGGAGTAACTCCTGCTGGGAGATTCACAGCGGATGCATTCTTTCATAAAGCTAGCCTGCCTGTAGCACTATCACACCTGCCACTGCCACTATAGCCGAACATTTTGGGACAGGTGCAAAATCAAACTTGCATGTAGGTGCTTGGTTCAACTTTACAGGCCACACTTTTGGTACTCTGCTGTCACTACAGCCCACAGTTCTGGGACAGAAGCAGAATCAAACTTGCATTTATAGTTATCGGAAGAGGAACAACATAATGGGCACCTTCCTCCTCCACTTGGTGAGTGGGCAAGAAAGAACACACCACCAGTCACATGACCTTTTCAGTCTACAATATCACAAGCTCCTAGCCAATAAGAGGAAAGAGTGATATCTGCCCTCATTGGCTCAGGACTGTATACAGTATTCAACTGCTGTGTTGCACAGCAATTGGACATCACATCATGAACTGGGAAGCCAATGATGATGGATTGCTCACACAGCATAAGGCCTTTACAAGCGCAGGAGCAAATGAGGAAATATGCAATTAAAAGGACTGAAGTTAAAAAAATGTGGTTAAAGGCATTGCACTTAAGTGTGTGCTTTATTCCTAGTGTGTAAAAGTGGTGTAAGTTAACACTGGAATAAATGTGAAAACTTTGGGACTAAATTTGTGGCAGATCAGTAATGTGTGCTTCAGGGGCATAGTAGCTACAGGTGGGCCCAGGCCCACCCACTTTTCCTCAAGGCCCGCACCAGCCCCAGCTCCCATCGCCGGTCACTGCTGCTTTTCCTGATGTGCAGCAGGGCCGGCGCTACAAGAAGAAGTGCTCAGCTGACTGAGCTGAGCACCAACGCATCGCTAATGACGAGAAAAAAATGTTTAAAAAAAAACCTGGCACCACAGGCAGCCTCGGAAGCATTGGCTGCTGGCTCTGCAGGCTCCTCCCGTCTCTTACGTCACTGCCCCTGGAGCGAAGCAGTGACGTAAGAGATGGGAGGAGCCTGCAGAGCCAGCAGCCAATGCTTCGAGGCTGCCTGTGATGCCGCGTTTTTTTTAAACATTTTTTCTCGTCGTTAGCGACGCGTTGGCGCTCAGCTGAGCGCTTCTTTTTGTACCGCCGGCCCTGCTGCTCATCAGGAAAAGCAGCAGTGGCCGGCAATGGGAGCTGGGGCTGGTGGGCCTGAATCGGGAGAGGGAAAACGGATGGCAGGATGGGGAGAAAGAGGGAAAACAGATGGGAGGATGGCAGAGAGGGAGAAAACGGAAGGATGGGGAGAGAAAGAGGGAAAACAGATGGGAGGATGGCAGAGAAAGAGGGGAAAATGGAAGGATGGGAGAGAGAGGGAAAACAGAAGGATGGGGAGAAACACTGGATGGAAGGATGGGGAGCGACTGGAAGGATGGGGAGAGAGAGACACTGGTTAGAAGGAGGGAGAGAGACATTAGATGGAAGGATCAGGAGAGAGGGTAGAAGGATGGGGAGAGAAAGAGGGAAGACGCTGGATGGAAGGGTAGGGAGAAAGGTGACATGATGGAAGGATGCAGAAAGAAAGAGGGAAGACTATTGGAAGGATGGGGAGAGAAAGAGGAGAGCTGCTGCATGGAAAGGGGGATAGTGAAAGATTGGAGAATAAGAGGAAGGGGCATGGGGAGAACAAGGGTGAGAAAAAGATGAAAAGCCATAAGTAGATGAAGGAAATTAAAGAATGGATAGTAAGAATGAATTAAATCTGGACACAGAGAGAGGCAGAAAAAATATTGAAGAAAGCAAAGAAAAAGGAGAGAAAAATGAGAAATGGCCAGGAAACCCTGGCAGAAGAGTTAAGCGAAAACGAAGGAAAGCAGAATCTAGAGACTGGGAGCAACACAATGAGAAAAAGTAAATGGCCATACAACAAAGGCAAAGAAAATAATTTTATTTTTAATTTAGGATAAAGTAATATGGTGTTAATAAAGTTTCAGAGACCAATACTTCCTTAGGTCAGGAGAGGATACCGTAACAGCATTATACTGACCTGAGGCAGGAGGTTTTGGCCTCTGAAAGCTCACTGAAAAGAATTAGGCTATTAAATAAATTGTCTGAAATCGGATGCACTGAAAAGCAGCACTTTACCCTGTGTGACAAATGCATCTGAGTGTGACTACATTTTGCTGGGGGGGGGTGGGGTAGAGAGAAAAGTTTGTGCCCACCCACTTTGGGTTCAGGCCCACCCAAAATTGGCAGTCTGCCTACGCCACTGGTGTGCTTATCTAACCTACACTTAAGTGGAGTGCACTGTATATTCTGCATTCTTTTCCTAGATCAGACCCACCACCTACAGCTGTTTTGTTTGGGCTCACTTGTCTGCCTGGCACATTTTCTTAAGTTTAATTGCAGCTGTTACTGATCCATGGATATTTACATTAAATATTTTTATGCAGATGCTTAATTCTCAACACTTGTAAATTAGATACATATTCTATCTTTTTTCTAGAAGATGCAGCCTAACAAATGTTCATTACCTTAGTAACAAAGTGCAATAGCCTGCATCTGATACCACACCCAAGGCTGAAAGCTGTACAATTACCCTAACTACTCCTGAAGAAGGCACTTTCCGTGCCGAAGTGTTATCATCCTCTATTCAAATTTGTAATCCATTTTGAGTGGCCTGGTTCTGTTTCCATTCCTCGCTTTTCTCTTTCTATCTTGAGTAGAGAGATGTGGTAGCCGTGTTAGTCCACTTCTAAAGGCAGTCAGTAGAAATAGAAAAGAAAATCAGATGTACCTTTTTTATTGGACTAACAATACATTTTTTGATTAGCTTTCGAAGGTAGCCTTTCTTCGTCAGATGATCAGTAAATAAGAAGGGCTACCTTCGAAAGCTAATCAAAAAACGTATTGTTAGTCCACTAAAAAAGGTATCTGATTTTCTTTTCTCTGTTTTATTTTATTCCTGTTGATTCTTTCTATCAAAACCACTTCGGTGGTGGGAAAAGAATTTTAGGTAGTTAAAGTGCAAGGGCTCAATTTTTCCTGCCTCCTCCTTTTTCACAGAGAAGTTCCCGTTTTGATCTCTTCTTGGCTCTAGCCTTTTTCCCATAGCGCATTACAGTCAGGTAGGCAGTGGCACATGGACCGCCTGTTGCTTTTGTTCTCTCCAGGCTACCGTTCAGCCCGTCCGTATCCTCCTCCCCCCGCTACCGTTTCCCTGGAGACCAGAGAGAGCGCGGACGCAAAGTGAACTGACCCATAAACATAGCGTGTCCGTCCGCCGCCGTCGTTGGCGCCCTCGTCGTGGAACCCCCTGCGCCAACTCCGGGCCCGCCAGAATGAGGGACCTTTTGAATACCCGCACGCAGAACTGCTGGCGCGAGCTCCTACAGAAGGAAATGCGCACGAGGCTGGCCTGGAAAATCAAATACGGCAAGGACTACCCGGGGGTGGGAGTTCCCGCCGGCGGCGGCGAGCGCAAACGGCGCGAGGCCCCCGCCCTCGTCAAGCGCGGCCTGCCCGAGATCGGCACCCCCCGGACCCAAACCCCAGAGGAGAAGGTCGACGCCCAGACCCAGACCCAATCGCGGGAGCCCTCCGCCAAACCCAAGGAGTTTAACATCGATATGAGACCCCCCAGCCCTCAAACGTTAAAGTTCCTCTATCAGGGTCTTAGCAACGACGGCTCGGGAAGGCAGCAGTACCTGCAGCGCAGGAAACTAAAGGGCCCCGAGGAGAAGTTCCCGTACCCTCTCATCACCTCCTGGGACTACGGCTGGCATATCGGTAAGGCCCGGCACCAAAGCAGCCCAATCGGATTCAGCGTCTGACAGAAGGCTTTGTCACCAGCCTCCTCTGTTTTGAGGTTTCGCCCCGTTGCATTGTGGGATTCGTAGTCCTGCGTATGTACTATGAGGTATCCCCAGGCATTGTCTAAAAAAAAAAAAATAAAGCTCAAACTTCCAGGACTCTTGGCAGCTGAGGTTGGAAATAACCTTGTTGCGGAGTGGTGAGGAATTCCAGGTGGCTTCGTGGTCAGATTTTTTCTAGGTTTTAAATTCCCATCTCAAGGCCTATAGATGGTTCGTAAACATTCTGAACTAACCAACGCCACTGATTGTTTATGAACTG
This sequence comes from Microcaecilia unicolor, assembly GCF_901765095.1. NCBI lineage: Eukaryota > Metazoa > Chordata > Amphibia > Gymnophiona > Siphonopidae > Microcaecilia > Microcaecilia unicolor. The sequence goes on along the minus strand of NC_044036.1, from coordinate 156,576,573 downwards.
AAATTATCTGGTAACTTTAGGAAGTTTCAGTGCTGAACTTTGGTGGAATTTTTATGTAGATTAATCCCAGACACGAGTTAACAAACAGGTAGCAAGTGATCCCTTGGTATTAGACAATATACATTTGTGCTACCTTTTCAAAGGCTGTGTAAATGTATATTGTCTAATAAGGTATTTATAATTTGTTTGTTGACCTTTTCAAAATAATGTCGTCAAAGGGGTTAATTTTGCACACTTAACAGATATGCAGGAAAAGCAAAAAATCAAGAAAAAGCAAACTGTGCACTGGAGTGGAGGAGTAGCCTAGTGGTTAGAGGTGGACTTTGGTCCTGGGGAACTGAGGAACTGAGTTCAATTCCCACTTCAGGCACAGGCAGCTCCTTGTGACTCTGGGCAAGTCACTTAACCCTCCATTGCCCCATGTAAGCCACATTGAGCCTGCCATGAGTGGGGTACAAATGTAGCAAAAAAAAGTAAGATAGCAAAATATCCAAAAGCACAGTTAACAATTTTGTCTCTAAATTTCTTTAAAGATTAGTAAGGGACCTCAGAATATAAGCCCTTATATATTCAAAAAAAAATCAACAGGCAGTGTTCAAAAATCAATTTACAATAACTGTACTCATCTTCATATAGCTAACAGTGTGTGCATATGAGAGTTGTGTAGAGAAGGGCTGACATAACAGTTAACTGCACCATTAACACCAGAAACATGGACATTGCTAGCTGAGGATTTGTGCAAGCTGGAAGTGTACCAGATGAGATGAACATGATTCTCGGCATCTCACTGCTTTACTGCTGATACAGTGGAATCATTTGAGAAATTGCAACAGTCTGTAAGTGTAAGAAAAGATAAAACAATTACACTTCCGCTGGTTTGACCCTGTCTACAGAATTGAGGTATTGTGGCTACCAAGATGGTTATTTCAGTGGCGTCAACCACCTGGCTGGAAAGTTGTAAACAGTGCTCCAAGAAAGACCTTACACAGGCAACAAGGCTGAATCAAAATGATTCCACCTTTGCATAGTTGATTTCTCTGTACTTGCTCAGGACTGACTAGGTTGGAAGAAACTTGCTACAAATTCCCTTGCATGGCTGCTACAGCACCTGTGGGACTGCGGTACTCATGCTAGAGTGCTGAATTGTTTGAGCATTTTGAGGTATTGTATGAGTTTATAAATGAATGAACTGTTCTGATGGACTGTACGGAAAGGAGTGTTTTCAGCGATGAAAGAAATTGCCTCTTGTGGTTTTTTCATTGTGTAAGGGCTTATATTCCAAGTTGCTTTTCTCCTCTTAAGAAATTTAGAGACAAGATTACGGCATTGTTTTGGATAATATTTACTCATCCTAATTTTGTGCATACAATGACGGGAAAGAACATCGCCCTTATGCCAGGGAATGTTGGGACTGATCTCAGTCTCACACTTTTAATGCTCATTGTTTTAAAGACAGCCTCTTTCTGGTGTTCCTAGGGTGTAGTATGCACAGGCAAAATATCGAGGTACCCTTAAATTCATTTTAATGAAGCTGGTGGTGTCTAGTTGAGATTTTCTGTATCATTCCACATTTTCATGATCGCTGATTGCATTTGTTGATACTTGAGAATCTTCTCTTTCTCCACCCGTAGTACAGATTACATGGTATTGACACTTCTATTAATAGTGCTGTATTTGTACATTTTCCCCTTTACCACAATGTGCAGTTTTCTTGCTTTGAGCTGTATCTCTGTGCTCACAATTTTTTCATTCTCTGCAGTTCTATTAGTGTCATAATCACTTCTCTTAACATCTTTATCCATTTTTTCTTCTGTTTTTGCCAAACATATTTTTCTCTTTGCTTCTTTGAGTTTTACCCAGTAATCTTGTCTGTGTTTCTCTTGTAGTGTTCTTCTTTATTTCTTGAACGCCACCTCTTTTTTGCTTGTATTTTTTTTTAGCCACCTGTTTGGAGAACCGTATAAGTTTCCTTTTTGTTTTGCTTTTGCTTACTTTCCTTACATAAGGATCTGTTGTCATATTAATAGCTGCTTTCAGCTATGCTTTTCCACTTCTCCTATATATACCCATTCTGCTGAAGAAAAATATGGAGGGGAAGAGTAGAAAATTTTTGAGAGGTCAGGTAAAGGACATGAGGAAGAATGAGTACATGGAAATTTATATGGGCCTCTGGTGGTCATATCTCAACTCTGCAGACTGGTCTTTTTCTGCCATAAATTTTGTTAGAATGATATCTCAAGTATGAGTGAATAGAAATGAATATCTTAAAGGGATAAAAACAATTGCATATATGCGTACCTACTTCAGACTGGCTTACAGAATCCTTCATTCCTTGTCACTTGCGGCAGATGAATCCAGGAACTAGTAGGTTAAGTCCGCCTACCAGCAGGTGGAGATAGAGATAAACAGGCTTTTGCTGTTCCTTTCCTTCCCTGTTTGTTTCTGCCTCCTCACTTAAAAAAAAAAAAAAAGAGAACCATAGAATTTATTTAAAAGAGAAACACACAAGCACAGGGAAGTGTGTTTTTGCTGAGAGCAGTTTTGTGTTACTGCTGTCCGAGTCCTGTTTTCTGTTGCCTTCTTGTCTGAGCCTGCCTCGAAGTGGAGTCAGAGAGTTTTTTTCTTTGGCTCAGCTGTCAGTTCCCGCGCTTTCCCGGTCCGGGGTAAGTCCTGCTGGGTTCCTGTTCGGGGGCGGGCGATGGCAGTGGAGGCGGTAAAACGCTGTTCCCGATGCGGGAAACGGTGTTCGTCGGCGGGCCTTTGCAGCGCGGGGTGCGCTGATTTGGTGAGATTTAGCCTTCCCGCACGGAGCCTGGCGATTCTCGCGCCATTTTGCGATCGGTCGCAGAGCTGGCTCCGGTAATGGTTTGGGGCAAAGCTTCTCCGCTGGTGGGGGGAGGGGGGCCGTCAGGCACTGTGGGCGGTGGTGCAGGTGCCATGGCTGCGACCTCCTCCATTGCGGGAGAGGGGTTTTCACCAGAGTTTATTTTGCTACTCCATCAGGCGTTTTTGTTGAAAAGGGCCTTGCCCCCCCCCCTCACGCGACTGCGACAGCTTCGGCCTTTGATCCTTTCAGGGGGTCTGGGGGTAACCAAAAGATTTTGGGGTTTTCCCCAGAGGATTTCTCCTCCCTTAAAAAGCCTAGGCTTTTGGGGGGGTCTGAGGAGGGGTCCTGCATACAGTCGCCTGCAGCTCCCTTCGTGGTGGCTCTCTCGGAGCAGACGGGGGTAGAGGACGTGGAGGACGGTGTCCTGACTGATCAACCGGAGGACTCTTCCGCCGTGAGGATTTTCCATAAGGAGGTGTTGTCCTCCTTTATCTCTTAGGTGCTGGGAGCCCTGAATATAGAGGACCCTGAGATTGCGGCTTCTCAGGTGGTCAACCCCAAGATGGCTAGTACCAGATGACCTAAGGCCTTTCCAGTACATGAAGCTATTGAAGAGTTGATTTTGGCTCAGTGGGTGGATCCGGATGGGGGGCCGAAAGTAGCCAGGGCTATGGCCAGACTGTATCCGGTTTCAGCGGACCTTTTAGCGCAGTTTGCTCTACCTAGGGTGGATGCCCTGGTGACGGCGGTCACTAAGAAGACTACCCTTCCAGTGGAAGTTGGTGTGGCACTTAAGGATATGCAAGACAGACAGCTAGAGGCCTCTTCAGTTTCAACATTTTTTATTGAATTAAACAGATACATATACATCTCGAAACTGGTGTTGACCACATTCTTGTCTCAAATTTCCCATTTTACACAGTACCACCATCAATGTTTTAAGATATTTTCTCCCCTCCCCCCTTTCCCTCCCTCCAAACCTCCCCTCCCTCAACTATTAGAGACTTCAAACATGTCTTATATATTAACAGTCCAACCCCCCAAACCTCCTACCACCTCAGTATTCCATTAATAAAAAGTGACAACAATTACCTACTTCTCTTCCTACCCATCCTAGCCGTCTCCTCTCCCCCCCACCCTCCCACTATCTTACCCCACTGCAACGCTCAAATTGCCTAATAATCGCAATTACCTTTGCCAAGGGAGTCTGTTCAGGATTTGGCTGCATGCTCGTGGCGAGATTATGTTCAAATACGCCCCCCACACTGCCAGGAACCTCCGCTGCCTTCCCGGTGACAAACCCGCACCTCTAGCCTCCCAGATCATTAGCTCATGTAGTTTGTTCCTCCAATGCCAAAAGGAGGGAGGGTGATCTTCTATCCAGTAGAGGAATATGCACTTTTTCCCCACTATGCATGCCTTCCCTAAGAACAACTTCTCCCCCCGCGTACCCGTATTCCACAGCCCCGGTGCACTAAATATAGCTCTTTCAAATGTTAGCCTAAAATTTTTCCCCAGAACCTCTTGAAGAAACCGGGAGATTGCAGACCAATATCTAGAGATACTTCTACATTGCCATAAACCATGAAACAATGTGGCCTCATCACTTGTGCATTTAAGACAGCATTGAGTATCCGTTACCCCCATATGAACGCCCTGTCTCTGGGTACTCTATCTTCTTTGTGGTTTCAAAGAAGAGAGGGGCTTTTCGGCCTATTCTCGATCTCGGAAAAGTAAACCAGTTTTTGCGGGTTCGTCACTTCCACATAGAGACATTAAGGGCAGTTATTGCTGCTGTTCAACCAGGCAAGTTTTTGACGGCTCTCGATTTGAGGGAAGCTTACCTGCACATTCCCATTTGGCAGCCCCTTCAGAGATTTCTCAGATTTGCGGTGCTGGGTCAGCACTTCCAGTTTCGGGCCCTTCCTTTCGGAATGGCCACTGCCCCATGCACTTTTTTCAATGTCGTGGTGGTGTTCCTGTAGAAGGAGGGAATTCAAGTGCATCCATATCTCGACGACTGGCTGATTCGGGTGACGACAGCAGAGGAGAGTTGAGTGGTCACCGACCGAGTGATTGCGGTGTTGCAATCCTTAGGTTGGGTGGTCAATATGGACAAGAGTCTTCTGGTTCCTACTCAGAGTCTGGAATATCTTGGAGTGCAATTCGATACGAAGCGGGGGAAGGTGTTTCTCCCCGAGGGATGAAGGATCAAATTGCTTTCTCGGGTACGGACCTTATTGAGTCGTCGCGCTCCCAGAGTGTGGGACTATGTTCAGCTCCTCGGTTCCATGACGGTGACCTTGGAGGTCATTCCATGGGCAAGGGCTCACATGTGGCCCCTTCAGAATTTCCTTTTATTTATTGTATTTGTACCCCACATTTTCCCACCTTTTTGCAGGCTCAATGTGGCTTACAGAGTATGGAAATGAGAACGTTGTTACATGATTTAAGAAAACAGTCGATCATAAGCTGAGATGAGCAGATGGTCGCCGACATCGCTGGATTATCAACGACGCCTTCCTTGGTTGAGCCGGGCCAGGGACAGTCTCGCATGGTGGCTCCAGACAGCCAATTTGCAGAAGTGTGTTTCTCTGGCGTCTCCCAATTGGGTGGTAGTCGTGACGGATGCCAGCCTTGCGAGCTGGGGAGCCCATTGTCTTCATCGAGTAGCCCAGGGATCGTGGACCCCTCTTGAAGCAACTTGACCGATAAATCGTCTGGAGTTGCGAGCAGTCGTGAATGCGCTGCGGAGTTTTCAGGACCTTCTGCAGGGGCAGGCAGTTCATGTATTCTCGGACAACACCACGACGGTGGCCTACATCAATCGGCAGGGGGGCACTCACAGTCTTCCCTTGGCAGTGGAAGCGTCCTGTCTTCTAGTATGGTCGGAAGCGCATGTTCAGAGTCTATCGGCAGGGCACATTGCGGGTCAAGACAATGTTCAAGCGGATTTTCTCAGCCGGACTCTTTTGGACGCAGCGGAATGGACGCTGTCGGACTCGGCTTTTCGGCTGATCTGTCAGCGTTGGGGAAGACCAGTAATGGATCTCATGGCCATGGCTTGCAATGCCAAAGTTCTCCAGTTCTTCAGCCGCAAACGGCAGCCAGGATCTGCAGGATTGGACGCTATTCTCCAGCCATGGCCGGAACAACAGCTACTGTATGTTTTTCCTCCGTGGCCTCTGATAGGGAGAGTTCTTTGCCGCATAGGTTGTTCTAGTGGCCCCAGACTGGCCCCGACGGCCGTGGTATGCGGATCTCGTTCGAGCGCTCTCAGAGCCACCATTGCGACTTTCTGTGACTCCCGATCTGCATCAAGGGCTAGTTCAGATAGAAAATCCCTTCTGGCTATTGAGAGGCGGCAGTTGAGGAAGAAAGGATTTTCAGGACCAGTCATTGCTTCTCTTTTGGGGGCATGGAAGCAGTCTACATCAGCAGCGTATGCGCGAGTGTGGAAAGCTTTCTCGGTGTGGTGTGCTTTGCATGCTGAATCACCTTTTCGGGCGGACATTCCAGTTATTCTGGAGTTCCTTCAGCATGGTCTTCAAAAGGGATTGGCATATAATTCCCTTCGAGTGCAAGTGGCTGCGCTAGCTTGTTTTAGGGGCAAGCTGGACGGTTCCTCTTTAGCAGCTCACTCTGATGTGGTCTGTTTCCTACGCGTGGCTCTTCGGCTTCAGCCTCCTCTGCGGCAGCCGTGCCCGGTGTGGCATTTGAATGTGGTACTGCGAGCCCTCCAGGCCCCACTGTTTGAGACATTTAATAAGGTTTCTGAGAAGGATCTAACACTTAAGACAGTGTTTTTTGGTGGCCATTGCTTCGGCTAGGAGGATTTCTGAAATTCAGGCTTTGTCTTGCAGAGATCCTTTTTTGCAGTTTTCTGAAGCAGGGGTGTCGATTCGGACGGTGCCGTTGTTTCTACCTAAAGTGGTTTCGGCTTTCCATGTCAATCAGGTGGTTTATCCTTCCATCTTTTCAAAGAGAGGATTATCCGGGGGAGTTTGCCTCGCTACATTTCCTGGACGTGCGGAGAGCCTTGTTTTGGTACTTGCAGATCTCTAACGAGTTTCGACGCTCAGATTATCTCTTTGTGCTCTTGTCGGGATTGAAAAGAGGTGAGGCGGCTTCTAAGGCTTCCATTGCTCGCTGGATTAGGGAAGCCATTGGAGTAGCGTATCTGCTACAAGGGCGGGCGTCTCCAGTGGCCCTGAAGGCGCATTCTACTTGGGCACAGGCGGCTTCTTGGGCGGAGGCGTCAGCCTTATTTTTGGAAGAGATTTGTTGGGCGGCTACTTGGGTGTCCTGTCATACTTTTACGAAGCATTACAGGCTAGACATGTCTGCTCGGGAGGATGCGAGTTTTGGGGCGGGAGTGTTGGCGCGGAGAGCGTCGGCTTCCCACCCTACTTAAGGAATGCTTTGGTACATCCCACTAGTTCCTGGATTCATCTGCTGCAAGTGACAAGGAAGGTAAAATTATGTCTTACCTGATAATTTTCTTTCCTTTAACACAGCAGATGAATCCAGGATCCCTCCCTAGTTCAGCCAACGTTTTTTTCATTTTCTGCGCAGTGTGGCTGTTTTTTTCCTTCTGGGTTCTCTTTTACAGAGTTCAGACAGATATGGGAACACGGAAAGGATTCCGATTTCTGGATCAAGTTGCAGTTATTTCGAAGTTCTTATTTGGTTCTCTGTTTTTCATAGTGAGGATGGTTTCTGGTTGTTGTTGGTTTCATATTTTTGGCATTGGCAAATGCTTACAAATGACATACTGAGGAAGGAGCTGGCCATCTGGCATCACTGCCTTTAGTTTGTTTATCTCTATCTCCACCTGCTGGTAGGTGGACTTAACCCACTAGTTCCTGGATTCATCTGCGTTAAAAAAAAATTATCAGGTAAGACATAATTTTACCTTTTCTGTTAACAGTAACTTTTTTGTGTGTGTGTGTGCAAAAGGTGCATTGTCCTAGCCAGATAAAATGGACAATGCAAGCTTGTTGCACTTGATGAAGAAAGTAAAATATGTGAGAGAGTACATTTGGGTAAACATTTTGCAAACAGGGAAGCCGGTTTTGAAAGAAGAATCAGTAAATAAGGGGATCAGTTTTCATTGACTAGTGGACAGTGAATGTTTTACTTCACTATCCATCTATTTTCAGCCACTGTACAAGTAGTATCAGACTGAAAATACATCTGATTGGCCTGATAATGTCCATATAGTAAAAGGGCAGAGAGAGGGTGGCACTAAGCAGATAACTAAACGGATGGCCAGAGCGGTGACTGAAAGGCAAGCCTACACTAAACATGGCTGGGGCGGTGGCTGAAAGGCAGGCCTAGACTAAACACACAGCCAGGGAAGTGGCTGAAAGGCAGGCCCAGATTAAACAGACAATCGGAGCGGTGGCTGAAAGGCAGGCCTAAACTAAGACAGCCAAGGCAGTGGCTGAATAGCAGGCCTAAACTAAACAGACGGCTGGGGCAGTGGTTCAGTAGCAGACCTGAACAAAACATATGGCTGGGGCAGTGGCCGAAAAACAACCCTATGCTAAACAGATGGCTGGGGCAGTGGCTGAATAGCAGGCCTGATTTCAATGGGTAGGATCAGTCCCTGCAAATCCCACACTGTTTTTGGCATGTAAGTTCAAAACCAGGATTGGCCAAAAAGTCTCCAGCTTGGTACTAGGTAACCTGGCATCTCTGTAATGATGTTGTACATTATTTATTGACTCCACTTCTATAAGCATTTACACCACCAACTAAACAGACACGTTTCCTGGACATTTCAGCTGGCTAGATAAACTTCATTTACCTTTGATAAAATAAAAAAAATTGGAAGACTTGATATGTGGAGTGGAGGAGTGGCCTAGTGGTTAGAGCACCAGTCTTGCAATCCAGAGGTGGCCAGTTCAAATCCCACTGCTGCTCCTTGTGATCTTGGGCAAGTCACTTAACCCTCCATTGCCTCAGGTACAAACTTAGATTGTGAGCTCTCCTGGGACAGAGAAAATATCCAGTGTACCTGAATGTAACTCACCTTGAGCTACTACTGAAAAAGGTGTGAGCAAAATCTAAATATTAATAATGTATTTATAGTCTTCATGATTACATGAATAAAGTTTAGTCCTGGTAACTCATCTTTTAAAATACATTTGGGAAAATGCTCTACACTTGGTGTTTGGCAATCTGTCACCTATTTTGCTGAGTTTTCTGTTTAGTAATAATGAATCAAGTGATTAAGGTTCTCTAATAATAATTTCTTTTTCAGGAGAGGCCATGAAAGACTTCAAGTCTCCAAGTTATGGACGTTCTGCAATAGTAAAAGATACCTTCTACAAGAAAAATGGAATTTCCTGGGAGTCATCGAGAACTGATAGGCTGTTGTGAGCTTCTGGTGTGAATTTAAATCTTTCCCTGGCAATCATGTTACCTCTTTGCAAAATAAGCTTTAGTGCAAATCTAAATTTAACATAGTAGAGCTATATTGAGGTATATAAAACAAATATCTGGTGAGAATTTCTTCCTTTTTTCCCCAGCAAAGATTTCTCTGGTTTTGCCTCTAAATGATTCTTTTGATCGGGGGATGATTACATTTATTCTTCACTAGGGGTAGGAGGGCTGCAAGGGGTGCTTCAGTGAAAGGAGTAGCTATAATGGCCTTAACTCCCATTTGTAAAAGGTAATTGTAGAGGGCTCCTTCAGGAACCTTAGCTCAGATTGCAGAAGTTTGACAATTAGGCATTGCTCTCTCTTTCTTTCTCTCTTCCCCTTCACTGGGGGCTGAATGCTGTTGCCACAAAACTGCCAGATTACAACAGTTTTTAGACTGTTTGCTTTCCGGTCAGTCTCTCCTAGGTCTACCCCTGAAATGCTGCTTTTACTATAGTGCTACAACCTGAGAAATTCAGAGGAGTGTATTAACAACCATGTTTACATTTATTCTTTAAGTAATTTTCTGTTAATTGTTAAAGTTGGGAGAGCAAAAAGAATTGGTGGGATCACTTAGCCAAGAGTAGAAAATTAATTTAAGTGTTCTTCAGATTCTGCCAAAGTCAGAGCTGCAACTGGCACTGTTAGACTTTAAAGAAGTTAACTAAAAGCCTGTCTAAATATCGAGTTTGCTCATTTAAATTCTATACAAATGTAATTGTCAGATTAAAAGCTTTGATACTGAATGTGCCTTCAACAAATTGTAAACTATATTTATATTACCATAAAATTAATATGTTTGTACTTGGTTTTGCTGTTTTTAGATTTTTTTTTATAACATTTCATTAAAATTGTGAATTCCTCTGCAGATTTGAAAGGAATTCTGGTCGCTGCTTCTCAAAAAACATATAGTGGAATTAGAAAAGGTGCAGAGAAGGGCGATGAAAATGATAAAGGGGATGGGACAACTTCCCTATGAGGAAAGGCTAAAGCGGCTAGGGCTCTTCAGCTTGGAGAAAAGGCGGCTGAGGGGAGATATGATAGAGGTCTATAAAATAATGAGTGGAGTTGAACGGGTAGATGGTGAAGCGTCTGTTCACGCTTTCCAAAAATACTAGGACTAGGGGGCATGCAATGAAGCTACAATGTAGTAAATTTAAAATGAAACGGAGAAAATGTTTCTTCACTCAACTTGTAATTAAACTCTGGAATTTGTTGCCAGAGAATGTGGTAAAGGCGGTTAGCTTAGCGGAGTTTAAAAAAGGTTTGGACGGCTTCCTAAAGGAAAAGTCCATAGAACGTTATTAAATGGACTTGGGGAAAATCCACTATTCCTTAGCATCCCTCCGGACCGGACCAGGATTGGACTGATGGGTTGTGCTCGCCTACCAGCAGGTGGAGACTGAGAAAAAACTCTGACTCTAGAGAGCCAATAGGAGCCCTGGCCATGTGACCTTAGCCTCAGTATTTTCTCAGTCTCCCAGCAGGTAGGAAGTGAGCCCATTAGTCTCTCTCCTTTTCTCTTTAGATATTACAGATATTTGTGATAATTCTTCTGTGCCTGGAATCTTATTTAGAGGCTTGACAGGGTTTCCTTTCTCTTCTTTCTTTGACAGCCTCGGGGGTGTTAAACTCGGGTGTCTCGAGTCCACCTCCCTTCCTCCCCATCTCCCTGGCTTAGCAGGGAAGGGCCGTCCCTTTCTCTGGAAAGGTGTACCGTCTTTGGGAGAGGCAGCCACTTTTAACAGGTAGCTGCTTTAAAAGAATTAAATCAAATAAAAGTAAATTCAAAGAAGCAGCCTTTCTTTCCCCAGACTTCTAACGAGCAGGCAGCTCCAGTGTTTTATTATGATTGAGGGGTTATAAAAAAAAAAAAAAAAAAAAAAACAAACAAAAGAAAATAATTCAGTATCTGTGACTTTAAACTGCGATTTTTCTCGTCAGATTTAATTTCCTCCATTTTCTTGCGTTTTGGTGGCGGCAGTTTAAACAAATGAAAAAAATGAAAAGAAAGGTGCGAACCGCGTAAGTGCGGCCACCTGTTTTTTCCGATATGGCTTAAAAGTTCAAACAGCTGCTGTCGGTCAGCGTCGCGCAGTTCACGCAGCCGGAACATGTAAATTTTGCTCTCCCTTCAAGGTTTCTTCGGGTCCGGTGCTGCCTCCAGTTTTTTCGGGGCCTTTTTCGCCGGCTGTTGTTTCTTCGCCGTTCCACTGGGCTCCGCTTGTTCGGAGGTGTCGGGCGCGCTGTCGACAATCGCCACAGGGCCAGTGGAGCGAACGGCGGCCATTTTGTTTCTCCCTCCATCTTATCAGTCGGGGATCTCTCTGCTGAAGGTAAGGCTGCAGTTCATAGAGCAGTTCGGCTCCAAGATGTGTACACTTTTGTATGTGCTGAACGGCGTATTCTAAAATGCTCTTCACATCAGCAGGCAATATTTGGTTGAAAGGGGGCTCCTTTCATATATGGATATATAACAAGCTTTTCTTCTTTTAAATTTCTATGTATCATGGGGCTGTTAACACTAGTTTTTTCTGGTGCTCAGTCATTTTTCATTGCCTGGTGGAAAATCTGCATCTTATCATAATATCATAATTCATTTCAAGCATTTTCCTCAATAGCTGTAGTATTATACAGTGTTTTAAGAACTTTAGAAACTTTCTCTATAGGCATAGAGTAAATTTCTGTCTTTCTCATTCCCTGGTGAATAGGACTACATTGTCTAAGAGTCAATTGATTGGTACTTTGCAATTCTGACCATAATATCTTAGTTCCTTTCAAGCATTTTACTCCATGCGTATGATGTTATATAGTGTTTTAAGAACTTAACAGACACTCTCAATGGCTGTAGTGTTACACAGTGTTTTCTTTTTCCGACTTTAAGAAGCCTTCTCTAGAGGCATACAGTATATTGTTCAGATGCCATGGGGATATATCAGCTCTTTCATATTCTCTGAGGGACAGTCCTGTCTACCAAGCTCCCAGTCACTCAGCTGCCTTAGCAGGCATGCTTTATTCATGTCTTCCCTTCTTTTCCAACTGCCTTGAAGCCTCTCATTTTTCATTTTAGCTTTCTTCTGGTTTTTACAGGACATATGGTCACTTAGAGAATAAAGTCATCCTTTCACTTAAAGATAGTGGACGGTCCTCAAACCATCTACTCGTGTTTGTCACTACTCTATCAGTTCAGCATTGGCAGATTATAAACATCCTGGTTTGGTCCAGTATGCCTATACATACCATCTGCTATGTCTTCCTCTTCCTTAGAGACCTGATGTTATATCAAGCTTTCTTGAATTCAGATACAGTCTTGTCTACACTGCCTTCACCAAGTGGCTGTGGCACAACTTCACTTTTTTCGTTACAGGTAATTTCCAAGTTTGTCCTTTTTCATTTTCATTCTATGCGCCTTCACTCCAGAGTGTTCTTTCAATTGGAAGGGGATTCACTCACTTCCTGTGTATTTATACCATAGGTACATAAGTATGGTTATGCTGGGTAAGGCCTAAAGTCCATCAAGTCCAGCATTCATATCTAATGGGCATAGGTACATAAGTTTTGCCATTCTGGGGAAGCTCAAATGTCCACCTTTCTACAGCCAGAACAGCATTAAAGAAAAGAAAAAACAAAAAAAAAACCTCTCACGAGAGTATCGAACAGAAATCTCTGCTCCAAAAGCAAGGCTTTGCAGTAATTCTGCAAACTAACGCATACAATATTTGCCATGGCTGTTCACCACTAGAAACACCGGGGACCCTGGGCCTAGGTTCGGTGTTTTAACCTGAAACAAGCTCAACATTCATATCTATTGGGTGTGAGTCTGGTACTACTACTACTACTTAACATTTCTAGAGCGCTACTAGGGTTACGCAGTGCTGTACAAATTAACAAAGAAGGACGTTCCCTGCTCAAAGGAGCTTACAATCTACCTCTCAGTGAGGGAGGACGCATGACCGTGGTACGTGGATTAGTGGTATGTGGATTAGGGAGATCCAAGAAATTACAGGCCAGTGAATCAGACGTTCATACTGGGACAATTTTTTTCTCTCCGGAGCGTACTACCATAGCTGGTGGACTCCTATATTCAGAACTTTCTATATTCAGAACTTACCCAACTATGGAACGCCATAGAGATAGGGTTGGAGTTTGTAGCCCTATTTAACTGGTGTCCTTGGTCACCCTTCCTCTTCTCCTCAGGATCCAGAGAATGGCTAGTTTTTTGCTTATGCATTAACCGGTCATTTTCAGCAGTACTCTCTCTTCCGTTCTTTTATAGATCTAAGAGGATGTTCATTGCGCTCTTAGGGTCATTTCATTCTTACCTAGACGACTGCCTAATTGGAGAAAGTCTTATCAGCAGAGTTCTCAGGTCACGCACCGGGTGTTGCATTTCTTACAGTCTCTAGGTTGGGTGGTGATTGTAGCCAGGCCTCTCATTTGATCTCTCATCAGATATCTCTGATTTTCTCTTTGTTTAGTCAGGTTGGCGCACAGTCTTTTGTCTCCTCTGCAAACATCCCAGTTTATATTTTTCTTGGTGACCTTGGGCCTTCGGCCATTTCCTCGCTCTATTCTGCAGAATGCAATTTTACTTTCTAATGCCCAAGAAGGAATTTTCCTTCATCCTATTGCGAATCTCAGGGTCATCAATCGCACTATTTAAGTGTCATCTAGTTATCTCAAGAACCTTAGTTCTGTCATTGGGATGCTTCGTGCAGTACACTTTTTGGCAGAAGCTTGTTTGTATATATTTTTTTTCTGGGGGACCTCAGCAATTCGTTTTACCTTCGGGTGAATTTTGTTTTCCCTACTGACAAACAAGGCGGAGAGAGCTATGTTGGTCCTTGCCATGGCAATGGGTTATGTCATACGCCAAGGAGGAGTTAAGAGTATACTCTTGAGTTTGTACTCATTTTTTCTTAGTTGTGTCACCCTGCATTTAGGTGAATGGACTCTCATTTTTTCAGCCTTACTTCCTCACTGCGACACTTCAGGGCTATCTCTTTTTGCCTTCAGGCTCACGAACATTTCTTGCTTCTTCTGTTCAGCAACAGTCTTGACGGAGACAGGGACAGATGCCAACGTCCAGCAGGGGTTTTTCAGCCTTCTTTATGCGTTTCTTCCATCATCTCACTAGGTGTTTACGCAGAACCAAGGCACCCTTCTACATCCGGACCCCCAGTCACTCAAACTTATGGCGTGGTTACTGGGTCTGCAACATCTTTGATATTTTCGCAGGAAGTACTTCAAGTTTTAATTGCTTCCAGACAGAAATCTACATTAAAGTCCTATGAATCAAAGTGGCGACGGTTCACTCTGTGGTACTCCTCTCGCCACTTCATTCCACAAACAGTATCCATTTTGCATGTTTTGGAATATCTTCTGCATCTTGCGAAATCTTGTCTGTCTTACTCATCCATTAGAGTTCATTTGGCAGCTCTATCAGTGATGCATGATACTGTTGACAACCGCACGCTTATGCAGCATCCACTGTCAAAGCGGTTTCTTAAAGGAGTCCTGCACCTGTACCTCCCGCTTCGTCCACCAGCTAGGTGAACTAGGTGAACAGACTCTTAAAGTTCTGTTTTCTAGTAGCCATAACTTTTTCTATAAAGTTTTCCTCTTCAAGCAGTGTTTCCCAGTAGCCATTGCAGCAAGTAGATCTATGTGTGGAATACTTCTACGGTTGGTAACTTCTTTTCGGTCTGCTGTAGTTTAAAGTTTTCACCTTTCCCAATCGGTTTTTTCTTATTGGTTTTGTCCTTCTAGCCAGTAGGCGTAAAAGTTTTTCATTGTTTCTAACCCGCTATATCGCGAAGGATCAAGGAAATGAGAATGTCTATTTCTCTTCTCGCTGAGAGGGCAGTTCCACAGCGTATTACAACATATTCCACAACTTCAGAAGCGGGCTCTATTCTTACTATGGCGATTTTTGGTGCTCTCGGTGCACATTGGTAAGTTGGCAACTTAGTCCTAGTTTCATTTTATTTTGCTCATTGGGACACACTACATGTTAGTTGTCGCCAGGTGGCCTATGCAGCATGAACATTTCTCTGCAGTTTTCATAGGGTCCCTCCCTTCAGATTACTGCTTTGGTACTTCCCATCAGTCCAATCCTGGTCCGGTCCGGAGGGATGCTAAGGAAGGAGAAATTAGATCTTACCTGCTAATTTGCTTTCCTTTAGTCCCTCCGGACCGGACCAGGCCCCTCCCATGTTCTCTCTACTCTTTAGCTTCTTTTATTAAGTAGGAAGTGTATTCAGTAGGAAGTGTATTCATTCCTTTACGATTCGTGGAACAATACTATATATATATACAGAACTTTACGTGGTCTATACCACTTCTCTGGTGGTTGCTGGTGAGCTCAATTGCTGGAATCTATCTATAAAACCTTAAATACGCCATACCACTTCTCTGGTGAGAGTTGTGGCTGAGCTCAGTTGCTGGAAAATCTATAAAACCTTAAATATGATTTACCACTTTTCTGGTGAGAGTTGCTGGTAAGCTCAGTTGATGGAATATATATAAAATCTTAAGTGGGCCATACCACTTCTCTGGTGAGAGTTGCTGGTGAGCTATAAGACAAGTGAGCCATACCACTTCTCTGGTGAGAGTTGCGGGTGAGCTATATTATACGTGAGCCATACCACTTCTCTGGGGAGAGTTGCTGGTGAGCTATATTACATGTGAGCCATATCGCTTCTCTGGTGAGAGTTGCTGGTGAGCTATAGTACAAGTGAGCCATACCACTTCTCTAGTGAGAGTTGCTGGTGAGCTGTAATACATATTGGGCCATACCACTTCTCTGGTGAGAGTTGCTGGTGAGCTCTGATACTTGGCATTGCCGAGTGCTTTGTGGCTGCTAGGATTCCATACGGCACAGAAGGTCTTTCTTTCTTTCCTGCTTTGTTATTCAAATACTGAGGCTAAGGTCACATGGCCAGGGCTCCTATTGGCTCTCTAGAGTCAGAGTTTTTTCTCAGTCTCCACCTGCTGGTAGGCGAGCACAACCCATCAGTCCAATCCTGGTCCGGTCCGGAGGGACTAAAGGAAAGCAAATTAGCAGGTAAGATCTAATTTCTCCTTTCTGGGATAAGCAGTATAAAATGTTTTGTACATTTTTGGGATCTTGCCGGGTATTTGTGACCTGGATTGGCCACTATTGGAAACAGGATGCTGGGCTCGATGGACCTTTTTGGTCTTTCCCAGTATGGCAATACTTATGTACATAGGGAAATTAAAGTATGGTAATAACAGAGAGCCATCAGGGAAACACAGAACTGCTCACTTACATTAATAGTGGTACTGGAATCTAAAACAAAACAAAAATAGGGATTATACAAGAGTGGTATCGTTAGATGAGAAACGGAAAAGGCAAAAAAAACCTC
The DNA here is from genome assembly GCF_901765095.1 of Microcaecilia unicolor. NCBI lineage: Eukaryota > Metazoa > Chordata > Amphibia > Gymnophiona > Siphonopidae > Microcaecilia > Microcaecilia unicolor. The sequence goes on along the minus strand of NC_044036.1, from coordinate 156,559,929 downwards.
ATGGGTGAATACAGCAACAAAGACAAAGTGAGGTCCCAAAACAATATTGATGACTTCTCATAATTGCGCTTTACTGCTTTTGATAATCAATTGATGTGACTTTTTCATCTTGAACCTCACTTTTTCTTTGTTGTTATTAGATGAGAATTGCCATGTGATATAGTTAAGCGGAGGACTAGACCTGTAGCATGGATTCAGATTTCTGTAAGTCTGGAAATGGGATCTGAGTGCAAAGCAAAGGCTTAACTGCAGTATTTGTCACCTAAACTGACATCGGTCTTTGTTTGAACAGGATCTGAGCTCATCTGTTTCATTCTCTGTTGACCTCACAGATCTGCTGGCACTCATCTTAGAAAAAGAGCTTAGGCATGACACATTGTAACCCAGGGTGCTCAGGCTTGAGTAATTGAAACATGAGTTCTTATAGGTTTCCTCTCAAGGGGCTCAATTTACTGAAGTGCATTAATGATGATAACACACGTTAGTAGTAAAAAAGCTCTTTTACATATAATAGCAGCTATAAGAAATAGCGTGTGTTGATTTCATTAGCCTGTTCTAATGTGGTGGTACACTTTAGTAAATGTGGTCTCAGATGCATTGAAATGTTTGGTGGCACTTGTCTTTGCTCCCCTGCAGTGCTGAAGTGGATCTAAAAGGTATGGCTAGACTTAAAACAGTTCCAAAAATAAATGAATATATATTTTTTTCTTTTTCAAAAAATAAATTATGAATTGTGTTGTAGTGCTTAATATAGTTGACAGACAGTAAATAGCACAGTTTTCAGGGTTGTACAACACTGAATATTAGAATTTACCCTTATTTTGCTCCAGTGATATATGACTAACTATTTCTAAGATCACTTTCCCAAGTCAGTCGCACCACTTAATATATAAGACATTTATTCAAATTCCCTGTTACAATACAAAAGTATTTGTTTCATCATTTTTTGTATATTACCTTGTTCATTTCAGTAGCCTAATCTGCTCTTGGTTTTTCTTTTCTTTAATTCTTCCTTTATTTATATGGTTTTCAAGTTAGGCTTCGTTTCCTATCTATATGTCTCCTTGGAGACACAGTTGTCTGTTTAGCTCATATTTCCATTGTAAAGCATTATCCCTCCTGTGGAAGTCATTCTTTTGCAATATCAATCTTTTATTTAGAATGTTTTACATTTAGTCTTAATATATTTTTACAGAAATTTACATTTTTTTTATTATGTGTTATGTAAACCTCATCAGAAATTTTAACCATGTTGAACATTAGGTTCCACATTCATTGATATAGAAACTGTTAGCTGGTAAAAATGGCCAGGCTGTTCAATTGTTAGACTGCAGAGTGCAGACCCTGTGTGATCTTTGACTCTACTTTGCTTTCCTGCCACTAAGGCTGTTTTCCGCCTGTCCCTTGTCATTTGGAATTCAGACAGTGTTTTGCCCTGCCAGCTCTAATGCAAGGCTATTCCATGCATTCATCATTTTTGTATGAAGAAATAGGTCCTATTGTTATTTGTAAGTCTGCCCTCTTCAAGTCTCACATTATGATCCCTAGAACATATTATTTGTCAAATGCTTACCTCTTGTACTTTTATAAACATGAACTAAGGGTCAGATTCTATACAGTTGCACGCCCAAATTTCTGACTGGTGCACAGTTTTTAGAATAGTGCTAGTTGCATGCCTAATTTAATTGTTAATTAGATGCCAGTTGGCCTTAAGTACCAATAGTAGCCCTTAAGTGGCTTTAATTGGTGCCTTTCTTTAAATTTTGGGCAAATTAGTATTAGAGGTTTAGAGCAGTGTTTCCCAATCCTGTCCTATGGGATCCCCAGCCATTCTGGTTTCCAGATTATTCACAGTGAATATGCATGAGATAAAATTGTATGAAGTGGAGGTGGTACATCCAAATTTATATCTTGCATGTTCATTGTGGATAGCCTGAAACCCTGACACACTGGAGGTCCCCCAGGAGAGGTTTGGGAACCACTGCTCTAGAGGAGGCAGTGGAAGCCAGAGAAATAATGTCATTCTTGATCAAATCTTTTTGGGGATTGTAATTTTAAGGAGTTCTAGCCTGGAGGCAAGGTGGAAGTAATTTGGAATTTGAAAAGAGAAAAGCAGACAGCTGGTCCAGAAGGAGTTAGGGAGAAGTGGGGGCCAGGTGGAAGCAATTTGGAAATTGAAAGAAAAATGGAGAAAAGCAGACAACTGGCCAAGAGGGGTTTATAGAGAAACAGAGGCTATTAGGAAGACAGAATCCAGTCTCCAGACTGGACAGTCCCAGAACCAATGCACTAATATGGAATTTCCATTTAAGATGCTTGGCAGCTGGCTGTTAGGGGTTTTAGCAGTTTGCCAGTATATGGGATTGTTTCCTTACTGCATGGAGTTAAGTTGGCACAGGTGCCAAAATTGTATCTGGGGCAATGGAAGGTTGAGTGACTTGCCCAGGGTCACAAGGAACCACAGTGGGACTCATCCAGTTCCCCAGCCTGCTGCACTAACCGTTAGTCTCTCCCATACTCCAAAGGAAAATTTTGGATCAACAGGTCTTGAACCAGCAACTCTGTAGAACAGGGGCAGGAAACTGCTGCAGAGCCACCAGACTCTGCCCTGTTCAGAACCCCCTATCCCATACCCTCTTATGGCAGACCACAAATTTGAAGCTTCTGCTCCGTGCACCCCCTTGCTGCCTGCACCTGGGGTGGACCGCCCCCACTGCCCTGCCCTTAATACGTTACTGTTTCTTAGTAATGTATAAAGTGGGGAAAGATTCTAAGCAGATAATATAATTACTGACCCTTCTCCACACACATGCCCTTGCTGGGAGGAAAGGTCAGTGAGAGGAAGCCAACTGACTCAAATAAAAATATTCTAGACCTGGAGAGGACCAAAAGGTGACTGTGAGTATGACATCTAAAGAAGGCCTTTTCATCTGACTTATCTACATGTGTGGAGAAGCTGAAATAATGCTTTAACTGTTTAACGTAAGACTGATACAAAGGAAAAAAATAAATGCTGAATTCTGCTCACAGTTTTATTGCAAAATGGATAGAAAAGATACTCCCTGGAACTCAAACCCTTTCACGTCTTTATTTTTGCTGTAGCAGAGAAGAGTAGATGAATGCTGCCCCCATGATGACCTAGGGTGCTGTCTTTCTTTGGTACAATACTCTTTAGCCAGTCTAGGAAGCCTCTGGTGGTCTTTAGCTTCACCTCTACTGGGAAGTGATCACTGACTGCTAGAGCCTGAGAAGTGAACAGATTATACAGCATTACATTTCCATCCAACATCAAACAGGTCTATGTACAAAGGTGCAAGAAACTCCACAAATGGTGATCTGCATGCTAAATTCAGACATAGTATGCATTATTTGCAAAGTGAGGGTTTAGAGCCCTGGGTGTGCGGAGTAGAAGCATGGCTCCCGACAGCTGTGCTCCTGCTCAGTGCATCCCCTTGCTGCCTGCACCCAGGGCGGACCGCCCTTGGTACGTTACTGTTTATTAGTAATGTATGAAGTGGGGAAAGATTCTAAGCAGATAATATAATTACTGACCTTTCTTCACACACATGCCCTTGCTGGGAGGAAAGGTCTGGTGATGCGCTGTGGGTAGGGGGGTGATACACTTCGGGGGGGATGCGCTGGGTGGGCGTATGACCCGCCCCAGGTGGCGAACAGGCTAGGAACACCACTGCTAATAAAACCATTTAGTATTCACTTAACAAAGAAAACCTGCTGTTTTTCTAGATCTGATAAAAAAAATGATACTAGTTGACCAAGTGGTTTCTATTCATCAAGCAATGTTTTTACATGATTAGACTCTGTCATAAGTACTACAAACTGAGGAGCCTTTTTATTAAAATGTGCTAAAATTTGCACTTCCTGCAGCTTAATGCAAGATTTTATAGAATGATAGCTGCAAATTTTACACAGCACCTTTTGGGGGCGTTCCTGCAATTTTTATTGCAGGTCTTGTGTTCATATTCCATTTAGTGAATGGTACCTGCTCAGAGTTAATGCAGAACCTCCAATTTAAGAGGTGGTAAATGGTCCCATATTAACTGTGCGTTAGCCAGTTAGAGCGCATTAAGTATAGCTAATGCTTCTGTGCCCAGTCTCCACCCATGCCACACCCAGAGGAGGGAAAAAAAATCTGCAAAATGCAGTAGCATGCAGTTTAAGGTGTGGAAACAGGCAAATTACCACAAAATCCCTTAATGCAGACGTGCAGTGGCTTGTTTTCGTATGTTAACCGTGGAGCCCCTGTGTTTCCGCCAGGTAGTGTGTTGGATTTTCTTGAGCAGTAATGGATGCTGATAGCAATGGCCAGCCTATTCAGCTGAATCAGCACTGCTAACCTTTCGCTATCTACTACTACTTATCACTTCTATAGCGCTACAAGGCATACGCAGCACTGTACACCATACACGAAAAGACAGTCCCTGCTCAAAGAGCTCACAATCTAAATGGCAGAAAGCACTGAAGAGCAGACTTAGCAGAATAAGCAACCAGCAGGTTAGCAGGCTTGGGAGAACAAGAAAGAGTCAAACTCTGCTGGTCTTGGTGTTGTCTCATTGTATCTATTAATTGATTATGACCTGATTTGGCCACTGTTTGGAAAACAGGATATTGGGCTAGATGGACCATTGGTCTGACCCAGCATGGCTACTCTTACATTCTTATGTATCCCCCTTCCACCATGAAAAAAGCAAGAGTACAGTCCATGTTATAGGTTTAGGAGGATAAAGTCCGAAGTGACTCATCATTTCCACCTAGTCAGTCACTATATTAGACAAGAAAATCAACAGTGCATTTTCTGTGGGGCAGGTCTACTTATTTATACAGAAGCATCAGACCTCCTCAAGTGATCCATTTCTAGCTTATGACCAGGGGAGAATTCATAAAGAAGAACCTACCTGTACCTCACTCAAGCCAAAGGCTTCTTTGAAGTTGAATATAGCTGTTGAATCTGGAACAATAGAATTCAGAAGCTTTTCACCGTGGACCACAATCCTGCAAGGAGTCAGATTATTAGAGTCCATCTTTCATTGCAAGTCAAATCCAAACTCATAATTTATTACAGTTTCTCGATAACAAGTCAAGCATTTTTGTAAATATTACCAGTTGCTTTCTTTCATTTTGGATTTATCAGCCTATTCTAATTTTTGAATGTACACTGTCCAGCAGATACTGTGTGTGATACACTGAATCTTCATTTTTTTGCTCCTCTCTTCAAGACACTTCATTGACTTCCTATTCGTTTTCATATATAACTCCTCAGTATCTCTCCTCTCCCTATACACCTACCTGGGAACTCTTCCATTCATTACTAAGTCTCCGTTCCTTTTATCTTGTTGAACTGTATGCCTGGAATAGACTTCCTGAGTTGGTACATCAAGCTCCATCTCCAGACATATTCAAATCTTGGAAAAAGCTCAACTTGTTCAAGTCTGCTTTTATCTCTTAACCTTTTAGTCACCTGTTCAGTATCCATGTTTATTTTAATCATTCCCACAATAAATAAAACTCCTTAATCCCTATTTGTCCTGTTTATTGTGAAAAGATTGTAAGCTTTGTCGAGCACAGACTGTCTCATAGGTGTTTTGTGTACAGCGCTGCGTACATCTAGTAGCGCTAAAGAAATGATAAGTTAGCAGTAGTAGTTTGCTCCTCTGGTCCAGGTTCAAAATACACACTTTTGGCTTTCACATGTGATAAAGAACTAGGCTTTTTGTTTTTTTTAAGGCTTTTTGTTTCTGCTTCTAATAAAGCATTTTGCTTGTGCTTTGTATACTGCCTCCTATGTTATTTTATCTTTTTGGTCTGATAATTCCTCCTTTTACTTTAGGATAAATTGGGACTAGTCCTGGGATTGTGATGCCATGAAGCTTCATTTGTTAACTACCCAGGAATTTTCCCCTAGTCTGGGCATTGCAGAAATGGTTCTGAGACAGGAAATCATATGCAGCAGGGCTCCTTTTAAACCCCTTTTAATTGTCCTAATTCTGGCTACCAGATGTTGCCTATAATGATAAAAAGCCATAAATTTCACCTTGCAGGGGCTGTGAACATTGGCTCTGCAGCCTTTAATTGACCCCGAGTGTAGCCATTCTGATTTAGGAATCAAACCAGGAATTCTCCTTATGACAGCACTGCCACTGAACCACTAAGTCAGCCATATATATATTTAATAATAATTATGGTCTTTATAATAGGCTTCAAAGTCAAACTAGTTGGTACTGGAAGAACTTATACTTGCAAAATATACTCAAGCACACTGATTACAAGGCCTGGATGCAAGAACTGAACAATATAATATACTGACAAATATAATAGCACACAAATGTATTAACGAGCTAGTATTGATAGACTAGAGGCCAATTGTATTAAGCATTTAAGCAAAAACAGAACAGGCGTCTAGTACATGCAGACCAATATATTCAAAGGTCTTCCCTAGAAACTGAGAGCAACTAAAACAATCAGATCTGCTGAATTAATTTCCTCCACTCAGGCGTTCTTTACTAAACATCCCCGATCTTCATGTGATACATAAGAAAATGATTTCTCACCCTCCTGAGCACTGGTTTCATGCTCACTAATAGTTGTGAATCTACTACTAGCCTTCCAGATGTTGCTTCCCAGTAGACGTCTAATCATAATCCAACCAATAACACAAAAATGTAAATATGCAGCAACACGGTACTTTAACACATCCACATTACCTGTCATAAGCACAGTTGGTGGTGGTCCTAACTGTTGTGTCATTGTTGTCACCAATTAACCAAACAAAATCTTGCTGTGCTCTCAGTCTGATGTTCTTCCACTGCTTTTTGGGAACATAGCCGCAGTCTGCATTGAAGTCACCAATAAAGATGATGTTCTGGAAGATACCAGTTCAACAAGTTGATTATAATATGAATTACTCAGCCAGTCTCCGTAGTAATCTTATTCTGGTAATTTCTGTTCCTCTATCTACATAGTAATTACAGCTCAAAAATCAGAAGGTTAATTATGGTGGAATTTCACAAACATGGATTTGGATTTTCCATGCTTGCTTGCAGCGCTCTGGCTTTGTCGTGCCGATGCAAGTCTTTCCACAGTAAAAAAAAAAAAAAAAAGTGCTCTGATTTGAAAACTGGTTCATAACTAGAACAAATAACCCTTAATTTTGGATCATAATATTATTGTTTCCCCAGGGCACAGAGGCATGAGTGAAAGATCATTATTGTCATAACGGAGCACACTGCAGCCTGTTATTAAATGAGAAAAACATTATTTTACTCCTAAACACACACAACTGCAATAATATTCTTGGAATCCAAGAGGTGTTTTTCTACCAATTAAAAGACAAGTTTTTTGCATGTAAATCATATTCCTTGCCTGTGGAAAAGTTACTGTTGCACTGGGTTTGCAAGAGTCCCTACTGGAATTTATTTTTATTTTATTTATATTTTCTTCATTAGTGCAAAGAAGGATTCTGTTAATGCTAATTCTGACCTCATTCATTTTTATACATGGATTTGTGAGTGTCTTTTTGGGAAAGGCACCAGGAATACCTGGATGAAAACCAAGTTAGTATGATAGACTCTTGATCTTCACTCCCAGTCCTCGAGGGCTGTCAACGGATCAGATTTTCAGGATGCCCCTAACGAATATTCACTAGGGACATCCTGAAAACCTGACCCATCGGTGGCCTTCAAGGACTGGGAGTGAAGACCACTTCTCAAACCTCTCCTGGGGGACCAACAGCCAGTCGAGTTTTTAGGATATCCCTAATGAATATGTAGTCCCCTAATTTCAATCTGATTACAAATATTTGTGTGCTACCCAAAGTAATCATTATTTTCTATATATATAATAATATTTTGCTTTATTGAACATATATTGTTTAAAATAATACTTTTTACATTATTCACATTTCTGAAATTCTGTGTTCCAAACCTTACCTCATTCATTCAACACTCACTCACTCTCCTTGCTAATTAACCACGTTGTACTTTGTTGTCTCGCTTCAATATGCTTACAACAATAATTCTGCTTACAACATCATCATATATAATTTGATGAGATTATAACATAACAGTTCAATAACAACTTTTTTGCAATTTTGTTCTTTTCCCTTTAGATATTAAGGGCTTTGAATACCTTCAACTACTTAGGTTCTGTTGTTTCTCTTGTCAGTTGTAAATGCTTTTAAAAGCATTGAAGGATGTTGATAGGAATGTTGTTGTTATAGTCACTACCCCTGCAGACGCACAACGGCGAAACACATATGTGTAGGGTGTGGCAGGAGCTTGGATATATACCTCAAGTGAGAGGAGAGAAGTAATGTGAAAGAGAGGTGACTCGAGGAGTACAACTAGGAGATATAAGAAAAAACAGATAAGATATAAGAGTTAATGCATTCCTATGGAAGAAGAAACTAATATCACGTTGGAAAAGTTGTGACTCGAATTGAATGTTCATATCAACATAATCATAGTCGGTTGTAGTTACAACTGACAAGAGGAACAACAGAACCTAAGTAGTTGAAGGTATTCAAAGCCCTTAATATCTAAAGGGAAAATAACAAAATTGCAAAAAAAGTTGTTATTGAACGTTATAATCTCATCAAAATATATATGATGATGTTGTAAGCAGAGTTATTGTTGTAAGCATATAGAAGCGAGAACAAAGTACAACGTGGTTAATTAGCAAGGAGAGTGAGTGAGTGTTGAATAAATGAGGTAAGGTTTGGAACATAGAATTTCAGAAATGTGAATAATGTAAAAAGTATTATTTTAAACAATATATGTTCAATAAAGCAAAATATTATTATATAGAGAGAAAATAGTGATTACTTCGGGTAGCATAATGAATATTTATGAGACAGATTTGCATACCTGTCACCTCCATTATATGGAAATCTCTCATGAATAGTCATTGTAGATACCCTGAAAACCTGACTGGCTGGTGGTCTCCCAGGACAGGTTTGAGAACCGCTGATGTGGACCATAAGAGACCTTGCTTTACAGCAGATGTTCACTACCCAGTCCTTGGGACACACCCAGACAGCCATGTTTTCAGGTTATCCTCCATGAATATGCATAAGATACATTTGCATGCACAACCTCCATTATATGATGTCTTATCTCATGCATATTCATATGGGTATATTAAAAACCTGACTAGCTGGGTTTGTCTCAAGGTGTAAGTTGAGAACCACTGCTTTAGAGTTGATGCAAGATAGCAGAGGCTGAAGTGACACCAAAGTGTTCCAATCTAAGAATTAATTACTTTCAAAACTGGGCCACAAATAGTTACACCCGAGGTCCAACTTTCATGAAATGCACAGTAATGGATATTTATTAGTTTCTGCCACCTGTCTCCATGTCATAAGGAACAGACTAGCCCAGACCTAAGTTTACTCTAGTGCAGGTTCTCAACCTAAGTTCTCAGGACACACCATGTCAATCTGGTTTTTAAGAGATCCACAATGAGATAAATCTGTATGCATTGCCTCTATTGTATGCAGATCTTATCTCATGCATATTCATTTGGGGTATCCTAAAAACCTGTCTGGCTCTTTGTGTCCTGAGTATCCCTGCCCTAGTGTATGCACAGATTTGTAGTCTTGCTTTTCTTAAGAAAATCTATGTATGGACAAAGGTAAAGCCAGGACTGGACTAGACTAGTCCTTATGACACAGTAACATGACAAATGATGGCACATAAAGGTCAGCATGGCCCATCCACTCTGTCCAGAAAGGTGGCTAGGATTGTATCTGCAACTCCGTGCAGGTTGCTTTCTCCCCTTTAGTTTTTAGGGTTTTAACTTCTGCTTCTTGCAGGCTACCCCTTTACCTTTTTAAAGTGTGAAAGTCATTTAAGTTTTGCTTTAAGAGGAAATGCTCTATACCAGTAGTTTTCAACTCAGTCCTCAGGGCACACCTAGCCAGTCAGATTTTCAGGATTAGAAAAGCACCATATCTTTCCCGAACTAGCAATGTAAACATGACCAACAATATGTTAATACTTTCATTTTAACCTTGTAAGCTACATTGAAATCAAGTCTCTTCTCATATGTCTTCTATACGAGATACATTTGCATGCACTGTATCCAATTCATGTTTAACTTTCATCCTAATTCTCTCTAATTCTTATAATACTGTTTACCAAAATGGAGGTCAAAAAGCCAGACCTGGAGGGACTTTACCAAAGAGCTCTATAACAGTAGTAGCAACTCTGGTTTGAGGGCCACAAGCCAGTCAGGTGTTCAAAATTCTGCTGCACGACTAATATTTTGCCAAAATCGTTATGCCCATATCAGCCCTCTCCTGAAGTCACTTCACTGGCTCCCTATCCATTTCCGTATAAAATTCAAGCTCCCCTTATTGACTTATAAGTGTATTCACTCTGCAGCCCCTCACTACCTCGCCACCCTCATCTCTCCGAACACTCCTTCCCAGGAACTCCATTCACTAGGCAAATCTCTCCTAATTGCATCCTTCTCCTCCATCGCTAACTCCAGACTCCGTTCCTTTTGTCTCGCCGCACCTTATGCCCGGAATAGGCTTCCTGAGCCATTACGTCTAGCTCCATCCCTGGCCGCCTTCAAATCCGGGCTAAAGGCCTACCTGTTTGATGCTGCTTTTGACTCCTAACTTGTCACTTGCTCGTAGCTTTTATCTTGTCTTCCTCTCTTCAATAGTCCCTTTCCCTATGTGTCCTTCTGTCTGTCTTACCCTTATCCTTATTGGTCTTGTCTGTCTGTCCTGATTAAGATTGTAAGCTCCTTTGAGCAGGGACTGTCTTTTCTTCATGTTCAATTGTGAAGCGCTGCGTACGACTGGTAGCGCTATAGAAATGATTTATAGTAGTAGTAGTAGTAGGCTATCCGCAATGAATGTGCATGAGATATTTTTGCATACACTGCCTCCATTTCGTACAAATACATCTCATGCATATTCAGTGTGGATATTTTGAAAACTGGACTGGCTTGTATCTTACCCATGGATTCTACGATGTCAAAAGATACAGGCAAATCCGGTCCTCATTTTATCCCATCACATTCATGGACAGATCCATAGATGCAAGGGGAACACAGGAATGGATCCGCCTGATCACTCTAGGTGAGACTTTTTAGTTCTTATACAGGACACTTTCCTTTCCTTTCTCTGTGCAGCCTTATATAATGAAAAGAGGAAGCAGAGCTCACGCTTGTTTTCCATTTCTGTTTCACATCTAAATACACGTCATAGAGTTCATCGATCTCACGGACAGATGCCTCAGGTGTGGTGTGCAAGGGGATTATCACAAATTCTTTCACAGCTTAAGAGATAAAGACAGTGCAAAAATAGTTAACATTAGACCTATTGTTAGGATGGAAATTACTAGCCTAAACAATGACTGAACATGCTGACTTATAAAACATATAGGTTACAGTTGGGGAGGGGGGGTACATATAAAAAAATTGTAAAGGCACAAATGCATGGCAGAATGTCAAAAATAGTTTTGGCCTCAGACAGACCAGTGTAATTATGAAAACAAGAACCAGCAGGACAACAGCAATTGGGTAGTATCTGAAGATAAGCAAGACAGGTAAATCCTCACTCCTGGGTGATATCACTACATAAGTAATGCTGCACTGGGAAAAGACCAAGGGTTCATCAAGCCCAGCATCCTGTCCACGACAGCGGCCAATCCAGGCCAAGGGCACCTGGTGAGCTTCCCAAACGTACAAACATTCTATACATGTTATTCCTGGAATTGTGGATTTTTCCCAAATCCATTTAGTAGTGGTTTATGGAGCCTGGCCTGGCCTGGCATGGGAAACACCACTCCAGCAACTGCAAATAAGTGCACCTGAAGGACTTAGAAAAAAAAAAGGGGGGGGCAGGAACTGAAAGCAACCATTGGTTGGGTAGCCATTTTGTTCTGTGACTGTTCTGTTTCCCTTCTTATCCTAAGACCAGTGTAGACTTCATAAAGGAATATAAATATAGGGAAAACATGTATTGAGACTCATTCAGAGTCATTCTATTGCCTGTGATCTGCATACAGGCCTGTTCAGCTCTGTGAGATAAAGGCAGATAGGTGATTAATTCCTCCTCACCAGTTTTTGGACATTTGAACCAAACGACATATGGTTCCCTAGAAAATGCATCTTCATCGCCAGGTTGAAGATCCAGATACTGGTAGGTTTGTTTCACTGCCACCATCTTCTTTCTGCAGAACAATGCACAGTAAATCGTCTGTAGCATGTGGGACTAGGAGATAATTTGTATTCATTATTTTGTTCATTAATTGTAGTTATTATACAGCAACCACCATATTCCAGTTTTGATATACTGAGCTGGTTAGAAGAGATCAGTGTGGAAAAGGGTTTGGCACAGAAGTTAAAGTCATAAACTAGGAGGACCCTAAGACCTGAGTACATACTCTGGAGCTGATGCAGAAAGCTAGGCATGTGAGTTTTGTGCTAAACCTCTGCTCAGGGTTAACCAAATAGTACACAAGTTAAGCTGGCATAAAAACGGTGTGCTAACATTTATTTATTTATTATTTATTTATTTACATCGCTTGATATACTGCATGCAACATATCCATCAAAGGTGCCTAGGTAGCTTGCAACTTTAAAACAAAAATTAGGATAAAACAAAAGGGGAACAAGAAGAGGGGTAGGAAGTGACAGATGTCAGCTAAAAACATTCGGGGAGAGGTAAAGGTACATCAGGAAGGAGGGAGAAGGCTGAACACGACAGATGCATGCACACACAGGTCTGCACTAGCAGCAGCTGTAATTTGCACATGACAAATTGAATCACCATGTGGCGTTGTATGCACAGTTACATACATCCATGTACCGTATTTCCTCGATTCCAAGACGCACCCTCCCTTTGCATACAAGGGGGGAAAACGCTCAATTCTAAGACTCGCCCTCATTTTGCAGACGTGAAAAATATGGTAAATAAATAACGTGAAGAAACATGCAGAAGGAAACCACAAATACATTTATTTTCAATTACTGGTGGCTATGTGGAGAAAAAAGGGAATTCGTCCGTGTCATTTCAAATTTTGGACCTCAATTCTAAGACACCATCGAATGTAAGCCGCACCTACTTTCCATGGATGTTAAAACAGGCAAAATAATGTGTCTTAGAATCGAGGTAATACGGTATGTGCTAAAATGCTATTCTGTGCATACCGTTTTTGCAATACTAATACTAATGTACAGAATAGCATTCCAGCATATGCACATGAAACCTCAAGTGCTGATACAAGTTTTGCAATACCAAGAATATCGTATTTGCCAACAGTCCAGTGCTGTATTCCTTGTTCCAGCACTCTTCCTCCTCAGCTATTCATCCCTATCTTTTTCTGGGGGGTTTTTTTTTTGTGTGTGTGTTTTTTTTTACTTTTTGAGGAAGCCTGAAAAAGGTTGCAGGTCCTGTAGGCTCACAGTAAAGAGAAGAAATAGACAAGAAATCCTCGCTAACGTTGACTGCAGAAGAATGAGCTAACCTTTTACTCCTCCTCAAACCTGTGTTAAAACCCTGATGTTAGAAAACCTTACGGTCAGCCTTCAGGGATTCTGTGCACTTTTCTGCCTCAGAATTGAATAGCTAATATCTCTCTCCCCCCCACCCCAATACTGAGCGGTATTTAACTGTCACAAATGGCCTGTAACCTGTTGAATAGCGTTTTTGCGGATCACCGGGAATATTCAGCAGGAGATAACTGGTTATCTCCTGCTGAATATTCACAGTTAGTGCCTACCACTAAACCGGCCACGTCACACAACTTAGCTGGTTAGGTGCGGTTATTCAGCGCCAGACTGGATAAGATTAGCAGTTAAATCAGAACCCATAAATAGCAATCCTATCTTTAACCACTATAACTTAACCGGTCAGCCAGTGAATATTGGCTTAACTGGTTAAGGGCCCTGTTTACTAAGGTGCACTAGTGTTTTTACTGTGCACTAAAATTAGCGCACGCTAAATGCTAGAGGCACCCATATATTCCTATAGACATCTCTAGCATTAGCACACGCTCATTTTTAGCACACATTAAAATCGCTAGTACGCCTATAGTGTGGTTTAATAAACAGGGCCCTAAGTGTTTAGTGGCAAAAAAAAAAATGGATATTCAATGCTGATCACAAGAAAGAGCCCAGAATTGAATATCTGGGTTTCACTGGCTGAATATTGGGAGTTTGTTACCATGGGATGTAAATGTGCTGTGTGTCAATGTGTTCCCAAATCTTTGTGTACAGTTAGCTCATGCGCAAAACTAATTTTAACATAGGGTAGACATGGCAGCATAGAAAATTATGTGCAAAAAAGCTAAACTGTCTGTATAGCCTAGACCACATTATTACATTGGCCCCTATGCATAGGAGCCAACTTTTCAAAATTATTGGGGGTGCTAGGCCCAATGAAAATAACCCCTCCCTGGAAACATATAAGGAATTTTTTTCAATATTGGGGGTGCTCAAGCACCCCCAGCACCCACAGAGTCGGCTCCTATGCCCCTATGTCAGTAAAATGTTATGGGGGTCTTTTACTAAAGCTTAGCTTGAGTTATCTGCAGCAGGGCCCATAGGAATAAAAAGAGCCCTGCTGCAGATAACTTGATCTAAGCTTTAGTAAAAGACCCCTTGTATGACTCTGAGCAAAGCCTTGGTATCCACCTGTGCCTGGACCACCCACTTAAATTATAGCTCTTTGGGACAGGGATTCCTACTGTAAATATGAATTGCCTTTCTCTGAGCACTGGAGGATTTACTCTGGTCTTCTGAGGACACTGTAATTTTAACTCCTTCATTTTAAAGTATGGTCAGACGGGGCGCCAGACAAAATAACTTGAGCCCTTGCATGTAAGGCAGCGTGGAATGAGAGAAGATTAAATTTTAGTTCAATCAAAAACAAACATTGAGGAGACTTGGATTTGTTTGCAGTATCATTATGAATATGATTATAATTTCTAAAATGGGCAGAAATAAAAAGTCAAACAAGATGTAGATGGGCTTATTTTTACTGGCAAAACACTAACTCAATACATCTGTGATCAGTTTTCAAAAGCTACATATTCAAGTGGAAACAGTACAGCCAGCACAAAACTGCTTCAAATGCATGCAAAAAGTGCCTTTTCTTTACCTGTAAATGAAAGCATATTGTTCTTTATAAGTGTTTCGTCCAAGCCGCTGGCTGATTATGGCGTTGTATTCATTTGCTCCTCCTGCATGGCTGAAAAAATATAATTTGACTAGGATGTCTGAGCATTGGATTGTGTGTGTGTGTGTTTATTTTTAGCTCACAGGAGTTTTGCAAGGCTAAATTTGAGCTGAATAGAGTCTATATGGAATGAAACATCTATTTAAATATCTAAAACCAAAAGAGACTATCCCAAAAATGCAGAACAATTCTATTAGCTCTCTGAGTAAAACATTCCAGGAGTCTCTACATCTATGACTTATGGCTGTATAGACAATATAGGCTGTACATTTTCTGATGGTTCCATGATTGATTTAGTTAATACATTATTTAAATATCTAAGCATATTAATAAAATGTTTGCATACCCAGAAATACCTTAACACCTCTTTGTTTAAGCAATTTCTCATGGATGATCATAATTAATTTAAACTACTAATTGTACAATTATTTCAGTTTCTCAGTTCCATTCTAATTGTTATTATACATGGATGACTATAAATAGTTACCTTTTTGCATCTAGCATTCATTTCCATATTACATATTGTAATTACTCAATCCTCATTTATTTTGTTATTACTGACTAATGTACACTATCCCGCATCACCTTTTGTACCGTTAATCACAATAAGTTGTTAGCCGCATTGAAACTGATCTGTTGGGATAATGTGGGATATAAATTAAATAAATAAGTATGGTGTTCCATTATGTGTGTATCTATACTGTATGTACTGTATGTTACACTATTTTCTTTATACTATGAAGAGATTGTATTTGTATATTAGTTAAAACCAATTGAAGGACCCGACATGGGCTGTGTTTCAGCATACATCTGAATTAGGGATCGTAGGTATGGTGGTCAGGATCTTAATGCTTTATCCTCCAGTAATCAGTGAGGAAAGGCTAAAGCGGCTAGGGCTCTTCATCTTGGAGAAAAGGCGGCTGAGGGGAGATATGATAGAGGTCTATAAAATAATGAGTGGAGTGGAACGGGTAGATGTGAAGCATCTGTTTACGCTTTCCAAAAATACTAGGACTAGGGGGCATGCGATGAAGCTACAATGTAGCAAATTTAAAACAAATCGGAGAAAAGATTTCTTCACTCAACCTGTGTTTAAACTCTGGAATTCGTTGCCAGAGAATGTGGTAAAGGCGGTTAGCTTAGCAGAATTTTAAAAAGGTTTGAATGGCTTCCTAAAGAAAAGTCCATAGAGCATTATTAAATGGACTTGGGAAAAATCCACTATTTCTGGGATAAGCAGTATAGAATGTTTTGTACTTTTATGAGATCTTGCTAGGTATTTGTGACCTGGATTGCAGGGGCTTAGCTAGGCCCACCCAATTTCAGCCCAGGCCCGCCCAGCGCCAGCGCCAGCGCCAGCACCCATTGCCGGCCACTGCTGCTTTTCCTGTTGAGCAGCAGGGCCGGCGCTACAAAAAAGAAGAAGCGCTAACGGCGCTAAGGACGAGAAATGTTTAAAAAAAAAACCCGCGGCACCGTCCGGCAGGCACTGTCTCGGCAGCCTTGAGGCATTGGCTGCTGGCTCGCAGGCTCCTCCCGTCTGCGGGAGGAGCCTGCGAGCCAGCAGCCAATGCCTCAGCAGCCAATGCCTTAAGGCTGCCGAGACAGTGCCTGCCGGTGCCGCGCTTTTTTTTTTTTTAAACATTTCTCGTCCTTAGTGCCGTTAGCGCTTCTTCTTTTTTGTAGCACCAGCCCTGCTGCTCAACAGGAAAAGCAGCAGTGGCCGGCAATGGGGGCTGGCGCTGGCATGCAAGGCGGGCCTCGTCGAAGAAAAGAGGGAAAACATGGAAGGATGGGGAGAAAAAGAGGGAAAACAGATGGAAGGATGGGGAGAAAGAGGGAAAACATGGAAGGATGGGGAGAAAAGAGGGAAAACAGATGGAAGGATGGCAGAGAATGAGGGAAAACATGGAAGGATGGGGAGAAAGAGGGAAACATGGAAGGATGGGGAGAATGAGGGAAAACATGGAAGGATGGAGAGAAAGAGGGAAAACTTGGAAGGATGGGGAGAAAAGAGGGAAAACAGATGGAAGGATGGCAGAGAATGGGGGAAAACATGGAAGGATGGGGAGAAAGAGGGAAAACTTGGAAGGATGGGGAGAAAAGAGGGAAAACAGATGGAAGGATGGCAGAGAATGAGGGAAAACATGGAAGGATGGGGAGAAAGAGGGAAAACATGGAAGGATGGGGAGAAAAGATAGAAAACAGATGGAAGGATGGGGAGAGAAAGAGGGAAAACGGATGGATGGGGAGAGAGACTCTGGATGGAAGGATGGGGAGAGAAAGGGGAGAGACTGGAAGGATGCAGAGAAAGGTGAGAGACTGGAAGGATGTGGAGAGAGAAGGGACACTGAACAGAAAAGGGTAGAGTGATACAGAGACACTGGTTAGAAAGAGGGAGAGAGACATTAGATGGAAGGATCAGGAGTGAGGATAGATGGATGGAAGGATGGGGAGAGAAAGAGGGAAGACGCTGGATGGAAGGGTAGGGAGAAAGAGGTGACACTGGATGGAAGGATGCAGAAAGAAAGAGGGGAGACTACTGGAAGGATGGGGAGAGAGAGAGGAGACTGGAAGGATAGGGAGAGAAAGAAGAGAGCTGCTGGATGGAAAAGGAGAGTAGTGAAAGACTGGAGAATAAGAGGAAGGGGCATGGGGAGAACAAGGGTGAGAAAAAGATGAAAAGCCATAAGTAGATGAAGGAAATTAAAGAATGGATAGTAAGAATGAATTAAATCAGGACAGAGAGAGAGAGGCAGAAAAATATTGAAGAAAGCAAAGAAAAAGGAGAGAAAAATGAGAAATGGCCAGGAAACCGTGGCAGAAGAGTTAAGCGAAAACGAAGGAAAGCAGAATCTAGAGACTGGGAGCAACACAATGAGAAAAAGTAAATGGCCATACAAGAAAGGTAAAGAAAATAATTTTATTTTTAATTTAGGATAAAGTAATATGGTACCTGTGTTAATGAAGTTTCAGAGACCAATACTTCCTTCCTTAGGTCAGGCGAGGATACCGTAACAGCATTATACTGACCTGAGGCAGGAGGTTTTGGCCTCTGAAAGCTCATTGAAAAGGGTGTTAGGCTATTAAATAAATTTTCTGAAATCTGATGCACTGAAAAGCAGCACTTTACCCTGTGTGACAAATGCATCTGATTAGCGTGACTAAATTTTGCTGGGGGAGGGGGGTAGAGAGAAAATTTTGTGCCCACCCACTTTGGGTTCAGGCCCATCCAAAATTGGCAGTCTGGCTACGCCACTGCTGGATTGCCCACTGTTGGAAACAGGATGCTGGGCTTGATGGACCCATTTGGTCTTTCCCAGTATGTAATTACATCTATAGCAGAGATTTTATTGCAAATGAGGGAAAAGTCTCAACTACTACGGCTATTTTCACACATACAGTAGGTGTTCATTATATAGCCCATAGAAAAAATCATCACTGACTCAAAAACCCTCAATTATTATATTTTTTTCTTTTTTTAATTTCAATATATAAATGTCTATTTCAGACTTAAAAAAAACTGTTAACCGTGTCAAAAAAATCAAAACTAATTCACTTATCTTGCCCAGTATTGCCGAATGTTTTTTTCAATGCTGTGCCAATTTTTTTCTTTAAAGAGGCGCTGGATCCAATTAAACATGGGTAATGCACTGGTTCCTACGGTCCCGTTTCGAATATCTTCATCAGGGAACCTGCTTGCACCTGGAACACTGCGCCGTGATCACTAAATCAAAGCAAGAAAAGTCCAAATAAATATTTAAAATTGCATAATTTGTCTCTTCTAACTGTAATGATATCATCTAGGGCTCTTATAAACTTGTGTTGTAATGGTCCCTCAAGAGCAAGTCATGTCATCTTGCCTTTATCAACAATCTGGATCTTCAGTCTTCTAAAGTCTTTTCAAACAACAGGCCAAAGGATTGGCCCATGCGCTGCATCAAAGAGGTTATCCAGTGCATGTATTGAAGAGATCATTCACCAGGGCAAAATACAATAATAGATCTTTATTGTTATCCAATACCGTGAAATCAGGGAATGAAGACAGAAACTTCAAGCACACGTTCGTTGTAAAATATCAGAAGGGTGGGGAAGAGGTGGCTAAGTTAATTCGAAGAAATTGGGACATTGTGCAACAACATTCTTTGTTCAATAAATCGGAGTTACAGATAGCTTTCTCGAGGGAACGTAATCTAAGGGAATTATTATGTCCAGCTGACATTGTTCCCAGAACAAAAGCCAAGGATGGAACTCACACTAAGTGTGGATCCTGTTCGTTTTGCGATATAATGATTGAAGGTGATAGTTTCCGCAATCCATCGGATAACAAAATATATAAACTTAGACACCTCACCACATGCAAGACGGATCATGTGATATATTTTCTTAAATGCCCGTGTGAAAAACTATATATCGGTAAGACCAACAGAAGTTTGAAAACAAGACTGAGTGAACACAAGTCCTGTATTAACTCTTTAAAATTAGGGGCTCCGTTAGTTTCTCACTGCAGAGAATTTAAACACAATTTCGGGCATTTCCAATGTTTAGTGATAGATCATGTGGTAGAACTCATTAGAGGCGGAGATCGTAGCAAACAGTTATTACAAGCAGAACAAAGATGGATCCACAGATTAAAAACTTTGGAACCTTGGGGTTTGAATGTGACTTTACAATGGGGAGCATTCCTATAAACCTATTATTCAACAGGGATTTACAATTTTTCAACACAAATTTTATAGGACAGTGGGCTGCCCTTTAAATGATTTAGTCTAGCTGTCATTGTGAACCATCAGTGAGGCAGGTGACGTATCAGTTTGTGATTGGACGATGTCATCAGTGTGGTAGGTGACGTTCCAGTTTGTGATAGGACCAAGTTTCCTTTAATTCTTTATTGAAGTCAGGTGAGGACGCCGAGAATTTTTTCAGAAGATACGATCTTCTTTAGAAGACTGAAGATCCAGATTGTTGATAAAGGCAAGATGACATGACTTGCTCTTGAGGGACCATTACAACACAAGTTTATAAGAGCCCTAGATGATATCATTACAGTTAGAAGAGACAAATTATGCAATTTTAAATATTTATTTGGACTTTTCTTGCTTTGATTTAGTGATCACGGCGCAGTGTTCCAGGTGCAAGCAGGTTCCCTGATGAAGATATTCGAAACGGGACCGTAGGAACCAGTGCATTACCCATGTTTAATTGGATCCAGCGCCTCTTTAAAGAAAAAAATTGGCACAGCATTGAAAAAAACATTCGGCAATACTGGGCAAGATAAGTGAATTAGTTTTGATTTTTTTGACACGGTTAACAGTTTTTTTTAAGTCTGAAATAGACATTTATATATTGAAATTAAAAAAAGAAAAAAATATAATAATTGAGGGTTTTTGAGTCAGTGATGACTTTTTCTACGGGCTATATAATGAACACCTATGTGTGAAAATAGCCGTAGTAGTTGAGACTTTTCCCTCATTTGCAATAAAATCTCTGCTATAGATGTAATTAGATTATCTAGTACAGTAGCAGAGCATCTGTTGTTGGAATTTGCTTTCCCAGTATGGCAATACTTATGTGTTCGATACAAACACAATTCAACCAGTATACTCACCAGTCTTCGTCCTTAGTGGGGACCTGTGGTTGTTGGGGATTCCCGCAGCTTGATCCCGATCAACCACTTCAGGATTTCCTGCGGCTTGAACCTGAAGTCATCTATTTCCACTTGTATCGTAGTTGGAGACCTTGTCCAGCGTCCCAGATCAAGGTTCTATCCAACCCTATCTAAATATACAAAACCTGGATTCTTGTGTATCGTAGTTGGATGACCCCAGAGGTTCTACTCCGACCCTATCCAAGTATACAAAACCTTAAGACTTGGATCCAATCAAATTTAGTTGGTCCCACTAAGTCCTCCTATCAGCGATGGGGTCACCAATGTTTTTAGGGCCCTGTCTACCACCCCAAGATTATTATGCACCAGCCACCCACAATCTGGAATGATAGAGACCCAAGGCCACATATGAGAAAATCAAGTCAATTTTTTATTACTTACCAAATACAGATACAATTTATTATTTTCTCAGGGAAGACACGAACTACTACACAAAAGTGTTAGCCGCTCTTGTCTCTTCCAAGTAATACACAGGTTTAAGCTGCTTATATACAGGCTAGCAGTTCAATTACTTCTGCAAGTTATTTTCCACTTTTATTAGGTACTTTCCACAGAGGTCCACACAGTTCTCTCTTCCCCAGGATTTATTTCCCTCACGCTATTCTCCTTAAATTGTTAAATCATGTCATCTTGTTTGTGAGGTATTTATGACTTCTCTTTTCTCTGAAATGCCTGCATTCCTTTGGTACTTTCCATTTCCCAGAACAAAGGGTGACTTCAGCATCTCATAAGTTTCTAAGTTACACAGGCTAGTTAACCTTTTGCTCTTTTAGGCCTTGAGGCCCTAATCTTAAGGCCCATGGCTATGCTCATATTATACAAACCACAAGCCTCAGACCTACATTTTGTTATCAAATGGTCTGATACTCATGGTTGAATGAAGTATCACACTATAGGACTATTATAACTGTGTTTGTATTGAATGCTGATTAGCGAAGGAAAGCATTACAATCTTGACCACCATGCCTATGGCCCCTGATGCAGGTGTATACCAAAACAGGACTCGAGTTGGATCCTTCAATATGTTTTAGATGCCTACCCATCTTTGGAGGCTCAATGAGTTTTTCTTGCATGTATCTTCATTTCCTGTACCTTGGGTTCCCTCTTCTCTGCTTGTTTTTATTAGTTAAAACACCAGTACTAGGAAACTGGTTCGATTTGCAGTTTAAACAAAACATCTCTTAAAATTTCAGATAATCTCTTTATAAAGGCAGTTAATAAATCCCAATAAATAAATCTTGCTTCCCTTCAAAGAGGATGCTTAAAGTTTTTGCAGACTTGTCCCATCATTAAAATCAGTGATGCTGCAGTGCAAATTCTGCTCAGGCTTTCATGCAGACATTACACTGACATACGCAATGGACTACACTAGCATGAAAATCCAGAATGGATTCCAAAGAATGTCACAAAAAAAATGTAATGCAATGAATGCAGTGGGGCAAACCTAAAGATTACATCAGCCTGTTTAGGTTGATTTCTGTGAGGTGGCAAAGCTGATTTCACATCTCTCCCCCTCCCCCTAAGCCCTCTGTAGGAGATTATAGCAAACTTTGGTATCTGCTTCTTTATTCCACCTCCAATACTGCTGGAGGATCTTTCCTCCCCCCCTCCCCCTCCCCCCTCCATCAACCAAATCTCATTTCCAGTTGTTCAGGTCATATGCAGCATCTCAAACAGTTTAGGAATAAGAAGCGAATAAGATTGATTGATTTTGCAAAATTTCTATTCCACACTATCTTTACAATTCCAGTGGGTGTGTTTGCAGGGCAGCTCCTGTCACAAATGCTTCCAAGCGCAAAGTTTCCTGTTGACAACCCACAATCATTTCTCAAACCTCAGGAGAATCAACAGAAATTGCTGCCCTCTTCCCCTTTGTTTGCTTCGGTGTCATGTGAATGGGAAAGAACTTCCTCCAAAGAATGGCAAAAATTAAGAACTATGCCATCAATTTTCCAGTACTTCCCTTCTAGCTTGACAACTAAACAGTTAGATTGTAATACAACCATTTCAGATTGGTTAAAATCTCTCTCTCCTAACAGTATGCTCTGGTTTGTGTATAGATACCGTAGGACACTTGCCATCGACATAGAAATATGAATGAGTTGTCATATTTAAGCATGAAATACACATTCTAGCGCTCAAAGATGCTTGTGCAGGGTTAGTTTTACCTGTTGAGTTTGCTGAGTAAGAAAAGAAAAGCTTTGTTATTAGAGTCCTTTATTTCCATCAAGAGCATGATATCACAGCGGGAAATAACCTGTGGTAGAGAAAAAACATATACTGTCAGAGAAAATATGAAGATTTATTGTAGAACTATAACCAGGGTGGTGTCAGCAGCACCTCTGCACTGGGTGTAGCACTCTCGGGTTGAAGGGGACTTCAATTTTTACAATGTATTGACCGTGTCAGTTTCTCCACATGTTTATTTAAAGAAGCATGGTGGAGGAAGGTTGGCTGCAATTTTCTTGCTCTGTGCTGGGCTCAAAATCGCAGCAAAGTCAAGTGACCCAGATCAAGGAGGGAGATTTTAGTCTGGTCCTGCATTATGGTAGCAGCAGCGTTGATGTCACAGGTCCTAACATGGACTGCAAATACCACAATACATAGGGAATTTGTTTGCCAAATTTTTTAACTCACTTGGTTTCATGATCACCCTAAACCACGGACTATAGATTATAATATAAATAGCATAGTTAGAAAAGCAGGAGTGGTCTTAAGTGTCACGCCATGAACTGGTAGCTCCAGAAAGATCTAAGGGGTCCTTTTACTAAGGTGTGTGAAAAAATGGCCTACGGTAGTGTAGACAAGTGTTTTGATCACGCACAGAATCATTTTTCAGCGCACCTGCAAAAAAAAATGCCTTTTTTAACTTTTGGCTGAAAATGGATGTGCAGCAAAATGAAAATTGCCATGTATCCATTTTGGGTCTGAGACCTTACCACCAACCGTTGACCTACCGGTAAAGTCTCACACGGTAACCAGGCAGTAATGACCTGTGCGCATCAAATGCCACTGGGCGTGCGCCCAATATGCGCATCCAAAAATAACAATTATTTTTTGGATGCGCAAATCGGATGCACACCAAAAATGAAATTACTGCAAGGGCCACCTGGTAGCCAGGCGGTAACTCCATTTTGGCGCATGTTGGCGCTCATAGATGCTTATGCGGCTTAGTAAATTGGCCCCTTATTCTTTCTCTGGCTGTGGCTAGCTGAAAGGCATCACCCAGTGATCCTCTTGCACCAGTCTGGGTTAAATTAGTATATGAGAAAAAACAGTTGTACAGTTTTGTTTCTAATTTCTGTCTGATGATGCTAGCCTCCTGTCATTTTCTGGGTAAATAAATCACCTGCTTATTTTCTTTGCCTACTGCTTTCCTCCCATTGCCCCCCACTAATCCCCTTTTGTTTACCCTGCTTTCTGCAGTCTAGAATATCATTCTGGAGTTATTTTTTTTGTATCTGAGCAGCAGAAATATATTTTTAAGGGTGTGCATGTCACAGCCTTCTGGTCCTTTCCATTTCATCAGGCTGACGTAATCCAGTTTGAAACCAGGCAGGGGTCTTCCTCTGCAGTGCTTGCTTCAGAACAGCCAGTTTTTGGCATTAGACTTACGGCTAGAGCTGCTTTTATCAATTACTTATAGTGACTGTGGTCCTGCTTCTTCTATTGAAATCAATATTACCAATACCAGAATGTATCAGGAAAAAGTGGCAAGATGGCAGGACTGGTTTAAAGCCAAAGTTTCATATGCATGTTTGAAACATGGTCATGAGGAAATTGAATAGAAATACCCTAGGAAATGACTCTGATTCTTGACATACATAAATCCCGACTGCAGTACTTGAGTTTTGTAAATTTTGCAGATTTCTGATCATTGGCAGAAGCTTGTGCCAGGATTGAACTGCTGCAGCTGACTAATGAATATATCTGAAACAAATCCTCAGGGAAAGAAACACGTAAGAAAGGACTTCTCTTTAGATAGAAAAAAAATAAAATCTGGATTTTGGATCAGTATAGGAAATCATAAGAAGAAAACCATGAGTAAGTTTCTAATTTGAGAAACATTGATTTATTACTACTGCTGCGCTGGCACCATAAAGAAATGTCAGAGAAGCTAAGCACACACACACAAAAAAAAAAAAGAAGACAGGTATAGTGGCTCAGTGACAGTGCAGTATGCTACTATGCGGAAGACTAAAAGGTTTGATTCACAGCCTCTGGTGAAAATACAAATCCCAGAAACTATGCAACAGCAACACCTAGTGGCCAGACCTGTTGCTGCAATAACAGGGATGAGTTGGAAATGTAAAATGAAAGGCTCCAGTTTAACAGGAGAAACCAAAGAAGCATAAGAAAACTGCCAGACTAAAAAGAACATTTAAAAACATAAGCAGAAAAATATCACCAATGCATTAGGGATTTAAACTGCAGTTCTGGTGCAGAAGGAAGCTGTAATCAAACCAGAGCTACCCACTATATAGCAGTATAAGAATGCAACATGAAAAAGACGGTCAGATATTGTGCTGCTGGAAAAAGGGTGTAAAACACCCCTGAGGAACAAAAGCTGCACATGATGTTTGCTTAAATGCTAAAATGGTTTCATACAGTTTTGATGATTTCAATTATTTTTCAAAGTAGCATTTAAAAAAAGACATGAGTCACTCCAGGTTTATAAAGTGCAACTGCATTTACAGTGAAAAAAAAAAAACAGGGAATAAAACAGAAGAAGCCACAAAACAAAGTGAATTATGCATGCACCTATAATCATATGGTGACAAATAAACAGAGGAGACTGAGCAGAAATATGCAAAAATGGAACATTATTTCAGTATTTGTAATTAATGCTGGGTGATATAATATTTCAAATAAATATTCAACAATTCATGTATCTGATAGTCTAATCTAATCAAGGTATTTCTATACCGACTTTTCCCTAAACATAGGGCCCGACGCAGTTTACATAAGATTGTAGAGCAAAAGAAAATTAGATTAAGTATCAATAAGCTTTCAGAAATAAATATGTTTTCAAACTTTATTTGAAACAAAGAATAAGAGGTACACATTCCAAATATATGCAGTTCTATAAGAAAAAAAGTTTCTAAACTCTTTTCAACATGAATTGCTTTAACATATGATTTCAGTTAGAAATGTGAGGTTTAAAGCATTTTTCTCTCACTCTTTTATATATCTTGCTGTGCATTGTGGACTGATCTTCCTATTGAGAGCCGTTCTATATGAAGTTATTTTTCCTTTCATAAAATGGTAAAGACTTATTTGGGGGGTTTTTATTATTATTTTAAGAAGCAATTTTGAACAGCTTTTGTAAATCCTGATAAAATGTATCAATTCTCTTTTGCATCCTGCTTAGAAACACAATTGAGGGAGTTGGCAGGCTATAAGTCCATTTATAAAATAAGTCAGGTTTACCACTATGAATATACATGAGACAAATTTGCATATATTGGAGAGTCATTCTATGCAAAATGTATTTCATACATTTTCATTGTGGTTATCCTGAATACCCAGGCGGCTAGGTGTGTCTCCAAGAGAGGGCTGAAAAGTACTTGGATACTGGATTATATTGATTTTACTGTAAACTGCCTAGAAGGTTCTCCAGTGTGGCGATATCTCAAGCATGAATAAACTTGAAACTTAAACACAGCAACATATAAGACTATGGGGGAAAAGCCAGTTGATCCATCCAGTCTGTCCACAATGCTAAGGAAACACTGCAGCTGCTAGCCATGGCATGTGACCATCAGCAAGAGATCACAATTGATATAAGACAATCATTTTGATCTTCTTCCACCAGCATGGGTAGAAAATTATACCAGACTCTCACTCAGAGAGCAATAATCACAGCTCCCCACAGTGAGGCCAGTTCCATGAGGTTTGCATTAATACTCAAAGCAAAAGTCCACATACTTTCTCTGATTACTGTACTGAAAATAGTTATCCATGGAGATAGAAAGCTATGCCCAGAAACAGCAGGTGCCATCTGATTATACTAAACTAGGTATGTTCGTCATCGGCCCACCCTCTCCTCATCCCCAGGATTGCCTCTGCTGTCTGAGGTAGAACTAAGTAGGTGCAGTGTTGAGCAAGGCAACTAGTTTCACTGCTGGACAGGTTGCGCATTACTGAAAGCCCTGATTCCCACAGGTAAAATCCTATTCTAAACACAGAAAGACCTGTCATTATTGTCCTCCCTGTTACCTCGGTGGGGGGGGGGGGGGGGGGGGGGGGAGACTAAAACAACTAGCACAGACTTCTTCCTTAGCTAAACAATTCTATAAAAGAGGATGTTTGCGGATTTCAAACCACCCTTCACCAGCTTGGAGGGCTCCCGCCACATGCTGCAGCCTCAAACTTGAAAGAAATTCCCAAAACAGAGTACCTACCTTTACAATAACTTCAACAACCTCAGGCTTGGTTATTTTTGCTTCTCCAAAGGATTGGACATTGAAAGAACATATTTTTATAGCTACTGCTTCATTAAAATAGAGGAGTAAAAGAAATGCAACATGTAGCATCTTGAACAGCTTAGGAGTAAGAAGCCAATAAGCTATTTGTGTGTGCTTGAGGGCAACTCCTGTCATGAACACTTCCAAGCTCAAAGTTTCCTGTTGATTACATGCAATCATTTTGCAAACCACAGGGAAAATGAGCAGGAATTACCCACCCTCTTCCCCTTTCTGTTTGCTTTGGTGTCATGCAAATGGGAGAAAACTTCCCCTCACGAATGCCAAAAAATTGAACTGAAATACCACCAAAGTTCTGTTATTTCCCTTCTAGCTCCACAGCTATTATAACACACTAATTGAAAGACCGCTTAAAGCATGTTATTCTAACAGTATGCTCGGGTCTGTCTGGACATCTCTGTAGGGAACTTGCCATACAAACAGAATTGAGATGTCACAATAAAGCATGGAATATACACAGTTGATTTTGTTAAAATTTGGATTTAGCTCACACCTTTTCAACAGTAGCTCAAAGCAAGTTACATTCAGATACTAAAGTTAGAAAAATAGCAGTTTTGCTAAATATGCTCCTGAACTGACGAAATGCAGAAGGACCAACTTCAACAGAGTGATTAGTGGCTATCACAATACTGACTACCAGAGACTGAACAGCACAAGCATAGAATGACGTTGCAGAACCCCCCAAAAAATGTTTAAATAGATACAAATCTCAGTGCTGGTTTGGAGTACTGCAACACGGTACCTGGGAATTTCCTTGGTTGCTGGGACAGTAATTTAAGCCCCCAACTCAGATCAGTAACACAGAAACATGGTAGGAACATGTGCTTCTGGGAGTGAGAGTATAGAGAACTATGGGCGTCTTTTACCAAAGCGCGCTCACGTTTTTAGCGTGCGCTAAAATTGTGGGCACGCTAAATGTTAGAGATGCCAATGCATTTCTAGGGGCATCTCTAACGTTTAGCACGCCCATAATTTTAGCGCATGCTACAAATGTGAGCACTCCTTAGCGAGACCCCTTAGAGAAAGCCTGCATTGGCTCCCACTGAAGGACCGTATTGCATTCAAGATATGTACCTTGGTCCATAAAATCATTTCTGGAGATGCCCCATCATACATGTCAGACCTAATTGACTTGCCAGAGAGAAACAATAAACGTTGATCACGCACCTGCTTAAACCTTCATTATTCCAATTGCAGAGGACTTAAATACAAGTCTGTACATACATCCAGTTTCTCATACACCTGCAAGCAACTATGGAATGAATTACCGATTGCCATAAAAACAACACACGACCTGACAACCTTCCAAAAGTTATTAAAGACCTACTTATTCATAAAGGCGTACAATAAAGATTCCCCATAACTATCTGACTTCCTAATTATTCCAATCACAACTATTAAGGAACCCTCCTCCTATCTGTCCATCCTAATTACATCCTCACGACTGAATATTATATCTTGTCCTGATATCATTATGTTATGTAATGTTGATCTTTCAATCCACTTCCAATCCAATATGATTTACTTATGCACTCTTATTTGTAATAATTGTAAAATTATTATTCTGTTAATATGATTGTTTTGATATTCTATGTACCCATCTGTATCTATATTTTGAAATTCTTATCCTATAATGTGTACATGTTGCTATAACATTTTGTGAGCCACATTGAGCCTGCAAATAAGTGGGAAAATGTGGGATACTCCTACGTTTTGCTCTTTATATAATGGAAGCCTGCACCCTTAGCATCCATGTCTCCTCCTCATTCTCCCTCTGTTTATAATTTCAGTTTGTGCCTGGGGAAACGGGCAGCAAACTGACCTGCCCACAGTTGCAAGGATTTGATCTCTCGCTTTCTGAAGTTCTCAGCTGTGAGCACTAAGCCACTCCTTCAACTCCATAGTAGCACAGAAGATGATGACGGAGAAAGACCAGTTAACTCTGTCAAGGTATTCTACCTACACTGCTACGGATAAATCCCAACTGACAATCTCAGTGACCACCAGCAAGATGTCTTTCTATCCAGGACAGCCTTCTCATCAAACCCTTACCACAGTGGCGCATATACCATCCCCATTTCGTTCTCTCCGGCATCTGCCCTTCTCATGCCTAACCTCAAAGCTTTGTAATAGTCTAAACCTGTGGTTTTCAACCCAGTCCTCAGGGGCCACCTGGCCAGTTGGGGGTTTTCAGGATATCCACAATCAATATGCATGAGGTGTATTAGCATGCACTTCTTCCATTGCATGCAAATATTTCTCATGCATATTCTTTGTAGGTATCCTGAAAAGCTGACTGAAAACCACTGGTCAAAGCAGCTACCAATACTAGTAAGGTCACTACACAACTAGCTGGCTTTCCAGGTCTCCTCCATAACCTGCTAGCTGGAGTGGGCAACCTCGGTCCTCGAGGGCTGCATCCCAGTTAGGTTTCAGAATTTCCCCAATGAATATACCCTTACCATACCATCACATTCTTACCATTCATACTACATTCAAACTTGTGGGTACAACCTGCCCTTCATTAAGGAATCTCTATTACCTACTGCATCAAACATCTTAAAAATATTCCATCATATAATTATATAAATTTCACTGTTATTTTTTTTTCATGAATTAAATCAAATATTGTTTCTTAATAAATGTCCATCTTACCATTCCTTAATAAATGTCTTCCTTGTTGCAATGATTTTACCCCACTATTCACTTACCTCCAATGCTTTAGTTCCAAAAGTCATCAGTCCCACATGTATCACCACACACCGCATCCGATTTCGTGAACCGTCTTGTCAATTGCAATGTTCTCATTTTTTTTTTATTTCTGCTTAGACCGATTCACTTTTCTCCCAATGTAATCCTTAACAAAACTCACAGGAATGTCTGTTGCTTGAAATCCTGAAAACCCAACTGGGTTGCAGACCTCAAGGATTGAGGTTGCCCACATACCTAGCCAGTCAGGTTTTCAGGCTGTCCACAAAGAATATGCAAGAGATAAATTTGCATACAATGGAGGTCGGGCATGCAAATTTATCTCATGCACATTTATTGTGGGTCCTGAATACCTGATTGGCTAGGTGTGTTCTGGGGACTACTACTACTACTACTTATCATTTCTATAGCGCTACTAGACGTATGCAGCGCTGAACACTTGAATATGAAGAGACAGTCCCTGCTCAACAGAGCTTACAATCTAATTAGGACAGACAAACAGAACAAATAAGGGATAAGGACAAAGAGTAGCAAGATTCCGTGCAGAATCCTAAAGAGTAGCAAGATTCCGGAATCCCATAGTACCAAGATTCTGTGCAGAATCCCAAAGAGTAGCAAGATTCTGGAATCCCAAGACTACTACTACTACTTATTTCTATAGCGCTACTAGATGTATGCAGCACTGTACACTTGAACATGAAGAGACAGTCCCTGCTCGACAGAGCTTACAATCTAATTAGGACAGACAAACAGGACAAAGAAGAGATAAAGGAATATTAAGGTGAGGATGATAAAATAAGGGTTCTGAACAAGTGAATAAGGGTTAGGAGTTAAAGGCAGCATCAAAAAGGTAGGCTTTTAGCTTAAATTTGAAGATGGTCAGAGATGGAGCTTGACGTACCGGCTCAGGAAGTCTATTCCAGGCATATGGTGCAGCAAGATAAAAGGAACGGAGTCTGGAATTAGCAGTGGAGGAGAAGGGTGCAGATAAGAGAGATTTACCCAGTGAACAGAGTTCCCGGGGAGGAGTGTAGGGAGAGATGAGAGTGGAGAGGTACTGAGGAGCTGCAGAGTGAATGCACTTGTAAGTCAATAAGAGGAGTTTGAACTGTATGTGGAAACGGATAGGGAGCCCGTGAAGTGACTTGAGGAGAGGGCTAATATGAGCATAGCGACACTGACGGAATATTAGTCATGCAGCAGAATTTTTAACAGATTGAAGAGGAGAGAGATGGCTAAGTGGGAGACCTGTGAGAAGCAAGTTGCAATAGTCTAAGTGAGAGATGATAAGAGCGTGGATGAGGGTTCTGGTAGTGTGCTCAGAAAGGAAAGGGCAAATTTTGCTGATATTACAGAGAAAGGTTTTAGCAGTCTGTTGAATAGGTGCAGAGAAGGAGAGGGACTGGGCTGAGAACCATTGCACTAGGACTATTACCCCCATTAGGCACTGATATTCAGTGTCAGCACCCATTCAGGTACCAGCATTGAACATCTGGGTACTTGTCAATCTGCCAGGAGTTACTCGAGTATTTCTGATATTCAGAGGTGCTACCCAGACAGCTACCTGGTTAACTTAGGTTGGCCTTTTGGGAAGTAGTCTCCTGTTGCAAGGTTTTGAACTAACTTTACAAAATATGCATATCTGTGTGTAAAATAAGGTGGGAAAGTTATGTATGCTAAATGGCAGGAATCTATGTAGATTCCATGAGATAATTCTGAAAAACGAAAGCATGTGCATTGTTTCCCTTAGAAAACTGGTGTAACCTACACACATACAGTACTTGCTTCACAAATCAGGAAACCTGTTATATAATCTCCTCAAGTTGTTTGACTGTGGAGGGAGCTTGTGTTGCCCTTACTGAGGTGACATCAGACTTTTTTTTTTGTTAATGCTTACTAGCAAATTGATGTACTATATCTGACGTTGTGTAAGGCATTATGCTATATAATAAGTAGGCAGTTTAAAAGCTGTGTAATAGTGGTAGAGAAATGTTTGTCCTTGATTACTTTTTTTTTTTTTTTTTTAAAGTGAACATCCTAGCTCTACTTTGTTCCTGTTTTAAGAGAAATTTCTCTGAATGTGTCACGTGTTATAAAACCTGAGATTCTGTGGTAACTTGAATAGACTCCAAAATTTCACTTCCATGTAGCAGAATACTTTGAATGAGGCTATTCAATAATTGTGTAAATTGAGCAGGACCACCAAGAGACAGAGCTGCCACTGCCCCCCCCCCCCCCCCCACACTCCCCTTGTCTTCCTGCATCTGCTCCTCCCTTGGTCTGTCACTCTCCTGCCGGGACCCAGGTTATCGTGTTAACGCAATCACTTGGGTCCCAACACACAGGAGGAGAGAGACAGACCCTGGCTCTGGAGGCCGGGCCCGGGGAATCTTGCCCCCTCTGGGAGGCCCTGAATATGAGCTTTTAGTGATTAGTTGTTTATTGTAGTGATAGCCAGTGAGTTCCTTATTGCAGAGAAAGCTCTTGGAACTTTTTCTTCTAATATCTTTTATAAATATTTTAAAGGTGGGGACTGGACACAATGTTTGGAAATGTCAGTTTAGTTAGACTCCTGTTGCCACTCCAAATACTGCTAGTCATATATCGGTTTATTTTCTCTGGTTATACACCCTTGACAATTACATGATGTTTACTTTCCTTGGGGGTCCTTTAACTAAAAGGCTGCCACGCGGCAACCTGGAACTACCGCCGGCCCAACGCATCCACTGGCTGTAGTTCCGCCTCGAGCGCGCAACATCTCTGGCACTACAGAAAATTCCAGAATTTATAGCATGGAGCTAATGCTGCGATAAAGGGTTACCAAAGGAGCCCTTCCCGCACATGGCCATGTGGTAAGAATTATTTTACCACATAGCTATGTCTTGTTTTAGGGGCTTTTTACCTGCTGCAGAAAAAACGGCCCCCACCACTACTGCAAGACTCGCTTTACCGCAGCTTAGTAAAAGGACCCCTTGCTGATCATGGGCACTAACTAACAGCAGAGTAACTTTCAAAATTCTCTATGAACAAACCTGGGAGCTTTTTCAGGTCTGGTCATCCTGACGTTGGTGGAGATTACGTGCAGTCCCTCCCCCATCCTTGCCAAATACTCTCACGCCTTGAACTCCTGAAGAATGTGAGCTAAATCCAAATCTCTTGTCCCTCTGTCTCATGCTGTATATCTCCCCCAGGGACAATCCCAGCACTCTCCTCCTTCCTACACATTCCTCCCTCCCTAGGTCAAACTCCAGCATTCCGTCTCCTCCCTTTGCTTCCTGACCCCTGGTCTGACTCTACTTCCATTTCCCCCCAGCCCTGATTATATCAGCCTTTAATAGGAAAGAGTCCACAGGATTGGAGAAGAACACCTGTAATCCTTCACAAAAGTTGTAACAGAGGAGTTTGGAAATTATGTATCAGTAAACTTTAACTGAAGGGAAAGATATAGAGATCTATGTACAATCCAGGAAGATGCAAGATCTCTTAAAATGAATCTGATTTCTTTGATTGGTTAAGTAGAAAACTAGGCTGGCGGGTACGTGCTGAATGGTCTACTTGGCTTTTAGCAAAACCTCACACTGCTACTCATAGGAGACTTGATACTAAATTGAACAGCTTGGATGGGGGGCCAAGGTGGTGACTTAAGTTAGAAATTGGTTGACTGACAAAAGAGGGTTATGGTAAATTAAATTCAGTCATAGGAAAGAAAGGTGAATAGTGGCATAGGAGCCAGCTCTGTTGATGCCAGTGGTTGCTGAGTATCCCCAATGTTGATCAAGCTCCATCATTGTGTCCAGGGAAAGGTAATCACCCCAATTATTTTGGAATGTTGGCACTTGTGACTAATGGAGCATTTCAGGGATCATTTTGAGTGATACTACAGGAGGGTTTGAAGTCAATGTTTGCCTTTACAAAGATGATGAATATCTGCAAAGAGTGAACATCTCCAAGGGAGTAGATAACATAACACACTAGCTACAACAATTGGAAGACTGGCCAAATGCTCGGTAGTTAAGCTTTCGGGTGAAGAATTAAATGCATAGAGATGAATTTGAGGCACAGAAATACAAAGAAGCTGTATACAATAGGAGAGAGACTGATATGCACCAAGAGTGTCTGAAATCTCATGATTATGAAACAATACAACTAAGTGGTAGTCAAAGCCAGAGGGATGCTAGACTGCCTAGAGACATAACTAGTAGGAAAAAAGGCAACAATGCCCCCGTACAGGTCTTTGTTAAGGCCTCATCTGGAATATTAAGTTCAGTTTTGGAAGGATGTATTAATATTGAGAAGTGAGAAGTAGGGTGGAGGAGTAGCCTAGTGGTTACAGCACTGAGCTTGACATCCAAAGGTAGCCACTTCAAATCTCACCACTGCCCCTTGTGATCTTGGGCAAGATCTTGGGCAGTCATTTAACCCTCTGTTATCTCAGATACAAAATTAGATTGTAAGCCCCCCCCTCCCCCCGGGACAGGGAAATACCCAGTGTAGTAACTCACCTTGAGCTACTACTGAAAAAGGTGTGAGAAAAATATAAATAAATAAAGTGGCCCATGGAAAAGCAACCAAAAGGGTTGAATCTGTACCAGAAGGCATACAAGAGATGTGAGGACATAAATGTATATATAATTTAAATACTAAGGAAGCCATAGAACAAGGAGACATGATAAACCTGCAAGGAGGTAGGCTAAAATATTAGGATATTTTGTTTTTCACATAAAGGGTGGTAGATACATGGAATAACTTCCCAGAAGAAGAGGTAAAGAAAAATGGTGTTACAGAGACTGTGCAAGGTATTAAGTACCACAGATAAACCTTCAGCTTTACATCCATCAGGTCCTCTACAGCTAATCAGCTTTCTATACCCACTTTATTATATCGTAGACTTCAATCTACTTGTAGTTCTGCTTTTTTCTTGCTCAGTCCTTCCCTAATGTTTTTTCCCATGAGCCCCTATAGGTGAATGGCTGACAATCACACATCCTAAACATCCATAATATCAAGACTTGTCCAGAAGGGTTAGGAATAGGAGAAAACCAGGACAGGCTCTAGAGTCAAATAAGTGTTTAGTCTATGTATCTCCTTGATCAAAAGAAGAAACCATAATTTTCAGGTTGATCCTAGGTTGTAATTTAATCGTTTGTAGTTTTAGTTTAGTTTCATATTCTATTCTTTTAGACAATTTATCACGCCTAAAGTTTTTTATCCATTACCTCTTATTTCTTATTATGAAAATGAACTCCCTTACTGGAACACCTAACCTACTTTGTCTCCTCCACCTTAACTATGTATTTCTCTTTTCCGAAATTGGTGATCACCATTATGGAACAATTGTAAGCCACATTGAGCCTGCAAATAGGTGGGAAAATGTGGGATACAAATAAATAAATAAATAATCATCTGGCTTTTAGAATGGGTTATTTTAAATCAGAGGAGGCAACGCTAACCACTAACCACAAATCAACTTGATCCCTGTGGCAAGGATTTAATTATGTTTTAGCTGCTCCTCACTTCAGGCTCTCACCTTGCAGCTCCCTAGCAATGTCAGCCCCTGAAATGGCTCTAGGTGACATGGTAGTGGTGCCTGGGCTCTCAGACATGTTATCAACGTACACAGAAGAGACAGCTCTTAGGACTTATTTCAGGCTACAGACAGAGGTTAGTTGAAGTGGCAAGTAGCGAGTGGGGCCACGGTGGGAGTGTGCACTGCCCATCCCCATCGCTGTTCCCCCTCCTCAGCACATGCTCTAGTAGGCCGAGAGAGAGTGTGGAAGAGACATGGACGTTGAGGGTACAGGTTTCCATTGTACAAAGAACAAAACATAGCTCTTTGTACTCCTATCACGTGCTCTTAGTGTGTGTATTTTTGCATTGCCAGCCGAGTCGAGGTTTGTCCTTCCTAATTAGATTGGAAGCTCTGTCGAGCAGGGACTGTCTCTTCATGTTCAAGTGTACAGCGCTGCGTACATCTAGTAGCGCTATAGAAATAAGTTGTAGTAGTAGTCTTGGGCTTCTGGAATCTTGCTACTCTTTGGGATTCTGCACAGAATCTTGCTACTATGGGATTCCGGAATCTTTATACTCTTTAGGATTCTGCACGGAATCTTGCTACTCTTTGTCCTTATCCCTTATTTGTTCTGTTTGTTTGTCCTAATTAGATTGTAAGCTCTGTGGAGCAGGGACTGTCTCTTCATGTTCAAGTGTACAGCGCTGCGTACGTCTAGTAGCGCTATAGAAATGATAAGTAGTAGTAGTAGTCTTGGGATTCCGGAATCTTGCTACTCTTTGGGATTCTGCACAGAATCTTGCTACTATGGGATTCCGGAATCTTGCTACTACTACTACTACTATCATTTCTATAGCGCTACAAGGCATACACAGCGCTGTACACCATACACAAAGACAGTCCCTCTTTAGGATTCTGCACAGAATCTTGCTACTCTTTAGGATTCTGCACGGAATCTGGCTACTCTTTGTCCTTATCCCTTATTTATTCTGTTTGTCCTAATTAGATTGTAAGCTCTGTGGAGCAGGGACTGTCTCTTCATGTTCAAGTGTACAGCGCTGCGTACATCTAGTAGCGCTATAGAAATGATAAGTAGTAGTAGTAGTCTTGGGATTCCGGAATCTTGCTACTCTTTGTCCTTGTAATTCGCCCCTTCCTCTCTGAGCACACCACCCGAACTCTCATCCACTCTCTCATTACCTCTCGCCTTGACTACTGCAACCTACTCCTCACCGGCCTCCCACTTAGCCACCTATCCCCCCTTCAGTCCATCCAGAACTCTGCCGCACGTCTTATCTTCCGCCTTGACCGATATACTCATATCACCCCTCTCCTCAAGTCACTTCACTGGCTTCCGATCAGATACCGCATACAGTTCAAGCTTCTCCTACTAACCTACAAATGCACTCGATCTGCAGCCCCTCCTTACCTCTCTACCCTCATCTCCCCTTACCTCCCTACCCGTAACCTCCGCTCTCAAGACAAATCTCTCCTTTCAGTACCCTTCTCCACCACCGCCAACTCTAGGCTCCGCCCTTTCTGCCTCGCCTCACCTCACCCCATGCTTGGAACAAACTCCCTGAGCCCATACTCCAGGCACCCTCCCTACCCATCTTCAAATCATTGCTCAAAGCCCACCTCTTCAATGTCACTTTCGGCACCTAATCACAACACCTCTACTCAGGAAATCTAGACTACCCCAACTTGACATTTCGTCCTTTAGATTGTAAGCTCTTCTGAGCAGGGACCGTCCTTAGTTGTTAATTTGTACAGTGCTGCGTAACCCTAGTAGCGCTCTAGAAATGTTAAGTAGTAGTAGTAGTTATTTGTTCTGTTTGTCTGTCTGTCCAAATTAGATTGTAAGCTCTGTGGAGCAGGGACTGTCTCTTCATGTTCAAGTGTACAGCGCTGCGTACGTCTAGTAGCGCTATAGAAATTATAAGTAGTAGGTTTAAATTGTTGCCCCTACGCCCGAGGAAATTTCCTGCTGCCATGGTGCAATGAATAGCCCAACGCTGGCTTCACCGCAGCGGTCACAGTGTCCCCCGCTGCAGAGAGGCGGCCCTGCTTCCTTCCGGCCAAGGTTTTTCATCCAACCTCCCGGCTTCTGCCGAATGCGACTGCGTCACTTCCGGCCGGGGAGTGAGAGCACAGCTGCCAGGCCCAGTAGCCGTCACCCTTCCAACAGAGAGCGGTTAAAGGGGAGAGGAGGTAAGTGGCGTCCGAGTAGGATGGGAGCGGTGGGGGCCCCGGGGTTGGGTCTGTGTAATAAGCGCAAAGCTCTGCGGGCTCGTGCTGCATAATCGGCCTTTGTAAACCTCACGCTTGATCACAGTATTTCAGACCTAGATAGTCTGGGACAGTGTGTGCAGCAGTGCCATACCGGAGTGTGACGTGAAGCACTGATATGCACAGCTGTGACTTGTGAGCGTGCAGTAGTGCCGTATTGGGGTGTGAGTGTGCAACAGTGTCATATGATGGTATGACATGTCAGTAACAGTGCAATACTGCAGTGTGATATGGTGGCATACAGAAGAGTCATATCCAGCTGTGACTGGTGTGTGACATGCCAGCAGTTCTATATTGGAGCGTGATGTGTTAGTGAGCAGCAGTGTCATAGCAGTGTGCAGCATGCTTGCAGAATCATACAGGTGTGTGATAGTGTGCAGCAGTGCCATATTGGTACGTAGCACAGCAGCATGTAGCAGTGCAACACATGTGTGACAGCATTGTGTGGCAGTGCAAAACTGGCACGATATATAAAATGTGTCATTGTGCCATATGAAAAGTCCATTAAGCCTAGCATCCTGTCTCTGAGAATGGTCAATCCAGATCATAAGTAGCATGGCATATGACATGTTGACATGTACAGGGTCAGCGTTTTCTGTAAGTGAACTAGGCTATTGCCTAGAATGCTGAGATTTAGGGGGCAGCAAATAGCAGCAGGCAACCTGGATGTTCCCCCCCTTCCAATCAGCAGCAGGCAGAACAGCTGGAACTAGCAGGCAGAATGGAAGCTAAATAAGGACGGGCAGGGCCTCAGCACATGCACACTGAAGACCTGCCACATCTCTTGCTTACTCTGATGCTACAGACATCTTCTGTGGAGTGGGTAGGGCATGGCATCCTTCAGTTCTGGCATGTGCCAAGATTCCATTTATGTATTTATTTGTTTGTTACATTTGTATCCCACATTTTCCCACCTATTTGCAGGCTCAATGTGGCTTACATAGTACCGGAAAGGCATTTGCAGATTCTGGTGTGAACAAATACAATGTGATGTTGTGGTAAAATGAAGTTTATATGGCAGAGCCACAATGAGAATCGTAGAGCGGAGGAGTTGAGTTATGTTCATTACGTGCTTTAGTTTTCTTGTGTAGCTGAGGTCAGGCATTTAGGTTGGATTGGGAGGGTATGCTTTCTTGTTTGGCTGCTGGCCCTGCCTGTTGAGCTCTGGCCTTTATGCACGGCTGCTGCAGCAAGGGATGAGGGGGGGGGGGGGGGGAAGAAAGGGGAGATGCTGGACCACTCAATAGGGAGGACATGAGATACTGGCTTGCCAGGGGGAGGAGAAGAGAGAGAGGAATATTGATGGTCCATAGTGGCAGATGCTGGACTGTTAGGGTAGAGTGAGGGACCTTGGGGTGGGGTGCAAGACTGAATGTTTGCCTACAGCACCTAATAACCTTTTACCACCTCTGCACATGTAACAGTGCAATACCAGTGTGACATACTGATTTACATGAGCTTCATGTCACATACTGTACTAATAGCACACTGCTCTAACTGTGCATTGGTGTACAATAGTGTGACACAAGCTGGAGTTACGCCTGATACTAGCTAGTGGTGCAACAGTGTGTTACTTCTATATTTTAATGTATAAAAAGTGGGAGTGCGACCAAGGATACCAGAAACTGGAGGATGTTCTTAAATAAAAAACTTTATTGAAGGTTTGAGTCTTCAAACCTTCAATAAAGCTTTTTATTTAAGAACATCCTCCAGTTTCTGGTATTCTTGGTCGCACTCCCACTTTTTATACATTACTGTTTTTACCGTGGGGCGTTTGAGTTCTCCGCTTGCCGGCGGATCTTCTCTCACTTCTATACTTTAAACACATAAGGGCATAAGTAAATCCGGTGTTGCTTGGATAAAAGCAGAATTCTGAAGTGTTAAATGCAAAAATGTTTTAAAATAGAATTTTTCACCAGTGTTTGCTCAGTGAGCTACATGCAATGATTTTATGTGGACAGACTGCAAAAGATTCTTGTCTTAGCTTTGCTTTGGCTCTGGGCTCTTGTCAGCTGTATGGATTGTGTACACGGCTTTTGATTGTGTAGTTTAAAAATAACATTCTGTCCTCATCCTACTACAAGTTCTCTACTCATCACCTGTGAAGATAATTTTTGTTCAAACAAAATGATCTAAAAGGGCAGTTGAAGCCTGATTTTCTGTGGAAATGCATGTTTCCTTGTGCATTGACGTGTTTCTTTTTGTGGCTGCAGCCTTTTCACACACACAGAGCATAGGACAAGGTGGAGAAGTGTGTGCCTGTAGGGAAAGGGAAATGGGACTTTATATACCGCCTTTCTGAGGTTTTTGCCACTACATTCAAAGCGGTTTACATATATTCAGGTACTTATTTTGTATCAGGGACAATGGAGGGTTAAGTGACTTGCCCAGAGTCACAAGGAGCTGCAGTGGGAATTGAACTCAGTTCCCCAGGACCAAAGTCCACTGCACTAACCAGTAGGCTACTCCTAGGGTAACAGAAAGTGGGTTCAGTCCTCGGTTTTTCAGTTTGGGAGCATAGGAGCCAGTTTTTCAGACTGAACTTAAGTGAATGCTCTCTGGTCACCTTAAAGGATTTTTTTTTCAATATTGGGAGGGGCTTAAGCACCCACAGAGCTGGCACCTATGTTTGGGAGTGTTTGTATGGCGTGGCAGGCACTGTGAAAGTCTTTAGGTCATGGCACAGTTGCTTGGGCTGAATAGTCTTTTTCTTTCTGTAATGTGCATAGTACGTGGAGGTAGCGGGGGGGGGGGGGGGGGGGAGTGGCAGATTGGGTCGGCAGACCACTTGGGCCACCAGGTATGTTTTTTGGGTACGGGGAGGTAAGGGTAGCTGGAGATCCACCAGACCTCCAGCCCCCATGCCCTCGTGTCGGGGGGAGGGGTGTCAGAGGGGTGGAGGTCTGGTGGATCTCCAGCT
The DNA here is from genome assembly GCF_901765095.1 of Microcaecilia unicolor. Classification (NCBI taxonomy): domain Eukaryota; kingdom Metazoa; phylum Chordata; class Amphibia; order Gymnophiona; family Siphonopidae; genus Microcaecilia; species Microcaecilia unicolor. The sequence goes on along the minus strand of NC_044036.1, from coordinate 156,519,138 downwards.
ACCCTGTGTTGCCATCCTATGTGGATGTGGGAGCTTGGGGGGGGGGGGGCGCTAGGCCACTAGGGCCTTGCTTTTGGAGGGGGTCCCATGGACCTCCAGCTCCTGTGTTTGACAGGTCCAGGCTTTTGACATGCTTAGGCACAATCCTCCCACACTTTCTCAGAATGATCAACGTTAATAATGTGCCTAAATTTGCAAGTTATTAGTATTGATCTTTGGGGAATTAATTCCCCACGCTGTTCCGATGCTATTTTTAGGAACAGCACAGGGAATTATTAATTGGGGCATCGGTGCTTATTGATTGCCATGTCTGCCCTTGCACAGAGTGAATTTGTGTGCTGAACAGACTGACTCAGTCCATCAGATTGTCTGATTCTGCTGTTCTGCAATACACCAGTTCCAGCTGAGCAAAATTTCCCCATTGTCTAGGATATGGTGAATTGTGCTGCAGAATCCTTGAGCTGTAAATGACTGACTTTCTAGAAATCTTTGGGATTTGGCATTCTATCTCTTTATTATTATTTTTTTAATATTCATGTTGGTGATGATGTGGGGATATTCTCTGTGTCCTGTGACTGCTAAATCTTTTACACAGATGTCCAGAGAAGCTAAGGTGTGGTAGCCATGTTAGTCCACTTTTAAAGGTAATCAATAGAAATAAAACAAAATAAACCATGGAAAAGAAAATAAGATGATTCCTTTTTTATTGGACATAATTTAATACATTTCTTGATTAGCTTTCAAAGGTTGCCCTTCTTCGTCAGATCGGAAATAAGCAAAAGTTGGTAGATGACAGTATATATGAGTGAAACATCAAAAGCATTTCAGTGACAGTCATGGGGGTGGATAGGTGAGAGTCAGGGAGAGAGGAGAGCAATACAATTTACAAGGCAATACAATTTTATGCTTTGTAATGGGCTAGAAAACCCAGATCTTTGTTAAATCCTGTCTGGTGGGTGTCAAAATATTTAATCATTTTGACTTCAAAGGTCTTACGTTCCTGTATTGTTTTAAAGTTCCCTTTCAGGATCCTTACCATGAAATCACTGGTACATTGTTCTGGTTTTGTAAAGTGCTGGCCCACAGGCGTGACATCTTTGTTTGTACTGGCATTTTTCATATGACGCCTATGTAAATTAAATCTCTTCTTTAGCATCTGACTTGTTTCTCCAATGTAGCAGCCTTCATTGCACTTTTTACACTGTAAATTGTATTGCACTCCTGTCTTCCTGGAGAAGCTAAATTACCCATTTCTAGTCTAGGCTGGAGAACAGTGTACAGGAAAAAGGTGTAAACAGCAAACAGTAACAGTTAAAATAACAGGAATCAACATTAAACTAACTAAACACTGTCTTACTACCTAAGTAGTACCTGGGGAATTCAGGAAAAATAATAGGATTTGAGCAGGGTCTCAGTGCAAAGGTCTTCACTCTCCACACTCCTACTCTGAGACTGTGGTGTCTTTTGTGATCTGTTGTTTCAGATTTAGAAAACATTTCGTCTTTGTTCTCTCCTGGTATATCTTAAATTTACTCCCCTACCTTTTGTGATCTAAGGAAGATTTGAGAATGTTTCCTTATTGTATGTTGGATTCCTTTTGAACAGTGTTTCTTTTCTGTATTGCTTGTGCAAAAATAATCTTGTTCTATTATTTGAAATATGAAAAAAAAAAGTGTACAGTGCCTTGGGTTCAGCAGGCTGCCACCTGGTGGTCTGACAGGCCCTAAACCTTGCCTTCTGCTGGGGTTGGCTGAGAAATCCTTATACAATGGGATTATAAAAGGATCACTCTTCTGGCTATTTATTCCTTGCTGTAGGTTAAAGGTCTACTTTAGGCTTCTTAAACATACTTTGAATCTTTGTTCTAGTTGAAGTATAACTTTGAATCTGTGTTATCTATTTTGTAAACTAAGCCGCTTTGAGTAATCTCACGGAGGCTGAGAAGATAGTTGAGAAATTGTTTAAATAACTCTTCCATGCTGAGAAGCAAACCTCTGTAGAGCATTTTCTGCAGCCCCAAACTAAGAGGGCAATTCTGTAACTGAGTGCCAAATTTATGTACCAGTTGTAAGTGCACGGTTGCAGTGGCAGCAAAATGTTTAAGCGCTATTCTGTAAGGGTGCATTTAAATGCAAGGGGACGTTCGCATGGGAGGGGCATGAGCAGTGCTGCCACTTATGTGTGACACTTAATAGAATATGCATGTCTTTGCTGCATTTAGGGGGGACATTATCAACATGGGCTACCATTAAGATGAGTTATTTTACCACAACTTGTGTCTATTTTAGTAAAGAAAAAAGAAATGTCTATACAAATCAAAATCACTGCTACATGTAATAAAAGTGAGCCAAGTATAAGACAGTCAAGCCATTGTGACATCACTGATGAGGTTGGCTTTCAGGCATTGGTGGAATGAGGCATTATGACATCATAATATCAGCGCTGGTTATCAGAGATTGAAACTTCACACTAAAGGAGGAAGTTATTAGCATGGGCTACCGTTAAGACGTGTTGTTTTACCACTAACTCGTGTTGTTTATGCAATTAGACCTAGTTACTAATAACACATCTTAATGGTAGTCCACGTTGATAACTTCCCCCTTGAGTTACACCAGCCATAGACCTAGCATAATTGCGGGTGCCTAATTTTAGGTGCCCCAATACCAGGTGACACTAAGATTCTATAATGGAATCCAGGTACCCAGATGCCATTATTTAGAATAAGCTGTCATCCTGGAGCATTATAGAATTGCTCCCTATATGCCTGTATTAGACACTACAGAAAAAATTATCTTTGTGATCACAGCTACAAGGTTTATAATTTTATATTTAATAATCTCTAGGTTCACTTTTCTGATAAAAATGAAACAGAGAATTGACTGTTCTGATGAAAAATGCTGAAAAGCCCTTGAAGAAGCTCTTCAGAGAACAATGCTGTAGGCAAGGCTTTGATTTTCTTTTCTCACTGTAATTGATTTAACTTGTTTGTTTTCCCTTAATATTAAACTGGTGCTCTGTCCTCTAAAACTGCTGTGCTGGCAAAGTGACCTAACATCTGGAGGTATTCTGCCCTCAGCATTTCGCCTGGTGCTACTGCAAATCTCCTGGGATGGTTGATCCTGTTCTGCAGAGGTTTACTTCTCATCATTGTGTGTTTGGGGTGAAGAGTTTCACAGAATAAAGGTCATAGGTCTCTGGCAGTTGCTCTCTTACCTTGAGAGTCTACCTTTGGCATTATCTGTGTAACAATCCCTTTCCCTTGCTCACAAAGGTGAGGCTGGAGCAGAGAGAAGATGGATCTCGATGTGATAAACATGTTCATGATAGCAGGGGGGACTCTGGCCATCCCCATCTTGGCGTTTGTAGCATCCTTTCTCCTGTGGCCATCGTCCCTGATCAGATTCTACTACTGGTAAGGTGGCAATATTCTCATTAAGACTGTCATTTAGCAGTAAATACACACTGTCGTCAAGCTTCTAAATGGTAGATGTGGTGAAGTGCCTTAATATGTAATCAGTATATGTAATTTTGGATGTGTATCATTTAGCCCAGGATCTTTTGGATAACCAATAATGTATTTATGAGATCTGACAACATAAATTCATCTGCAGAATTCTAGCAGCTCTGTGGTCCTGAAGAAATTGGGATGTGTATAGTTTATTAAATTTTCTATGCCACTTGGCCACAGTGAGATCACAGTGGTTTAGAATATAAAATTTTGAAAAAGAAAAATAACTACAGTAAAATGATAGAAAAGCACATTCATTCAGACTAAATCACATCTCTCTTTCCTACTAAAATCCAACAAAGTAAAAAAAGGTATTGCCCCTTGCTCCTGCTTAAGACTACTGCAACTTGCTCCTCACAGGTCTCCCACTAAGCCATCTCTCTCCCTTTCAACCTGTTCAAAATTCTGCTGCATGACTTATATTCCACCAGTGTCGCAGTGCTCATATTAGCCCTTTCAAGTCACTTCATTGGCTCCCTATCCATTTCTGCATACATTTCAAACTCCTCTTATTGACTTACAAGTGCATTCACTCTGCAGCTCTTCAGTACCTCTCCACCCTTATCTCACCCTACACTCCTCCCTGGGAACCCCGTTCATCGGGTAAATCTCTCTTATCTGTACCCTTTTCCTCCACTGCCAACTCCATTTCTTTTATCTTGCTGCACCATATGCCTGGAATAGACTTCCTGAATCAGTATGTCAAGCTCCATCTGTGGCCGTCTTCAAATCTAGGCTAAAAGCCCACCTTTTTGAGGCTGCTTTTGACTCCTAACCCCTATTTACTTGTTTATTACCCATTTCTGTATTATCATCCCCACCTTAAATATTTCCCTTATCCCTTATTTGACCTGTTTGTCCGTCCTGATTAGATTGTAAACTCTGCCGAGCAGGGACCATCTCTTACATGTTCTAGTGTATAGACCTGCGTACGTCTAGTAATGCTATAGAAACGATTACTAATAGTAGTAGGTTATACCCCTCTGTATGTTTTTGAAGTGTGAAAGTCATTTAAGACTTTCGCTTTGAGTCCATCCTTTTGATATATAAAGACCCTCTGTTTATTCTGCACCTTTTTTAATTTCGTCACTGATTTTGTCATCTCCACTGATAGGGCGTCCAAGCATCCAGCACCATTCCCATATAAAAGTGTTTTCTGGTGTTGCTTTTAAGTTTCCTTCCTTGCAGCTTAATTTCATGTCTTCTAGTTCTGCAGCTTCCCTGTCTTTGAAAAAGATTAATATATTTCAAGCTTTTAAATGTCTGTATCAAAACTCCCCTATCTCTCTCCTGCTCTGGGGTATGCCTGTACATATACGGGTTTTCAAGTCTTTGAATATAAAGTTCAAAGTATCAATAGACTAATCTTTAATTGACATGGATGAAACTGTGTATTATGGAGAATAATCAGTTTCCCTTGTGTAACATGTGAAGACTTTTTCTGCCTAAAATTCCATATCTCCCTAGGGACCAGTCCAGTAGCCAGTGCTGCATACTGCCGGAGATCTGAATTTGTTTCCCGAGCCTAGTTTCTTTTCATTGAGCCGGCCCACACTGGGGATGCTCTCAGGCAGTGTTCACAACCTCACAAGGGAAGCTGTTCAACCATCGCTCCCCAGCAAGACCTGTTGGCTAGTGCTGAAATATGTTTATGCTAGGAATCAGGGCCGCCGAGAGACTGGGCCGGGCCTGGGGCAAGGCCGCCCCCCTACGTCCACCACCGGGCTGGGCCCCCCTGAATTCAAATCATAGTGCTTCACCTCGACCTCGCTCTGTGTGAAAGAAGTGCAGCAGCGGCAGTCTGCAGATCGCCTGCCTTCAGGCCTGCCCTCCCTGTGTGAGGGCGGGATACAGGGAGGGAAGGCCCGAAGGCAGGCGATCTGCAGACTGCCGCTGCTGCGCTTCTTTCACACAGAGCCAGGTCGAGGTGAGGCGCTATAATTTGAATTCAGGGGGGCCCGGCATGGAGGGGACTGCGGCACTGGGCCCCCCTTGGAGGCCCGGGCCCTGGGAATTTTATACCCCCTGCCCTGCTGGGAATTGCCATCTATGGTCCTTGACTGAAGATTGTTGCCATGATATTTGGGTGAGGAAGACAGGAAGGGAAAAAGGGTTAAAGATGAAAGATTCTTGGTACTATAGCAAGTTTACCTCACTGTTCTAATTGTGTATTATGCTGAATTTACTCATTTTATTTTAGTTATACGGGTACTACAATGTAAATTACGTATGTTCTGCTATATATCACCTTACAGAAATAAATCTGCCTTTATTCTCTTGTACTATTATATTTTTTGTTGTTGTTTTTTTAGTTCTCCCTTTGGAGCCTACCATGTTCATATATAACATATTTTTTCCAATTCTAAGTTTCAGGTTCCAGACACCAATGGAATAGTTGGAAAACAATGATATTTTACTGTAATAGAGGCTCAGCAAACAGGTTGCAAGTGACACAGTTTTGACCATTAGTTTTGTGTTCCCTCTTTCTCTCCAGTAAGAGAATCATTGTCTTTGTAGGCCCAGTATGGGAAAAGCCCCTCAGTGAGTTTTCTTGGTTGCTCGTAATAGATTTTTCTTGTGTCCCAGTTTGCTGTCTGATATGTCATGAGCTTTCACTTGGTACGATAAGCACTTCCCTGTGGTCTTTCATGTGACCTTGCACAGTCAGTTGAAGATGGCGTGACCTTGATTTGCCTGTACTAATTACTGCTGTTGATCTGCTTTTTCTTAGGTACTGGCGCAGGGCTCTGGGCATGCAAGTGAAGTACACATACCATGAAGACTACCAGTTCTGTTACCTGCATCGAGGGCGGCCCGGAGGCAAGCCATCCCTGCTCTTTTTACATGGATTCTCAGCACACAAGGACATGTGGCTGTCTCTAGTCAAGGTGGGCTTCCAATTATGTGCCTGTTTGCCAGCCCTGGGTAGCTCATATGTTCTGTGTGCCCACCAGAAAATCCAAGCCCTGGAGTGTTAAAGCCAGCCAGGGTGAAATATATTTCCATGAAAGCAAAACCTTAAAATATGCTTAGGAGGAGAAACACTTTCTTTCCAGGCCAATAACTTTTTAAAAATGAGACCTTTTCTCAAAATGTCAGAGGGCTTTCCAATTCTTATTCCTTCCCCAGTGATGTATGACTCCCCTGATAAGCCAAAAGCTCCCAATAGGAGCTCAGCAAATGGGTTCAAAGGTCACTGGATGTCCAGCACCAGAAGAATGTGTCTGAATGGTGGCTAACTTATTTTCTCAGATAGATGTGTAAAGCTGCATTTGAGTTTTAAACATATCATCCTCTCCACCTTAGAGGTAATGCAGCAGCTCATACGAAGGTTATAGTGCAATTAGAAAAGGGCAACGAAAATGATAAATGGGATGGAACGACTTCCCTATGAGGAAAAGGCTAAAGCGGCTAGGGCTCTTCATCTTGGAGAAAAGGCGACTGAGGGGAGATATGATAGAGGTCTATAAAATAATGAGTGGAGTTGGACGGGTAGATATGAAGCGTCTGTTCACGCTTTCCAAAAATACTAGGACTAGGGGGCATGCGATGAAGCTACAATGTAGTAAATTTAAAGCGAATCTGAGAAAATATTTCTTCACTCAACGTGTAATTAAACTCTGGAATTCGTTGCCAGAGAATGTGGTAAAGGTGGTTAGCTTAACGGAGTTAAAAAAGGTTTGGGCGGCTTCCTAAAGGAAAAGTCCATAGACCGTTATTAAATAGACTTGGGGGAAAATCCACAATTTCTGGGATAAGCAGTATAAAATGTTTTGTACATTTTTGGATCTTGCCGGGTGTTTGTGACCTGGATTGGCCACTGTTGGAAACAGGATGCTGGGCTTGATGGACCTTTGGTCTTTTCCAGTATGGCAATACTTATGTACTTATATACTTTCTCCCACCAGCATTAGATCAGATAGTTTTGCTTCTTTAGTGCAGTTTGGTTCCTCTTTATAGGGCACAAGCTGGGAGTCAATAAATTCTATTCATTCTGTTCTATTCAGGGTATTTATATCCCGCTAATATCAATACAGAGTCTAAGCGGGTTACAAACATTCAAAACATATACTGAAGAAGTTAAGAAAACCTTACAAGATTATTCATCCAAATACTTACTGAAAAGTTTTCAGTCCTTTACGAAATCATAGATAACTGAAAAGCACACGAACTTGTGTAGGTGTAGAATTCCACAATTTACTGCCTAGAAAAGAACCATCATGAATTCTCTTATAACGAACTTTCTTAACAGATGAATATGCCAACAATAGAGTAGAGTGAAAATGAGAATTCATTCGGAAAACTGGATAGACTATTAGCTGTGGAAGAACAATTCCTCTGTAGTATCTTAAATACAATAAAAGCAACCTTAAAAACTACCTGAGCAGAGACTGGTAACCAGTGTAGCCTTCTGAGCAATGGTGTTACATGATCATAGCGTGAACAGCCATAAATCATTTTGGCTGCAGTGTTTTGTAGTAACTGCAACTTATTAATTAATCTTAAATTCAATCCACCATATAAAGCACTACAATAATCCAACGGAGGCAAAACAATAGCTTGAACCAGCATACGAAAGTGTTCTATGACAAAAAGAGATCTTATCGCCCTTAGTTGTCGTAGTTTAAAAAAATAGCTTTTTACAAAGATAGTTTATCTGCAGATCCATCATCAATTGGGTATCCAGAATAAGTCCCCAGACCTTAGAAGATGTTTCAAACTCTAGTTGTTCTCCAGAGGCTATAGTCGCATCACTAGGAACTAGAGAGACATCATTGCAGAAATATAACAATGTAGTCTTGGTTGCCTTAAGTTTTTTTTTTTTTTAGTTTCAACAATTTTTTATTGATGATACGACAAGATAAACAACCAACAAGCTCCATGTACTGAGCAGTGGAACCAGAACATTCACAAAAGAGCATAGTAACATTCTCTTCATCAATATTTTACATTTCTTCTTCCCCCAACCCAATCCTCACCCCTAAGATCCACCGTTTATTATTTTGATACCAGCTATATGTAACCCTTGGTTGCCTTAAGTTTTAAAAGATGATGATTTGCCCAAGAGTGAATCGAAGCAGTACAATCAGATACCTGTAGACTAGACTACACGTGAATAACACTGAATTCTGAGGAACGTGTCCTAGCTTTTATAAAGCCGAAGCACTTGCGCAGTGCCAGAAACAATTTGATGTGGATGGTTGTAGCAAATGCTTCCTAATGACACATCAAGTACAAATTTCACTATTTTTCTGTTTATGTAGCCAGGTTAATCATGTCTTTTAATATGATCTGCTCTAATGAGCCTTCACTTGCTGATGCTAGCAATCATGAGATCCCATAGTGAGCCCTAGAAGGAACAAGGAGATAGACTGTAATCTCCTGTGCTAAGGGGCTATCCATTGATAGCGTGTGTTTAAAAAGATTCAAATAGGAAAATGTTTAATATGCAGAAATTAAAGGAGTCAGCCTCTTTATGTAACAAGTGTGTCATTCAGGAAGAGACCATCAGGGTAGTGTGATTAACTATATAATAGCTTTGAATTTTTTTTCTGTTCACAGTTCCTTCCTAAGAACCTACACTTGGTATGCGTCGACTTACCTGGGCATAAGGATACAACACGTTCCTGCTCAGATGACTACTCGATAGACGGACAGGTTAAAAGAATACATCAGGTATGTTCTCCCAGTCCTTCTACTCTTTTGTTAATAGTCTTTATTGGCAAGAGAAATACACAAGTGTACACATCAACAAACATATATCAGCAAACATCAAACATAGAGGTCTCCCGGCTCAAACCCCCATCTATAAATGGTTATACAACATAGTATGTTAGCTATGAGACCTCAGCTGCCAACACGACTTGCCTTATTTTCTTGCACCAATTTTCATTTTCTCCCCACCCCTTCCACCTTCCCCCTCCCCCGAAATATCCCCCCTCCTCCCCCCCTTCCCTCCGGAGACTTACTACATGGAATGACCAATTACCCAACTGGTGTTATTGTTCAAGTGTCCTCGTGCTGGTTAGCTCGTAGCTCGTAGCTTCTTTTCCAAATTTTATTCCCTGCAGACTATCTCTCCCTTTCACCCTCCAACTCCAGTTCCTTCCCTCCTTCCCACACTGCCATATGCTTCATAGCAGCGTACCATTGGGCAATTGGTGGTGGCTTTTTATCTACCCAGTGATTTAGTATGACTCTCTTGGCAAGTACCAGGGATAATAACACAAACCTACCACACAAGGACGGAATCCCCTGCCCCGTCAACTCGGAGTCTAAACCCAGCAGTAATATTTTGTAGCTCCATTCCACTTGGAATCCAATTACCTCTATCAAATGCTGCAGAACTCCCCTCCAAAATGACTGCAACACCTTACACTCGAGAAAGTGATGTACCAGTGTACCCTCGTGATTTTCACATTTATCACAGTCCGCTGATTCCCATAGGCCCATTGCCTTTCCTCTACTCCTGGTGACATACGCACAATGTAGAATTTTTAACTGAATTTCATGGCAGCTGACGTTGGGGGTTATTCTGTATGCCAGGTCAAAACCTTTTTGTATCTCAGCTACTGAGAACCTCCACCCCCAGCATATCAGACCACTTGTTGGCCAGAGAGACAGTCGTTGCACTGGGCATTTTTGTTTTGCCTAGGTGATAACAGCTTGAAAGTTTATTACTTCCCTCTGGCATCTGCTTAAATATCACATCTAAGGCTGTAAATGCAGGAATCTGCTTATCATTATTACGAACTGAAAGGATATAATGCCTAAGCTGCATATACGAAAAGGAAAATGATTTGGGTATATCCCATCTATTTTGACACTCCTCGAAGGATGGAACTAACAACTGCCCCCCCTCTCCCATCTGTCCTACAAATCTACAACCCCTCTGAGACCAGGCTCGAAAAGGAGAGATACCCTTCCCTGAGGGGAAATCGGGATTATTTTGGAATTCTATGAACGGGGAAGGACCCCTAGCCTCTCCCACTTTCTGTCTCCACCAATCCCAAGCCATACTAAGCGGTTTCAATAAAGGCAACAATCTTGCCCCCCTCGTCCTAGAATGAAGGGCATTGAAAACTGACCATGGATGAGCTGCATTATCCCATACCTCCGGTGGTGCAAACTTATAGTGCCCCGTATATATTTCATGCATCCATTGGATAATTGCAGCTACATTGTACATCCTAAGATCTGGGAGATTGACTCCCCCCTCCTGCCTTGCCCGAGTAAGCTTTTGGAACCCTATTCTAGCCCGTCGCCCTCTCCAGATAAAAGACTAAATCACCCCCCGATAGGCTGCCTCATCTTTGCTAGCAATCCACAGCGGCATCATTTGTGGAGCGTATAATATCTTGGGAAACAGCACCATTTTGACTAGTGCCACTCTTCCCAGGAACGACACTGGGACCTCCCGCCATTTAGTACACAACTGTTTAACTTGATCCAATTTTTCACAAACATTCTTCTTGTACATGACCGCACAGTCCAAGTGTAAGTAGACTCCCAAATATTTCATTGCCCCTTTTGCCCAAGCTAAGGGAAAGTCGGGTTGCTCTCTACATGCGCAACTAGCAGACAGTGCCATAGCTTCCGACTTGTCAAAATTTATGCTTAACCCTGAAAAGGTTCCAAATCGTTGGATAATATCTATTAGTATGGGTATCCCTTTGGACGCCTGCCCTAGGAATATTAACATGTCGTCCGCAAAGAGATTAATTTTATATTCGCTCTTCCCCACACTAATACCCTGCACCTCCTCTGATTGTCGGATTTTACTTGCTAAGGGTTCCAAAGCCAGTACAAAAAGCATGGGTGACAGGGAGCATCCCTGTCTAGTACCTCTTTGTAACTCAAACGACGGAGAAAGCGTATTATTAATTAAGATTTGTGCAGTAGGATTCCTATACAAGGCTCGAATCCCCTGTAAAAATTCCCCCAAGATTCCGAACTGCGGCAACACCCAGAAAAGATGATCCCACAGTATCTTGTCAAACGCTTTCTCCGCGTCTAGGCTCACAAGCAGGTTATCCCCCTGCCTACCCCCCATTTCCTGAAGCACACTCATGGCCCTTAGGATGTTGGTGGAGGCATACCTTCCTGGAACAAACCCTGTTTGGTCTGTGTGTACCAACGAAGGTAATACCTTTCACAGGCGGGCGGCCATAATACCAGCAAAAAGTTTAATGTCTTGATTTAAGAGGGAAATTGGGCGGTACGATCCTAACAGTTCCTTATCCCTGCCCGGCTTTGGCAATACTAAAATTGAAGCATGCGTCAGAGTACCTGTAGTTCGCCGCTCTTGACAGAGTGCCTCACATAGGTCACTAAATGGGCCTGTTATCTGCCCCCCCAGTATCTTATAATATTCTGGGCCCAGACCATCTGGGCCTGGGGCCTTGGCTAATTTGAGTTTCTTTATTGCACTCTGACAGCAACATGCTCCCTTCCCCCTACTGCCCCCCTCCTCCCCTCTGCAGTATAGGCACCCAACTATAGCAAACCTTCCATAATTCTCCCTCAATAAAATCCTTATCACCTAACACTTTTTAAATGTACACAACAACTGTACAAAATTGCAACATAACCTACTAAAACAGCTTAAATCACTGTGCTGTACCACTTTTATGCTGCTGCTTGCTTAGTTCAAAAGTTCTGCACTGAGCAGGTCAGTGTCAGGCAGGTATCGGTAGGTGCAGGCTCTCAGGGAATTTTATGGACAAGCCTTTACTGATCCGACCTCCAATCCTGCACTATTTCACAGATGAAATCAACCTCTCATACCTTGGGCCCTCTGCTATATTCCTAGCCAGCTGTTTGTTATGTTTGCCAAATCAGGCTCATCTGTCCTTTGTGGTGCAAATGCAAGTTCCAAAGGATCATCTGCAAGCCTCTGCACTCTGACAATTAGCTGTTAATTACTCAAAACAATTTAACTGCAGCCCTTTCAAGTCAATTGCTGCTCACCGCCATAACTCACTCACAGTTCACTGCTCCTCCTGTCTCCTTTGATCCTTCAGAACTTTATCAAGAAACGCTGGCAACTCCTCTGCTTTTGTCAGTGTGCAAGTGTTATTGTTGTACGTAATCCGCACTCTGGCTGGGTATTGGAAAGCAAATTCGATGCCTTTCTCGTACAGTTTAGAGCAGTACGGGGCTAACACTCTCTGCTGTTCCATTACTCTGGCTGAGAAATCTTGAAAAATCAGGATCCTTCCCCCCTTGTACTCCACCCGTCGTAGCTTTTTGAATTTCTCCAACAGCGTGGCTTTAACCACATAACTCAGGAACCTGGCGATTATCGGTCGTGGCCGGCCTTCCTTTTCTCTCCTCGGACCTACTCGATGTATGCGCTCCACTTGTCCCCGACCGAAGTCTGCACTCAGCCCAAGCTGCTGCGGGAGCCAGCTTTCTGCGAATTCTTTGAGCTCTACATCTGCAACAGATTCAGGTAGCCCCACTATGCAGATATTGTTTCTCCTGCCTCTATTTTCTTGATCCTCTATGCGATCTCTCAGAGTGTTTATTTGTTCTTCCATCTCCCGGAGCTGGCCTTCTGCTGCCGACATGTGCTCTTCCTGCGAGGCAATTCTTTCCTCCGCTTCCTGCAATCTAGCCGCGTGGGTAGTGATGCATTCCTTTATTTCATCCATGCCCTCGTTTAATTTTGCCAGCTTGTCATCTAATAGTTGTGACATATGTTTCAGGGAAATTTGCACCATTTCTTCATGTACCAGTGTCGGGGTTTGTGGCTGTAGCAGCGGGGATAGTGAGTTCGGTGCACTTGATGGGCTCAGCGACGCCATTTTTGTTTTCAGCACGCTGACCTTCTCTTTCCCTGTTTTGGCTGATCTAATTGGCATTCCGCTCCCCCTCCAGCCGATCTGGACACCGATCACTGCCTCCTGCTTTCCTGTTATGGCCAATACCTTTTCCACCCCATTTAGGGTGTTGTAGATACCATCAAAAAGGGAATTAAGGCACAGGGGAAGGGAGCTGAGCTTACAGACGTCCGATCAACCCTTCAGCATCACGTGACCCCCAGTCCTTCTACTCAATTAAATGAGTGAATCGGAGGAATGCATCAAATATCTACTCTGAATATGTTGAATAAACGGGCCAAAGGAATACACCAGGCACATTCTCTGATCACGTCACATATCACTACTTGGTAAAGGGTAATTTTATAAATGCATTCATTCATAGCTGTGCTGAGTTTTCAAAGCAAAAGTGTATGTGCACTTCCATTTTGAAAATTACCCCAGGCAATGTATGCATATAAATTGTCAGCATTAATTAATATGTATGGGCTAGAATTTTCAAAACTATGCACATAAGTGAAAACCTGACCCCCCAAACCCTCTCTTGAGAGCACCTCTGCTTAGCCCAGGTAAACTTACATATGTAGAAACTCTATATTATGAATGTGCACAATGCAAAAATGTGTGGTTCGTTTAACTTTTTGTTTTGTGATTTTTCAGACTTTCTATTAGTTCATTTCACACACTTGTTTTTAACACAAAAATTACCTTTTGAAATCATGCTAATGTGCATTAATTAATTGCTTAACATGTATTACATTGAATTAGTGTTGCTGAATTTTTAATGTGCACACAAATTTACCCACATAGGGCCAGATTCTATATAAGATGCGGTGAGCAGTGTGCATTAAATTGTGCGCACATCCAATTTTACGCTTGCTACTCAATTGAGTAACGAGCCAGTTAGTGATAATTGGCTGAAAAACAACCAATTATCACAATTGGCAATATTTTTATTTTATTTATTTTTGTTACATTTGTACCCCGCGCTTTCCCACTCATGGCAGGCTCAATGCGGCTTATATGGGGCAATGGAGGGTTAAGTGACTTGCCCAGACTCACAAGGAGCTGCCTGTGCCTGAAGTGGGAATCGAACTCAGTTCCCCAGGACCAAAGTCCACCACCCTAACCATTAGGCCACTCCTCCACTATTTGGAATTTACGTACTCTTCTTTATAAGCGCATTCTAAAAAGATATGCGTGTAAATTCCAACGTGCGTAGCTGAAAAGGGGGCACAGCCATATCAGGAGCGTCAATCAAATTTACGCATGTTAGAATTTGGGGAACACACATACATTTAAGCGCGAGTATTTACGCCAAGTTTAAGTTTAAACCAGCCAAAGGTATTCCTGCTATTTCGGTGACCTAATTTGACTTCCAAATGTAGCTGGCGATGTGCTGAATATTAGCGGATAACTGGTTATATTGGCGATATAACCTGTTATCTGCTAAGCACTAACTGGCAATATTCAGCGGCGGTGATCTCCCGCAGGGCTAGCTGGCCTCCAGGGGGGGGGGGGGGGGGGCGGCACCGGCAAGCTTCTTCTTGCCTGCTTCCAGGTTTGTCCTCCAGCTCCTGCATTCTGCCCATCTGGGTCCTGACTCCCAGCACAGACAGGAGCAGCACAGGAGAGGACAGAGTGAGGGAGCAGACAGAAAGGTGGGGAAGTGGGGGCATGGCACGGTAGCGTGGCCCAGGTGGGGGGGGGCACGCATGGTGGTTCAGTCCTGCCTGAGGCCCAGCTATCCAGTACTTCCCTGGGCCTAGCTGTGTCTCTCGGCAGCCCTGGTTCTGTATGCACTGTAGAGGCGGTATCCTCACGTTTCGGGTGGAAGACTGATGCTACGATGGCTGCTGCTATTGGTCCAGCAGCAATAAGGGTGAGCCCTGAAGCTCTAGCAGGGATCATTTACACTAGAGACAGCTGAGGGGTTAAAGAAAAAGAGGAGGGGGTAGTTCATTTTCTGGTGTGACGATCCATTGGAGAAAACATTTTTTGCTTTTTTTTGTTGTTGTTGCAGTGGTTATGAAAACCGTTTTGCACCATGAGGCCCATTCAGTGCTATATTTTTCAGAGCTTTTTCTTTTACATTGGTTTGCGGTGACTAAAAGGATTGCATGACTGTGGTAGGAGACCACAGAACCACCAGAATCACTTCTTTTCTCAGAAAAGTTTTTGTTTGCTTTATAAACTAAATTTATTTTTTGAGCTCAGTAGTTCCTCTTTTGCCCTTCCAGGTCAGTCAGATCCAGTTCTGTGATCATTGTATGAGAATCCATTTGCTAGTATCTGCCTCCCCCCTCCCCCCCCCCACACTATTTCTAATAGACCCTCCTACCCACCTTTCTTAGTCTGGTTGTTGCAGCAGGGCTGCAGAGAGGGGGGGGGGCAGGGGGGACAAAATTCAGCCCGCCGGCGCTGCAGTTTCCCAGTCTTACCTGCCTGCCTCCTTGGCTCCAGGGCCCCCTGCATTCGAAGCGGCAGTCACAGATCGCCTCCCTTCGGGCCTTCCCTCCCTGTGTCCCGCCCTCGCAGAAACCGGAAGTTACAGGGCAGGACACAGGGAGGGAAGGCCAGAAGAGAGGCGGTCTGCGACTGCCGCCTTGAATGCAGGGGGCCCGGAGCGTGTGGAAGGCAGGCAGGTGAGACTGTGGACTGCAGTGGTGGGGGGAGCGACGGGGGCTGCAGTGGCGGAGGGCACCAGCGGCGGGGGGGGGGGGGGGGGCGGAGGCGGGGTAGCCTTGCCCTGGGCCCGGCCGAGTCTCTCAGCGGCTCTGTGTTGCAGCAATGGTCTTAGACTGGAGACTCTAACTAGGGCTCCAAATTTAGCCGCCAGATGTTGCCCACCTCAGGGGCTGTGAATGCTGCCTCTACAGAAGCCTCAAATGACCTAGGCTGCAGAAAATCTGATCCAGGAATCTAAGGGGGACCTTGTGCATGGAAGTGCACAGCACCTGTGACTGGCAGTTTTCAAAGGCCATTCTTGCTTTTTCATCCATGAACTTTGCACCAATTCTGAAGTGAAAGTATTTCGCAACTTGCCATAAGTACAAGGTCTGCATAGTCAATCGAGTTTGGCTGGGAAAGTACACAAGCAGATCTGAAAATGCTATGGAGCAGGGGTTCTCAACCCAGTCCTTGGGACACACCTAGCCAGTCAGGTTTTCATGATTTCCACAATGAATATGCATGAGATAAACTTGCATACAATGGAGGCAGTGCATGCAAATTTTATCTCATGCATATTCATTGTGGATATCATGAAAACAAGACTAGCCTGAGGACATGTGGTGGAAACCTGTTTATTAAAGGAACCTAGGTGCTCAAATTTGCATTATATATAGAATACTAGTGTAACCTGGCATTGGTGCACTTAATATTTACACGCCTGTGGTTATACTAGGCTTAGACCTGGTACATACATAAGTATTGCCATACTGGGAAAGACCAAAGGTCCATCAAGCCCAGCATCCTGTTTCCAACAGTGGCCACTCCAGGTCACAAATACCTGGCAAGATCCCCAAAAAGTACAAAACATTTTATATTGCTTATCATGGGCATAGTTTGACTGTTTCATTTGGGGGGGCAAAGGATGGGGCGGAGCATATTAGCATATTCATTTGCATATATATATATATTCAAATGAATACATTTGTATTGGGTTGTTTTTTGTTTTTTTTTTAATCCTCAAAGTAAGAAACAACACAACAGTCCCTCTATGGATGTAAATATCATTTCACAAGTTAACGATTTACTGACTATTTTAAAATGGTTAACCCTTTAAATCGGAGGCATGGTTTGGAGTGGCCGTATGGGAGGGGGAGGCATCCACCCAAAAGTTGCAGGTGCTAATTTTGAATTGGTCTTCCTACCCCCAATACGACTTCCTTATCCTTTGCCCCACCCCCGAACTACAATACCTAGTTTAAATAATAAATACATGGAACAGCCGCCTGTAACTGAAGGAGCTCCCCTGATTTATCCACATGTTCCCCCAGCCCCGTACAACAGCTTGTGCGATCTGCCCCTTTAGCTGATCCCTGGCTTTTATGCTAGAAAATATTTAACACTAAACATTGTATGTGATCTTTTAATTGAATATTTTACTTCCCTGGTTTGGAGACAGGACGGAGTCTCCCACCCAATAAAGATTTTCTTACATACATCTGCTATCCAGATCAAAGGGAAAATCATGGCAGTGGCTGGGCTAGTGAAAGGATGTGGGCACTGGGGGGGAGACTTGGATAAGTGCAAATTAAGGTTTATGGCACTTCAGTGAACGGCGACGGCTGCGCGGGGGAGTGGAAACAGTGAAATGTCTTCCTTACAGTGGACGAGATCGGGAGTGGAATGGAAGTGAGCCAGCCTAAGTCTCAGCGACGAACGGGCATGCAGCGCTGCAGTAGCAAAAACAACAAGGAGGCAGGTTCGACTCCGTCCTTCACTTCCCTGCCCTCTCAGCGTCCCGCCCGAAAAGAAATGACATCAGAGGAAGGAGGGAGATGCAGAGGGCAGGGAAGTGAAGGACGGAGTTGAACCTGCCTCCTTGTTGTTTTTGCTACTGCAGCGCTGCATGCCCGTTCGTTGCTGCGACTTCGGGTAAAAGTCGCCGTTCCAGTCGTCGTCGTTTGGGGGGGCAATGCCCCCTCGCCCCCCCCCAGTCTACGCCCATGCTGCTTATCCCAGAAATAGTGGATTTTCCCCAAGTCCATTTAATAACGGTCTATGGACGTTTCCTTTAGGAAGCCGTCCAAACCTTTTTAAAACCCTGCTAAGCTAACCGCCTTTACCACATTCTCTGGCAATGAATTCCAGAGTTTAATTACACGTTGAGTGAAGAAACATTTTCTCCGATTCGTTTTAAATTTACTGCATTGTAGCTTCATCGCATGCCCCCTAGTCCTAGTATTTTTGGAAAGCGTAAACAGACACGTCACATCTACCCATTCAACTCACTCATTATTTTATACACCTCTATCATATCTCCCCTCAGCCGCCTTTTCTCTAAACTGAAGAGCCATAGCCGCTTTAGCCTTTCCTCATAGGGAAGTTGTCCCATCCCCTTTATCATTTTCGTCGCCCTTCTCTGCACCTTTTCTAATTCCACTATATCTTTTTGAGATGCGGCGACCAGAATTGAACACAATATTCGAGGTGCGGTCGCACCATGGAGCGATACAAAGTCATTATAACATCCTCATTTTTGTTTTCCATTCCTTTCCTAATAATACCTAACATTCTATTTGCTTTCTTAGCCACAGCAGCACACTTTGCAGAAGGTTTCAACGTATCATCAACGACGACCCCTAGAATCCCGTTCTTGGTCAGTGACTCCTAACGTGGAACCATGCATGATGTAGCTATAATTCGAGTTCCTGTTTCCCACATGCATCACTTTGCACTTGCTCACATTAAACGTCATCTGCCATTTAGACGCCCAGTCTCGTAAGGTCCTCTTGTAATTGTTCACAATCCTCCCACGATTTAACGATTTTGAATAACTTTGTGTCACCAGCAAATTTAATTACTTCACTAGTTACTCCCATCTCTAGGTCATTTATAAATATGTTAAAAAGCAGCGGTCCCAGCACAGACCCCTGGGGAACCCCACTAACTACCCTTCTCCATTGAAAATACTGACCATTTAACCCTACTGTCTGTTTTCTATCTTTTAACCAGTTTTTAATCCACAATAGAACACCACCTCCTATCCCATAACTCTCCAATTTCCTCTGGAGTCTTTCATGAGGTACTTTGTCAAACGCCTTCTGAAAATCCAGATACACAATATCAATCGGCTCACCTTTATCCACATGTTTGTTCACCCCTTCAAAGAAATGTAGTAGATTGGTGAGGCAAGATTTCCCTTCACTAAATCCAAGTTGACTTTGTCATTAATCCATGCTTTTGAATATGCTCTGTAATTTTGTTCTTAATAATAATCTCTACCATTTTGCCTGGCACCTAGGTCAGACTCACCGGTCTATAATTTCCCGGATCTCCTCTGGAACCTTTTTTAAAAATTGGCGTTACATTGGCCACCCTCCAATCTTCCGGTACCAAGCTTAGTGTAACGTCAGGTACATAAATGCAGTAAGGATGCATGTAACGTACAGTATTGTGGAAGTTATGCGCTTAACTGGAAGCCCAACCAATGCTCCAGCCACCCCTTTGCATTTATGTGCTATACCACTTATGTGTACCATAAGTGCCCTGCAGGCACTTTTATGGGTAACTGTACACTGAAATGCACATGCAAATATTCTGTACATTTATATGCACAAGGGAGTGTGTAAATGCAGGTGTCTAGATCAGGGGCGTAGCCAGACTTTGGCAGGAGGAGGTCCAGAGCCCAAGGTGAGGGGGCACATTTTAGCCCCCCCCCCCCCAAGTGCTGCTGCCGCCAATCCTCCCCCTCCACTGCCAGGTAACTTTGCTGGCGGGGGTCCCCAATCCCCGCTAGCTGAAGTCCTGCTCTTCAGCGCCGGTCTCCGAGTCCGGCGCGTTGCTGATCTGGATTCTGTTTTTGACGTGAGTACTGACATCAGGACTCACGTCAGAAACAGAAGGCAGATCAGCAACGTGCCGGTTCGCCGGAGACCGGCACTGAAGAGGAGAACATCGGCTGGCGGGGGTTGGGAACCCCCGCCAGCAAAGGTACCTGACGGCGGCGGTGGGAGGGGGGCTCGAATGTGGCAGGGGATGGTTGGTGGCGGCGGGGGGGGAGGGATGAAAGCCAGGGTTAAATCTGCGGGGGCCAATGCCCCCATGGCCCCACCTAGCTATGCCCCTGGTCTAGATTACAGAACTACCCTTTTTAGTATGCATACTTACACATAGAAGTTGTGACAGTTGTTGTTCACTTTTGATACAGATCACAACCAGTTTGCAACTGGGTTGGGGTCAGGGAATGTTAGCTGGTGAGGCAGGAGTTTCTGTAGTAAATTGCTTCTAACATCCAGCCCTGGTCCAAATGTTTGGTGAAAGGGTGTCTTTCCTGAAGGGCATGGCCCTCGGTGAAAATCTCTTTTCTTTTAGTTTGTTGAATCTACTAAACTGAACCGGAAGCCCTTTCATCTCGTTGGCACTTCGATGGGCGGAAATGTGGCAGGAGTGTATGCAGCTCGGTATCCATCTGATATCTGCAGCTTGACTCTCATCTGTCCCGCAGGTGAGCTTTGGTTCCTTATTTTTATGTTTACAAATATAATTTTTTATAGCTTGTTTGTTCAGTCAATAAATCAACACATATAACAATCTCAACAAAAAGTCTAGATAAGATAATTGCATTTCCAAAAATACACCCATGATTATCAGATTCTGATAATGATCACAGTGCCCACAAATACAGGCAACACAATTGTAACAGGAAAGATAATTTTTAAAAAGTGAAAAAAGTCATAAGCGGCAGTCGTTCTTCCCAACTACCAGCTATACCAGAAGTTCTCAACCCATTCCTCAAAACGAAAATGATAAAAGGGATGGAACGACTTCCCTATGAGGAAAGACTAAGAAGGTTAGGGCTGTTCAACTTGGAGAAAAGGCAGCTGAGGGGTGATATGATAGAAGTCTACAAGATAATGAGTGGAGTAGAGCGGACAGATGTGAAGCGTTTGTTTACACTTTCAAAACAACAATAGAACCAGGGGACACAAGATGAAGCTAGAATATGGTAGATTTAAAACAAATAGGAGAGTTTTTCTTTACTCAGCGTGTAATTGGACTCTGGAACTCGTTGCCGGAGAATGTAGTGACAGCAGCTGGCCTTACGGAGTTTAAGGGGGGTTTGGACAGATTCCTGAGTGAAAAGTCCTTTTTTTTTTTTTTTTTGGGGGGGGGGGGTTGCAGGGTTCTTGAAGCCTGGATTGACCGCTGTAGGAGACAGGATTCTGGGCTTGATGGACCCTTGGTCTTTTCCCAGTATGGTGGTGCTTATGTGCTTATGACACACCCAGTCAGTCTGGTTTTTAACATATCCACAGTGAATATGCATGATATAGATTTACATACAGTGGAGGGAGTGCATGCAGATTTCTGTCATGCATATTCATTGTGGATAATCTGACTGGGTGGGTGTGCCCTGAGGACCAGGTTGAGAACCCCTGACTTATACTATTACTATGGGGCTCATTTTCTTTTTCTTTTACTTTAAATTTTTATTGAAAAATTTGAAACAGTCAAAAATATCCAATATACAACTTCTAATGTTGTCATCTCTTTACAGTGCCTCCGTATACATTTTTCCCATTTATTTGGTAAAACAAAACATCAGCACATCCTATTATGTCCAGTATATTTCCCTTAAACAATTCCCATTGCCCAATTTCTTCCAACCCTGTTCCCCCCTGTGTTATCACCCAGCTTGGCTATTTATTTCCATTACACAGGTGGTGGAAACAATATTGCCCCCCTTCCCATCCCTCCGCCCTGAAATGTGTCTTCAACCCCTCTAAAGCCTCTCAATCATTTGTTGAAGACTTGTCCATCCCCTTTTACATCGAAGTTCTCCCTCCCTCATATATTATGGGGCTCATTTTCAATGCACTTAGACTTACAAAGTTCCTTAGGTTATTATGGGGCTCATTTTCAAAAAATGTTTAAAAAGTGGCCTGAAACCGCTTTTGGACTTTTTGCTTGCCAAAACATTCACATTGCTATTTTCACGACCTATTTTGCAGATGTTTATCTATGCATTTTGTCTGCAGTGCGTCCAAATCGCAAGGGGGCATGTTAAGGGTGGAATTAGGGCATTCCTAACACTGGGACATTTTTCTACCATAATAGAACAAAACAAAAATGTCCAGGACGAAAACTAAGACGTTTTGAGGTACCTGTTTTAATAACAACTAAGCCACAAAAAGTGCCCTAAATGACCAGATGACCAATGGAGGAATAAAGGCATGACCCCCCACCCCAAAGATGTGAAATAAACAGTACATACCAGCCTGTATGACAGCCTCAGGTGCTAATGCCAGGCCTATTAGAGCAGAAAGCAGGTCCTTGGAGGTTCCTAGTGGTTGGTGCAGTGCACTGTGGAGAAGGTAATACAGACCCATAACCCACTCTTAACTGTTACACTTGTGGTGTAATGTCAGCACACCACAAATCTACTGTAACCATACATAGGAGACATTTGCAGACATAAGGGCTATTGTA
The DNA here is from genome assembly GCF_901765095.1 of Microcaecilia unicolor. Taxonomy (NCBI): domain Eukaryota; kingdom Metazoa; phylum Chordata; class Amphibia; order Gymnophiona; family Siphonopidae; genus Microcaecilia; species Microcaecilia unicolor. The sequence goes on along the minus strand of NC_044036.1, from coordinate 156,496,647 downwards.
GTGGTGTATAGTTGGGTACAGTTTTTAGTGTGTTTTGGAAGGCTCACTGTACAACAAAAGGGGTAAGGGTGAGATGTGTACCTGGGAGCTTTTAGGTGAAGTTCACTGCATTGCCCCATAGGGTGCCCCACTGCTCTGCTGGAATGGCTGTTTGGCCAGTCTACTAAGAATGCTGCCCATACATCCCAATGGCTTGAATTTGTGTGTTTTTCACTTGGATTTTTTTCCCCCAAAAATGGACGAAAAAGATAAATGCACAGAGCATAAAAACATCTAGTACGTGACCATTTTTGAAAAAAAAAAAAAAAGATAGACATTTTGCTGTTTCAAAAATGACTGTATTTGCCACCTGAATTCTGGATGTTTTGAGCAAAACATCCAAAGTCAGACTTAGACGTCATATCGAAAATGCCCCTCCACGTAACTTTGTAAGTCTAAATGCTTTGAAAATACGCCTCTATATCTAACAGACACCTTACAAGAAAAATAAGATTAGTGACAGTTTGTCTGAACAGCCATAAAGAAAAACCTCTACCAACCCCCCTCCTCAAAAAAAGACTATCATCATACAGGAGGTGACCACTACAAGATTATATATCTTAACCAATCAAACTCTGTGAATTAAAGTGAAGATGCCATGGAGCCAGATGTATTTACCACCTTTTTGATGAAATTCACTCAAGGCGGAATACAGTAAGAATAAATCAAACATGAGCAATATTCATATAACAAATACAAAGTATTAAAACGAGCATGCAAGCTAGGGCAGGAAAGCAGGGCAGGCAGCAAATATCGCCACAGGAAAGCTTCTGCTAGCAGGGCTTGGGGGCCTTCGCCAGCCCAGGTATGTGGTCTTACGGCGGGGGTCGAGGGAGGTGGGGCAAAATGTGTCCCCCCCCCACACACTTTGGGCCCATGCCCCCTCCCAAATGCCAAGGAGTATTGAATTTTTTAAAGAATATGCAGGGTTACAGTAGTGAGTGGCGAGTATATTGCTGTTAATCCTTTTTTTATTTAAAGCTTTTCATTTGCCAGCTTATTGGAGCACGGCTGTCACTCATGCTCTTCATCCAGTACCGCCTTCGTTTAACAGTGATTTGTGTACAACATCCTTTATTTAAGTACATAAGTAATGCCACACTGGGAAAAGACCAAAGGTCCATTGAGCCCAGCATCCTGTCCACGACAGCGGCCAATCCAGGCCAAGGGCACCTGACGAGCTTCCCAAATGTACAAACATTCTATACATGTTATTCCTGGAATTGTGGATTTTTCCCAAGTCCATTTAGTAGCGGTTTATGGACTTGTCCTTTAGGAAACCGTCTAGCCCCTTTTTAAACTCTGCTAAGCTAACCGCCTTCACCACGTTCTCAGGCAACGAATTCCAGAATTTAATTATGCGTTGGGTGAAGAAACATTTTCTCCAATTTGTTTTAAATTTACTACACTGTAGTTTCATCGCATGCCCCCTAGTCTTAGTATTTTTGGAAAGCGTGAACAGACGCTTCACATCCACCTGTTCCACTCCACTCATTATTTTATATACCTCTATCATGTTTCCCCTCAGCCGTCTCTTCTCCAAGCTGAAAAGCCCTAGCCTCCTTAGTCTTTCTTCATAGGGAAGTCGTCCCATCCCCGCTATCATTTTCGTCGCCCTTCGCTACACCTGCACCATTGTTAATTCATGTTTTAAATATGTTCAATATTGTGTATATATATAACTTTTAGACTCTTGAGGCAGTGCATGACATCAACAGAATGCGCATAGATATATATATTTTTTTTTCTCATGATCTAACTGCTTAGGTGTGAAATGTCCAAATGACAGTGAGTTTATAAAGCAGCTGTTGGAACTGAAGGCGTCTGAGAATTTTCACAGGATCCCTCTGATTCCATCCACCCCACAAGATATGGAGGAGATGTTGAAGCTGTGCTCATACGTACGTTTCAAGGTACCCCAGCAGGTAAATCAGCATTTTGGAGGCATGTATCGTATTTTTTTGCTGTAGTTGGCGCAGTGTGGAATAAGTTATTATTAACGTAGATACACATCAAAACACAAGCCTGAGCTCCAGTATAAAAAGAAAATGAGGCAGTATTAAGCAGTAGGTGCCCAGAGCGGTACAAACCATTCAAATTGGTTTTAGAGGGTAACATGTAGTGGCTACAGGTCTGTAAAATGAAATGACAGCCCTTTGATTTCCTATGTTCATTACTGTGCACTATTATCCTTATTCCTGTAGGGGGCTCCCTCTGTTCTATGCCTAGATTCTGCAGGACCAATCCTGAATGGAATCTCTAGCTTTGCGAGCATCTGCTTAGTCTTCAGATCAGTTCTTTTGAGCTCTCAGGCCTCTAGTTAACTGGTTCCCAAATCTGTCCTGGGGACCCTCAGTCAGTTTGGTTGTCAGGCTATCCACAGTGAATATGTATGAGATAAATTTGCACACACTACCTCCATTACATGCAAATTCCTCATGCATATTCATTATGGACAGCTTAGAAATCTGATTGGCTGGAGGTCCCCAGTACAGGTCTCGGAACCACTGCTGTAGTCCTCAAAATCCCAAGTCATATGAATGGACAAATGCTAACATTAGATCTGATCAGTTGCTCAGTTTTTCTCATCCTGATAAACAGAAGTTTGGCTTGGCTTGGCTAGAAGAGAAGATATTTAGCTGTGTCCCACAGAGACTTACTCCTGTGCCTCATTTATCTACATCTCCATATTTCACAGCCTAAAGGCCACTGAAAATAGGAATAGTTAGAATTAAAAAAAAAAAACATTACACACACTTCCATCTGCAAAATGGTATTTTTTCTTAATTCACTTTCAGTCTCTTACTGGAGATCCCTAAAGTTGTTTGGAACTGAACTGGGATGTCATGGCACATCTAGAAAACCTTGATGGTAGGCATAAAATATGAAAGTTGTAACTAGTTTGAAATAGACCAGAGATTAATTGTAGAAAACGTAGTGGAAAATGAGTTGCTCCATTGTGAGAAGACAGGAACTCTGGAGTATTTCCCTTGGAGCTGATCTTCAGATTAAAAGGTAGAAGAAAATGTGAGGTAATGCCAAAAGCTGGATTTCAGCTTAGCGCACAGAGAATTCAACCTGTCGAAGTTCCATGAAGGCCTGAGAGAAAGAAAGATGGTCTATAATGTAACATTTCCAAGGGTTTCCTGGCATCCACACCTGGGGCTGATTTTCAAGAGTTCTTCCCCCCCCCCCCCCCCCCCCCCCCCACTAGATCCAGATTGGGAGAAAACCTTCCGAAAACAAGGCTGCTTGCTTGAATATTATTGCTTGAATATTATCCTTCTAATTTCTGTTTTACTAGGCAGTGATACAAAACCAGATCAGTGTGCTGTGGTTTCTAAATGATTATCTTCCTTATACTTCATCACCCAGGAGGATAAGACATTCACCCCCTCCTCTCATTATGCATTGCTATGGGTTTTTTAGGCTTTGGCAGTGGGCCAGACAAAAAGCGAATCCAGGTGTTCAGACTTAGGAACTAATAAAATGCCTTTAGATGCAAAGGCTGAATGATTTAATTTACTAGGGCAAGGACTTGACCCTGTGCAGGATACTGTGTTAGGTCTGGAATCATATAACTGTTATTCTGGGTTTGGGGAGGGAGGCACATTTACTGCTGACTGCTTGTACTTGATAGTGTGTCATCAGTAAACAGTTGCTACAACCTGTAAGGGTCTTTTCCTGCTGTCTCACCTTTGCTGGTTAGGTCTGAACCATCTTTTCCTGAAACAAATATGGATTCTGCAGCCTTAGGCCTGAATTCATGAACCAGCTATTTTACAAGGAAAGTTACTTCTTGGCACCAAGGATCCGCTGTCCTGCAGCTTATCTCCAGTTTATCTCCTGAGAATACATGGAGGAGAGCATTTCTCAGGGACAGTGTCACTGGTACTTCCAGCCTACCTCCGATAAGATGTTCTAACTGCAAGTCTACAAGGCCGGTCATTGTCATGACTGTGGATACTATGCTGGATGGAGGTACACGATTAGTGATTGGTCTGTTTGTCACCTGCTGGAGCCAAAGGGTGGTGCCAATGTGAGACATGAGGGAGAGGAATAAGAGCAGAAGAGAAAGCGATTTCATGGTGCATGCATCTCTCTCAGAGGAGATAGAGAGACTAATTTGCCCCAAACACCTGTGAACTGAACTCTGTGCTGAGCACTGCATGAAGTAAAGTTCTGAAGTGGCTGTGGCTTTCTATGAACTGTGTAACCAGCTGCACAGAGCAGGGACCTTGGACTATTATGGAGCTGTTACGGCTTGCAGAGTGAAGTGACCTGCTAGAGCCTGAAGGAGAATCTTGTTCATCACCATCTGGACTCCAAAGATACAGACCACAAGGGATTCAAGATGGCGGCTAAGTAGGAAGCACGGAAGAAAGCTCCGCTGTTAACCGCTCTTACTCTTGATTTTTTTTTGCCTTTGATTGAGTTTCCTAAACGATGCCTAAAAGGAGAGGTAAATCGCGAGGAGGTCCCGCTACTCCCCTTTTACCTGGAGTTGGAACAATGGATCGCTTCCTTTTACCGGGCACACCGACGGGGACTGGTTCGCTGCTGGAGGGATTAGGGAGAGGTCTGCCGTTTCCCCAGCTTGAACAGGAGACATCTTTTAGCCCCGAGATGAGGATTCCTCCTCCCATGCCGGCTATGGCGCTGAACTCGGACCGGAGACCCCTCGATGCGCAGGACGCGACGGGGTTTCCTGGCGCGGGTGCTGAGTCGACGCCTGAGACGCCGGCGAACCCTGCTGTGGATACAGCAGAAGGGAGTGGAGGAGAGGTTGTCCCTGCGGAAGAACGTGGAGCAGTGGGAGGTCAACCAGCTTTAACTTCAACTCCTATAACGGATATACTAAGTAAGTCGTTTTTACCTGGAAAGCCTCAACAAATAACGTTTGGGAAGCACTTGTAGGTTTAGAAGCCTCATTTACTCAAAAATTTATTCAGTTAAATAAGAAATTCATATCTGATAATGAAAAAATTGTGGAAATGGACATGAGATTAAAATCCTTGGGCAAAGATGTGGAAACTAACTCTTCAGTAATCAAAAATTCTCAACAAATACAAGTTAATTTAATTAAGGAAAATTTACATCTTCAAAATAGAATTGAAATATTAGAGAATTACCAACGTTCAAATGCCCTCAGACTGATAAACTTTCCTAAGCAGGTTGCTATTTCTCCATTGATAACCTTCAAGCAGTATTTAACAGAGGTTCTAAAAATCCCAGAAAAATCACATCCACCAATTTCAAAGATTTTCTATATAGAACCATCTCGGAAGAAAGACCTAGTACAAAGAGAGGAAGTAAATGCCCAATCTTTGGATTTAAATTTGACTCAAATTATTGAAGGAGACAATGTGGGCCTAACAACCGCTACACTTAAAGTGATTTTCATACTTCAACCGGACAGAGACTGGATACTTAAACAATTCTTTTTGAATAAAAGACCAGATTTCCTAGAGTGTAAAATTAGAATGTATCCTGATGTCTCAAGAATAATGCAAAAGAAAATAAAAGAATTTCTTAAACTGAGACCAAAGGTAATGCAACTTGGAGCACTATTTTGGCTGAACTTTCCTTGCAAGTGCGTGATAAAATTAAATTCAATTAAATATGTATTTTTTGAGGCAAACCAATTGAACTCTTTTTTTAGAAGCAAAGCTGAGAGACTCACAGCTTCCATTACCAGGGATACTAACAACTTCAATCCCATAAATAGTTTATATTGCCTGGAATGCTTATACTAGCCTTCATGTTTTGATTTAGAAGTTGGTTTCTAAAAATCTTATTTGATTTCCTGAAAATTGTGATAATCCCCTAGTATTGTGGACTATAGACGAGTAATGGTTTCTTTGTTAATTATACTTATTTCCATAAAGTTTATATTCTAAAAAAAAAAAAAAAAATTTCTTTAAGGCACTAAATCGTCTTTATCTGTATTCAAGATATAATACTTGATGTAATTGAAAAATTTAAATAAATAAAAAAAAAAAAAAAAAAAGATACAGACCACAAGGGTGAGCTTTGAGGAATTTTTCCTCTTCAGCTCGGATTTAGTTAGCTTTGGTTGTTTTGCCTGTAGCTGATTGGTGGACTCAGGGCTTATGGTCATTAGCCTAATTTTGCTGTTAGTGGTAATCTTTGCTCAGGGTATATTATAGTTGTGTGGTTATATATAGTTACATACATATTTTCATATAACGGTGTAATAATCAGTATATTTTGGGTAGTGTACAGTTTTGTAACCTGCTTTGCATTTTGCCACATTGTTGTTTTTATATCTATAATAAGTAATATATTTCCACTTTGACATTATTTCTTTGACTGGAACCTAAGGACCAATTAGGTATTCTCATATCCTTAGCAAATGAGTCCAGAATAATTGCTATTTAGTGATTATCTGATATAGAAGTACCTGTATAATGGGGGCTTGTCCGGAATTTGCAAATAACCCGTGGCGCTTTATTAAAGCCTGCTCCACAATGAGCAAATCAGGATTGTCTGTGCTTACTGCTTTAAGATAGGCATGACACTCTTCATGGAATGTCCATTTAAGTAAAGCCCGTTGAGCCAAATCAGAATGTACCTGAAGGGTTTGAAACAAGTCATGCATGGAATCCAGATGTGTCTGTATAGACTTAGTGGAACCCTCTTTGAATGGGACAATTATAGCTCTGAGTAGCTTCGTTATGTGTGTCCCCATCTCATTCTCTAATGAAGACAACAATGTTTTGGAAAAGCAAGCAAAAATGCTGTCCAAAACTTGCACGGGGGATCCTGTGCATTCCTGCTACCAGCACATCTTCTGAGAGGACATTTTCTATTGTAGGAAGGACTGTGGAAGACAGGAGAGCTAGACTGAATCCTGAGACTGTTGATGACTTATTCATCCACAGGTTAAAAAATCATAACAGTGCTTCATAGGGCATATTTCTTCCCGCTATGGCATACAGAACAGGTTGTATTTTGTACCCCTGGGTGGATTAGGTTTCCTTGGTATAGTAGAAGTCAGCTATTGTTGGGGTTGGAAGGGTAGAAGGGGGTATTTCAGTTGTTTCTTATTATTGTTTTCTATTTGTGATTTATAAAATACAGAATATTGTTCCTTTTTATGCTTTAATAACAAAATTTAAATATAAAATCATAAGTGTTCGAAGCTTGTGCGGATAAGGACAGAGCCCACGGAGACGGGGCAGGGACAGTGTCATTCTCTATATGGTACACTTTGGTTGCATCTTCCAACCTTTACAAACACTTTTGTTTTTGGGTTTTTTTTTTTATTTTAGATCCTGCAAGGCCTTGTAGATGAACGCATTCCACATAATGAATTTTACAGAAAATGTAAGTTTGCTTTTGTGATGAATGTGACCATGGATAAATATAATATGATACACAGGAGCCAGTAGTGAAGCAGTATCTAGATTTTACAAAATGGTAGCCCATCTGTTGCTTCCTTCCATTTTCTCTTACAATTTTGTTAGTTTGAAATGTAAAGGGTGAACCTTTTGGCCACTTTCCAGCTTGTGACGTACCTTCCTATGAGACCACACTACAGCAGTTTGTGCCAAATTTATACAGTACTTGTGCTGGTGCAATAGTTGAATGGGTTTCTGATGATGGTCAATACAGTTCTGCCCCTGATGGACTTGAATGCATAATGAGGGGGGGTCACTAAACTTTAGAAATATCTCCTTTAGGAATGAAATATAAATCAGAATGGATAAATAGGAGGCTCATTTTGTATTGCTAACTTAAACTGCATAACAACAAGCTAGGTGGATGTGGAGTCAATAAAGTCCAAAATCTTAAAACACAAACAGCACAGGTGACCCACAATAATGGCAAGGAAGTGCATGTGCATAGAAAAGCACGTTATATTTAATGGAAGGCAAAAGCCTCAAGGAGCTCCTGACCAACAGGTCTAAAGAGCTGTGGTTGATCAAAATGACCTGTACTTCGGTCAATATCTTGTCGGACAGCGATGTTGAGCTGAGACGCTGTCATTTTTCCTTTACCACTTGGACCCTGAAGCAGCATTGCTCAATTAAGCTGGAGTGAAATGCTGGCCACCGTCAGTCCGGGGGATTACCTACAGTGAGATATGTGAGTGCAGGATAGACGATTGTATTCAAGCTAAGTACTTTATTTTGAAGCTTCGAGCTGAACCGAGCATGTTATGTTTTTGTAGAACTGATAACTACATTACTTTGAAGCTTATTAATCTTTGCACGTTTTTTGCATTTTTTTTTTAAAGTTAACCTACACTTGCTTGCCAGTATTGTGGGTTAACTTAAACTGCATAAAACATTTTTCCTACTGCCCCAGGGTTAGCCCTGTCCACCAACATGAGCAGCATAAACTCACCACAACTTTTAAAAGTAACAAATCAAACATATATGCTGGAATAGCAAAAGAGATTTTAAAATGTCATTTCAATAAAAAAAAAAACATTAATAACCCACCGTTTCCAGCAGTTGACAAGAAAAAATGGCTCATAGCAAGAGATTTAAAATAGCATGCAATGTTAATTTATCTCATAACACGTTATACCATGGGTTATGGGAATGTGGGGTTATAAGATGTTTTTGGATCAGGTGGTGGCTTTTTTCTCCCTGCTGATGCCGAGTCAAGTGCAAGGCACGCCCAAGCAGGTGGTGTTGGACTGTCCTGGCGCATTCAGGGGGCTAAAAGCGGATGAAGTTATGCTGTGTAGAAAGCTTTGTCTGCTAGCATGAAAATGTATCTTGCAAAAGTGGACTGTTCCGGATAGCCCTAAATTCTGGCATTGGCGCAACCAAGTGCACCAACTACTGACTTGGGAAGCGCAGGAGGCCAAAGGCTCCTTCAAACGAAAAACTCAATTTCTTAAGATTTGGAGTCCCTATATAGCCAAACTCACGCAGCAAGGTAGAAGCCTAATTCTTAATAAATTATGTTCGAAGAGACTGAGTTCACATTGATGCCCAAAGAGCGTGTCACAAGGAGGGTATGGGGGGGGGGGGGGGGGGGGGGGGGGAAGGGGGGGGGGAAGTTCATGTAAAAGTTTGATGACACTTTATCCAAATGTTTTGTTAAGGACTGCATAGCTTTATATTTGGTATATGTTTATCGACACTTAAATGTTGTGCATCGTGACATCAATAAAAAAGTTAAACCATAAAATAGCATGCAATATAATCCATCCTAAAATACAATCCATAAAGGTAAAGGAAGAACTGTGAAGCTAGGCTGCATCCTCGAGAGTGTAGTGGTTAGTTTCAAATGAGAATTCTCCAGTGTGCCTTGCCTAATTTCTGTCTTTTCTTTACTGAAAAGTGTTTTTCGAATTATTAAACGAGAAGTCGCGCTATGCACTTCAGGAAAATATGGATAAGATTGTGATGCCGACTCAAATAATCTGGGGAAAACAAGATCAGGTATGTGTGAGGCAGACTTGCCAGTTGATGCTTGTTTCTGGAAAATGTAAGCTTGCGGCAGGACAGGAGCCATAACTACTATTGTTTGATGTGCCTTGGAAGTAACAGTACTGTTTTTGAAGCTAGTTACTTACTTATTTATTTTGTTGACTGTCTTGTTTATAGCCTGTTTTTATTGATTTTTAACTAACTTTTAATTCTGTAAACTGCTTTTGAGTTTTGTGTTGAAATCAGGTGACATACATTTGAATTAATACATGTACTCAGGTAAACATCGAGTCACACGCACATAAATAAGGCATGCGCAGTTACACACGACTTGCGCACAGACGCGATGGTGCCTTAATCGTCACTTATGCATGCAAGCACACTAAGTGCTAATGAACATTACTGCAAGGAGCGTACATGTGGGTGGAGCTTGGGTGGGCCATGCGTGTGCTTTCTTTTGCCACACCTTATAGAATACTGTAAGTTTTGCGTACTGCATGGCGCACTGAGGCACGCCAAATTACAACAGCCACAGACCTGATGTAAGTGGGTGCACCTAAATGTAGGTACATCAATGCTGACTTATGCTACTATTCTTTTTTTTTTTTTTTTTATAATATCTTTATTGAAACCAAAAGCCAGTCACAAAACAGACTCAAAAACCTCTAACACAGTTTCATCTAACACATTGTAAAAATGAAGGGAAACATACATCAAACAAACTTTCATCCCAACTTCTGAATATTTTGAAATGTTTTAAACCCCACCTCCCCTCTGTCCATCCTATCAAACGCACTATACAGTGTTATATTGAACGGTCATACTGTGTATTGCTTATGGGGGATAGGGGGCCCTTCTGGAGGATGGGGCTCTCGGATGCTCAATGTAATGTTTTACTGTTAACTATATTATTTTTGTTTAAAAATGCATACTACAGTCATGGGTGGACCCAGATACTGCCTCGGTGGCAATCTGGCGCAGTATGATGCTGGAAATGGCAGATTGGGTCATTACCTAACTGCAGCATTCCATGTCCCTGGGGAGTCGATATTACCGTGACCTTTGGCAATGATTTGTTATATTCAGTGTTAAACCAAGTTCCGAGATTCCGGACACCACATGATTGCTTTCATGCTACTATCCTATAATGCAGGGGTTCTCAGCCCAGTCCTCAGGACACACCAATCCAGTCCAGTTTTCAGGATATCCACAATGAGTATTCATGAGCTAGATTTGCATACATATTCATTGTGGATGTCTTGAAAACCAGACAGGCTCGGTGTAGCCCAAGGACTGAGTTGAGAACTCCTGTTATAATGGAATCTAGGTGCCAAGATGCTGTTACAGAATTAGTACTCAGCACACGGCATTGAAGCCCTAACCTGAGGTGCCAAGTTACAGAATTTTCCCATCTGAAAAATGCCCTCCCTTAATGCGGTTAAAAATATGAGCAGTGTTCTTCAACATGCAAACTGTCGGTCACCCTTAGGGGACGTGTGTTTTTGGCAGTGTCAGAAGGCAGAGCCCGTAGATTATATCTTCAAATCTACGTTCATAATTTTTCCATGAAAATCCAATGAACTGTGCCAAAAGTAGGTGTAGATGGCTGTAGCCTTGAAGTATTCATGGCAATCTTCAAACTGAAGATGTGCATGTATTTGCTCTTGGAGACCAGGAGTAAAATCTATGGATAAAAACAACATGTAGACGCCCCAGTGTGGACAGTTAGAAAACTGGTCAAATATAGGGCTTGCAAAAGGAGCCCGTGGTTTGATTTCAACTAATAAGGTGTGCATTTTAATGCACATTTGATCCATTAACATGCTTTAAATTTAATGCTCGTGACCTGTGAATTAACATGCACACAACCATATATTAACATATATTAATCAACACGAATGTGTAAAAAAACAAAAAAAATGTCAGTCTGAAAATGCCTCAGAAAAAAAACAAACAAACCTGAAACATTTTCCCACACCATCCCTATCAACCAGCAAGATTCCAGTACTTTATGTGTTAAAAGACATGGTACAATGTGAACCACACAGAAATCATGCCAGAGGCCAAGAGTTCAGATTTACCTTCTTTTGTATTAAGCATATCTAGCCAAGAGATGAAATATCGATTTAGTCTGTGTAACCCGTCTTTAGATTACTGTAAAGTAAAACATGTTTATGTTGGAAAGAAAACACTTCAAATGATCAGAGAGCATTATCTTAACGAGCAATACGAAGGAAACTGTGGTGCTGCAAAAGAAAAAAATACAAATACACTGTTCAAAATAAAAGGCAGATTGTAATTTTTAGAAAGGAAAAGCTCTTTGACAATGAATTAAATGGTGATGGATGAGTTGGGAAGTGAAAACTGAAAGCAATTAAATAAATTTGATTTTTGGTCCAGAAGGAAAGAGCCAACTAATCCTACTGGTATTTTGCCTTTTCCCCTATGAATTTAGGTTCTGGATGTATCTGGAGCGGATATTTTAGGAAATGCCATCCCTGGCTGTCAGGTTGTTCTTCTGGAGAATTGTGGACACACAGTTGTTGTGGAACGACCCCGAAAAACTGCCAAACTCATTCTGGACTTCTTAGCACTTGCAAACACAGAGAACAATAAGAAGCAATTGTAGACTAAACCCGATTTCCCAGCTAACGTCGAACAAAAGTGATTTCATTGACTGCCTTCTGATACTCTGAAAATTTCTCAGGGATCTTTTAAGTGAAAACAGCCCAATTCCTGAGATCAATCAAATTGCAGAAGGGTGATTGATCTTTAGTACTACTGCTATCTTGAGTCTTACGAGAAATCTCCAGTCTGAGGGCTTCTTTTACAAAGCCTGCGCGGCAAATGAGAGGAAGCCTATAGGAATTGAATGGGCTTCCTCTCCTTTGCTGCACCGAGCATGAGTAGCACCATTTTGTAAAAAAGGCCCTGAGTTATTTACGAAAATACAAATTCTAGATGAGCCATAGATTGTTTTCCAATGTTTCCAGATTGATGTAGTGTTCATTGTGTGATCCTGAGTTTTAGAATTCCATGTAGGCAATGTGAAAGCCCTATAAGGAGGAAAGTCGGTATTGCATGACAAACTGTATATGTTAAAACAGACAGAATCACCCGATTTGCCAAAAAGTGTTTTCATGCAGAGAATTTTTCATGAAAGCGATATGCAAACACTGAAGTGAAAAATAGGGAAATGAACCTGCTGTCCACTTGGATAGCTCCTTTATATGCATCCTGCCTCCTTTTCAGGGTAGGAGCACTTTTGAAATGTGATTTAATATGATAGATTTAACCTATTATGCTTTACCTGATGCTATCAGTTCTGTGACATCTAAGACTACACTATTTAAGCAATAATTGGTTACCACAGTTGTCCTAAACAGAGGTCATAACCTTGAATTTCGTTAGCAGGGTGGTTTGGGTCTAGGAACCATTGCCATAGTTTTCTGCTCGTTACTTATGGCTCCCTAACATACCTGGTTTTCATCATTTAAAAAAACAAAACTGCATGAGATGTATTTGTACATTTTCGCTGTGTTGAAAACCAGAGCTGGTAGGATGCCATGGGGCTTAAACTTGGAAATGGTGAGCATTCAGTCACTTGCTCTTCTGCTGCATGGTTTTAAAGATTTCATAGCCCTACAAGAGGCACATTAAGGGGGTAATTCTCAAAAGATCGCTTACATTTAGACGCTGGGATGATGCGTGCTAAGTCTGAATTCTGTAACAGCAGTTAAGCACGTAACTGCCATTAGAGAATACTAGCATAAATCCACAGTTATGTGCTTACCTTATAGGCGTGAGCACTTATGGTAGCTCAAAGGCTGGTGTAAATGCACCTAACTGTAGGCAGCTAGGCATGTAACTGCAGGTATTCTGTAACATGTGCACATAAGTGCTAGGCACACCCCTGACCTGCCCATGCCCCTCCCAGGTCCACACCATAAGTACATAAGTATTGCCATACTGGGACAGACCGAAGGTCTGTCAAGCCCAGCATCCTGTTTCCAGCAGTGGCCAATCCAGGTCACAAGTACCTGGTGAGATCCCAAAACAGTGCAATACATTTTATGTTGCTTAGCCTAGAAATAAGCAGTGGATTTTCCCCAAGTCCATTTTGATAATGGTCTATGGACTTTTCCTTTAGGAAACCATCCAAATCTTTTTTTAAACCTTGCTAAGCTAACTGCTTTTACTACGTTCTCTGACACCGAATTCCGGAGTTTAATTACACGTTGAGTGAAGAAAACATGTAATTAAACTCTGGATTTCATTGCAGTTATGTGCTATGGATTATGTGTGCACAGGTTCCACAATCTGACTAAGGGTAGTTCCATAACTGCTAATTAACGCCAATTACCAGCAATTATTGCTTGTTAACATCCAATTAACAGCTCATTAAATTAACCGCAACTATTAGGCGCAACTATTTGCACCACCCTTACATAAGGTGCGGATCCCTTTCATTCTATAACAGTGCGCATCAATTCTGGGAGTTCCCCCAATCCACCCATGACCCTCCCATTGCTGTTCCCCTTTTTTGAATCCATGCATAAATTTTACTTAATGCCAATTGGCACCAATAATTGATCAGTGCTGATTGGCTCGTTCAATTAAATTGCATATGCAAATTGAGTGTGTGCCCAAATTTGCACATGTAATTTTTAGCGTCATTTATAGAATTCAGGGGTAAACATAAATTGTGTGCATAACTTTATAGTATCAGGGTATAAGAGGCCCAATTGTATGCAATTTTTTTGCACAAATTTACACCTGCTCCAAAGAAGGTGTGTGTATGTACTTGATATGTGTACATGTATATTTTATAAAAGATGTGTATAGATTCCAGCTCTGCTCAAATTCTGCCCCTGGAAATGCCTATATGGAGATTGTGCAGCATGCAATTTCATAAGACCCAGTTTCCACATATAAACCACGTTTAAAGTTACTAGTTGAATGATGGGAAGACAATTAGATTGTATTAATGAATTCTGTGAATTTTGGGATTGGTACTGGAATTGTTGGAAGTGAATGTAACTGGCCAGGCAAACAAAGAGGAGAAGGAGCCCACAACTTTCACAAAGAGGCAAGCACAAAACAACAGGGGTGCAAATGGAGCAAATTCCAAATGACGGAGTAAGAGCGTCCAAAACGTTTATTCGCCAAAATAAGCTGACCCAAATGACCCTGCATGGGCCGTGTTTCGGCAGAAGGCCTTCTTCAGGGGTCAATATGGTTTGGGTATATCAGCAACGCAGAGAATGTAAAAACCAATGAATAAGGCATGCAGTGTTTTGAGCTCCAGTATTCATTGGTTTTTACATTCTCTGCGTTGCTCTTACTCCTTGTCTGCCTTGGTCATTTGGAATTTGCTCCACTTTCACCCCTGTTGTTTTGTAACTTGGCCAGAACAGAAATCCTAGTAATGCAAGGAGATGAGGGGAGCTTTGGGGGTGTTAGCACTGTAACACGATTCCTGAGGCTAAATAATGTTCTTACGTCAAATGATAAGTACATAAGTAATGCCACACTGGGAAAAGACCGAGGGTCCGTCGAGCCCAGTATCCTGTACACGACAGCAGCCAATCCAGGCTGGCAAAAGCTGTCATTGGCTGGTTCCAAATTACAGTACTGTTTTCCTTTTAATTTGTCTGTTTGTTTTCTATAAAAGGAACAATAATATAGATTTCTTACTTTTATTTACAATTAAAATTGAAGTCAATTGTAGGGCCATGACACATTAGCAGGCATATAATTATAGACAGGGCATGGCTGTAATGAAGAGCAGTAGGCCAGTATTTGTCAACATTATGCACACCAGGGGCTTGTGTGCTCTTCTCTAAGCCCCACAATAACCCCATAATGCCCTAGTTTCCATATGGGATATGGGGCCTGAGAGCAAAGCTAGTTGCACATTAGCTTAATGCTGAGGTGTAGATATTCCCTTCCATAAGAACATAAGAGTTGCCCTACTGGGTTAGACCAAGGGTCCATCTAGCTCAGTATCCTATTTCTAACAGTGGCCAATCTAGGCTTCAAGTACCTGACAGAATCCCATAAAAGTGGTAAGATTCCATACTTCGTACTCCCAAGGATAACCACTGGCTCTCCCCAGGTCCACTTTAACAATGGTGTATGGACTTTACACCTAGGAATGTAGCTCTAGTTAAAAAAAGTTTAGACACATTAACTGCTTTTACCTCTTGCTCCAGCAATGAGTTGCAGGACTTAACTATATGTTGTGGGGGGGGGGGGGGGGGGGGGCACGCTATTGAGCTGCTGCACAAGATGGATGCCTGAGTCCTTTGCTCTCCATGCTCAACAACAGAAAATAATCCAAACATATGGTTTTTCTGAAGACTTCAGCAGTTTTGTCAATACAGAGAATCACTATAGCGATTGTTTTGAGAACTAGGCTGCTGGAAGATGGATCTTCTAGGCTACCATACATCTAACTTCCTTCACCAGCCCCCAAGGCACTCTGCAGAACTGAACAGGGGTGGGATAAACCTGTATCTAGAGTCTCACTCTCCTGTGCAGGAATAAAAGACCAGCAACAAAATGGTTAAGCAGCTATTTTAAAAATGCCATTAAAAAATAGCAGGAAGCCGCTATTCTGTTTTCTGGGTGCATTTGTTTATGGAGCTGCACTGACATTGCAAAGTGAACAGGGGGTAAACGAGATATTAATTTTCTGTTGGAACTTCAATAGAAATCAAACAAAATAAAACATGGAAAAGAAAATAAGATGATGCCTTTTTTATTGGACATAACAATACATTTCTTGATTAGCTTTCGAAGGTTGCCCTTCTTCGTCAGATCGGAAATAAGCAAATGTGCTAGCTGACAGTGTTTATAAGTGAAAACATTCAAGCATTACTATGACAGTCTGACAGGGTGGGAGGATGGGGGTGGGAAGGAGGTATGCATGGGGACATCAAAGCATATCATTGATATTCTAACAGGATGGGTGTGGATAGGTGAGGGGAGGGTGATCAACAGAGACATACAGATTTATGGTTTATAATGGGCTAGGAACCCCAGATCCTTGTTAAGTCCTTTCTGTTGAGTGTTAAAATATTTAATCATTCTGACTTCAAAGGTCTTACGTTCTTGTATGGTTTTAAAGTTACCTTTCAGGATTCTCACTGTGAAGTCACTGGTACAGTGTCCTGGTCCTGTAAAATGTTGACCATAAAGCTGTATGTCTCTGTTGATCACCCACCCCTCACCTATCCACACCCATCCTGTTAGAATATCAATGATATGCTTTGATGTCCCCATGCATACTTCCTACCCACCCCCCTCCTCCCACCCTGTCAGACGGTCATAGTAATGCTTGAATGTTTTCACTTATATACACTGTCAGCTAGCACATTTGCTTATTTCCGATCTGAGGAAGAAGGGCAACCTTCGAAAGCTAATCAAGAAATGTATTAAGTTATGTCCAATAAAAAAGGTATCATCTTATTTTCTTTTCCATGTTTTATTTTGTTTGATTTCTATTGATAACCTTAAGAGTGGACTAACACGGCTACCACACTCCTCTACTGTTGGAACTTAGAAGAATGTAATGAGTGAGTGGATGATGTTTGGTGGCAGAGTAGCTCAGGATGAGCATTGGAAAGCTGTAAGACATCTTGCAGTAGTAGAGAAAAAAAAAAAGATACTTCTCTTTATTCTATTCCCTGAACCTTTGTTTCTCAGCACAAAAAAAAAAAGGGCACGGAGTATTACACCAAACTCAGCTCCTGATGTTACCTGCTATTTATTGTTTATGATGTGTTTTGGCCAAGAAGGTTAGAATGAGGAGACAGCATGGGTCTATCTAGCCCATTACGGGGGCTGCAGCCATTAAGGCGGAGCTTGCCAATGTCTTAGTTCACCTAAAACAATAGCAAAAGCTTATTAAAAAATAATGGACTGCCTAAGTATGCATGGTCCATCTGTAAAAAGTCTCCAGCTGTTCCAGTTGGATAGGCAGTACCTTAAAAAGTGGAGGATAAGGGATTTTATTTATATTTTATTTATTGTACAGTTTATTTATTTGAAAGCTTTCCATATCTAGATATAAATATGATGAAATAAAATTGAATAGCAGTTTGAGGGTCTCTGGGAATAAGTCTACCAGACAAGGGATATCAATCAGCAAATAAGTATTTTATTGATTTACATTTGCACCTGTTGCTTCACAGGCAAAATAAAGTCTCTTATTTTCTGTCTCAGTATACCAGATCTGGTGCTAGCCAAACTTCACACAGCTCAAAATCCTCAGTAACAATTGTCTTACCTCAGCCAGGTCATAGCAACTAGAAGCATTCAAACAACTCATATGCTTGATCACACTACCTTCCCTGGGCCTCTGTATTGGGGTCCTCTCTCTTTGTTCGCTCTCTCTGTGAAGCCCCTCTGCTCCTGAGACCCCTGGGCCTATCTGTTCTCAGCTGCAGGAGGGTTTTTGCCTTTTGCCCCACCCTCCTGACCAGCCAACCCAACATTCTGCTCATTTGCCTCTGCAATTCAGTCTTTGGAAGGGCAGTAGAGAATGACACGGGGATGGAGATCTGCAGTAACTGCGGGGACAGCTCGCGGGGATGGGAACAGAGTCCATGAGGATGGGGACAAACTTTGTCCCAGTGTCATTTAATTCTTTGAAGCCTGTTAATAAACTGGACTGTTGTTTATGATGCAGACAATGATACTTTGATTTTTTGAAAAACAAGCAAACATGTTGGCAACAACTAGCAAAACTTGCATGGGGGATCCTGTACATCCTGCTACCAGCACATCTTCTAAGAAGACATCTTCTACTGCAGGAAGGACTGTGGAAGACAGGAGAGCTAGACTGAATTCTGAGATTGTTGATGACTTATTCATCCACAGATTAAAAAATCATAACAGTGCTTCATAGGGCATATTTCTCCCCTCTAGGGCATACATAACGGGTTGTATTTTGTACCCCTGGACATTTTAACATGGTGGACTAAGATTCCTTGGGGTAGTAGAAATCAGCTGTTGGGGTTGGAAGGGTAGAGGGTGGTGGTGAGGAGGGTTATTATAGCTGCTCGCTGTTATTATTTTCTATTTGTAATTTTTACACAATAGTTGCATTTTTATACTTTAATAAAAATATTTAAATATAAAATAATTGTTCAAGGCTTCTGCAGATGAGGACAGAGCCTACGGTGTGGGGTGGGGATGGGGTGGGGATGGAGACAGAGACAGGGCCTGCGGGGATGGACACAATCCGTGGGGATAGAGACAGAACCCACGGGGACAGGGGGATGGGGACAAACTTTGTCCCTGTGTCACTCTCCACACAGCATGTTTAGTGCTCCTTGCCGTGTAGCGGCTGACCTGCAACCTCAGAGTGAGAGAGTTTCTGAGGATGACTAGTCCTACGGCCCTCACTCTCACATACCCTCCCCCTTAGCTCATCCCTACCGGGTTGAGCGCCTGCTACCACCAGGGTCACCTTACCTAGGGGCACAGAGCTCACATGCACTAGGGCACCCGGGGTCCCTACACCCACTAGAAATCCCTGAGACTGCCTCAGGGCCACAAACCCACCACTGCCACCATAATGTGAGACCTCAGCCAAGCAGTATGAGGGTCTCTGGGAATAACTCCACCAGACAAAGGATATCAATCAACAAATGAGTGTTTATTTACAATTGCACCTGTTGCTTCAAAGGTAAAGTCTCATATTCTCTCAGTATTCCAAGTCTGGTCCTAACTAGACCTCAGCACACAGCTAAAAATCCTCAATAACAATTGGCTTACTTCAGCCAGATCACAGCAACTAGAAGCATTCAAACAACACATATGCTGGTTGGCTCTCTCTGTGAAGCCTCTATATCAGGGCTTGTCTCTGCTCATGACACCTCTGTGTTGGGGCCTGTCCTCCTGAGACCTCTGTGTTGGGGCCTGTCTGTTCTCAGCTGCAGGAGGACTTTTACTTTTCGCTCCCTGTCAATCCCTGCCCTCCTGACCAGCCAGCCCAACATTCTTCTCATTTGCCTCTGCAGTTCAGTCTCTGGCATGCCAGGTTTAGTGCCCCCTGTCCTGCAGCAGTTGAATTGCAACCTCAGAGTGAGAGAGTTTCTGGGGATGCCTAACCCTATGACCCTCACTCTCTCACAACCACTAAAACAGCTTAAAAAATTATTGTAGCTGGTAGAAACTGCAGTAATAACATCTGTATTTTGTGCTCATTTTTCTATGCTGTTCTATAGAATGCAGTAATATATGGCCAAATCTCAGTGAAGATATCCTCTTTCCTGATGGGCTCATTTTAACTGTTGTTGTAATCTGCTTTGGGAAGCCTGGTGTTATAAAGAAGGAATATATTGAAATTCAATGGAAGTAAACTTAAACTCTCCTTTCTTTGGAGCATATGGAATCACATCTTCACCTTCTCTCTTTTGTAGGAGTTTAAATTTTAGATACACAAATGGATCATTCTGTTTTAAGTATGTTTGAGAGACAAGTGGTTTTTTTAAAGTCAAAATAACAATAAATATTTGGGGCCCTGTTTACTAAGGTTCGCTAGCATTTTTGGCATGCGCTAAAATTAGCGCACACTAAATGCTAAAGACACCCCATATATTCCTATGGGTGTCTCTAGCATTAGCACGCACTAATTTTTAGCTCACACTAAAAACAAGTGCGGCTTAGTAAACAGGGCCCTCGGTTTAATGCAGATCTATCATTTGTTGTAACATATCTAAATGGGCTATAAGCCCCCAATGCAGTGTCAGTGGTTTTCTTATATTTTGTTCTTGTGATAACTTATACTATGACAAAACTGAAAACTTCTCTTCTATCTGGTCGATAATAAAAGGAGCTCATTGTGAACATTATCCACCCTAAAAGGTTGTTTTGTAGCTGTACATGAAGAATTGTGATATTGCATATATAAGTGTGTGTTTTTGTTCCTAGCCATGCATCCAAAGGTTATATAATCCTTTCAAGAAAGCCAGTTAATCATTAAGGGGACCTTTTACTTAGGCACACTAGCATTTTTAGCATGTGCTAAATGCTAGAGACACCCATATATTCCTATGGGCGTCTCCAGCATTTAACGCATGCTAATGTTTAACATACTACTACTACTACTAATCATTTCTATAGCGCTACTAGACATACGCAGTGCTGTACACTTGAACATGAAGAGACAGTCCCTACTCGACAGAGCTTACAATCTAATTAGGACAGGCAAACAAAGAGATAAGGGAATATTAAAGTGAGAGTGATAAAATAAGGGTTCTGAACAAGTGACTAAGGGTTAGGAGTTAAATGCACTAAAAATGCTATTGTGCCTTTGTAAAAGACCCCCCCCCCCCCCTAACTTATTAGTGGAGCATAACCACAAAGGCATGGTATGGTCACATTTTCAATATGGTAATACTAGAGCCCAGCTAAGGAACATGTTATTTTGAGTTAGTCTTTACTGGACCAAACTTGCTTTCCTTGTGCTATCACCATCCAGTTGGATAGGCAGTGCCTTAAAAGGTGGAAGATAAAAGTTTTTTTTTAATGACATATTCCACATTATCTCAAGCAAACTTGGGTTCAATGTGGATTACATTTAATAATACAGCGAGACAGACTAATAGAATTCAGTAACATCATGGGAGCAAGTCAATGGATACGTCTGAAACATTTAACAAAGATAAGATTACCATATATACCCAACTGGGCATTTAAAAATCTGCTCTTTAATGATACCGCATGTTCAGAAATCATAGCCATAAGTATAGACAGTTATTCAAACATCACATGCACACACCAGAACAGGCATCTATACACACAATGCAAAAGTAAACAACAACTTCTATAGCACAACACAGTTTATTCCAAATTGTTTAACCACCCTTAGGTTTTACCTTTGGGTTTAAAAAGCAATACCATGTGCATGGAAGGTCTGGATAAATGAATTACAAAAATCAAAGTTTAAAGCAAATACCTATAATAAGTAATACTTGGTAGCAATAATTAAACAGCGATGGAGTATTCACATAGCAGACAGCCAACAGATTTATTTTCCACTGAACATTGTAAAGGGGTCCGCTTCCTCCACTCTGGGTTGGGGCCGGCAGCCCTGTTAGGCTCACAGGTTTCCAGCAAAGAACCAGACTGCCATATGGACTTAAGACCATAGTGCTTTATTCTCAATTCAGTTCTACTCTCAAAATTGAAAAGCGGTTCACAAACAGGGTTCAGGCTGGGTTCCAAGCTCCAGCCAACATTCAGTTCCTTAACAGTTCAGGCCCACTTCCTTTGCACTACCTTCCCCTCTCCTTCAGAAGGGCTCAGTCAAAGTTCAGCCTGCTGTTCTATACATCCCAATAATTCAACCCTTTCACAAACAGTCTCTTCAAAGGAAACCACTACTTAATGCCCCTGTCCTCTTCACAGCACCTTGGAGGACCCTGTACCAAACAGGGCTGGCAGCTTTCCTCCTACTTTACAGCACCACACCCCTGTGGCCTCTCACACTGCCTTCATGTGCTGGACAGGGCTACCTTTACATTCTCCCACGCCATGGCAGCTTACTCTACCTCCCCCCCCCCCCCCCCCAGGAGGCTCCAGTGGCAGGCCCTTTCCCTCCTCCACCTACTCCATGGCAGCTTCCATCTCAATCAGTTTCCTCTCCCTCCTGTTGGCTGGCAGCCACCCGGAAATCTCTCTCTCCTCTCACAGCTGGAGGGAATTATATACTGGCGATGCAGCTAAGGGACTGAGCTTCACCTCCCCTTCTCCCTCTAGTGGGGAAGGGAGTAACTGGCTCCCCTAGCACTGAGCAACTGCTCCCCCTGCTGGGGTTGGAAATCCATTTCACCCTTTTGGGGCTACCCTCCTCTCTCCTGCTTAGGGGGCTTCTGGGAACCGTAGTTCAGGGATTAGCTGCTTCTCTGTGGGGCCCCGAGTGCTAGCTTTGTCACAACATAATTAACTTTGTATAAACTTGGTGGCTAATAGTGTGCCTCTGGCTACTGTATTTTGGTGGTGTATTGTTTGCCTTCATAATAAAATCACACTCATCTATATACAAACACATAGCCGGGAGACAAAGATTTAAAAAAATGTGTTTTTACAACCACAAAGTCTTGAAGAAGAAATATATGTATAAAACAACTGCACAATGTTGACACATTTAGACTGACTTTGGACAGAACTTCTGCATGAAGGAAGCTCTTCCCTCATTAATCAATATCTGTCTTTGAAATAGTTGTAATAAAAACATAACCACAAAGTCCGCTGGATCAAGTGAGAATTTTTTTCTCCAAAAATACTAACATCCTTACCGATCACAAGCCATATTTCGGCAAAGCAGCCTTTGTCAGGGGTCCTTACTAGTCAGCTTTTAGAAACTTACACAATAAAACCTGGATATAGTATAAAATAATCGGGAAAATCAGTAAAGCCAGCAATGACGCAATCTCTAGAGCATGTATGAAAATATAAATGAGATCAAATAAAAATGCTACTAACAATAAAGAATGACAATGTGGATATAGCAGCTGATAGGTTTGTTTGCTTTGTTTTGCGTGTACAGGGATGATTTGGCTTCAAATGTTAGACATCACGCCGTTTCCTGTTTCAATCTAACCTCCATGGTTTTGGCACATCAGTAGAAATTTGCTGTAACAAGTGTATTGCTGTTAACTTACAAGAAGTCCCCTCTAGCAAGATTATATCTTTGCCAACTTGTTCCTGTGTGGAACAGCACCCAGCCCATCCTAATAACGTAGAAGCTGAACAAGACATGCAGCAATAAACAGTACCACCTAGTGGCAGCAGTCAGAATGGTTTTGCTATATGGATGTCTATTCAAGGCATCTTTCACACAAATGCATGGGTAGCTATTATGAAGGATCAGTCCATCTGTCAACAGGTATCCCTTCGTGTATGTGCAAACAGAGGCATACAGTATAGAAAAAGAACAGCAAGGAGCAGTGAAAAGAAAGGTGGTTGGAAGCCCAGGCCCTACACCAAAGAAGCACAGAAACTGCCAGCCCGGTCTGCAGGATAAGCAGCACTGTAGGATGGGGTGGGGGGCTGAGGCCTAGTGCTGGAAGCTACTGGCCTGGGACATATACATGGTGGCAGCAGCCCAAGTCTCATTCCTTGAAGTTGAGGAGTGCTGCTCTGGACAATGGGAGTAGTGGCAGGGTTTTGAGATACCATCTCTCTATGATACAACCAAAGTGGTTCACATTTATTAGATGCAGGCACTTTCTCTGCCCCTAGTGGGGTCAGAATCTAAGTTTTTGTACCTGGGGCAATGGAGAATTAAGTGACTTACCAAAGAGCTACAATGGGAATTGAATCCAGTTCCTCAGGTTCTCAAACCACTGCACTAACCATTAGGCATGTTTTAATGACCATGGTTCTAATCTGTTTTGCTTTCAATAAGAAATCATTATCCCTGACCTGAGCGGACCTTACCTCCCCAACTGCTTGCTCTCCTACCACCAGAACATGCTCTGAAATACCTTTTTCCCACAAGCTGTGAAGTTTATCTTCAGTGACACCTGAGGAAGGCTTCATGCTGAAACACGGCCCATGTAGGGTTATTTGGATTACCTCCTTGTGGATTACTATTTTTGGCAAATAAACATTTTAGAAGCTCTCACTTCTAGTTTGCCTGTGTGTTTTGGAACTTTTCTTTCCTTCCACCCTTGTTTTGTGCTTTTTCTTTTTTTGTGTGTGGAAGCTGTGCCGATTCTCTTTCTTGCCCAGATTAGCATCTTTGTGGTTTGTAAAGCAGCAGTTAACTTCACCACCGAAAAAAAAATGATTTTTAGACTCTAAAAGTCACTAACACTACTTTTTAATACTGACAAAATTCCATTGCAAACCACACTTTGCCCTCTCCCAACAAAGATTTTCACCAGGCCTGCTCTAAATGTCTCAAATTCTGTTATAAAGCTTGCAGCTCTGGGGTAAACCAGGGAGCAATAACTGACCTATGCTTATACCTCTCCTCCAATAGGGCCACCTGATCGAAATTTGAGACAATGAGGAATCCCATTTCTTTACTGCATTCTCCAAAGATAACAACTGAAGGTTCTGAATTTCAGGTATCCATGCAGCTAAAATATCAGTTACCCGAAACTTACCCCGAGAAAAGTACTTCCTAGTTCCCTCCTCTGCACCTTTTCTACCACCCAATCTAAAACAACACACTATTTTCCTATGATCCGACCATAGAATTGGATCTACCTGGAAACCTAAAATACCAGACTTCAGCAATGACTCATCCACAACTATCATATCTAACGTATGACCAGCTTCGTGAGTGCCCGTATAAAAGGTCTGATACCATCTCAAAGAGGATAAGACCTCAATAAAACTCGATACAATGTGCTCTTGACCCACAAGATTCATATCGTAAAATAGAGTCCTCTTACTTTTACAATAGCTTAGTGTGTACTAATGGACATTACAAGTACTTCAACTACTACCCATCTCTGGTTGACAGATAATGAGATTTAAGAACCCCATCCCAGCACATCTCATATAATATACTTAAGTGATTATAGCCACATTGAGCCTGCAAATAGGTGGGAAGATGTGGGATACAAATGTAACAAATAAATAAATAAATAAATAGATGAAAGACTTACAAACCATATTTAAAAAAAGTAAAATACCTATGGCCTTTCATCCAGAAGAAAATATTATTTCAGTTATATTACTGTGATCTAACCTATAAGAGAAGGAGACTCTCTCTTCATGCATTCAACTATGCCCACCAGGGGGCCGATGCAGTGTGTGGCTTTTATTATGAGCATAAAATTGTGCCATGCAGAAAGTTAAGTCTATTCAAAATGCATAGAAAACTTATGGTTAATGGGGGAGGGGGGCTTGCTGGATACATGTGCACAAAAGGTTCTTGGTAAACACAGCTTCTTTGTGCGCATATCCAAAGGAAAATGGAAGGGCCAGCACACATCAGTGCCTCTTCTTTTGCACCTAAAGTGAGCCTTGCAAACATGTATTGCACATAACATTTTTGTGAGGCTCATATTTAGGCACAGAACAGGCACCTATGTGTGCTTTCACGTTTGGTTTTGTTTGGACATACGCACATGTGTGCTACCTCCCATTTGCCTTTGAAACTTCCAGGCACTTCTTTGTGATTGCAAAAGAAGACAAAACTGCCTGTTAAATTTAAAAAATCTGGCGTGAAATTCTCTCCACAAACCCCTCTATATTTATTTATTTGTTACATTTGTATCCCACATTTTCCCACCTATTTGCAGGCTCAATGTGGCTTACATAGCACTGTAAAGGCGTTCGCCAAGTCCGGTAGAGAAACAAATACAAGGTGATGTTGTGGTCGGATAAGGTTCATGTGTTTCAGACACAATAGGGATCGAAGAGAGGAAGGGTTATGTAGTGTCCATTACGGGCTTTGGTT
The DNA here is from genome assembly GCF_901765095.1 of Microcaecilia unicolor. NCBI lineage: Eukaryota > Metazoa > Chordata > Amphibia > Gymnophiona > Siphonopidae > Microcaecilia > Microcaecilia unicolor. The sequence continues at coordinate 156,470,760 of NC_044036.1, read as the reverse complement.
TTGCTGTGTTGCAGGGTTCAGGCACTTATGTTGGGTCGATAGGGTATGCCTTTTTGAACAGGTTGCTTTTTAGTGATTTCCTGAAGTTTAGATGGTTGTAGGTTGCAGTGGCGTACCAAGGGGGGGGGGTGTGGTCCGCCCCAGGTGCACGCCGCTGGGGGGGGTGCCGTGCGCCTGTCAGCTCTTCGTTTTCATGCTCCCTCTGCCCGCAACAGGTTACTTCCTGTTCCGGGGCAGAGGGAGCATGAAAACTAAGAGCCGGCAGGCGCGCGGCACCCCCCCCCCCCGCGGCGTGCACCCGGGGGGGGGGTTCACCGGGGAATCTGGGTTTTTTTTTGCCGGGGGGGGGGGCGCTGCACCCGGGGGGCGGGGTGCATCGGCGATTCGCCCCGGGTGTCAGCCCCCATAGGAATGCCACTGGTAGGTTGTTTTCTCAGCTTTTGGCAGTGCATTCCTTAGTTGTGTGCTTAAATAGGAGAAGTTGGATGCATAAGATGATTTGTATTTGATTTCTTTGCAATTTGGGTAGTGGAGGTTTAGATATGTTCGTGATGATCCGAATATGTTTCTGGTTGGTAGGTCTATGAGGTCTGTCATGTATCCTGGGGCCTCGCCTGCACTACGCTATTGTGAAAGCCACATTGAGCCTACAACTAGTGGGGAATTGTGGGGGTATAAATGTGTTAAATAAATAAATAATGTTATGGACCAGGGTGCAAATAGATCTGGCAAAACATTTCTCATTTTCTGTGCATGTCAAAAGTTCTCTGCATTGCATGGAATACTTAAATGAGTTCCATACTATACGTTTTAATACACCCTGTGGTCATGTGTTCTCCACAAGTTAATTTGTGTGCTCAACTCCTCTGTGCATTCTGTACCTAATAATGTATGGGCACATCCTGTAGGCTCACTGTGGCTTTCTGCATTAGCCTTCAGATTTACAAGGACTGCAATGTACCTCCAATGGCCTCACACAGACATTACAGCAAACACCAAAGTCTGCAGGGATAATAACAGCAACTGTCTTTCTCCAGATTTAGGACCACTAAGCCCCGCTAAAGCAGTGATTCCCAAAACTGAATAGGCATGAGATAGATTTACATACTAAGGCGGCAGTATATGCAAATTAATTGTGGCTATCCTGAAAACCTGATTGCGAATCACTGGGCTAGAAAAAGAAATGTCAGAATATCATGGAATAAACCATCACTAACCTGCACGGTTCCTACCATGCCTCCCCCCCCCCCCCCCCCCCCCCCCGGTGTTTACTTTCTGTTCCTGACACTGCCTTCCACACACTAGTGAAGCAGGACCTCAGCTGCATGTGCACACACAGCCTTGGGTTACCAAATGTCCCTGATTTTTGGAGATTGTCCCCGATTTTTGAAGTATTTATGTTCTTAGGGCTGTACTGAATATTCATATTCACTTAGATTTGGCCCTGATTAGTGTCTCAAATACATTATTTGTATTCTGATGAATAGGGATTTAAATTCAAATACAAATAATCTGGGGCTCTACTGTGCTAAATCCTAGTGAAATAAACACTTGATTTCTGAATTCACATTGCTTCTTTTATTATTTGTTAAGGCCAATGCCCACTATTTGTATTCTGTATTTGTATTCAGCCAAATAATATTTTTCATTATTGGATACAGCCAAATAGTAAAATATGCTATTCAGTACAGTGCTATATGCTTATGTTTATTAAAACTTGCTAGACCACTTAGCTTCTGTAGGACACATTGGTTTACAACTGTAAAACATTGCATAAAACATATAATAGTAAAGGAGCTCCAATTAAAATAGGAAAGATCTACACATTCACTCCAAAGCTAAACAAAGAGAGATTTTAGGCAGTCCTGGATTTCTACCTCATCCAGATCAGATGCATTATGGGACTTGCAGCACAGATTTTAATAAGCAGGATCAGGGACTACAAATCCCACACTGGGATGTAAGTTCAAAACCAGGACAGACCAAAGAGTCTCCAGAATGGAACTGGGTAATTGTTGGTATCTCTCCCCGTTGATTAAAATCACCTCTTGTCCTCGATTTCATTGGGAACAAAGATGCATAAATAGTTTCTCCTGCAGCTTCTCTGTGCTATCTTTTTCAACTCTCCTCAGGGCTTACATTACCATTCCTCTCCTCATCTATCATACAAGTTGTATTACTATCACGCTGGGTTTTTTCTTTTTCTGTTAAACTTTTATTGTCCATGGTGGTGTTTCTCTTAAAAGTGCCCCCTCACCACCACTTTAATGCGGAACTAATCTTCTTGTTCCGGGTTGCAGGGTGATTTGTTATGCTGTGGCTCCAGCTTTCAAGAGCTGTTTAACTTGCCTGCCTGCAACCGGAGCGGAATATACAGAAAAAAAAAAAAAAAAAATAGAAAGGCTACAAAGGTTTGTTTTAACTTCTGTCTTTCCTGAAGAGAAAAGCGTATTAACACTGTTTAGCAATGCTGAGGTAATAAAAAAAAAAAAGAAAACCTCAGTTTTACTACATCCAGTAGTGCTGTAATCACAAACCTTGTGATCTAAAAAAACGTGTATGTCGATGCTTGGCTCTCTGATGTGGAAAGGAGGGGAAGGGGTCATAATACAAATGGAATCTATTCTTTTAGTTAAAGCTGAAGATTCCTATCAAGTTTAAGGTGATAGTGAGTTCTATGAACCTTTCCTCTGCTTTTGCTTGCTGGGTATAGTGGTAACACTGGTATATGCAGGTTCCATATGATTAAACCTAACCATCAGGAACATAGGGTAGGTTTACATTTTAAACATAACTCTTGATAGGAATTTAAAAACATTAAACCTGCAGCTTCCATTAGCTATGGGCTTAAGATACGATATCTTTGTATTTTCTGTTTTGCATGTTTGACTGTGGTGAGTGATTCTTCTACAGCATAATTTCTGTTTAAGAATCTGTGACAGTCCAGCTTATTCTATTGTCCTAATTGCAGATATATTGGTGTTCTAGATTCTGACATATTTGCAGTGCTGCTTTTTCGTAGGTTGGATTGATGCTGTTTGAGTTCCTGTAATGTTTTTAGGTACTATGTGCAAAGCAACTTAAAGTTATAAGATAGAATCAAATTAAAAATTATATTCCTTTATAATTTTTTATGGTAGAGAGAGATGTCTGCAGAGGCCCAGCCCTTGTGTCCTAGATTTGCAAACCAAAAATCTGGTAACCTTAGCCTCCAGCACTGCACAGGTGGTTGCAGTTTAGAAAAGAGCAAGTCTCCAACCTTTTTACACCCCTTCTTCATCCCCAGCCCCCATCACCACATCATATTCAAAACACAAGTTGACAACCTGCACCTGGCACTTCACAACACAAAGTTTGATGAATTTAGCTTAGACTTCACAACACAACAAATCCCAGGGCTTTTTTCAAGACACGAGCAAAGAGCATGCACAAAAACAGCTCTGGTAGAACTGGAAGCAGCGTCCGTTGCTTTTTGCTGGCTGGGACATTTATTGGCTTGATGCAATATGAGCGGAAGAGCATATGCATTCCTTGCTCTGGTGTTCGTGGGTGCTGATTACTGAAGTGAGGAGGGAAGGAAGGAGACGAGATGGAGCTTACTGTCATTTTGTCAGAGAAGTAGAAAGATCAGCACTGCACAGTGCAGATGTCCATGCAGTGCCACATTTGCTTTTTAGGACAGCAAAGCTGAGAAAGGCAGAAAAGTTGGTCAGATTTGGGTCTTGGGTGCCTCATGCTTAGAGTAGGATTGTCAAAATATATATATTTTTTGTGTTGTTTTTTTGTGAGATCGCTACAAAGATTGTAAAAGTTTATTTATTTATTGCATTTGTACCCCACATTTTCCCACCTATTTGCAGGCTCAATGTGGCTTACATAGTACCGTCAAGGCGTTTGCCCAGTCAGTTGATAAAAGATACAAGGTTGTATAGTGATAGTATGAGTTATAAGTAGAGGGTCACAAGGGATAAAGATTGCGTGTTGTCCAGTACGATTATAGTCGTGCTGTGTTGCTGGGTGAAGAGGTTTACATGGGGTCGTTGGGGTAGGCCAAGTTCTGTTGTGTTTTGTTACTAAGCATGTTTTTTTTCCTTTAAAGGCTATCTTGATGCTTTTAGTATGATCAAAGTATCCAAAGAGAAGAGTCATGAGGTTGCTACTTATGAAAGACAAGTCCAAAAGAATGTCTCTGAGTACCACTATATGAAGATCCGACTGTAAGATCACCTGTGTCTTGAGTAATTCTGTCTGTGCTTATTAATTATAGTATGAATGGTGTTTACTATTTGTCTTTAGTAATCTGTTCTGATGTTTTTTTAGAGAATTCCAGGAGAAGGGAGTTCACTTGAATGCTCCTCATTTCAAGCAGCTGATCCTTTCTGCATTGAGGGACCTGCATGGAGAGGTAAAGTGGTCAGAAAGACAGGGGTGCATTATAAGGCTTGGAGGGCAGTAGTGACCCCTGAGCTTACCTGCAGCTCCTTTAACGTCCTTCACCTTCTCCAAATCTTTCTACTAACGCTGAATTGAGAACAGCTGTTTTATTTTGCCGTGGCGCTAAAAACTCTGTAGTGCATTTGAGCCATGCAGTGCCTTAACCTCTGCGCTATTGCTAGACTGTGCAAACAGCCAAGAATTTTGGCACCACACAGTTCATGTATTTTGTTAAAAAAATTCTAACTGGAAACTCTCCGAACTACTTGATAGAGCAAGTTAAGTTTATAGATCTTAGGAAAAGTAGAAAATCATACTATTCTCCTTTTGCAGTTCCTTCTCCTAAGGGCATAAAAAGATTTTTGTTTAAAGCAGTTGATGATGTCTCAGGCTCCCAATATTTGGAACTCATTTGCATTAAAATTGGAAGATTTGAATAGTTATGATAGTTTTTGGAAACTTCTGAAGATTATTCTTTTAAAAGATTTGTTAATTTATGTTGTCTAACTTTATAGTTCAATTGTAATTCCCAAAGTTTTGTCTTGGCTTTTGGCTCTATATTTTGATATAAACTGACTCCTAACTTTTCACTTGTTTGTAGCCTTTATCTTGTCTTCCTCTCATCAATAGTCCCTTATCCCTATGTATCCTATCTGTCTGTCCTACCCTTATCCCTTATTTGTCCTGTCTTGTCTGTCCTGATTTAGATTGTAAGCTCTCTTGAGCAGGGACTGTCTCTTCTTCATGTTCAATTGTGAAGTGCTGCGTACGACTGGTAGCGCTATAGAAATGATTTCTAGTAGTAGTAGTAAAAGATTTGTTAGTTATTTTATGTTATCTAATTTTATAGTTCAATTGTAATTCCCAAAGTTTTGTCTTGACTTTTGGCGCTATATTTTGATATAAACTGCCTAGAAACGTATGGGTCAGACGGTCTAGAAATCCAATGTAATAAGAAAGTACCATAGAAAGACTGCAAGCTTCTGGGAAAGGTGAGGCGATAGAATGATAGATGTTGACTAGTGGGTGGTGCAAGTGAGGTTTGTGACTGGCTAGGAAGGGATACAAGAGTGAAAGGGGAGTCTTATTGGGGGGGGGGGGGGGGAGAATGTGTTGATAAATGACATGGGTTGAGATGGACTGAAGGAGAGTCTGGGCGAACAGACTTCATGATTTCATGTAATGCTGTAGAATGCTTTAGCAGTCATTCTAGTTGTTCTCACCCAGGATGCATGCCACTTTGTTCAGTGATGGCAGTGCCTCTCGCATCGCCCAAAAAAAATTACACAAAAGGTTGGGTATTTTTATAGTTCAAAGTAGAGATTCAGAAACTATAGAAAACAGGAGCAATGTCCTGCCACCTGACCCCACTGGGGATATGAAATTATTTGGATTAAATCTTATGTTGTGTTGTTTTCCAGCAGTTTTCTAATGTTCTTTGGGTTTTAAGTTTATTTACATCCACCTGAGATGTATGTTTTAACATCTTAACCATTGTTGGTATGGCCTTTCCTTCCTCCTTGAACCTCTAGCCTCGTCCACCTTGCCACCACCATGCCATTCTCAAACTCCTGCTTGCCCTCCCAATACATTCAACCTGCTTACCAACACCTGTTTCCCTTCCCCCAGACCTCATGGATCTCATGGCTATAGTGGCCCACAGTGGTGCCTCTGGTAGCTCTGGTGCTGGTGTCTTGCCCAGTGGCATAGCTAGGTGGGGCGCCAGGGGAGCGGTCGCTCCCACAAACAGAGTTCTGCTGGCTCTAGCGCCTATTTTATTCTTGTTGTGTTTCATTGAAAATGTGCGCTGGTGCCAGCAGAAGTCTGCTCTCGCGCCGCTTTCGCTCCCCCTGCACCGCCAACCTGGCTCCGCTACTGGTCTTGCCGCCTCCAGAATTTTTATTATTTGGGAACAGGCCTAGAAAGTCTGTCTGTAAATTAAGCCTGCACCTGGTAAATGTTGATCCTAAGACTGGCCACTAAGTTTCACCACTCTCGGTGGATCGTACTGCACGCCCCAAAGAATATGAATGGAACCGCCACAGCATCCCTGACCCTGCTGGATTAAACTTCTTGTGTAAAAATAAAACAAACATGGTAGGGGTTCTGTTTATATCATTTGTATATAAATGATTTTCAGGTTGTCATCTAAGAACTAGAAGGATTTACTTCTCTTCTTGCTGACCTTGAAGATGCCACTAGTGGATGAACTTTGGTTGAAGGGACCAAGTTCTGTTAGAAAAAAAGAATTAAAACAAAAAAGTTCCACAAATATATTAACCGCATCTAGTTATTTAATATGTAGTAGCTATGCAGAATTGATTGTTCTTTCTGGCTGTGATGCTTTAATGTTGTTCTGCGCAGGTTGGAGCAGCTTTGCCATTCGATATCTTGACGTTCGACGAAAAGAGCTTTTCTGCAATACTAAGAATCTCTAATCGGTAAGAAAAAGATTTCACCCTTTGTAGCGGGATTTGAACGCTGGCTTTCTTTGTTCTCAGCCTGCTGCTTTAACCATTACTCCTTTATCCCAATTAAATAGATGGTCCTTCAGTGACTTGAAATCATTAAAAAATACTGTTTCAGCAGGAGATGGAGCTACATTACAGAATGGAAAACCACCTGTACCTTGTCACTGTTTGCATACTTGATGATCATTAAAAAAGCATTAGGAGTATGTAATTAGATCACTGTATGGTTGACTCATCTTCTGCTCCTCCCTTACTCCTGTCTAGTGGAATTCCAGTTGGGTTGTTTTGTGTTTTATAGTAAGTTAGTGTTACTACTACTATTTAGCATTTCTATAGCGCTACAAAGCGTATGCAGTGCTGCACAAACATAGAAGAAAGACAGTTCCTGCTCAAAGAGCTTTACAATCTAGTAGACAAAAAATAAAGCAAACAAATCAATTAATGTGTAGAGGAGAGGAGGGTAGGTGGAGGCGAGTGGATACAAGTGGTTACGAGTTAAAAGCAATGTTAAAGAGGTGGGCTTTCAGTCTAGATTTAAAGGTGGCCAAGGATGGGGCAAGACGTAGGGGCTCAGGAAGTTTATTCCAGGCGTAGGGTGCAGCGAGACAGAAGGCACGAAGTCTGGAGTTGGCAGTAGTGGAGAAGGGAACAGATAAGAAGGATTTATCCATGGAGCGGAGTGCATGGGAAGGGGTGTAGGGAAGGACGAGTGTGGAGAGATACTGGGGAGCAGCAGAGTGAGTACATTTATAGGTTAGTAGAAGAAATTTGAACAGGATGAACTAGTGTTCTGGAACTAGTACATGTTATGATATAATGGAAGGGTAGTAGATGCATGGAACATCCTCCCAGTAGAGGTGATGGAAATGAGGATAAATCAGAAGAAGGGATTGTAGAGCTTAGGCTATTGGTTTGTAAGGGCAGATTGGATAGGCCATGTGGTTTTTTTTTGTTTTGTTTTGTTTGTTTGTTTGTTTCTGTGTTAAGCTTAACTTGTGAGCAGTAACAGAACCACTTATCCACCCCAGTGCATTCCTGGTGACATTTACAATAAGTGGTATCCATTGTAGCAAGGGCTAACTTGGAGGCTGAGCAGCCAGGCTTGCCTGCTTATTCATGTGCTGGCTACTGTGGCTCCCTAGTAAGTTGGACAGATTGTGTACAGCATGACAGCGGAATGTCTAGCAATTCATTTGGCCTACCAAACTCAGTTTACACCCACAGTACTCACACTTCAACTCTATAATCAAATTTACACACAAAGTAAAATTTATTCAGTTACATTGTGTGGATATGTACAAACTTCGCATATATCTCAAAGAGACCTCAGTATTCCTTGTCTACTAGTTCACCAACTGCTCACAATCGCACAATACACTCATGTGTATCTAATCATTCTCACCATTCCTTTTAATCAGTGTGTTCTTAACTATTACATACAGAAATCGAAAGTTCTTAACATGCAGTACTTAATATACATTTGAGATGATCCTCAATTTCACACCATGTGTGATAAAACTGACCAAACTCAGTGCCAAGCAAGGTGAGATCTTCATGTTTTGGGTGTAGGCTGAAAAACATGGAACTGTTGGGGTGATCGAAGAGGGCCAGTTGCATGTTCTTTTTGTATTGTAACTCACCTTAAGCTTAAAAGAGGTCAGAAGTGTATGCACATGGAAAACCACCTCCCTTTTAAAATCAGGTGAGGTTAGGCTGGAGGAATGATGGGTACTTTCCATGTGCTCAGACTCTTACCTGCATACTGCGTGCAGTGAGGAGTTTCAGAACTCTTCTCAATACCACCTAATGTTTGTTTGGACTTCCTTTGCAGTGGCCTTGTCAAGCTGTGGAGTGCTTTGACACTGCTGGGATCCTATCAGAATCATAAGTGTGCGTTCCGAGTGCTGCAGGTAACACGGTTCATACTCTTAATCTGCTGCTGTCATCTTGGGACTGTGGGGGCAGAACAGTCAAACCAGAAGCATAGTGAGGTTTTGCCACCAGGGGGAGCAGACCTATTGTAAAACAGGCTCCAGTGCAAGGCTGAAGGGCCAATCCACATAGGCGCCATGTCATTCAAAATCCATTTGGGGGAGCAACTGCTCCCCTTGCACCCCACCTGGCTATGCCTCTGAGTCAAACCCTTTTGAGTGTCTTGTGAACTCCAGTATCTCAGTCCCAGGGCCAATGCAGAAAGCTAATGTGGGCAGAACTGCACGATTAAAGAGCATTATGTGGACATGTTATTGGCCGCACAATGCAGAAAGGGATTCACCGTGTCAGTTAACCTGTGTGGTACATGCTACATTAAAATGAATGCTAACAAGGCCATCAAGTATTCCTCAGCAATGCAAAGAAGTAAACAGGATTTTAATGCAGGCACAACATGAGAAATTCGCCACCACGTCCTTGGCAGCGTAGAAGGGTTGCCAAGAGGATTTAATTTCAGTTTTTGAGATTTACTGCCAGTTTTATCTTATTTTTTTTTTCTGAGACAGAAGTAATAGCTGTCTGTAGAAGTAACAGTGGCTTTGCAAAGCACGTGTCCGAGGAAAACAAATTAACAAGCACACATCTGTGCGTGTTGTTCTGTGCTTAAATATTAGCCTTGTAAAAATTTAATGTGCAAGAAATTTTTGTGAGGCTAACATTTATGGCAGAACCATATTCTGGTAAATACACAGGCATGTGCTGGCAACGTCCTTTTCTTTGGATATGCACAAAGTGAAGCTGCTCTTACCGCAGAGTGTTTGCGCGCATGTGTCTGGCAGGCTTTCATTGATTAGCGCGTTGAATTTGCATCTCATTAGCTTACTGCATTGCTGCGGAATATTTTCTAATTAATTTTATAGTAGAAGGTGCGTGGCTTTCTTTATTGACCCTTCAGGGCCTTTGTGCGTTGAATTTGCATCTCATTAGCTTACTGCATTGCTGTGGAATATTTTCTCATTCATTTTGTAGTAGTAGCTGCATGGCTTTCTGTATTGACCCTTCAGTGCCTGTGCTTATTTACTGTTTTACTGAAAGCATTGGCGTACTTATCTTCCTGTTGGCCTTGTAACAGTAAGTGTGTTACAGTTTTGTTTACCTCTTCACCAAACAGCATAATTTCTGTTGTTGTTTCTTTTAATAAAATATATTCTTAGTTATGCATAGGTAAAGCAGTATGTTGGTTCACAGTTGCCATAAATACAGTACTGTTATAAGATGCTATAGTGTTTCCCAAGTCCAGTCCTGGAGTACCCCTTGTCAGTCAGGTTTTCATGATAGCCACAATCAATATGCATGAACTTGATTTGCATAAACTGTCTCCATTATATGCAAATCTATTTCATGCATATTCATTGTGGATATCCTGAAAACCCGACTGGCAAGGGGTACTTTAGGACTGGACTTGGGAAACAGTGTTCTAAATCACCAGAATTGAAATTCCCTTTGAAACTAGACAGCAACAAAGGAGCATAAGACTGGGCCTTTTAACTTGCAGAGTTTGATGCATCATTGCATGTATGCAGCAGAGAGTGAATGGTCTTAATTGGATTGATTGCTGGGGCTGTACAGGGGTGGTGATTTGAGTGAGTTATAGACATGGTTTTGGTTGATTCATGTTAAAATATATGCTGTACAGTATATAACATCTATTTACAAGCAACACACACAAAAACAAAACTATTAAATAAACACATAGTTTTCAATTTATAAATCCTGAGAATCGGAAGCCTTATTTATGTTTATGTATTCAGCATATTTGACTATTGGCTGGCTTTTGTTTGTTGCAATACTGATTTGAAGTTTGAGAGAAGAGCTAGCTTTCTTCATCCAACCTTCTTCCTCTACCACCCCCCTCCTCTGCCCCCCTATTGGGGTGGAAAGATTAGGCACCCCTGTCTTAAGGTGGTCAGACAAACTCATTCCGCAAAGGTTGCAACCCAGTCAAGTTTTCAGGATTTTTACCATAAATATGCATGAGATTGAATTGCATAGTGTAGGTTGCACATGGAAAGCATAGATATGCATGAGATCCTTTCACTGTGGAAATCCCCTGAACTTTACTGAATTTGGGCATCCTTTCCATGAGTTATAACCGACACTGCTTTATGTAGCTTTCAGGCATAGCTTTTTTTTTTTTAAATCAAAATGTCATTTCTTTGTTTTTGCTTCTAGTAGTCAGTACATTAACCTTCTACAATGTGGTATTTTCATTCTCTCTGTGTTTTTTGTTTCTTCTCAGACCTCCCCTTTTCTGCTCGCCTTAGCCGGGAACAGCAGAGAACTGGCCTTGGACTGAGCTGTTCTTGCAGCTCGAGCAGAAGGTGTGAACATCTTGCTACGAGCTCTCACAAGACACCAAGAATGAGAATGTGGGTCAGGAGAGTGCTAGGACAACACCTACTGAGAAGAGGACCAGTTTCTGCTTTGCTTTGCAGAGCAATACCACTTCGGTGCTTGCAGGTTCAGGTTGGAGACAGAGCAGAACTCAGCAAAGTTTTTACACAGGGTGACGTTGAAACTTTTTCTAAGGTAACAGGGGACAGAAACCCACTGCATCTAGATGAAGAGTATGCAAAAACCACAAGATTTGGAAGGACGATTGTTCATGGTGTCTTAATCAATGGGCTTATATCAGCATTGTTGGGTACTAAAATGCCTGGAAAAGGGTGTGTACTGGTGTCTCAAGAAATCCAGTTCTTAGCTCCCTTGTATCCAGAAGAGGAGGTGTGGGCTGCAGCAGAGATAAAATCTCTGAAGAGGTCTATGGCTTACATCTCAGTCTCATGCACTGTGAGGGAGAGTGGGAAGATGGTTATGCAGGGTTTGATTAGAGTCCTATTACCAGAAAACAAGGGCTGCTGAGATCTGAGCATGGCAGATGTTTCTGTCTGAAATGTCCAGGACTTCAAGTGGAGATGTAAATAAATTCAACTTATCAGAGCTCTGTTGTGGTACATGCTTAGTTCTACAGCTAAACACCAGCAGCGCACCTTTTGTTTTCTATCCTCTGGTATGTCATTAGCAATATCTGAGGAATAAGCTTTGTATTGTGGGTGAGAGGCATGCAGATCCAAGATCCCTCTTTTGTTTATTAGGCCTCACCTGGCAGCTTTGTTTTGGGAATTCTATAACCATTAAACCTGCTCTATTATATGTCTTTAATCCTAACCCACTGAAGAATTTCATGCAAGGCCTCTTTTATGAAACCACGCTAGCGAATCCTATTCACTTTGAATTGGCTTTGTTGGCACTGCCACGTGGGAATCGCTAGTGTGGTTTGGTAAAAGAGGCCCTTAATGCTGATTGTAAATATTTATGGTTCTGCCCTTCATGTAAGTCCATTTATGCTTATAATTGTCATCACGATATAGATATTATACATTATTGCCTCTCTCCCCTCCATGCAGAGCCTTTTTTTTCATGTCTTCTGGTAGAGCTTAAGATGGTGTTTGCAGTCTGAATTTCTGACAGAATTGGAGTGACTGCTAGTTTTCCTCTGTGCTGTAAATGAGCTGTACCACAGGTTAACATCAACAAGCACAGCTATACAAATTTAGCAACTAGTTTAATCAATGGACATATCCTAAAACCAAGAGGGACTTCTATTGCTGAATATTTAGGATCTTACTGTTATAAAAGTATACACTGATGTATTAAACTTTCTTTGAACTTTGAGTTGCATGCTAGAGATCCTTAACTAGTACTAGTCAGGGCTTAGTTTAAAAACTATAAGCTCTAGGCATATAAGAAAGCAACAGTAATGTAGACCTGTGACGGGGCCCTGTGGCTTGGTTGTTTTTCATGAGAAACTATGTAGTTTATAAGGATTTATTTACCGCCTTGAAAGAATTCACTCAAGGCGGTGTACAGTAAGGATAAATCAGATATAAGCAATAGAGAATTACAGCAGTAAAAAATATTCAAATAAGAATTCAAAGTATGGCATAGTATACTACTTACAATGTCAACACAATATGTAATAGAACATTTTAATAGATGGCGTATAGTATAAGCAAAGATGGAACATAGATGTGTAAGAAAGAGGAGTTTGTAGTTATCTGAATCTGTTGCATTCTGTGATATAACCTCCCATTCCAATATCTTGATTTCATGCCAGCCACCTCACCTAAATGACATCACTACCTGGTTCTTCAACTGGTGCGATGTTTTCTTCATTGTGAAGTGAGTGGGCCCTGCTGCTTCCTGACTGGAAATCAATTGAGCCTGTTTCTGACAATTTCTTCAAGACATATTCTACGTTTATCCTGTTGCATCTGTTTTCTGGAAATCATGCACTAGTCTATGAGAACTTAACCTTTCTCCAGATACAAATTTTAATAAGGATCAGGTCCTTCAGAATGAAAACCATGGTAACTATGTAAAGCAAAATGGCATCTGTGCATATCATGATGATGATCACTAGGTGGGTGGTGATGTCATTTAGGTGAGGTGGCCAGCATGAGTGTAGGCTTACTGCAGTATTTTTATTCAGGATAATATATCCCAAATTTTAATGAAATTGGTAAATTGTTGACAGTGTTAAGCAGAAAACAAGTTTTGTATAGTTTTTTTTTTTTTTTTAAACAGTATAGATGCTTATAAATATAGAAACTGCTTTAGCTATGTTGCTGTCAGTGAAGGTGTTGAAAATTGCTGTGTACCACACTAGACTCGCTTTACAAATATAAAAGCTCAATGAGACAGACCTTTCTAAACATAGAATGGAATTTCCCGATTACACTAACCCCCCTTGTTTAAGCCAACACAGCCCATTTTCTTTGAATGGGCTGTGGTGGCATTGCCCTGTGGCTTTAGTAAACAGGGGGGTAAGGGAAAATATTTAAATAAAGATGATAAAATCATCTATATGTGTAATACTAAAAATTGTTAGTAACAAAGCCACTTTTATTTGGATTTTTCGCATACCTTTTTCAGTAAGTAGCTCAAGGTGAGTAATATTCAAGTACTGGAGGTATTTCCTTGTCCCTGTAGGACTCGCAGTCTAATTTGTACCTCAGACAATGATGGGTTAAGGGAGCCTTGTGCTAAGTTGTGGCCTTAGTGCATGCTTACGTGGGTTTTTCTCATCTACTAAGGCTATTTTTACTGGTGACCACATTTTTTCAGTTGATTTATATCTATTAGTACATTCAGCAGCTTTGTATTCATATCCATGAACCATAACAATAGTATGCCTCCAAAAGATATTAAGGGTGTATTTTTCCAACTTGAGCAGCATTTGTATGATGATAACTAGATTAATATCTCGTAATTAAGATTGCCATTTATCTAATGTTTTGGAAAGAGCTAATGATCTAAATAAGAGTATTTGGGAAGTCAAATCTTCATTTATAAGAGAAAGTGTTTAATGTCTACCCCTATAGCTGCCCAGAAAGATAAAACCAAGGGCCAATAATATTTATTTTAAAAATGTCAAGACCACCTATAACTAGATGGTTTAAAAAAAAAAAAACATACACAGTATTCATAACATAAAACAAACCATAATAAAAATACAATCTTCCAGGTTAAAAAAATACTGAAACAAAGTTTTATTTTCAATGATTTCCTAAACTGTCACACTACTACAATTCCGAAGGTGACCTGGCAATATTATCCCTGCAGGAACAAAGGCTGTAACTTGTGTTTCTGCATACTGAAATTTGGTGACTATTTAATATCAGTCAAAAGTCTCATAGCAGCTACTGACTGCAGTACATGTGTTGAATGGTAAACAGTCAACATATGTTTCAAATAGAATGGGGCAATAGCAAACTGAGTCTGATGTATAACTGATAGTACTTTGAATTGGACCCTTTGAGTAACAGGCAGCCAATGTAGTTTTTTAAGCATTGATGTAACATGAGAGAACTTTGCCACCCTCAATTATTGTTCTCACTGCTGCATTTTGGGACACTTGTAACGCCCTGACACTCAAATATGACATACAGTAGTATATCTTGCTCTCATGGCTCCCACTGTGTATACTTATATCCACAATCTTACATGAGTAATTCACAAAAAGTATTCAGTTGACTTAGGCAGATCTCTCAATTCTTGGTAACCGCAGCAGTGTCTCTTGCTTGGGAACTCACAATAGCAAGATTCTTACCACATGCCTCTTCATCGGTTCACCTGGATCAATTAATTTATATAAATACTGTTTCTTCCATTCCAAAGTGAATACATTTTTATTAAATACTATTAAATATTATACTATTTATGAAAGTAATAAAAATGTTTCCACTTTGGAATGGAAGTACAATGCCAACATTTGTCATCTTTGTAAAAGACCAATCTTAAACATTTTGTGTGGGGTCCATGGTGCTCTATGGATTAAAAAGTACAATGGTTGAGTGAGGCTAGTAGAAATACCTTTTTTAATGCTGTGTTGTAATTGTATCCAATTAAAATTGTGTTGCAGGAAGGTTGTATTTCTCCATTCAAAATTGAAAAGAGAGAAATGAATTCTACGAGGTGCTTTGCTGTCACGATGATCTAGGTAAAACAGAGCTCAGAGCTTAAGCTGCCAAGTAGAGAATGATACAGGGACAAAGTTTGTCCCTACGTTCTGTCTCTATTCCCACCCCATCCCCGTGGGCCCTGTCTCTGTCCTGTCTGCATGGCCTCTGTCCTCATCTGCAGAAGCCTTGAGCACTTATTTTATATTTAAATTGTTTTATTAAAGTATAAAAAGGAATAATATGCTGTGCAACTGTTTATAAATCACAAATAGAAAACAATAATAACCCCACCACAACCATCCTCTGCCCTTCCATCCCCAACAATGGCTGACTTCTACTCCTGCAAAGAATCCTAATCCACCCTGTTAAGATGTCCAGGGGTACAAAATACAACCCATTCTGTATGCCCTATAAAGCAGTGTTATGATTTTTTTCAATCTGTGGATGAATAAGTCATGAACAATCTCAGGATTCAATCTAGTTCTCCTGTCTTCCACAATCCTTCCTGCAATAGAAGATGTGCTGGTAGCAGTAACGTACAGGATCCCCATGCTAATTTTGCCAGGTGTGGCCAGCATGATTGTTTTTAAAAAATATATCAAAATATCGTTGTCTGCATCACTCAAACATAAATTAACAGGTGCCAAAGTTCGTCCCCCTGTCATTCTCTACTGCCATGCTGTCAGAGCCCTTACGCCAAGCCCCCTCCCTACCCATCTTCAAATCCTTGCTCAACGCCCACCTCTTCAATGTTGCTTTCGGCACCTAACCTTTATACCTTTCAGGAAATCTAGACTGCCCCTATTTGACTGACTGTACATTTGTCCTTTAGATTGTATGCTCCTTTGAGCGGGGACTGTCCTTCAATGTTAAATTGTACAGCGCTGCTTAACCCTAGTAGCGCTTTAGAAATGTCAAGTAGTAGTAGTAGTAGTAGTAGAAGCGGCAGCCGAGCTGCGCCTCCGCTTCCTGATGTATATATCTGAGGCAATGGAGGGTTAAGTTGACTTTCCCAAGATCACAAGCATTTGAACTTGGCTTTCGTCTGTTTTGCACGGTGCCCAGGACTTCTGGAAGGCCCATTCAAATGGAGCTGCTTCTGGCTCGCTCAATGTAATTACACTCGGTTCTCACGATACTTCACAATGAATAGAAGTTAGATAAAATTGCACCCTCTATGCCCAAAACTCCCTAATCGTTGATAGTGCGCGGTGCAGAAGTTGGTTGGGGGTCATGGTTTTAATGCCGCAGCCTATGCCAGGGAAATGCTAGGACCGTCTAGCAGGCAAACGGTTCTCTACCTATTCATTCGTAGCAGAAATACTTTCCACCCTTTCCTACCTTCACTAAAGAACAAGCGACCCACCACAGGCCGGAAGCAGCTCGAGGACAGCAGGAGAAGACCCGCCCCTGGCGTTTCCGCAGTGACGCGCATGCGCGGGGCTCTGCGTTCGTTTCCTTTCCCTCCTCTTGCCCTGTTGTTGCGGCGCTGAATGTGGGGAACGGGAGGGAGTAGCTGCTGCTGCTCGGCTGTAGCGCTTATTCCTTTTAACGGCAGCCCGACTGAGACTCACCCGGCAACACCGTCTAGGACCGTGGAGCCCCGCGCTCTCCCTCCGCTCGTTGACAGCCGCGGCAGGCCCGTCCTCCTGGCTGACAGGAGCCGGGATGTCGTTCATGGAGAAACCGCCTGCCGGCAAGGTTTTGCTGGATGACACTGTGCCGCTGACGGCGACGATCGAGGCCAGCCAGAGCCTGCAGTCCCACACGGTAAGCAGGTCTCGGCCAGGCTTGGGAGGGATTAGGAGCCCAGGGGGTTAACATTTTCTGTCAATAATCGCAGCCCCCCCATCTTTCCTTCTCGCTGTCATTCCCTCACGTCCAGTCTCCGGCAAAAGGTAAAAGACGGATCCTCCCAGATTCAATTACACAACCTTGAAAAGTTCATTTTCTTTTCTTTGCCCACCAGTCTCCTTTTTCTTTCTTGTTCTCCCTCTCTTTCTAGTGCTCTCAACACCCATTTCCTACCCATCTTCTCCCCCCCCCCCCCCCATCCGCTTCTCTCTTTCTAGTCTCGTTTCCTGACCTCCTTATTACTTTTGCAGACTCCTCTCGGCTCTCATTCTCGTCCCAGGAGCAGCTTTGACAGAGCTGCGGCTGGTTTATAAGATATAAATCTGTGTTTCGTGTGTTCGTCGAAAAGTAGCTGTTGACAGGCACGTTCTGATATACTCAAAGCTGTGTCTTTTGTGCGTCTTATCTTATAGCTGTCGTACTTGAAAAGTTTAGTGCTGATCTTTTGATTCACTGATGTTCTTGTAGCTAAGGGCCGAATTTAGGTGCTGCACAGACACTGTCTTGGTCACAAGCACTGTTAATATATGTTATAAGGCAGCCAACATTCTAGTATTTTCAGCTTGTTTATATTGTTGGGATTATTTCCCTTTACTAAGCCTGTGTGTGGATTTAAAACAATGATTTGCTCTTTGACTGTATTTATCTTCTGTAATTGTATTTTTTCTTGTGTGTGGTTCAGGAGTTTGGGCAATTAATACATGTAAGTATGTATATAAGTTTTGGAGCATGGATCTTTTATTTGGTGACTACAGTTTTCTAGTTAGATTTAAAATTAATGCTGTGGCTTCTGTTGACTGTAAAGCAGTGTAATCCATGCATATTTTGGTTTAGTCTATCCTGTTTATTTACATAGAAACTAAACACAGTCATAAGAGGAATGCAGAAACTGCTATCCCTACAGACAGATTTTGCAGCAATTTTGAGTGGGTTTCTTCTGATTCAGTTAATTTTTTTATAGACTCTCTAAGAAATCATGCATGTTTGTGCATCATTTTTGCTGAATGAGCTGCCGTTAGATGTGCTAAACTGGTTGACTGAATTTGTTAATACAAATCTTCAACTAGGAAGTTATCCTGAATCGCAAACTGGAATTGTGCTTACTCTTTTACCAAAATCAACGGGTGCAGGTTTGTCAAAAGTAGAAAATTATCGCCCTGTTGTCGGCATATATTGGATGGCAAAATTATTGGAGTTCTCAGGTAATGAACAACTGCAGAATTTTGTGGAAACATTTGGTATTTTGCATAAATCCGCATGGGTTTAGATCGCAACATAGCACAGAGACACTGCTTCTTGTACTTACAACAAAAATAAGACACTTTTTGAGTCAGGGCAACAGGCAGTGTTATTACAGTTTGATATATCAGCTATTAATCATTCTGTACATCTGCTTAAACTGTCTGAGGTAGGTGTGTCAGGCAAAGCGTTAACTTGGTTTGAAAAGTTTTTGAAAAATAGATTTGATAGTGTTAAGTGATATAATTTGAGATCATCTAGTTGGAATCCAGGTTGTGGTGTGCCTCAGTGCTCCCCGCTTTCCCCATCTTTGTTTTATATTTACTTGAGTTTTCTTGGGAAAGTATTTTCTGAGGCAGGTATTACAGTTTTATCATATGTGGATGATATCTTTCTTCTTTGTCTTGTGCTAGAAATGTTGGATAGCACTCTGGGTTCTATAAAACATTATATTTGTTCTATAGAGAATTGGGCAACTGGACATTTTCTTAGTGACTAAACAAACAAAAAACTAACCCTTCTGTTCACTAAGCTGTGCCGGTGGCTTCTGTGCGCTAATGCCAACACATAGGTTGTGTTGGCATTGCTGCATGTCATCCGCTGGTGTGGCTTAGTAAACGGGGTAAGATATTATGATTTGGCAATTTTGAAAAGGTTCTGTTACTCTGCTCTCAGGTGAAACATTGAAAATTGAGGACTTTTCTAGAGTTTTAGGAGTCATTTTAGATTCAAAACTCTTCTTCGAAAGACAGATTGGAGCTTTAAGTAAAAGGTTTTTTTTTTTTTTTTGTGAAAACATAGACAATTGCGTGTGTATGATCATCTCCGTGGAAAGAGGACTTTAGGATCTTGGCTCGGACAGTTCTTCTTCCTCATTATTGCAATTCGCTGTATTCTCAGATTACCTGCAAATTGAAAAATTGATTGCAGCTTCTGCAGAACACAGCTGCTAGATTAATATTTGGTGCGGATAGGTTTGACAATGTGATGCCTATTCTTAAAGAATTACATTGGCTACCAATATGTCGACGCATTAGATTTAAGAAGTTATGTTTAGTTTTTAAATCACTTTTTGGATTAAATGTAAAAGAATTGATGAATTTGTTAGTTATTCCATCTTGTAGGAGAAATCTGTGCTTTCACTGTACTCGTTTTCCTATAATGAAAAATGTCAGGTTTAAATCAATTTTTGAGAATTCCTTCCCTTTTCAGGGGGCACATTATTGAAATTCATTGCCTGCCAATTTCAAGTTTCTGCCTTCATGTTTAGCCTTTAGGAAGATGCGAAAGACTTATTTATATGAATTTTAGTTTATGAGTTTATATTAGTGAGCTGTATTTTTTTGATTTTGTTATTCTTTTTTGCTGTAGACATTTCTTGCTTTCTGAACTGTTGTAAATCCTTTTTTTGGAAGTATGGTTGGTATACAGGACTCGGAATAGAATAGAAATGATTCTGAGCCAACAGACTTACATTCTTTTTTTGTCTTAATTGCTTTATTCATACATATCAAGTATACAGATATCATAAACTTGAAGATCAGAAAAGAAATATCAAATATCAATATATATTAGGGTCAAACAAATCTAATCAAGGTAATATAACAGACTTAAATTCTGTGTGAACTAAATAGTTCTGCTTCATATGCAACTATAAGTCTTTTCATCCTTTAAATATGTCTAACATGGAAACAGGCTCATTTTCAAAGGACATAGACTTATAGCGTTAACATAGGTAACGTTGTAAGTCTGTGTGCTTTGAAAATGAGCACCTATGTCTCGTGTACTCACCCCATGCTTGGATCAGAAATGGCTGTAAATTTAGGGGCCCATTAACAGACACTAACATAATTAGTGCATGTTAAATGCTGTATGTCCTATTTTATACCTGTGGGCCATGTGGCACTTAAGAGACCCCAAGAGAATTATGGAAAATGAAACGATTATGATCACCTGAAACTTTCCCATTCCAACCAAAAAGAAGCTTGATGCAAGAAAACTGATACTGGATCCTGTGGGATTATGAATAATGTGCAGAGAAAAATAAATCCTGTAGACACCACCATTGGCATTACACTTTGAGAAGTGTAATGACATTATTGGTAACTAAGAGAAAGTATGTTGTAGTGACCTATTGGTAGAAATACCAAGAATAGGAAGAAAATGAAATCTGGAGGGAAGATCCAGAAATATAAATTGGAGAACCCAAATTTAAACTTTGTTGGCTGTAGCCTCCCAGCCCTTACCACTCTGTAAGGAGGAGCCCTGCTGCCAAGTTCCCTGAAATTGTAGACACAGGATAACCTTGCTCACTTAAATCAGTGAACATAATAAAGCTACGGAGACTCTGAGATCTGTACATGGGCATAAGTGTCACCCAGATTTCTGCCCTGTAACTGGTGCTTTGGGAATGGGAACCCACATCACCGTGCTTCAAGACTACAGGAGGAAGGGGAAAGCTGGGTTCCTCGTGTATCTTTTACATCTGGGCATCTGAGAATTCTCCTACATCAGTGGAATTCTCAGTACCATCCTAAGGCTAGGAGAGACTAATTTGCATCTAGCAGCAAACTACAAGTTGTCAGCTTTGAACAGGCA
Source organism: Microcaecilia unicolor (assembly GCF_901765095.1). Taxonomy (NCBI): domain Eukaryota; kingdom Metazoa; phylum Chordata; class Amphibia; order Gymnophiona; family Siphonopidae; genus Microcaecilia; species Microcaecilia unicolor. The sequence goes on along the minus strand of NC_044036.1, from coordinate 156,449,708 downwards.
CCTAATCTCCCATCTCCTAGCAGCTGCTTGCCCCGTGCCAAGTTTGTTCTATGTTGTTACTATGGATCTGCTGACCTATATAGTTTAGTAGAATGGAGAAAAGGAAGAGAGAGAGAGAACTGTACCGAGTTCTCCCAATCAGGAATGAGAAGAATGGATGTTGTGAAGTTAAGAGGAATGATGATACATCCTCTGCTATTTCTGCCCCATGCAACTGACTGAGAAACTCCTGGTAAAAATGATTTGGTTCAGAGCATATCCCATGATGTGGCCTGTATTATTGAGGGCAAGGAGAGTGCAGCATGCATGTGGTAATAGCCTCGCCCCCCCCCTTGAAGTAATCCAGTCTGGGCCCCCGTCCAAAAACTATATTGTCTACTGGGAGAAAAACTCTGACACCAGGCTTAAACTAAGCAGCCACCTAGGCGAACTATGCTACCCCGGAGGGAACCCGGCTTATACAGGTCATTGTGGTAAAATGAAAAACACAAGAACAACATCGTCCTAAGTATGGACTCGAGAACTCTTGATGTAAAGCCACATACTGGAGGGGGGGGGGGGGTATTCTGTTTTCCCAAGTTCCTTACAGCTCAAGAAGTTTGTAACATAGGAAGGACATTATTATTCCGTAAAATCAGTAAGTGTTTTTTTTGTGGAAAATTTTCAGTATTCAAATTTTGTATCATCCACACACCCTATGACTAATCTTATACCTCACATTGTAAATTGTTATCAAATAACATAGTGCAAAGAACTGTGTGGCACTTTATGGCTCTTAGGGACCTTTGCTCTTTAAAATCAGATCTTCAGATTTCTTGCTTGTAAGGTAGAGCTTGTTTCTGCCGCTTCTTCAGAGAAAGCATTACATTACAGCAGTGCCACATAATAGGCCCACTTTTCTTCTTATCTGATTACAGAGAAAAAGGAGCTGCATCTGTGAGCTCGCTCTCTGGGTTCCTGCTTACAGCTGTTTAGTCTCTGGTTGTTTGTATTGTATTAAACTTATTTATTTTAAAATCCTTTTATTGAGGAATGGGTGATAGTTGGGGAGGGGGGGAGGGAGGGAGGGGTGTGGTAGGGAAGGGAGGAACGGAAGAGGAGGGCTAGAGGGGGAAGTGAGGCAATTATATGCTTGAACAAATTTAAGGGGGTAGGACAGAGCTGAGGGTGTAGACCCTTGTTTATAGAGATTGGGAGTTGATAGTTCAATTTTCACCATAAGGGTGACTGGGTTGTTGTTTTGTTCTTTTCTGTTATATTATATGGATGTCCAATATTTTAGGTCAACTTGGCATTATCTGTACTGTCTTGAATGTTGCAAGTTGCTTCATTAATAAAAATATTTAAAGTGAAAAAAAAATCCTTTTATTGAATGATAAACATATACATAACTATTTATTTATTTAAGTTTTATTTAAGTTACATTTGTACCCCGCGCTTTCCCACTCATGGCAGGCTCAATGTGGCTTACATATACAGGTACTTATTTGTACCTGGGGCAATGGAGGGTTAAGTGACTTGCCCAGAGTTACAAGGAGCTGTGCCTGAAGTGGGTCTCGAACTCAGTTCCTCAGTTCCCCAGGACCAGAGTCCACCACCCTAACCAGTAGGCTACTCCTCTACTCCAATATGAAATGCTTCTAGTTTATGTAAAAACTCAACACCAAACCCTCTCCACCAGGTCAGAACATTAGTGATACCAACTATTCAGAACATAATTAAAGCAATACAACAGTCTGGAGACCTGGTTTCCTTTGATCCCAAACCTTTCATAGTGAAGAATAAGACCCCCCCCCCTTGTAGAATACCCTTCCTCCCCATCCAACCTGAGAGCTCATGAGGTAGGAAGTTCTCTTGAACATCCACCAGGAAAATGATTCCAGACCTGCTTCCAGGCTTTTGGAGATATCCTTTGCAAGTAAGCACCCCAAACCAAGAGAAAGTTCTTTTGTCTCTTGAAAGAGATATGGGCTCCATAAGACTTCCATGACATTAAGGCATGAAGCCATTCCTTTGCAGGAACCTCAAAGCTCCACAAATAGAAAACATTGTGTGCTAGATTTACTACCGTGTTAGCATGTGCTAATATTAATACATGTGATTAGCAAATAGATTCTACTGCATAAAACGGGTCTGCAATAAATGTGTTTGCACTAATGTGATAGTGCACTTTACTAAATCTGGCCCCTAGTTTGTCACATTGCACTTTCAGACAAAGCTTACGTCTTGACTTAAGCAGGCTTTTTCTTCTGTATTTTTGGATTGACTAATAGGAGGAGATGTTAGATTAGATCAGAGGTTCTCAATCCAGTCCTTGGGACATACCCAGCCAGTTAGGTTTGCAGGATATCAACAATGAATATTCATGCATTATCTTCATTGTATGCAAATCTCTCATGCATATTCTTTGTGGTTATCCTGAAAACCTGACTGGCAGGGTATATCCTGAGGATTGAGTTGAGAACCACTGGGTTAGATATTTGTGTTGCATAGTAATCGACATAGAAAATGAGAGGTGAAACAAAATGTTTTAAAAATTATTTTTCTGTTAATTAAGAGTGCATAGTTGTGTAGTTTCATTTGTACTGACTTATTGAATGATTATATTCATCTCCTTTTTTAAGCCATGGTGAGCACATTGTACAGTAGCAGTCTAGAAATGCAAATAAATAAAATACACGTCTGTCATGCTCACTTTCCACATGACATAAAATGAGTTGAGATGAGATGTATAGTGATGTGTTTTTGTTTCACTGGCAATCTTAACCTTCAGTTCCCCACAATAATCTTTGCAAGAGCGACTACAGAAATAAAATAGAAAATCAATAATGCAGAATGAGTTTCAATGTGTTCTTCAAAATATAATTTACACTTAAACATATGGTTGCCTTGATACTGTCCCAATCAAGTTTCAGCACATAGTAAAGGAGAATGCAGAGTGCACAGACTCGTATGTCATATCTGAAGATGTAGAGAGATCAGAATTGCTTTGCTTTCTTGACTGCTTGATTGGGCACATTTTGTACTCGTATACAGTGGGGGAAATAAGTATTTGATCCCTTGCTGATTTTGTAAGTTTGCCCACTGACAAAGACATGAGCAGCCCATAATTGAAGGGTAGGTTATTGGTAACAGTGAGAGATAGCACATCACAAATTAAATCCGGAAAATCACATTGTGGAAAGTATATGAATTTATTTGCATTCTGCAGAGGGAAATAAGTATTTGATCCCCCACCAACCAGTAAGAGATCTGGCCCCTACAGACCAGGTAGATGCTCCAAATCAACTCGTTACCTGCATGACAGACAGCTGTCGGCAATGGTCACCTGTATGAAAAACACCTGTCCACAGACTCAGTGAATCAGTCAGACTCTAACCTCTACAAAATGGCCAAGAGCAAGGAGCTGTCTAAGGATGTCAGGGACAAGATCATACACCTGCACAAGGCTGGAATGGGCTACAAAACCATCAGTAAGACGCTGGGCGAGAAGGAGACAACTGTTGGTGCCATAGTAAGAAAATGGAAGAAGTACAAAATGACTGTCAATCGACAAAGATCTGGGGCTCCACGCAAAATCTCACCTCGTGGGTATCCTTGATCATGAGGAAGGTTAGAAATCAGCCTACAACTACAAGGGGGGGAACTTGTCAATGATCTCAAGGCAGCTGGGACCACTGTCACCACGAAAACCATTGGTAACACATTACGACATAACGGATTGCAATCCTGCAGTGCCCGCAAGGTCCCCCTGCTCCGGAAGGCACATGTGACGGCCCGTCTGAAGTTTGCCAGTGAACACCTGGATGATGCCGAGAGTGATTGGGAGAAGGTGCTGTGGTCAGATGAGACAAAAATTGAGCTCTTTGGCATGAACTCAACTCGCCGTGTTTGGAGGAAGAGAAATGCTGCCTATGACCCAAAGAACACCGTCCCCACTGTCAAGCATGGAGGTGGAAATGTTATGTTTTGGGGGTGTTTCTCTGCTAAGGGCACAGGACTACTTCACCGCATCAATGGGAGAATGGATGGGGCCATGTACCGTACAATTCTGAGTGACAACCTCCTTCCCTCCGCCAGGGCCTTAAAAATGGGTCGTGGCTGGGTCTTCCAGCACGACAATGACCCAAAACATACAGCCAAGGCAACAAAGGAGTGGCTCAGGAAGAAGCACATTAGGGTCATGGAGTGGCCTAGCCAGTCACCAGACCTTAATCCCATTGAAAACTTATGGAGGGAGCTGAAGCTGCGAGTTGCCAAGCGACAGCCCAGAACTCTTAATGATTTAGAGATGATCTGCAAAGAGGAGTGGACCAAAATTCCTCCTGACATGTGTGCAAACCTCATCATCAACTACAGAAGACGTCTGACCGCTGTGCTTGCCAACAAGGGTTTTGCCACCAAGTATTAGGTCTTGTTTGCCAGAGGGATTAAATACTTATTTCCCTCTGCAGAATGCAAATAAATTCATATACTTTCCACAATGTGATTTTCCGGATTTAATTTGTGATGTGCTATCTCTCACTGTTACCAATAACCTACCCTTCAATTATGGGCTGCTCATGTCTTTGTCAGTGGGCAAACTTACAAAATCAGCAAGGGATCAAATACTTATTTCCCCCACTGTATGTACCAAGGTTATTCCCCTTACAGATCATCTGTGCAGCAGAGGTTATCACTTGACTGCAGATGTCTAGGTTTGATGGACCTTTGCCTTGTCCCAGTATGGCCAGTGTTGATGCCTAATTCTTTTATAGCATGGAGTAGGCTCACAACTAGGTACTTCTTGCTTCTCTCCCCCCCCCCCCCCCCACACAGGTTGACCCGATCTGATCATTTCCTTATGCTCCTTTTTGGAATCGGGGTTAGATTTTGATGCCATGAATGTTTGTTCTCAGCAACCAGAGAATTTTTCCCATTGTTTTCTGTTCCCTTCCCTGTAGCATACCTACTATGGTCATTGCAGTGATGGTCCAGGGCTGCTTCTAGAGCTTTGCAATCAGGGGCCTGAATCCAGCAACTAAGTGTCACTTTTAAACAGTGGCTGCTTTCTCCCTTACTTGGATGCTGAGAACCATTTGTTTGGGGTGGGGGCCTATGATGGCCATGGATAGGCACTAGGCACCCCACTCCTCTGCCTCCACTTTTCTTCCCCGTCCCATCAAATTAAAATTAGCGTAGTTTCAGGGATCCTCTAAGTGCTCAAAGTGCAATTGCAGATGCTGGCACATGAACTGATTATATATGGAACAGGGCATGTACACGGTGCTGGCAATTTGAGCCACTGCCAGCTGCGCTTTAGGATACTGGGGCTAGATCCAAATTTCTAAAGCTGTCAGTACTTGGGGATCCCTGCTAGCTACAGAAAAATGCGTCAGGCTGCTGGGTGGCCCCAGACCCACCTAGGGCTACTCCCCTACTGAGATCACTGCTTTTCTAGAATTCCTAGCTATAGTTCACCTGGGAAGTAGAAGACCCAATTTGGAGATCAAAGCAGGGACCCCTCTGCATGGCAATGTGCATTAAAGCCATCAAGCAGTCCTGAATTCTTTTTATTGTAGTATTTTCTTACGGATTTAGCCTGTGACTTTTTATTTCTTTTTTGATATGAATTGTGTGCACTGCTTACTGTAAGTCTTATCTTGATTTGATTGGAAATTAGATGTTAGTAGGACTTGTTGCTTTTATCAGCTGTTTGACATAAGAGTTAATATAAAAAGACTTTTCCATCTGCCATCCAGCTTTAGCTTTTAGTTGTCGTGTTTATCTTACTAGTTCTCCAGGCTTGAACTGAATGTTCCATTATCGGAGAGTTATCAGCAGGTTATCTGATGTCAGAGTATTTTCAGAGCACTCTCTCTGTATGTAAATAGGAATTTCCTAATGAGCTGAAAGTGATAAGCATGAACAGAGGACCTCATGGTCTTATTTTATCAGCAAAGTGTTTTATGCTTGGCAGGACACCCGAAAGTGGTACTTCAGCATAACATGCATAAAAATTAGTCACTATTTTATTTTCAGACAGATTTTAAGGGGAGGAGTAAAGATAGGACAAAGAGGAGTATGGTATATATTGATTTGTTTGGATTCAGGATAGGGAGAAGTACAGAGACCCTCTTGCTTTCAACACTGGATAATTAGCTAACCTTATTTGATTTCAGAGATTGAATGATGGTGGTTTTTTTTTTTTAGATATTGCTGCAACCTTTAACAGAATCAAGAATACTTATTTTATTGCAGAGCTACAGGATTAAAGAGGTTTAAATCCTACCTTTCAAATAGGAAATAGTGAGAGAGGGCAGATGGTCGGATTATGTGTAGTGGAGCATCACAAGATTCAGCCCTTTGGGCAACAGTATTTAATATGTATGTACGTCATCTGTGTGACATACTGTTGTGACCATGGGGTTGTCATTTCAAATGTATGCTCCCTGTATAGATGATTAGTCTGAAACTTTAGCAACGATAGCCGAATCAATAAAAACAGTCTCCTTATGGCTAGCTGTCTTGGGGATAAGTAAACCTTTAAGCATATGTTCTCACTGATTGCACTGCATTGGTTATCAATAGCTTAGAAAGCAAACTTCAAAATATTGCTGATAATATTCAAGCTGTTAGATTTATCATTTGCACTCTTATTGGCATCTCAAATATCTCAATATTGTTAACTAGAGCTCTTTGATTGTAGACTCAGGGGCTGAAGGTGCTTCATTTTAAGCAAACATTGAGGGGCATGCATGCCTGATCGATTGCAGGACCCAGGATCTGGAGCATGATGCCACCTGAAGTGAGATTGGAGTCAGATTTGATGAACTTCTGGAAGAAGGTTAAAACATTTCTATTTAAATAGGACTTTTTTGAATAGTTGAAGGAAATTAGAGTTAGGGAATGTTTTGAAGTTGTGAATACAGGAGAAGGTAACTTGAAATTCTCGGTAATAATTTTTTTTTTAGGAGTATTTACTTGGTTAGGTTGCCCTTGTGTATAAATCTAAAGAATGACTAAATAAAAATAAACATGGACATGGACATCCAAATTAGGAACTACTTGGGAACCATAAGTGAGAACAGCAGCATTGAATGGAGCCAGGATGACCCTTGTGGAACTGAGGCAAGGGGCACAAGATGAAAAATGAGCATAGGAAAGGAAGGGGCAAGAAGCTTCCAAGAGAGGTGACCCATTCACATCTAACTTAGAACTTGAAAACATTAGTGGAAAACCTTAAGGATTGCCTCTCAGCATTATACATGCCTTTTTGACATGGAGATATATTGTCTGCCTGCTGTCAAGATTTCTCAGCAGTTCCTCCTCCTATTACCAGCACCCTGCAAAAGTGATGAAATACAGTAGCTCAGATGCGTTTTGCTAGAGCATCTGGTATTATGCTTAGGAAAATCTACTGTAATGAAATGCTGTTTTCCTCAAGGGAGCTCTGGCTTCCTCTGAAACGTAATATAAGATTGTTATGCCTTGATATTGGGAAGACTGGGCAGACATGAATCAGCTGTGATGAAACTCTGCTCAGGCAGATTGTGCACATGAATAGAGGGGAGTCTGGAAGGGTCTGTCAGATTGCTGTTAGAAAGACTAATACTAGAATCTGCTTCTGACAACTGCATGAGACTGTAAGCCTGTTCTCTCTTGCTTTCTATTTATTTTATGTTAATATTCAACTTGACATGCTGTCTAAGCCAGATACTCACTAGATGCTTAACTAATATGAACAAAATTTATTTTCTTTTAGATGCTAATTTGCATTTGTTTCTTTTGAAGGAATATATCATTCGTGTGCAAAGAGGAATTTCCATGGATAATAGTTGGCAGGTAATTTCTTCTTGACCTAGTTATTTTCTCCTTTCTCACTTCTAGCTCATTCAGTACCAGGATTCTGGCTCTATGACCCTTCTTTCATAATTACCTTGAGATTTTGCCCCTGTTTTAATAGACCTATCATGTGTTCTAGTTTGGTCATGGCAGCAATGGTCCTGAGGCTGGGAGCCATATATCAGTGTTTCTGAACTCCTGTATCATGGGCTCTAAATCCAGCTATCAAGGTCTGACCCTTAGCAATGACTGTGACCCTTCCCCATTGATTATAAATGCAGCCTTCTTAGCCTTGGCCAATCCGGTTTGCATTGCTGTACATAGCACTTGCTTCTGGCCAGTAATGTCTGAACAATGCACTTAAATTGAAGATATAACCTAGTTTTAGAAAAGGACAAAACAAACAGTGTCACATCCTGTGATATGAAGATACCATTGTGTGCTGCTTATTTGTGAAAGGGAAAAATGCTGACTGACTTGCCACTTTTTTTGCTGTGTTTTGCAGATTGTAAGAAGATACAGTGACTTTGATTTACTGAACAACAGCCTGCAGGTCAGTGACATTGTTTTATTTTTGGGATTGCCTTTCTATTGGAAGAGGATATAGCTTTTGAAGGTAACGTTTTATCAAAGGGGAGAGGAGGAAGAAAAAAAAAACTTGAATTTTTTGATTAAAAAGAATCTGAACTAGCAGTGTTGGAGTAGAGAACTTTGTGATGTCATCACTTCCAGCAGCCAGTCAGACTTAATTATTATTATTTATTTATTTATTGCATTTGTATCCCACATTCCCCCACCTATTTGCAGGCTCAGTGTGGCTTACATAGATTTGAAACATTGTCATTACAGGATATCAGATACAATTATTAATGTGTAATGATTAGGAGGGGTAAGAGAAGAAGGAAGAGAGTGATAGGGTAGTTATAGAAGGTAGGCATATGCATATGTTCAGCCATTTTGTTTTTTTTTTATATTTTTATTTTGACCTTGTTTCCTTCTGTTTCTTTATATTTCCAGTTCAATTGGAACCAAAGCTGGGATCTCACTGAAGGAGCCTTTATTTACAACTATTTGGGGATCTTTCCCCTGTTTTTGTAGCCCACCCTCCCAACCTACCTAGTCTTGTAGAGACCATCCTAGGCCAGGGACTATGCACCAGGACTCCATTTGGAATCCTTTAATCGTGGGCTCAGAATCTAGTGTTGACCATGACTCTGTGCCCTGGGGGCTGTGAACGCACGCTGTGCAGTACCCCCAACCTCAGGGGAGTGGAAGGCTTGAATTGGATACCTTTAGCCATTGGGCCAGCCCTATAGACTTTCCTTCCTGATTTTGGATTTAGATTATGGCCACATAGAACAGATGATGGATGGAGCAGCAAGTTGAAATATTGATTTGTAATATGGTTTTCTTCCAGTTATTGGCATAGGTCTTACTATTCGCTGGGGACATTATTTGAATGACAGGCTGGGAAAAATGAACAAATATAAAAATGCAAAAATGTGCCCACTGTTAAAGCAGGGAACACTTTAAATTTTTTTGTATAAACTGTATTCTGAAATAATGGTGGTCATGGGTATTAGAAAAGAACTGATGAGAATTAATGTAAAGTAAGCAGCCTGAGCCCTAGTAGACAAAAAAAGTATATATATAAAGACAAAGATAAAGCCTCATGTGGCAGTGCTGAAATATGCTCAATGAACAGGTGACACCTAGGGGCTTCCTCTAGGGCAGAGGTGCTCAATATCGGCCCTCAAGAGCCGCAGCTCGATTGGGTTTTCAGGATTTCTCCAGTGAATATGAGATCTATTTGCATGCACTGCCTCTGTTGTATGGAAATAGATTTCATGAATGTTTATTGGGGAAATCCTGAAAACTCGACTAGGTTGCGGCCCTTGAGGACTGACATTGAGCACCCCTGCTCTAGGGAATAAACAGTAGAGCAGTAGAAGATATCTCAAGGTGGTGAAACAAGGTGATAAGGCAGTGGCCACAGGCAGAAGCCTAAGGATGTTAGGCAGTATAACAAGAGGCATAACTAGCAGAAGAAAGGAGGTGTTAATACCCCTGTACAGGTCATTGGTGAGGTCCCATTTAGAGTATTGTGTACAGTTTTGGAGTTTGTGTCCTGCTAAGGACATAAAAAGATTTGAAGTGATACAGAGGAAGGTGGCAAAATGGTATGGGGACTTGAAGACTTGAATACATATACCCTAGAACAGTGGTTCCCAAACCTGGTCCTGGAGGCACCCCAGCCAGTCAGGTTTTTAGGATACCCACAATGAATATTCATGAGAGAAATTTGCATGCACTGCCTCCACTGCATGCAAACATATCTCATGAATATTCATTGTGGATATACTGAAAACTTGACTGGCTGGGGTATCTCCAGGACCAGGTTTGGGAACCACTGCCCTAGAGCAAATGAGTACCACAGGAGATATGATACAGATGTTTAGATACTTGACATATGTATACAAACCATTTGCAGAAATGGGGAAGTGGTAGAACTAGAGGACATGAATTGAGGTTGCAGGGTGGTAAACATAGAAGTAAAATCAGGAAATACTTTTTCATGGAGAGGGTGGTGGATTCCTAGAATACCTTTCCAGGGGAGGTGGTGGAAACTGAAGCAAAATTAAGCATTTAACAGGACATAGAGGGGTTTAACCTGCACGGATTGGCAGGTACAGCTCTGGCTGCCTTGTTGGGCAGACTGGATGGACCATCTGCTGTCCTTTATTATGCTACTGAGTTACATTATTCTTGTGTTTAGTTTTGATGACTGGGAAGAACCAAAAAAGGGAACAGAGAAAACCTTATGGGAAGGCTCTTCAGACCTAGGTTTTTAACATTTCTACCAGCAAGACTTAGGTAAACCAGTTTAGGTAAAGCCTACCCTTTCACTGATGGAGAATTATAAATATTATTTCATTAATGACTTTGGATAATATTAGTAGAGTGAATATTATAAACAATATAGAAACTCCAGCAGATGGAATATTGGGAGCATTTTTCAGACGTGAGTACAGAGCAATTGGGTGGTTTTATGAGCAGATCTTCATCTTCTCATTGGATAATTATCCAACATATTTGTTACAAACACTTTTAATAGAATTTGTTGGATGGTTGTAAAATTGGTTAAACCTAGGCTTTTCGGAGGGAACTTTCCCTCATTATTTAGGTTCTATTATTTTCATACTGATTCTGAAGAATGTGTCACAAAAACTTTCAGTTGTTTCAAATTATAGACCAGTAGTGTCACTTCCATTCTTGGCGAAATGAATGGAGGGTATCATATATCATAGCAACTTTCAGATTTTCTGGATAATTATAATATTTTACATGGCTCTCGGTCACCTATGGAACTTTGTAAGTGCTTTGAAAATGAGTCTCAGTTTTCCTAGTTATTCCTCTTGACAACCAAGACCTAATTAAGAGGTCATGGTTTAATTTGACTTGGCATCACTCTTTGATGTAGTGGATCATGAGATTTTATTATATTGTTTAGAAGAGATTGGCGTTGCTGGTGCTGTCTTCAAATGGTTTAAGTTTTTTTTCTTTTTTTTTTTTTAGTTTCTAGATCGTAAAGAGTGAAGACGATGGGCATTTTTTTCTGAATTATGGAAACCAATTTGTGGTGTTCCACCGGGCACCCCTTTGTCACCAATACTACTTAATTTATTACTTTCTAATTTGTGCTGTAACTTGATTAATTTGGGAGTACAGAATTTCATATATGTAGATAACATCACTTTGGTTGTTCTCGTTGAGAAGACTATGAAAGAGGTAAGTCTTAGAGTGGAGGAAAATGTGATAGCTGTGGAGAGTTGGATTGCACTACATCAGCTGAAAAAGCTGAAATGTATTTATTTATTCATTCAAGACTTGATATACCGCTAAAACTGCAGCGTTTACAAACAAAAATTGAATTTAGATAAAACCAAATTCTTTCTAGCTCATTCAGCTAAACAGTTACATGTAGGCCAGGATTTAGTAATTAAAGGAGTCAGCTATCCATTAGTAACATCTATGAAACTCTTGGAAGTTACGTTATATGCTACACATTTGAGCCCCATGTGGCATCTTTAGTAAAAAGAAAAAAAAAAGTCTTTTTGAGTGTGAGACGTCTTAGATGTGTGAAAAAGTTATTTTGAACAAGATCAGTTTGAGATAATTGTCCAAGCACGAATAGTCAGTTGGACTATTGCAGCTTGCTATATGCAGGATGCTTGAAGAGTATTGGGAAGAAATTAAACATTGCAGAATTTAGCATTGTGTATATTCTGTTAAAAATCTTGAAAGGATAACACCATTGATGATTCCTTTGATATCTTTATTGTAATGTTAAGTAGTAGTAGTATTGTCTTCCAATAGGTAACAAAATCTAGAGTCCTTATTAAATTAGGATTTCCGTCAATCAAAGGGGTTAAATACAAACACATTTTAGAGCTTAATTTTCCCTTCATAGCTGCCAAGATGTGGAATGAACTTCCTTTAGGTATTGCATTAACAACAAATTATTTACAGTTTTGTAAGCGTCTCAAGCCTTCTCCATTTCAAAAATACTTGCTATGACTCGGCCTATGGAAAGAAGACGATTTATTGTATCTTCCCTAGTACATAAGCACCGCCATACTGGGAAAAGACCAAGGGTCCATCAAGCCCAGCATGCTGTCTCCGACAGCGGCCAATCCAGGCTTCAAGAATCCGGCACCCCCCCCCCCCCCCCCCCGAAAAAAAAATTAATAATGTTCAATTCGCTCAGGGAATCTGTCCAACCCCCCTTTAAATTCCGTAAGGCCAGCTGCTGTCACTACATTCTCCGGCAACGAGTTCCACAGTAACTACACGCTGAGTAAAGAAAAACTTTCTCCTATTTGTTTTAAATCTACCATATTCTAGCTTCATCTTGTGTCCCCTGGTTTTGTTGTTGTTTGAAACTGTAAACAAATGCTTCACATCTGTCCACTGTACTCCGCTCATTATCTTGTAGACTTCTATCATATCACCCCTCAGCCACCTTTTCTCCAAGCTGAAGAGCCCTAACCTTCCCAACCTTTCCTCATAGGGAAGTCGTTCCATTCCCTTTATCATTTTCGTCGCCCTTCTCTGCACCTTTTCTAATTCCTTTATATCTTTTTTGAGATGCGGCGACCAGAATTGGACACAATACTTGAGGTGCAGTCGCACCATGGAACGATACAACGGCATTATAACATCCCCGTGTTTGTTTTTCATCCGTTTCCTAATAATACTCGACATTCTGTGAGCTTTCTTAGCCGCGGCAGCACACTGGGCAGACGTTTTTAACGTCTTATCAACAATGATTCCCAGATTCCTTTCTAGGTCCGTAACTCCTAATGCGGAACCTGGTTCATTATTCAGCCAGGTCTTCTCTGTGGAGACATGTCAACATGAGCGACATCTCTTCCTATATTTGTGAAAGATCAGAAGCTTTGGATTCCCATTTTACCATGCTGAAATATCACAGCCTTAAAGCTGCTTCCTTGAACAGAGCTGTCGGAGACGCCTTTTCCTTTGTAAATAGTTGATTGTGGAAGGCAAACATACATATTTCTTTATTTATATTTGCACTAGTTAGAAGGATGGTGGGGAAACTTTACTCTTGAACAGTTCCCATTGTGTGTTGTTATAGTATGGTAGTGTCGTGATTATTTTACCGGGTAGTCACTGGTCTTCTTTTGGTTATTGACAATGCTATAACTGAACTGAAGTAAACTTTCCTGGTTACAGGATGGTAGGAGATAAGCTGTTATGTATGTTTCAACTCAGTGTTGTGACTGAGTATTACATTATGTTCTTTGTCTTTCAGACTCTTCTAATGCAGTTTATCATATGACTATTTGGGAGATTATTCTGGTCTAATTTACTTCTATCACATGTTAGTGAGTAATTTTAGTACTATGTTTATATATATATATTTTTTTCAAGTGGTGAGGAAGACTGAGCTGCCTTAATTTTATCAGTACAGATTTCAAACAATTCCTTATGTTCTGAATCATATTGCATGTTTTACTGTTGAAGATCAAAACTTCAATATGTGCTGTGTTACACGTAACACCTTTCCACATTACTCGAAATGTTCTACATGGCCTTTTGCAATTAAATAATTTTCAAGTCTGACATTTCTGTCTCATACTGTGGTTTTTGACCAGTATAATGAATAAGATTTTGGAGATTATTTCTGTATTTTGAGTTTAAGAACATGTTCAGGCAGTATAGAGGTGTAGTTTTAGTAAAGCATCTCAGATAGATTACACTTTTCTGTTGGGATAATACTGACTTCATATTGTTAGGCTCTGGTACTCTTAATTTCCCTTCATTCCAGAGATGTGAAAATGGAATAAGACTACTAATCATCGCCTGCACTGGGTTTGATTGTTTTAATGACCATCAGATTTATTAATTGGATTCCTCTTCTGTCTTTCATGTAGTCTTTATGGAGTTGCACTGTACAACTTTGGAAACAGCATAAACTTGTGTTCTAACACTTCTGGGGTGGATTGGTTTGGCAGTACACTGCTGCCATTTGGACTACATGTAAATTTCTAGAGGGGATATGGAGTGTAAATGCAGACAGGACTGACTTGCTGACGGTCATGCAGTGATATAAAGGGAGAGTCTTGTGCATATCTTCCTGCTGCTAGTTCAGGGCTGTGACCATGAAAGTGCACCTGTAGCGTTTCCAGATTGTTCTAATCTTACATGATGAATTTTTTTTCAAATTGTTTTTTTTCCTATGAGCTACTCAGCTGTGAAGCAGGGTGTTTGTTTTCAAAAGTAGAATGGTTTGGGTATTGTTTTAATGTGTTCAGTCTTCGTTTATGATTTCGATCTACATTGGGCACAGAGTTGACACTGGATTAGTTTTGTGAATGTGGTTATTCTGTTTTAGTGCTCAATGTTATTGAAGAGCAGAGAAAAGATTTCCTCTAGTTAAAAAATAACTTTTCTTTAACTCCATTTGGACTTTGGTTTTAGCTTTTCTTGTCTGCTATTGTTTTAAGACTCTCACTACATAGCAGATTGAAAAAAAAAAGTAGCACATATGAGTTTATCTTGTTGGGCAGACTGGCTGGACCGTGCAGGTCTTTTTCTGTCGTCATCTACTATGTTACTATCCAGCTCATTTTCGAAAGAGATCCCCGGCCATCTTCCGACACAAATTGAGAGATGGCCGGCGATCTCCTGAAATCGGCCAAATTGGTATAATCGAAAGCCGATTTTAGCTGGGTTCAGCTGCTTTCCGTCGCGGAGCCGGCAAAACTTCAAGCGGGCGTGTCGGTAGGGTAGTGAAGGCAGGAGGGGGCGGGACGGGGGCGTGCACACGAGATGGCCAGCTTCACCCGATAATGGAAAAAAAGAAAAAGTCAGGCATGACGAGCATTTCGCCGGCTTTACTTGGTCCCTTTTTTTTTCACGACCAAACTTCAAAAAGGAGCCCCAACTGACCAAATGACCACCTGAGGGAATCGGGGATCACCTCCCCTTACGCCCCCAGTGATCACCAACCCCCTCCCACCTAAAAAAAAAAACCCAAAACTTTTTTGCCAGCCTCTATGCCAGGCTGAAATGTCATACCCAGCTCCCTGACAGCAGTATGCAAGTCCCTGGAGCAGTTTTTAGTGGGTGCTGTGCACTTCAGGCAGGTGAACCCAGGCCCATCCCCCCCTACCTGTTACACTTGTGGTGGTAAATGAGAGCCCTCCAACCCCCCCAAAACCCACTGTACTCACTTGTAGGTGCCCCCCTTCATCCCTAAGGGCTATGGTAGTGGTGTACAGTTGTGGGTAGTGGGTTTTGGGGGGGATTTGGGGGGCTCAGCACACAAGGTAAGGGAGCTATGTACCTGGGAGCTATTTTTTTTTTTTTTTAGAAGTGCCCCCTAGGGTGCCCGGTTGGTGTCCTGGCATGTTAGGGGGACCAGTGCACTACAAATGCTGGCTCCTCCCACGAGCAAATGCCTTGGATTTAGCCAGTCCCTGGCATTAGTTTCCATTATCACCGAAAATCGATGCTGGCCATCTCAAACCCGGCCATCTCTGACATTTAGCTGGGCCCAACCGTATTAGCGAAGAAAAAGATGGCTGGCTCCGCCAATTTGCGGAGCTGGCCACAGAGATGGCCGGCGCTGTTCGATTATGCCCCTCTATGTATGTTACTATGAAACTTTCCAGCTTTTACTGTGATCCTAATTAGATGCACCTGTGTGTCTTAGCTGCAAAATAATAGCTAATAGTCCATTATCTGTCTATAAATAACTATTGAAGCCCACAGTAAAAGCTGGACTGGTTCATTTTTTGGTATGACATGGCAGCCTTAATATGAATATTCATGTAAATAACAAAAATGCTTGCTGCAAAATCATAAGAAGGAGATCCTCAGTCTGCAGAATTATTGAGCAATAGGATCACACATGCGTCTCCACTATGTAACCCAACATGCTCATATGTAATGTGCTTCAGATAAACATTTCAAAATGTCAACTCATAAATTTTCCTTCTACAAAGGTCCCTAGGTACTAGAAAAACTAATAATATCTTCATAAGCACATGAAATGACATGTTCTGAACTATATTCATAGTCTAAAATAGACGGCATCTGCCCTGTTAATCTGTGTCCAAAACTTTGTGTGGCAATGTTTTCGCACCAGTGTCCCAATACAATTATGTTATCCTGGAAAACAGCCACTTATCTTTCTGATGCTCCGATTCAGTGTAATTGCGCTGTGCAAACAGAAGCTGCTTCCCAATCCAACATTGCACCGGATTTTGCTGTCTCTTTCAGGGATCAGCAAGTTCCCATAGCTTGCCCAAGATGATGCTAAAAAATAAACACATATTAAAAAGTGCCCGTGATACAACCTAATTTAAACAAATTAGAAAAAATGTATACAGCAACCTACAACTTGATCAACAACACTTTCAAAAAGGTGGCATCTGAAAAAGGCTGCTAAAACAGTGTTAAAAAAAATGTAAAACTGAATGTCATATTGACGTCAGCAGGCAACTGTCAGTGAAATGACATGGTGGAAGCTTTATAAAGACAAAACTTTATTCAAAACCAGACAATATCCCAGGGCATCCACCATGACCAAGCGTTTGCAATTCTGTCATAATGTGGATATTTCCTACTTGAGGTTTGTTCAGCACATGTACAGAGATGTTCCTTACATAGGTCAGATGTGTTTGAACTCCAAGGAGCCCTTTTACTAAGGCATGCTGACAAATGGCCTGCGGTGGTGTAGGCGCGTGCATTGGACGCACGCAGTGCACCTGCAAAAGCGTTTCAGTGCACCTGCAAAAGCCTTTTTTTTGGGGGGGGGGGGGGCGAAAATGGATGTGCGGCAAAATAAAAATCAGCGCACGTCCATTTTGAGCCCGAGACATTACCTCTTACCACCACCCATTGACTTAGCGGTAAAGTCTCACGCGTTAACCGGGCGGTAATTGTCAGCACGCGTACGCTGGCAATTACTGCCCGGTTAGTGCCATGCCGTAGAAAATAGAAATTATTTTCTGCCGCACATTTTGGACACGCGTCAAAATTAGAATTGCCGCCCAGGGATGCGGTAGCTTGGTGGTAGTTCTAATTTGATGCACATTGTACGCACCTTAGTAAAAGGGCCCCTAAGTTCATAGAGGCATTGAAAAGTACAAAGACTAGGGGACATGCCATACTGTAAAGGTACTAAATAGTACATTTAATACAAAGAGGAGAGAATATTTTTTTCTACCCTATACATAATTAAGCTCTAGAATTTGTTGCCAGATGATGTGGTAAAAGTAGTTAAAGTAGCTGGGTTTTAAAAAGGTTTGGGCATATTCTGGAGGAAAAGTCCGTAAAACCTTATTAAGGTGAACTTAAGGAAAGCCCATTACTTATCCCTGGGGTCGGTAGCATGGAATCTTGCTATTTTTTGGGATTCTACCAGGTATTTGTGACCTAGATTGTCCACTGTTGGATACTGGACTTGAAGGACCATTGGTCTTTTCAAGCTCACTAAGGAAAGAGGGCAACCAAAGTTGGCTGCAGCTGCTCAACCAAAACATCCCTTTTCTTTTTGAGTGCTCTCTCCAAACACCCTTACAAAATATTAATCCTGCCTTACCTGGAGGAGGTCGGGTGCAGTTTTTGTTCAAGAGTGGCAAAATATGTTCAGCTTCAGTCTGGTTACTGTCTCAGGGTTTTGTCACTTAGTGCCAGAAAGACCCTTGCTAGAGTATACAACTTCTATTTTTATAGATTTAATGTTGTATGTGACCCATTCCCTCCAGCTTCCCTGAGACCTATCTGGCCTTCCCATCTCAGCCCAAGATGCAACATTGACCCTATCAGTCATTTCCATAGACCCTTCCTTCTAGTGCAAAAATCTCTATTTGGGCTTAGAAAGCAAGCATTACACAGCCTCTATCTCCCCATCCACCCTGGGGTACACATCTTCCTTATATTAGTTAATTCTGCATTTATCTTTTTAGGCATTCAGCATCTATTCCTTCAGTAATTCAACATGCAGCCACAAAAGACTAGAATCAGTGTATCACTCTTCTTTCAACTATGAACAAGTTACCTATTTACTTATTTGTAACAAACAATTGGAAATTAGGAAAGCAAGTCTCTTCTTTGGATGTTGAATTGGTTTAGCTCACTGTTGAGAAATGCATGGTAGTACGTGTTATGAGAATAGAATATTCCAGCACAGAAAAGGATGAGGGGTTCTGTTCCAGTTATTTTCTCATCCCACGAAAATGGGGATGAATGGTCTATCTTGGATCTCTAAGACCTCAACATGCTTCTATGTATGTAAAGAAACATTCAAAATGTACACTTTTCCCCTCCATTCTCCCCTCTGTAACCAAAGAGGTCTGGCTGCGTTCACTGATCTCACAGATGGCCACACACACACAACTCCCATGGTTCTCACAAGCGCTTAGTAGTTATAACAGCTGACTTACACAAAGGAGCCATTTATCAGCAACTGGCTGATTAGAGCTTCCTCAAGAGATCTCCTCTCTCAGGAATATAACAATTCCTCTCCTCCAAAACATTAGCAAGATCTCATTCATAGGTGCTTTTTTCTTGGCACAGATAAAGTACAATCTTTTCTGCCGTAAGATTGAATTCTGAAGTTTGCACATTTTGTTCCCTAATAATTGCAGCCAAACCTACCTGCCTCTGCAGTCCATACTGTGCCTTTTACTTACTTCAAAATTCAAGGCCACAATGAAACCTCGAATTTTAGTGGAATCATATTTTGTTCATAGCCTTCATTTAAGTTGTGTTATGCAGGTGGCTGGCTGAATTCATCCTGAACAAAGGTGTCCCTTTTATATCATGGAATATCCTGCCTCAACAGAAGCTTCCAGCATTGGGTGAAGAACCTACCTAAGTTTTTGACTCATGCAGGAAGCCTGGTTAAAATTTACTCCCTCCAAGATTGTTCTCATCTTCTTCAAGATCAGCCAGCATTAATTTAGACACATAATCAAGTACCATGTTTTAATCTCAGCAAATAAGATGTGGAGGCCTTGTAAGTATGCCAGGAAACAGTATGAATTTGGAACTTTTTGGTTTCCCCCACATGCAATTTAAGCCACTTACATTCTGAACCACATAGGAGACAAGCTCAGTAGAGTTCTTAAGCCCCATTAATCAGACTATATAGGACCTCAGATTGACCTGTTTGCCAACAGCAAAAATGCAAAGCTACTCCTCTTTATTTATTTATTGCATTTGTATCCCACATTTTCCCACCTATTTGCAGGCTCAGTGTGGCTCTTCTGTTCAGTGTGTCCATCTCCAGTCTACAAATGTCAAGAAAGGCCTGGCACGATGATTTTTATATCACAATACTGGCCTCATCAGAATTGGTTTCCTCTTATCAAAAGACTCTGTGCTTCCTCCATGCAGTCTTCAAACTTTCTATCTTTGGTAACATCGAGCTGGGGTTTCCTTCTGCTTCCTACTCTCAAATCACAAGCCTTGGTGACATAGAAATTGAGCAGTGTTTAGTGGATCTGCCACCACCTATTCAACACGTATTGATGGCAGCAAGAAAATCTTCTACCAGAGATACATTAGCCCTGCATTCTATATAGTGTGCTTAGATTTAGGTGCCAAAATTAGCGCGGATTCTATAACAATGTGCGTAACTTAATTGGTTTAACAAGCTAATGAGCACTGATATCAGCACTTAACAAGCAATAATGAGTGTTAATTGGCACTGATTAGAATTTAGGCACTCAACTCACTAAGCATATTCTGTAAATATGTGTGTGCCGAACTTCTAATGTGTGCAGGGAAAAAGGGGTGTGATTATGGGTGGAGAACTGAGTGTTTCATGGGCGTTCCAAAATTTAAGTGCCTAGTTATTGAATATGACCTAGTGCACCTAAATCTGCGTGCAGGGATTTACACCAAGTTTTCATTGGTGCCGATTTATAGAATACACTTAGTCGGCAGCTCTGTACTTTGAGGACACTAAACAAATACAACACTACCTATACCATATGTATCACCAAGGACTGTAGATGTTCTTCAGACTTACATCTCATGCACTACCAGTTTATGTCCCTACAGACAGCCCTGGCTTTACAGTGTCCAACTGTTTTCTGATTCATGAAGGATGTTTGTGTCAAACCTCCAGTTCAAAAACCACTGTGCCATGGGACCTCAATGTCAGCTTTAAATTTCTCATGAAATTTCAGTTTCAGCACATAGAATCCTTTACTCTAAGTGTATCACCTGAAAAGTATTCTTTCTAATAGCAGTTACCTCAGACCTTAATTGTATGTGAAAATTATATACAATTTCATCCTAAATCAGGTGCATAATCCTTCTCCCCCACCACACCTCTGAGAATTACATTACATATTGAACTGTAGAACTGAGAGGACTTGAGGAGACTACTGTGCATGGTTCTAAGCTCTGGAAGACCTGTTCAACCAGGCACCATTCAATGATGCCATCCACTTATGTGTCTTATTATTGCTGTGCATAGAAAACGTCTTTTGCAGGCAAATAGATGTACTATTGTATTAACATACATGGAGAAAGGATGTTTTTTTAAACAGTGTCCATACAATCTTTTGGATTGATTTTAGATCTCTGGTTTAAGCCTACCTCTTCCGCCCAAGAAACTGATTGGAAACATGGACCGTGAATTTATAGCTGAAAGGCAGAGAGGACTCCAGAACTTTCTGAATGTAATCACAACGCATCATCTCCTGTCTAATTGTGAACTTGTTAAGAAATTCTTAGACCCAAGTAATTATTCTGCAAACTATACTGGTAAGTAAATACCATATTGTACTATTAAACTATTTTTTGTACCTAAATATAATTAAATCTGATACAATACAACATTGTTCAAACAGGTAATCTGCATTTTAATTGAGAATAAATAAAGAACAGAACTTACAAAGTTATTTATGTATTTTTTAGAAAAGTTTTCATTTTCAGGTGATAGAGACCTAACCAGCTTGTCTGTCTGATGACTTTAGGAAGTAGATTTGAGTGAGATACTGAGTTTCCCTTTGCAGAACCATTTTGATTGGAGACTTTCAATGCATGTATCTTGCTAATAACTGGAGCGAGTTTTGAGTGCTCTGATGGGTGTATCACTCTTTTAGTGCTCGTGTCAGCTCAGAGAAATCATTCTACCTTTTGGTATTCTTTGTCCAAAGTGTTTCTCTCTTTCTTTCTGTCTACATATCTTTCTTGAAGTAGTTCCTACTCAGATTTTCGTGTCTTGAAAAAGAACAAAACAGGTATGGAAACATAGAATGTCATTTTGAGCACTGACTATCAAGTAATCCAAAACATTTAACTTGAATGAGTTAAATTTTGAATGACTAGATCTCTTATGACCCATACAGTTGTGATTGCTGATGTGTAAACAAATTTGCTGAGCAGCTTCACTCTTGTACATTTTTTTTTGTGAAGCTTATAAGACTGAGGGCGCTTAATAGTGGTGTGCTTCACTAGATAGATCAGGGCCAGCTCAAGGGGTAGTGATACTCTGAACCAACATTTGCTTTTGTGCTTCCATCTTGGGACTAGTCTCATGGCATGAACTTGCAGATATTGGGGTTCATACTGTGAGATTGGCCCCACATCAGTGGAAAGCTAGTATTATAGCTTAAATGCCATTGCTTTACTCAGTTTTTGGACTTAAAAGTTGACAGACATCATTCTCTAAAAAAATGGAAAATACTATTTTTTTTGTAATATATTTGTTGTCTGATCATTTGTTGTTGAAGACTTACTTCTTTGCCAAGACCTACTCCTCACTTTATACCGCTGCTTGATGCACCCTCCCTGGCTCCTACCCTGCTAGTTCACCCTGTTAGATGCTTCTCCCCCTGCATACTCCTTGTATACTCTTCTAAGTTTTCCTATTCTGTATTTTATTTAATGTTTGTAAGCCACATTGTGCCTGCATGAGTGGGAAATGTGGGATATAAGTGAACAATAAATAAATAAATAAATATGTATCCTGTTAGGCTGGTCTTGGATTTTCTTTACCACTCCTCTTGTTGGTTTCTTTCAAATCCTTCTCCAGGATCTCATTTCTATTTCCCATTTTCTGTTTCTTCACCCTTTCTGTCTTCTTCCTCTATTGATCTCTGACATTGATCCTTCTTTTTCATCTTGTTTCCATGTTCCTGATCTGCCTTTGTTTTTTTTTTTCCTGTAGATAGATTTGATTTTTCCTAGTCTTCCTCTTTTCACCTTGCAGCTACTTACGTGTTTTCCATTTCCTACTCTTCCCTCCCTAGTCCTCCTGTTCCTCTACCTCTCTTTCATTCCTTGCCAGCCTCCTACTCACCCTGTCTTTCACATACTTTTTAGTCCCCAGTTTCCACCACTTGTGTTCATCCCCATCCCTAGCCTCATCTACCTTCCTCTACTTGTTAATTCCTCTCCACCTCCAGTCCCTTTGTTATATCTTTCTTCCTATCTTGGCTCTCATTCTCTCTTTTTTACCTTTCCCATTTCTATCTCTTGTCTTCTTTAAATATCTACCCTCCCTTTTCCTTTGTCTCACTGTCTCCAGTGTCTCTTTCATCTGCCTCCTAGCCCCTCTAAGTCCTTCAGATTGTGTTCCCTCACCATCTTTCTGCACTTATTTTCACAGCCCTACTCCTTCTTTTCACCCAGTCACTTAGTTCCTCCTAATCCATGCTTTACTTCTTAGTCCCCATGATCCCTATACCCAGCCTAATATTAACAGTCTGTCTCTTCTGGTTTCCCACCCAGCCTTGGAGGAGACTACAGTTTCTTGAGCAGAGTTGGCTAATATTCCTAAAAATAAGCAAGATCTTTGACTTGGCAAGCTAGGCTGCACTTAATAGAGCGTTTGTTGATGGTGCACGTATCATACTTTAATGCCCTCATCATCATGCTGTCTGGAATGTAGGGAGCCTTCCACCCCCCTACCCCCAATTTTAAAATTCTGCTTGGTGGATTATCCAGGATTCCTTGAATAAGCACAAGGGATCGTAGGCATTGATAATTCCTTGGCAGGATAGAGTTCCCTGTTTCCTTTCCCGAAGATGTGCATGCATTAGAATTTCTATGTGAGTGTGTGCAGCTTCTCTCGGTGTTCAAATAAAACTATTCAATACCTCATCTCAGTTCACATCTGCAGGAAAGTCATTTTTGGAAAAGATTGTAATATGGCCATCCTGTTGTGAGATATGCATTATACATTTAGTTTTTAGCCAGCATTCTAATATAGTAAGGGGTTGCCTATGGCAAAACTCCTTATAGGCTATGAATGGAGTCCCATCAACCTGTTAATGTCAGATGTTTTGGCCACAGACGACATTTGGTCTTTTAAAGGTTTGCTGTCACTGTCTTTACGCCATAACCTAAGAATAGAGGAAGCTGAAAATCAACTCCAGAACATAGTTCAAGCTTAAGTCACATTTAATGTATTTGATTTTTTTCAAGCTACCTTTTCCAACCAGTGATCTTTGGTGTCTCAAATGTTGACACTTAATCTTCTGTTGCGTTGTTCCCCCATGTGAATGTTGTAACGGATGAGGTATGGTGAAGAGAGAGAGAGCCACAGGGAAATTTACTAATTCAGGTCAATTTTTTAAAATCTCTTTCCAGAAATTGCCTTACAACAAGTTTCAATGTTCTTTCGGTCTGAGCCAAAATGGGGAGGTGATTGAACCACTAAAAGATATTGGTAAGACATGCTGCTGTACTTTTAAATGTCACAGTTTGGCAAGGGAGGAGAGAAGGAATAATTTCTAAAGGCAATGACTTAAAGGTAGAAGAGTGGGGGGGGGGGGGGGGGTTTGGGGGTGGCAGTGCCATCAAAATTCTGTACACAGATTTCCTTCTACCTGTTAAGTTTTCATTGAGGTTAGACTTATGTGTGTGTTGACAGGAAAGGAGTTTGTACTCACCTCAGTCCAAGCGATTTTGGAGGTGCTTTCATAGACAGTTTATAAGGACTATTTATTAATTTTATTTATTGTATTTGTATCCCACATTTTCCCACCTTTTTTGCGGGTTCAGTGTGGCTTACAATATGAGTTAAATCTTGGAAATACAATTGTTACAGATTGGTTATGGATTACATTTGTATAATTATGCGAAACAATTGGAGTGTCCTTGGGAGTGTAACAATGGAGCACAAACATTGAACATTGGGAGGAGACAATGGGAGCTTAGAGGGCGATAAGAAGGCATAAAGACATATGATATATATCTTTCTGTGATTGAAGTTATGAATGATGTGATTTTACGGGAATGAGAGTTCCGAGGTGAATGTGTGATGCATTCGTGAATAGTATGTGTGGACTTTATGTTTTTTGGTTTTTTCCGTAAATCTTTTCGAAAAGATGGGTCTTCAGTGATCTGCGGAAGGAAGCTTGCTCGTTGATTGTTCTTAAGTTGTGTGGCAGTGTATTCCAATACTGCATGCTCATGTGAGAAAAGGTTGATGCATGTAGCGTTTTGATTCATACATTGAATATACCAGCACTTTTCTAGTTCATCAATATACATCCAATTTAAGTGACTCCTGAAGAGGCCCTGTGGGCCGAAACATGGCTCGTGTCGAGTCCTGGATGTTCAATAAAGGCAAGTTTTTACATCATCTGCTCTCCCCCATTTTTCTGTTGCCCTTGTGACTGTTTGTTTGCATGGCTACAAGGGTTGCTGTTCTTCTGTTTTTGGTTGTGTCAGGAGTTTGCCAATTTATTTTGGTCTGCTATTTTTTTTTGGATACGTGAGAGTTCTCTTTAATATGAGGCAGTGCTGCTGTATTAGCAGTTAAGTAGTCTTGTGGTTAGAGCAGTGCAGTGAGAACCAGTGAAGCCATAGTTCAAGTCCTGTTTCTTCAACTGATGCTCTTTGTGTCCATGGGAAAGTCACTTCATCGTCTACTGCTTCATGTACAACTTGGATTGTAAGTCCTCTTAGGCAAATAATTAAATTTAAAATTCAAATTCAAGTGGTGTTTTCTTTACGAGAAATGTAAAGCTTGTTACTGCTGTGGAAACTTTGCAGGGTACTTTTGCTAGATTGTGAAACAAATACCTCCTGTCCACCTCCTGAATGCTAGGATAGGGTGGGTCTTTTGCATTATGATTCTGTGATCCTGTTAAATTGACCTGTCCTTTAGTTTAAATGTCATTTCAGCATAATTGCTGTTCAGTATACATCCCCTATATAATTGCAAATCTTATAGCTGGATTTTTGTTTTAATAGGTTGGAGGTTACGGAAGAAATATTTTCTAATGAAATGTAAAAACCAGCCGAAGGAGCGCCTTGTGTTAAGTTGGGTATGTATGCAGTGTTTTTGCAGTCTGTTTCTGGTGTAGACCAGGATCAGAGGTGACAGACAAGAGTATCATCTTTAGTTTCTTCTATTTGATGCTATGTACCTGGTTTTTCTCTTTTTTTTTTTCCCCATTTATTTTATAATTGATTTATGTAAAACTACTACTACTACTATTTAACATTTCTATAGCGCTACAAGGCATACAGTTTGCTAATGGGTAGTAAATTAAATAAATGTGACACTTGAAACTTTAAAGATCCTAATCTGTCTACCTGGCTGTAAATGGCTTGACATTGGACACAACCATGCTGTTTAGATTTGGTTTGTATGCATGTGCTTATATAAATATTGATGCCTTTATTACCTTTCCCAAGGAGCTCATACGAATATAAGAGCCATACTGGGTCAGACCAGTTGTACATCTAGCCCAATATCGTAGTAACATAGTAGATGGTGGCAAATAAAGATCTGTACTGTCCATCAAGTCTGCCCAACAATATAAACTCATTACATATGGTATGAAGTGTTACATCATATGTACACCTGTTCTTGATTTATCCTTGCCATTTTTAGGGTATAGAACGTAGAAGTCTGCCCAGCACTGGCCTTGTTCTAAAATTTCTGAAGTTGTCAAAGCACCCCGAAAAGCTCCAGTGTGACCCATCCAAATCTACTCACAGACCGTAGAAGTCAGCCCAGAACCAGTTTTCCCTACCTAATCACCCCTACGTTTCCTTGGATCCGATCCTTCTAAACAGGATCCCTTTGTGTTTGCCCTCCGTATTTTTGAATTCCTTTACCGTTTTCATCTCCACCACCTCCTACAGGAGGGCATTCCAGGTATCTTCCACCCTCTTAGTGTAAAACTACTTTCTGACATTATTCCTGAGTTGTCCCTTTCAATTTCATTCATGCCCTCTAGTTCTACCACCTTCCCATCTCTGGAAAAGGTTTGTTTGCAAATTAATACCTTTCAAATATTTGAACGTCTATCATATCACCCATTTCTCCTTTCCTCCAGTGTGTACATGTTTAGGTCGGGCGTAGCCAGACTTTGGTGGGAGGGGGGTCCACAGCTCGAGGTGAGGGGGCACATTTTAGCCCCCCCCCCGGCGTCGCTGACCCCCCCCCCCCGCCATTTTTATACCCCCACACCATTTTTGACCTCCCTGCCGCCGCCACCCACCTTTGACCCCCCCCCCAGCGCCAACCCTTTTGACCCCCTCTTCTCCTCGCCGCCCCTTTTGAACCCGTCTTCCTGCGACCGCCGTCGGGTACTCACAGAAACAGAAGCCTGCCGTTGCAGATCAGCAACACGGCCGCGCAGGAGAAGAGGGAGGCGACAGTGGGAGGGGGATCAATGGGGGGAGGGGGTCAAAGGGGTTGGCGGAGGGGGGGGGCCAGGGCCAAATCCTACGGGAGCCCATGTCCCGGTGGCCCCACGTAGCTACGCCCCTGGTTTAGGTCAGCCAGTCTCTCCATGTACGTCTTGCTGCCTAAACCCCCTACCATTTTCATCGCTTTTCTCTGAACTGCTTCAGTCTTTTTACATCCTTAGCAAGATAAGGCCTCCAAAACTGAACACAGTACTCCAAATGGGTTAGTGGTTAGTGGGTATCCTCTTTCCAACAGTGGCCAATCCAGATCACAATTACTTGGCAGAATTCCAAAAAGTAGGAAGATTCTATGCTACTGATCCCAGGACAAGCAGTGGCTTTCCCCATGTCTAACTCAATAGCAGACTATGGACTTTTCCTCCAGGAACTTGTCCAAACCTTTTTTAAACCCAGATATGCTTAACCACACCCTCTGGAAACAAGCTCCAGAGCTTAACTATTCATGGAGTAAAAAAATTTCTAGTTGTTTTAAAAGTATTACCATGTAATTTCCTCTAGTGTCCTCTAGTCTTTGTACTTTTTGAAAGAGTAAAAAATCGATTCACTTTTATCCATTCTACACCATTTGGGATTTTGTAGACCTCTATCATATCCCGCCCCCCCCCCCCCCCCGACCATCTCTTTTCCAAGCTGACGAGCCCTAACTTCTTTAGCCTTTCCGCGTATGAGAGGAGTTATACAGAAAAATAGTGATATTTGAAGCTTGTATTAAGGCACGAGGGATGAATCCTTTCTGGGCTACAATATTGGATAGGAATTTAATATTAAATCTTGCCAGAATTCTGCAATTGGACTTAATACTTTTCTTTTTTTCCTCAGTTCTTTTACTGTTAGTGGATTTAGATAAAACATTAAAATGACTGGTACTGTCTGTATACAATAATTTTTTTTCTTTTAGAAACTTCTGTTAGCTGTTTGTTTACTGGAACTGGCCTGATGTGAATAAAACACTAAACGAAAGGGCATGGGTAACCATGCAATGACTTGATTACCATAAGGGAACCTGCAGATTACTTGGATGGTTCGTTTTTGATACTTAAAAAAAATTTTGAATACAACTTACAGCTCCTGTTCAACAAATCAAAATGATTTTTGGCATTCAGTTCAGTCTAGCACATCTGGGCTAAACTTTTTCTCTTGTTTTCTTTTTCAAATATCGATTTAAAAATTGCTAATAACATACTTTTCTCCTTAGGCAGATCTTGGCCCTGACAAAATACTTGTCTGACAAAGACTTTCAGTGTGCAGTAAAACTCTTTCTTCTTGTTCTGTAAGTATCGCTTTTTATTTACCTTTGAACTGTGCCAACATGACAGTGTGATTGGCAACTGCTACTGTGGTAACTAACACAGAACACATGAATTTGAACTATGTTCTACATATGCTACCTACATAAACTTTATAATGTAAATTCAGACTGCCTAACCTTGCACAGAAATACAAAACAGCAAATTGATTGTTACATCTGAACCGTGACTGTGGTTTTGTACTTGGTCATTTCCCTACTGCTACATGTATGAATGTGGTTTTGTACTTGATAATTTGCCTACTGCTACAAGTATGCTGCTGCTATGAGTGCTACAAGGTTCTGCTTTCTTGTCTGTAAGGACAGCTTTTGGCTGGAGTAAAAACCTCTGTCCCCCCCACCCCCATTCCATGTTGATTGCAGGAGACACACAACTTGCTGTCCCCCCTCCCCCGATGCGAGGAGCTTCTAGCTCTCGGAGAACAAGTCCATTCTCTTGGAGACTTGGAGGAGCTGAGGGAGACAGAGAGGTAGATAGAGAAGACCT
The DNA here is from genome assembly GCF_901765095.1 of Microcaecilia unicolor. NCBI lineage: Eukaryota > Metazoa > Chordata > Amphibia > Gymnophiona > Siphonopidae > Microcaecilia > Microcaecilia unicolor. Next base: position 156,420,864 of record NC_044036.1, on the reverse strand, counting down.
ACAGGGATGTTGTAGAGAAGTCCCACCTCCAGTCTGGCAACCTCTGTGCTGCCTTGGAGGAGGAAGGTCTCCTAAAAGGAGAGCATCACCCTGGTGAAATAGGAAGTACTCCTGTAGCCAGGACCTGCACACCAGGATATGCGGATATGTCTCCAAGAATTCTTCCAAGGCGGTAAGGGTTAAGACAGCTGTTGTAGTTGGTGATTCGATTATTAGGCATGTAGATAGCTGGATGGCTGGTGGACATGAGGATCGCCTGGTCACTTGCCTGCGTGGTGTGAAGGTGGCAGACCTCATGCGTCACCTAGATAGGATTTTAGATAGTGCTGGGGAGTTGCCGGCTCTCTTGGTAAATGTGGGCACCAATGACATAGGAAAATATGGGAGGGTGGTTCTTCAAGCCAAGTTAAGGCTCTTAAGTAGAAAGCTGATTCCAGATACCTCCAGGGAAGCATTTTTAGAAATGCTCCCTGTTCCACACGCCGGACCCAAGAGGCAGGCAGAGCTCCGAAGTCTCAATGCGTGGTTGAGACGCTGGTGCAGGGATGAGGGATTTAGATTTGTTAGAAACTGGGCAACATTCTGGGAAAGAGGGAACTTGTTCCGAAAGGATGGACTCCACCCTAACTGAGATGGAACCAGGCTGCTGACGCTAACTTTTAAACTAAAATGGGGGGAAGCTGACAGTCGCCCAGGAGCACATGATTCGGTGTAGAGTATCCTTGAAGGATACTATTGAAGCAGTACTTTTAGGGACTCCCAATAGAGAGGTTTCAACAATGGTGAAAGAAAGCCTGGTGTGTTTAAAGGATGCACATAATCCCTGTCAACTTTAAGCAGCTTGTAGATGCAAGGAAAAAGCACAATTTGAAGTGCCTGTATACAAATGCTAGAAGCCTAAAAAATAAGATGGGAGAGTTAGAGTATATAGCACTAAATCATGAGGTAGATATAATAGGCATCTCAGAGACCTGGTGGAAGGAGGACATTCAATGGGACACTGTGTTAACGGGTATAAATTATACCACAATGATAGAGAGGATCAAATTTGAGTTGGGGGGGGGGGGTGGGTTGCGCTATATGTTAAAGAGGGAATTGAGTCAAAATAAACATTCTACAACAGTGTTTCTCCAGTCCTGGGGTACCCCTTGCCAGTCAGGTTTCTAGGATATCTACAATTAAATATGCATGAATTTGATTTGAATTAACTGCCTCCATTATATGCAAATCTTTCATGCATATTCATTGTGGATATCCTGAAACCTGACTGGCAAGGGGTACTCCAGGACCGGACTTAGGAAGCACTGCTCTATATGAAACAGATAACAGCATAACATAACATCATTATGGCTAAAAAATTCCACGTGTGAAGGGAAGGAGTATTTTTGTAGGGCTGTACTTCTGTCCGCTAGGACAGAATGGACAGATGAAGAAATGTTAACAGAAATTAGGAGAGCTGGCAAACTGGGCACTACTACTATTTAGCATTTCTATAGCGCTACAAGGCGTACGCAGCGCTGGGCAAAAGTATACAATGGGTGGTTTCAATATTGACTGGATAAATGTTATATCAGGGAGTGCCAGGGCAATAAAATTCCTAGGTGTAATAAATGACTGCTTCTTGGAGAAACTGGTCCAGAAACCGAAAAGGAGAGGGAGCCATTTTAGATCTAGTCCTTGGTGGAGTGCAGGACATAGTACGAGAGGTAACGGTGTTGGTTCACTGGGAAGCAGTGACCATAACATGATCAAATTTGAGCTGATATCTGGAGTGAAGTCACTAAGGAAATCTACTCTGGCAGCATTTAATTTGAAAAGTGACCTATGATAAAATGAGGAATATGGTTAAAAAGAAGCTAAACGGATCAGCTGCAATGGTTAGGACCAGTGGTGTGCTGGAGCTGGCTCGTGAGAGCCGGTTATTTTTTTTCAGAATTTTGGGAACCAGTTGTTAAAGTAGCTACTTTAACAAACTGGCTTCCAAAAATTTGGGCTCTGGTCTCCTGGCAGTGTCGACGGTGTCCCCTGTGGCTTGGGCATCTTTCTCACACCGTCACACGTAGGCACCACTTCTCTTGCTTTCTCCTCCTCTCTCCCCCCCAACCTCTCTTCTTTAGCTTCATGCGAAACCGTGCTTAAATTTTTTTTTTTTTTTAAGCAGTGTTAAAACGTCAGTAGGTAATAGGCTGCTTCAGCCTAATCCCAGGGGACGGAATATGCTGCAGGAGGCCCATGGGATTGGCTGAAGCAGCCTGTTCCTGCTGACATGTTAACACTGCTTAAAAAAAAATTAAACGCAGGAGATGGGCAAAGAGCAAGAGGCCACGGAAGTGCGAGGGTGAGAGGCAGAGAGGTGCTGCTTGGGGGGGGGGGGGGGGGCAGTGAAATAATATCTGTCAGTGGATTTATATTTGAAACAGCTGTATCCTAGAACAGGATTTGTGGGTTTCAGTTTCCTTGGTAAGTCACAAACATATTTTAATTTTGTGACTTACTACAGCTACAGAAGTTTAGGGCCAAGGGGAGGTGGTGGGCTTATTTTAGAGCTCATTTTGCTGTGCTATAGATGCATAATGGGCAAAGTGTTTTCTGAAAATATCGATCAGCTTTTCTATTCCTCAGCTCCTGTTTTGATGTGGTGCTCTGGGCTGTCCATTCTGTTTTTCCTACAGCAAATGTTTTAATCAAAGCTTATGTTACTCATGTTAGATAAGTCTGTGCCACAAGAGAACAGAAAATAACCAGAGTAGATACAGCAACATACTTTCCATTTAGGTTTAGCTGCCAGGCACGTTTTGCTGAGTTAGGACGGAGCTGTTTTATATTGCTAACTAGAACAATAAACTTTATTTTCTCTTTCGCAAGGGACAAGGTATTAAAAACGGGAGCAGGGTGTGAAGTTAGGAGTGTTTTGCCCTTAGTCTTTCGATTTCTTAGGACCCCACCCCACCCCTAGTTCTTTCCCTTTTTGTATTCCAGGGTCGACCAGAGAGCCATGTACAAAGGGGCAGAAAGGGAAGGGGATATTATAATATTATACAAATATTTATATCTCTGTCTGCTTTTTCAGCTTGTCCTGCTTTCAAGATAGCTAACATGAATATTCATAATGACATGAACATGTAACTATGGGGTGGCTGGAAGGGGGGCAGGGGTAGAGAAGAGAATCGATGGGTATGGATGGCTGGAGGGGGGGGGGCAGGGGAGGAAAAGAGAATCGATGAGTATGGGTGGCTGGAGGGGGGGGCCAGGGGAGAGAAGAAAATCGATGGGTATGGATGGATAGAGGGGGGGCAGGGGAGAGAAGAGATATTGCTGATATGGATGGATAGAGGGAGGGCAGGGGAGAGGAGAGTTGCTGGACATGGGTGGATGGAGGGGAGGGCAGGGGAGGAGGAGGGTTGCTGGACATGGGTGGATGGAGGGGAGGGCAGGGGAGAGGAGGGTTGCTGGACTGGGTGGATGCAGGGAGGGCAGGGGGGCGAGGAGAGTTGCTGGACATGGGTGGATGGAGGGAAGGGCAGGGGGAGAGAGGGTTGCTGGACATGGGTGGAGGAGAGGGAAGGGAGAGAGAAGAAATGCTGGACATGGATGGAGGGGAGGGAAGAGTGAGGAAGGAGATGAGATGATGGAAAAGGAAGAGAAAAACTGCACATGGATGAAGAAAATAGGCAGAAGCTGAATCCACTGGACAGTCAAGTCTGTGGAGGACCCAGCTTTTACTTACGGATGTAGGGCAAGAAATGAAGAAAGCGGAAAGTAAAGAAATAAATGGAAAGGAAGCCCTGGAAACAGAGTTAAGAGGACAGATAGCAGCAGAATTGGATACTGGGCCAGCATGATCAGAAAAACAAAGGTAGAAAAAAAAATCTTTTTATTTTCATTATAGTGTTTGGAATATGTCCACTTTGAGAATCAGGTGCTCAACATTAAAAGTTTATATTTATTTACTTATTTATGGCATTTTATCCCCACATTAAACACGAATAGATTGGAACCTGGGATCATTTAATTTTTTTTAAAATTTTTTTCCTGGAGTAATGCATTGCCCCCCCAGGCTCTTTCCCGGCTATAGCCAGCTCTGCAATTTGGGGGGGGGGGCACAGATGTGGACAGGGGGGGTGCAGAGGTGGACCGGGGGAGAGAGCCTGTTTGTTAAACATTTACCAGCACACCCACTGGTTTGGACATTAAATCGGGCCTATGGACGGTGTTTAAAAATACCATCTTGGAAGCTCAGACCAGATGCAGTTCACATATTTACAAAGTTGGCAAGAAGAGAATACAACAGCGAACATGGTTAAAAGTTGAAGTGAAAGAGGCTATTAGAGCCAAAAGAACATCCTTCAAAGAATGGAAAAAGGATGCAAATGAAGGAAAATGAGATTCAACATAACAATGGCAAGTTAGATGCAAAGCATTGAAAAAGAAGGCTTCTAAAAAAGAATATGAATGAGAAACTTGCCGCAGAGGCAAAATCTCACAGTAAACTCTTTTTCAGGTACGTCGGAAGGAAGAAAGCCTGCGGGGGGGGGGGGGGGGGGGGGGGGGACAATTAGATCATGAAGCAGCAAAAGGGGCACTCAGGGAGGACAAGGCCATAGAAGACGAAGCTGAAATGAATTCTTTGCTTCTGTCTTTATGGAGAAGAGGTAAGAGATCTACCTGTTCCAGAAACTGGTGTTTCAAGTGGGTGATGTGGAGAAAACTGAAAGAAGTTTCGGTGAACCTGGATGATCGTACTGAGCCAAATTGACAAATTAAAGAGTAGTAATCACTGGACTGATGGCATGCATCAAGGGTACTGAAAGAACTCAAAATGAAATTGATGATCTTGCTGTTAGTAAGTGTAACCCGTGTTAAAGTGTTCTGTAGTACCTGAAGATTGGAGGGTGGTCAATGTGACGCGGATATTTTTTAAAGGGTTCCATGGGTGGTCCGGGAAATTATAGACTTGTCAAGCCTGATGTCAGTGCTGGATAAAATAGTGGAAACTATTATAAAGATAAAATTGTAGAACACATAAATAAAATGGTTTAGTGGAACAGAGTCGGCATTGTTTCAGCCAAGGGAAGTCTTGTTTCATTTCTTGAAGGCTGAATAAACATGTGGATAAAGGTGAGCCGATTGATGTAGTATATCTGGATTTTCAGAAAGCTTTTAACAGAGTTCCTCATGAGAGACTCCTGAGAAAATTATCATAGGATAGGAGGCAATGTTCTGTTGATTAGGAATTGGCTATTGGACAGAAAACAGAGAGTAGGGTTAAATGGCCATACCTCTCCATGGAGGAGGGTGAATAGTGGAGTTCCGCAGGGATCTACTGGGACCGGTGCTATTTAACATATTTATAAATGATCTGGAAATCAGACTGATGAGGGAGATGATTAAATTTGCAGATGACACAAAATTATTCAAGGTTGTTAAAACACCTAGGGACTATGAAACATTTTAGGAAGACCTTAGGAAATTGGAAGGCTAGGCATCCAGATGGCAGATGAAATTTAAAGTGGATAAATGCAAAGTGATGCACATTTGGGAAGAATAATCCAAATCATAGTTACCTGATGCTAGGGTCAACCTTGGGGGTCAGCACCCAAGAGGAAGATGACAGTACGCTGAAATCTTCTACCCAGTGTGCGGTGGTGGACAAAAAAAAGCAAACAGGGTGCTAGGAATTATTAGGAAAGGGATGGTAAATAAGACCAAGAATACTGTAATGCCTTCTGAATCGCTCCATGGTGTGACCTCACCTTGACTATCGCATTCACTTTTGGTCGCTTTATCTCAAAAAAGATGTAGCAGAATTAGAAAAGGCTCAAAGAAGAGCAACCAGAATGATAAAGAGGCTGGAACTCTTCTCATATGAGGAAGGCCTAAAGGGTTAGGGCTGTTCAGCTTGGAAAAGAGATGGCTAGGGGAAATATGATTGAGGTCTACAAAATCCTGAGTGGTGCAGAATGAGTAGAAATGAACGATTTCTTTTTTTAATCTTTCAAAAGTACAAAGACCTAGAGGACACTCAGTTACATGGAAATGCTCTTAAAACAAATAGGAAGAAATATTTTTTCACTCAAAGAATAGTTAAGCTCTGGAACTCTTTGCCAGAGGATGTAGTAACAGCAGTTAGCGTATCTGGGTTTTAAAAAAGGTGTGGAAAAGTCTGTAGTCTGCTATTGAGGCATGGGAAGCCACTGCTTGCTCTGGGATTGGTAGCATGCAATGTTGCTACTATTTTGGTTTCTGCCAGGTACTGGGCTAGAAGGACCATTGGTCTGACCCAGTATGGCTATTCTTGCCCCCACCCCCTTCCGGTAAAGGTTTGCATCTGCAAGAATTATAGACTCATGTTGGCATCTCTTATGTACAGTTTCCATCCCAAATTTAAAATATGATAGGAAATAGTGAAAGAGAAAGTGGTTGGCTAGATGATGAATTCCAGTATCGTAACTAGGGGTGGGAAAAAGGAGCATCCACTTAGAGGCCAAAATGCTGAAGTACAGGCATTGGCTGTTAATACCACTCTCCTCCTACCACCCAAACTGGTTGAAAGAAAGAAGAATAGAAAACTGGGGGATCAGGGGAAGGGCAAGGAGCTGTGGTCAGGGTTGGAGGTCAAGAGGATCCAAATAGTCTTGCCTGCCCTAGACATTCAAATACATCATTATGGCTCTGAATTCTTCTGGCTGCATTAATTTTTATAGTCATACAGATGCTGTCTTCTCTCCGCCCATCTGCTGTGTCATTAGAACAGAGTGGCAACTGTGGGTCTCGAGGGCTATCGGTTATGTTTTCAAGGTGTGTGTAATTTGTATGCATGAGAGATCTGCATGTATACCAGCTCAGTAGTATGCAAATGTGTCTGTTAGAGGTACAGATAGTCTGTCTCTGTTGACTGATAACTTGGTCGTGGGCAGCAGGAAGTACAGCTTGAGTAATGTGTGTGGCATCCTTTGCCAGGAAGTGGTGCAACCCCTACAAACCAGCACTTTCCATGCTCTGCAACATGCATTACTTTGGACTCTGATAGATGAGGGAAATAATGTGATTGATAGAAGTCATGCATGGAAAAGCTCTATTACATCAAGGAGGGAATTCTGTAAATGGTGCTCAAAAATCGGTACCCAAAAATATCGACACAAGCAGGATTTTATAAAGGTTTTGCACACTTTATAGAATCATGCCTAGCGCCAATTTATGAGCTGAAACTTTAGGCGCCAGACTTTACACCTGCTAAAACCAGGTGTAAGTGCCAGCACCTAACTTAGGCACGCTTAAGGTGAATTCTTTAAATCTGCTTGCAAATCTGCAGAATGCCACCGACAACCCCCCCCCCCACTGACCGCACCCCCTTTGCAGAATCACGCAAATTAAGTTAGGTACCATGCTTTATAGAATAGTGTGCAGTTTTGTTACAGAACATTTACTGTTCTGTTAACTTGGTTGCCAAAACAGTTCAAGCAGGCAGTCATTGTATTCAGCACCTCACTTTAATTTAGTGTTCCATGATCTAATCTAATGCCAATGCAGGTGGATTTTCAAAAAGTGTAACTGGCTAACTTTGGGAGTTTTAGATGGTTAATTGTTGTCCATTTTAAACGGATGCCCTCTGATTGGCCAACTTTTAACTAGCTAATTGTTCAAGCTGCATAAATATAACTGGCTAAAAATAAGTGGCTCTGAGGAGAGGTGTTGATCCTTAAGAGGGTCATTCTATAAGGGGATGCCTGTATTTAGTCACTAGGACAGGGGTTCTCAACCCAGTCCTCGGGCCACACCAGGCCAGTCAGGTTTTCAAGCTACCCACAATGAATATGCATCAGATAGATTTGCATACAGTGGAGGCAGTGTATGCAAATTTATCTAATGCATATTCATTGTGGATATCTTAAAAACCAGACTGGCTTGGTGTGTCCCGAGGTCTGGGTTGAGAACCTCTGCACTAGGAAAGCAACTATTTGAGCTACTTTATAAAGAAAAACAGACACCTCATTTTCTTCACAGAAATACTAGTGTAAGTGGCCAAAAACATGCAAGTATGCACCATTGCATCTAGGTGCATACTAAAAGAATACACACTCTCTTCCTGATGCTGTCCCTTCCTAACCTACTTCTTAACCCAAAAACACTTTGCACTGCTGCTACACTTTACCCTCCCCTTACCCTCATCACCTCACCTTCTCTCCTTTCCCCTTCCTTCTCCTTAGCCCTCAACCTTCAACATTTCCTTCCTGCTGTTGACCCATCTCCATTCCTCCTATGCACATCCCGCCTTCGTCACCCTACCTCCCCTACCCTTCTTCGTATTCTCTTACTCTTTCTCCTACTATCCGCTGGGGACATCAATCCCAATCCAGGTCCCCCACACCAATCCTCATCCTATCTATGCAGACCACTCCGGAATGTCTCCAACCTCATTTCCATTCCCCTCCTCTCCCCTCTTCCCTCCCCTTCTCGTGCGCCCTATGGAATGCCCGATCTGTCTGCAACAAACTCTGCTTTACCCATGACCTCTTCATCTCCCATTCTCTCCAACTCCTCGCCCTAACTGAAACCTGGCTCACCCCTGATGACTCTGCCTCAGTCGCGGCCCTACGCCATGGAGGCTATCTCTTCTCCCATTCTCCCCGCCCAGTTGGCTGCGGTGGCGGCGTCGGGTTACTACTTTCGCCCTCCTGCAGTTTTCAACCTCTCCTCCTACCGCAGTCTCACTGCTTCTCATCCTTTGAAGTTCACGCCATCCGTCTATTCTACCCGCTGCCACTCAGAGTTGCAGTCATTTACTGCCCCCCTGATAAGTCCCTATCTTCCTTCCTTACCGACTTCAATGCATGGCTCTCCGTTTTTCTTGAGCCCTCATCCCCATCCCTCATTCTTGGAGACTTTAACATACACGTTGATGACCAATCCGACCCTCACGCTTCTCAGTTCCTCACTCTAGCATCCTCCTTCAACCTCCAGCTATGCTCCACCACCCCTACTCACCGAGACGGCCATTGTCTTGACCTCGTCCTCTCCTCTACCTGCTCACCCTCCAATTTCTGCGCCTCAGCTCTTCCTCCCTCTGACCATCACCTGATCACCTTCACACTGCATCACCCTCCCCTGCAGTCCCGCCCAACACTAACCACTACTTCCAGGAATCTCCAGGCTGTCGACCCTCCCACCTTATCCTCCATTATCTCTAATCTCCTCCCTTCCATCATGTCCTCCGAGTCTGTCGACAAGGCTGTCTCCGCTTACAATGCCACTCTCTCCTCTGCTCTGGACATCCTTGCACCATCCATCTCCCGTCCCACAAGACGTACTGATCCTCAGCCCTGGCTGACCCCTTGCATCCGTTACCTTCGCTCCTGCGCCCGATCTGCTGAACGCCTGTGGAGGAAATCTCGTACCCATTCAGATTTCCTTCATTACAAATTCATGCTATCCTCCTTCCAGTCCTCCCTATTCCTTGCCAAACAATTGACCAATTCTCTCAGCGCCAACCCTCGTCGTCTCTTCGCCACCCTTAACTCCCTCCTCAAAGTGCCCTCCGCTCCCACCCACCCCCTCACTCTCACCTCAATCACTGGCTGACTACTTCCGCAATAAGGTGCAAAAGATCAACCTTGAGTTCACTACCAAGGCACCTCCTCCTCTTCACCCTTCAACCCTCTCCCTCAACCAACCAACCCAGGCCTCTTTCTCCTCCTTTCCTGATATCACCGAGGAGGAAACCGCCCGCCTTCTTTCCTCCTCGAAATGCACCACTTGTTCCTCTGATCCCATCCCCACCAACTTACTTAACACCATCTCTCATACTGTCACCCCCTCCATCTGTCATAGCCTCAACCTCTCTCTCTCCACTGCAGCTGTCCCTGACACCTTCAAGCACGCCGTAGTCACACCTCTCCTCAAAAAAATATCACTTGACCCTACCAGTCCCTCCAACTACCGCCCCATCTCCCTCCTACCCTTCCTCTCCAAAATACTTGAGCGTGCTGTTCACAGCCGCTGCCTTGATTTTCTCTCCTCTCATGCCATCCTCGATCCGCTTCAATCCGGTTTTCGCCCTCTACACTCGACAGAAACGGCACTCTCTAAAGTCTGTAATGACCTGTTCCTTGCCAAATCCAGAGGCCACTACTCCATCCTCATCCTCCTTGATCTATCCGCTGCTTTTGATACTGTCAATCATGATTTACTTCTTGCAACACTGTCCTCATTTGGGTTCCAGGGTTCTGTCCTCTCCTGGTTCTCCTCCTATCTCTCCCACCGCACCTTCAGAGTACACTCTCATGGATCTTCCTCCACCCCCATCCCGCTCTCTGTTGGAGTTCCCCAGGGATCTGTCCTTGGACCCCTTCTTTTTTCAATCTACACCTCTTCCCTGGGCTCACTGATCTCATCTCATGGTTTCCAGTATCATCTTTATGCAGATGACACCCAGCTATATCTCTCCACACCAGACATCACCGCGGAGACCCAGGCCAAGGTATCAGCCTGCTTATCCGACATTGCTGCATGGATGTCCAACCGCCACCTGAAACTGAACATGTCCAAGACCAAGGGTTATCGTCTTTCCACCAAAACCTACTTCTCCTCTTCCTCCACTCTCTATCTCAGTTGATGGCACCCTCATCCTCCCCGTTTCATCTGCCCGCAACCTCAGAGTCATCTTCGACTCCTCCCTCTCCTTCTCTGCGCATATCCAGCAGATAGCCAAGTCCTGTCGCTTCTTTCTCTTCAACATCAGCAAAATTCGCCCTTTCCTCTCTGAGCACACCACCCGTACTCTCGTCCACGCTCTCATTACCTCTCGCCTTGACTACTGCAACCTACTCCTTACTGGCCTCCCACTTAGCCATCTATCCCCCCCTTCAATCTGTTCAGAACTCTGCTGCACCTCTTATATTCCGCCTGAACCGATATACTCATATCACCCCTCTTCTCAGGTCACTTCACTGGCTTCCAATCAGATACCGCATACAGTTCAAGCTTCTCCTTCTTACCTACAAATGCACTCAGTCTGCAGCCCCTCATTACCTCTCTACCCTTATTTCCCCTTACGTTCCCGCCCGTAACCTCCGCTCACAGGACAAATCCCTCCTCTCGGTACCCTTCTCCACCACCGCCAACTCCAGGCTCCATTCATTCTGCCTCGCCTCACCCTATGCTTGGAATCAACTTCCTGAGCCCTTACGCCAAGCCCCCTCCCTACCCATCTTCAAATCCTTGCTCAAAGCCCACCTCTTCAATGTTGCTTTTGGCACCTAACCTTTATACCTTTCAGGAAATCTAGACTGCCCCTACTTGACTGACTATACATTTGTCCTTTAGATTGTAAGCTCCTTTGAGCAGGGACTGTCCTTCTATGTTAAATTGTACAGCGCTGCGTAACCCTAGTAGTGCTTTAGAAATGTCAAGTAGTAGTAGTAGTAGAGCAGATGTAAATGGTTATGCCTAGATTGCAAACGACCATGCTTAAATTGTAAGATTTTATAATGTATGCACCCTGCCCATGTGAATGCAAGTATGCACCATTGCATCTAGGTGCATACTAAAAGAATACAGCTTAGCTGGACACTGCTCACATATGCACATATTTATTTATTTGCTGCATTTGTATCCCACATTTTCCCACCTATTTGCAGACTCAATGTGGCTTACATTGTTCCTTCATGGCATTTGCCATTCCAGAGTAAAAAGGTACAATTGATATTGCATAGTGAACATGGATGACATAGTAGATTATGTGGATAACATGATAGATCATTATTTCGGACTAGAAGATACAATTGGTATTACATACAGAATATATGTTCACACGTGCTGAAATGACTAGAGTACCGGCATTTACACATGTTCTTGCCATCTAAATTTGGCAGCTCCTTATAGAATACTTCTAAATGCTGATTTTCAGCTTAAGTACCACATTAGCAGGCCTGAGCCTGTCCAGCAGGGGCTGGGAGACTTTCCTCTGTGATATTTGACAAAACAGCAACAACAATAAACCTGAGCTAGACCCTGATTTTCCACCCCTTTCCTCCCTGGCACCCAAAGAATTAAAAAAACAAAAACCTAGCCAATCTCAACCACTCTCTCTGTCACCATACACTCTGTACAACATCCCAGGAGGTTTGATAACAGGAGATGGCATAATGTCACAAGACTGAAGCCGGTCTGCACCCAAGGAGATTTTAATTCTTTCAAATGCAGCTGCCACCATCTTGGTACACTGAAAACAATGAAATTGATAGGGCGATAAGCGCCACCCACTGGCTTCAGCCTACATAATGGGCCAGGTAGGCTCATGCCATCTTCTATTATCAAGCCTCCTTGATAACATCCCTCCTTCCTCCCAACATAAAAAAGTGCTCAACTGCCTGATCCCTCAAAATGCATTAAAACATCAAGTCTCCCCTTTCTGATCCTAACTGGGAGGATGCAAGTCTGTGGCATTCTCCCAGCTGGGATTGGGGATGTTTATCAGGGATGGAGGGAGCAGAGTTTTATTTATTCCACTCATGATGGAGTGGGAGGGAGGAATGAAGGGAGCTACGTTTACTACAGAGAGTACTGGGATGAATGGTAGGATGAGGTCAAGTTTTTTTTTTGCCAGTCAATACTGAATTTCGGTGCTAACCAGCTAAGAGTGCTAAATTTAGCCAGTTGAATTTTGTTGAAAGAATGTATTTAGCTGAATTTTACTACTACTACTTATCATTTCTGTAGCACCACTAGACATATGCAGCGCTGTATACTAAGAGACAGTCCCTGCTTGGCAGAGCTTACAATCTAATCAGGACAGACAAACAGGACAAATAAGGAATAAAGGAATTTACAGACAAGGAGGAAGCTTGGTGAAGTGCTGTTCAAGCTCCACTGAAGTGGAACACTAACATTTAAAGGAAGTTGGCACACTTTTGATTTGGTTACATCTATTTGATTATTGAATGTTAAGCTCCCAAGGAAGCCCATGGTGTGGAGTGAAACAGGTTCCTGTTGGGTTTTAAACCAAATAAATGAGGTGCAACTTCCTTTTGTATATTTAGTCTCATAAAGAATGACAAAAGAAGACAAAACGTTTTTCCATAAATTTTTGTAAGAAATAGAGGGCCCCTTTTACAAAGGCGTGCTAGTGTTTTTAGTGTGCACTAAACACTAGAGATGTCCATATATTCCTACGGGCGTCTCTTAGCATTTACCGCACACTAAAAACGCAAGCTTGCCTTTGTAAAAGATCCCCTCATTGAAGATGGAAGAATATATTTTAATGTTTTGATACAAGGGTATTTAATCTAAAAAAAATTGTAATAAAAACAATTGGAAATAAGAACATTTTTGGCTAGATTTGGAATTCTTGCATGGAATTTTGAACTCTGATGGTATTACATTTTATTTATTGCACTCAAAGGATGAGGTCAGGGTTTTGTTTTGCTAGTATTGAATTTTAGTGCTAAATTTAGCCAGTTGAATTTTGTTGAAAAAATGTATTTAGGTGAATTTTACTACTACTACTACTTATCATTTCTATAGCACCACTAGATGTACACAGTGGGCTTTGTCGGCATTAGTGCACGGCAGCTGGGAACTGGGGTCAATTCTCACTGTAGCTCCTTGTGACTCTGGGCAAGTCACTTAACCCTCTGTTGCCTCAGGTACCAAAACTTAGATTGTGAGCCTAGTAACAGAGAAAGTACCTGCATATAATGTGTACAGCGCTGCGTATATCTAGTGGCGCTGTAGAAATGATTAGTAGTAGTAGAGTTAGGAGTTAAAAGCAGCCTCAAAATATTCAGTGGAACACCTATCTGGTTAGGTTAGCTGAAAATTCACCTGTAGATAATAGATTGAAAGTAAATGGTTATTCTTTCTGCTTAATAGCTGTTTAAATATCCATCTCTTGTATTGATTTACTTTCATTTTGAGGAAAATAAAGTTTCACTCCCTTCTTTCAGCACCCCTACATTTACCATATAACTTTTGCTACAGCCAGTGAATCGTCGGCGCTAGTCATTAGAACATTCAATGAAAAAGGAACACTACGGGACCTTCTTTACAAGGTACTGTGTGTTTGATGTTTGAAAGAGGATTGTGTTGTTGATGCTTCTGCCATGTCTCACTGTATGTACTATATGATTTCTGGTTATTAGTCATGCAGAACTTATATGAGACTCGTATTATAAAGTAGAACTGTAGGGATCAGAGGATCTGTCACATTGTTTCATCCACAATGTCTTAACAAATTGTATAAAACAATTCTATAGTACAGAATTTTGGTTGCACTATAACTGGGCAGAATGAATGAGTCTTATCTACCGTAATCTGTTAGTTTAATGTGCAGAGCTGGCCCAAGAGTGTCAGATACCCTATGTGAACCTTCAACCTCTCGGATTGCTCAAGGCCCTTTCACCCCTTTCCCAACCCCGTTAGCATCTCCCCTTCCACTCCCTATGCCCCTTGTAGCCAGCATCTCCCCTTCCCCTCTCTACCTCTGCCCCTAGTAGCTTGCATCTCCCCTTCACTTCTCTACCTCTGCCCCGTGCACCTGAGGTGGCCAGCATCTCATCTCCCCTTCTGTACCCTCGCCTCACGTTCATCATCCCCCCCTCATTTCCCTTTCTACTTCGGGCTGCTGCCAACATCCCATTACCACCTCCCCTACCAGCCACCAGCCCTGAACTTAAAGAAGATTGAGCGCAGTGGAGGCCCTGTAAGTACAGGCCTGCACTGTAGTGCTGCTGTGTTCCACCCCCTTATTACAGGAAGTCTGCATTGGACAGGAGTAGGACAAGGTGGCATTTGAACATGGGCATGTGCTTACATAACCCATTCAGTGCTTACTCTACTTTAAGCTCTGGGCTAGCACAGGAGCATGTAGGGGAGGCAGTGGGGCCAGCAGGGGGAAGGCTTTCGCATGCACTGGAGCCATGTTGCTGCTTCCCAAATTCTGCCACCCCAAGTAGACTCCTGTCTACTGACAGGGCAGGTCCTGTTACTGTGAGTTAAGTGGATTCTTTGCAAGCATTGGTACAATAAAGTATGATCATATGGTTTATCCAGAGATGATATTGCACATAAGAAACAGGCATGCCTTCCTCAGCATCTGATATTTAAACAGAGCTGAAGAAGGGACCTGTGTGTCTTCTAATCGTTCATATATAGCATCATCTCTGGATAATTAGTATGTTGATCCAGTCAGAAGCATCACAAGAATCCATTTATCCTTCAGTAGCTTAACTGTCTGGTCGTACAGCTGCCAGAATTCTGTACTGCATAATTGGTTTGTACTGTTGTATTGATGAGAAGATCTGAGAAGGTCCTTGCAAGCGTTCAGAGCAGCTTTTGCCTGCTGGTTATATTGAGTTCCCAGTCGTAAGAAGGATTTTAACCCTTTGGAGGCTGCTTCTCATGAAAAGTTCCCAAGAGCTTTTTTCTAGATGTCATTTGTCAGCAGTTTCTTCCAACACATCTTTATACTACCAGGTCTGAAATCTAATGCCACCAGCCCTAATTTGCAACTGGGTTTTTTTTCCTCCAGTCTATATGCCTCCTCCCCCCAATCTGGTCGATATAGTGATGGTTCTTGGCCAAGGGCCCTGTAATCACAGCCCTTCGGTTCCTGCAACAGATTTTCCATTATGTAGCTTCTCACTATTCTAGAACCTGTAGGATAGTTGTGTCCATCAACTAGCAGGTGGAGGTAGAGAACTGAAAACTGAGCTGAGACATCCAGTCCAGCTCCTCTGTATTTTCTATCTCCAGCAGGTGGATGGATACACTTTTCTGGTTCTGAGTGATTTGCTCCTGGTCAAGTTGGTCAACTGGTCCCCTCTTGAGCTTGGTAAGTGACTTGAGTCTCAGAGTCATATCTGGAGGTCTTCAGATCCCTGTGACTGGTGCTCTGCAAATTTACAACAACCTTAACAAAAAAAAAGGAAAGAGGTTTGCTGGAGAGTGTGGAACAGTATCAGTCCTGAGCCTTTCTCATCTGTGGTAAGACTTTTTGAGACTGTGTGCTTGTGGGGAGCAGCTGGCAGTGGTAAGTCCAACTAAAGTTTGACTCAGAACCACTTGGAGGGCTACAAATTCTAGTTGGTGCACAGGAGGGATCCTGACTCACCGCTTGGGACACATTGTACTACACTTGTAGCAGTTAGGGTGAAAGGTGACTTCCACGAACACTGTTAAGCGGTGTTCCCACTGTGGGACTCGCCGGCTGTCATCGGGGCATTGCAGTGTGTGCAAACCGGGAATCCTGCTGATGCGGAGGAAGTGGTCAGCAGCAGCACATCTTCGGATTTGGCACACCATCCGAATATGCCAGGGTCTTCGGGCTCTCCAGTAGGGCTGGTGTGCAGTTTGATGCAGGAGAGCGTGGGAACAGGCACTATTTGGTCGGGGCCTACCGGCTTCTTTGTGATCATGCGCGGAGCACAGCTGCCATTTTATAACTTCAGGGCCTGACAGAGCATTCAGCTGCATCAGGATCTTTGTTTTCTCTGGAGTTTATATTACTCTTACACCAGGCCTATTTACTGAAGCAGGGACAGACAGAGTTGTTGCAAGGTGTTTCAGTTTTTTGCCCCGCTGCCCCTCCGGCTTCTAAGAAATCTCATTTAGACCTCCAGGAGTGAGCAGATGAGGCTATCTCTGCTTCTCCATCCTTATCTGATGTGGCCTTGGTCTATTCAGAGGAGCCATCATTGAAGGAGCTGTTAGAGGAGGAAGAGCTCCCGCCTGAGGAGGTGGTTGACCCAAAAGTGCTGAGGTTTCATAAAGAGGAGCTCAGTACTCTCATTTCTGAGGCACTGGTGGTGCTTTCTATTGAGAAGCCTTCTGCTTTGGTGTCAGGAGTTCCATCTTTGTTGATCGTTGGTGGTGGTGGTGGTGGGGGGGCTTTGAGGCCCTTCTAAAACCTTCCCGATGCATCTACACATTCAGAGGATCTGATACAGCAGAAAGGTCTCACTGGATGCAGGGCTGAGAGTGGGAAGAACCATGGCTTGCCTGTACCCCTTATTTCTGGAGGAGAAATTTAAATTGCAGCTTTCTGGGGAGTCTCTTTGGTTACAGCGGTGACTAATAAGACCACCTTGCCACTGGAAAGGGGCACTGCCCTAAAATACCTACAGGATAGGAAGCTAGAAGGCTTGCTGAAACAAGCCTTTGAGGTGGCCTCTGGGCCTTCAAGAGATAGTGTGCAGCTTGTTCATGACAAGAACATGCCTGAAGTGGCATTAGCAGTCTGCAACACAAGATGTGTGCCGTAAGGCCTAACTGAAAGTGGGGTTGGCCTACTTGATGGATGCTATTTATAACATGTTATGGGTTGCGGCCTGCAGTATGTCTTTGGCTGTCACGGCGTGTCGGCAACTCTGGTAGTGGCATTAGGCAGTGGCTGTAGCGTCAGTGATGTCTAGTTAAACTTCCCGTTCGGGGCAAGTGGTTATTTGGAGAAGATATCAGTAACATGGTGAAAGAACTGGGGGAAACTAAGCCACAGCGGTTGCCAAAAGCCTCTGGTCGTCTGTCTTTGGGGGGCTCTCGTTCTCAATTTCGAGATAGCAGATGGTACCAGCCTAGTCGTTAGCAGTACTGTTAGAAGTCCTGCTTTCAGGCACGCCAGTCTTCCTTTTGTGTAGACAGGAAGTCCTGTAAGTCAGCTAGAGCACCCAATGCCTCCCAAGCTTCACAGTGATGTGAGGCTTGTCCACAGTTCTCTTCCTCTGGTGGAATGACGTCTTCAGGAGTTTCGGGAGGAGTGGGCCAAAATCACATCAGACCAGTGGATTCTGGATATTCTTATAGAAGGTTACAAGTTGGAGTTCTCCCGCCTAGTCGCTGCTCTCTTCTTGCAGTCTCCTCGTCAAAAGGGAACCAAAGCAGTCAAAGTTCAGGCCACCGTAGATTCCTTGCTGGTGCTCTGGACAAAGTTGTCCATCTTCTGCAGTCATTGGGTTGGGTGATCAATTTTGAGAAGAGCAGACTAACTCCATCACAGATGCTGGAGTATCTGGGCATTCTATTCGACACAGCATGGGAGAGGATCTAGTTTATAGCTTGTAGTTTATTTCAATTTGCTAGACCGCTCTAACTGATAAAGCAGTACAGACTGGTGTACAGGCAAAAAATTTGAAACAGGAAAGGAACTCCAATTAAAAATGAAAAGGTCAACATTCACACTATACAGTTTAGACAGACAAACAAAGAGAATGGTAAAGCAAGGTCTGTAGCTGATGAATCTCATGCCATCTAATCAGTTTGACCCTCCAAAAGCCTGCCTAAAAAGCCAGGCCTGCAGGTTGGCCTTTAAGGTTTTAAAGGAAGATTCACTACAAAGGGGAAGTGGGAGATTGTTCCATACATACATGTAGTGATAGAAGAAAGCACTGAGCCTAGTAGATTTGTAGTGGATAGTCTTGGGGACAGGAAGGACAAGGCGATGAGAGCAAAAGGTGCGAGCTGGTGAGTAAGGGATGGGTGAGTGCAGGAGGTCAAAGCTGGTTCAAGAGATTTGTCTTCTCAGTCAAGGCAGGCCCAGGATCTGGGACTACGTCCAGGTTCTCTTTACTGTTTGTCTACATAAATACTGAGGAGTTAGACTGGGTATCAAGAGACATATGTCTCGGCTCAGTTTTCAGTTCTCTGCCTCCACCTGCTGGTTGGTGGACACCACTAGCCCACAAGTTCTGGAATAGTGGGAAAGACTAGTGGAAAGGAAATGATTAGTAAGTCCTAATTTCTCCGTTCAGGATTCAGTATCAAGAGGTTACAATTTCTGTGACAGATTTTTCAAACTTGCACTGCAGTTTGGGCCATCTTTGCTTACATTTAAATAGATCTAAATATTAAATAATGTTAATTTAAATTTCCTTTTTAAAAATAAAAATAATTTTCTGTCATTTCTTGGCTTTGTTTTGTTTTTTTGGAAAAGGGTAAGGGATCCTAGTGGTCTGTGCTAAGGAAGAGTGGGTGATCTGGAGGATGGGAAGGGAAAATACCTTGAAAGAAGATGGATGATATCTTAAGGAGGAGCAGGATAGTGGGAGGATCCCAACAAAGGGAAGGGGGATTGATGGGAGAAGAAATAGGGTCAATCTAGAATCAGGAGGGGGAAGGAAAGAGGAGTGAGGAACTAATCCTTTCTTATCTTCCCAAAAAGCCCTTCCAAACCCCTCGTTCACACCTTGCTCTTTTTCCTATCCCCTCACTGCCCCTCAGTCACTTTCACCCCTCATACTCTCCACCGTTCACATTCCCTGGCTCAGTTACTTTCTCCTTTCTTCCCCCGTGCTGACATGGTTGTGCTTTAAATCATGAAATTCATATGTCACACTTCGGTTCCAGCAGCAGAGGAGGAGGAGGAGGAGGACCACGCAGCCTGAGGTGCCGCAGTGCTGCTGTCCTCCGATCTCTGAGCCAGCATGGGGAAAAAGTAAGTGAGGGGAACTGAAGATTGGGGGGGGAGGGGGGGAAGGACACTACCTTGCACCTGGCTGCTGGTCTTTTATAAGTGATTCTGCAGGGACTGATTCATTCCATGAAAAGGCTGAATTTAAGTCCTGCTTGCAGTCTTGGTCCTGGAATATAGTCATCCTTAAGCAAGGGCCTTGAATCCTTGTGGGAGTTCTGAACACTGCCTTCACAACATCTTCATCCCCCGAAGGCTCAGGAAGCTAAGAGTCAATTCAGGGATTGACCCAGGAACCTTCCTTATGGCAGTGCACCCTACTGGCCATCCAAGCCATCAGGTTGGCCCAGATTCTGTGTATCTTAAATTGAAACTGAGAAATCAGGGTTAGGGAGGGAGGAACTAAAGAACACAAGCCCTACATATAATGAATTACTGAATAAAACTGAAGGATGGAGTGTGATGTTTCTAATGAAGAAGGCAAAGAAAACACCCATGCTGTACCCTTCTGAAATGAAAAAAAAAAAATTCCTGTTTGTTTTTTCTAAATATAGAGGGATCAGAGTTCAGCCAGCAGCACTCGGAGGCCCTTTTACAAAGTCACGTTAGGGGCTATGCACATGCAGCATGCACCAAAACGAGACTACCGCCAGACTACCGCACCCCACTGATGGTAATTTCAGATTTAGCGCGTGCCCATTCTGCCTGGATGAATTATTTATTTATTTCCTCCCACACATGTCGTGTCTGGTGGTAATCGGCACTTGGTGTGCGCTGACCAGTCACCGCGCGTGTAGTTCATGAGCCCTACACGCGTGGGAGGCGTTAAGGGTTCAGGCCGGTTTTAAGCGCGATCTGGTTTCAGTTTTACCGCAGGCCCTTTTCCCGTCCCATAAAAAAAACAAAATCCTTTTTTTTTTTTGCAGGCGCGGTAAAATCTGGCTTGGCGCGCACCCAATACCCGTGCCTACAGTACTGCAGGCCACTTTTTACCACGGCTTAGTAAAAGGACCCCTCAATGTTTTGCTGACCGTTGCCAGCATTATACCCAGAAATTTGATGTTGGGCCATGTCCGGTCTTTGGCATTTAATTTCCAGCTACAGCGTAATCAGTTAAATTCAATATTTAGCACCACATAAAGATGGAACTGACTTATATGGTGATCTTGACTGGTTAAGTGCTAATTCCGTCCCCTTAACGCCCTCCACGTAGCTGGTTTTCCTTTTAAGCACTAACTGGTTAAGTGACGCTGAAAATGAATGAATGGTTAGCCCAGAATAGGCGAATTAACAGGCCAGGAGCCGTTTTCTGGCTGGTTAAATCATTTTGAATATCGACCTCAAGGTCTGGCAGTGTTTAATCTTTTTCTGTAAGAAATAGAAAAAATTATTATTTTTAAGACTCCCTCACCAGATACAAAATGGGAGAAAACCTTTAGTACATAGGCTACAGGGGTGAAAGTGATAAATCAACTTTAAAGGGCTAAGACCTCAGTTGTAGAGATTAACACTCACACATCAACACAGAGGTTTCCAGCAGAATAATAATCTTCAATTCTTAATGTAATTCATAGAACTGGTTTCCAATCAAACATGACTCATATCGTGATATAAGTCAATAATTCCAATATTTATATATGTATAAATTTTTGGACCATCAGTATTGGTGTACTTCACGTGATCAGTTAAATACTGCTTGTGGACACCACCACATCATCATTGGTTGTGTTTTTCAATTTTACTTATAACTTTACTCTTTTATCTTCATAAAGTGCAATTGAATACGTAGCTTTAGCTTTAGACAACAGACACAATGCCGACATGAGCGGTCCGTTTAAGTTGTTCAACATCGTGCATAGTGGCCGTGTCAGCAGTGTGTCCATTGTCTAAAGCTAAGTATTCAGTTGTACTATATGGGGGTGGAACTGATGGCATATCCTGTAGGTCTTTGACCTGGGCTCATTAACTCTGTCAGGGATTCTTGTGCAACAGGAAATAGACTAACACAAATTCCCAGCAACGGAGTAACAGAAAAAATAGGGGAAGTATCATTTTAATGTTTTTTTTTCTTTTTAGGATTCTCCTTGTTTCTAACTTATCCCTTTCCCCTTGAGACTGTTCTTGGAATGTTTTTATGTGTCACTTTTATATATTGTAACATTGTCATATTTGCTCATACTGTCCTTACCTGAAAAAGGAGGCTTTGGCTTCTGAAAGCTAGATTAAACAATAAAAGTATTTAGGTCAGTAAAAAAAAAAGTATCACCTTATTTATCACACTGTTTTTATTCTAAGTAAGAAAAAAAACTAGTTCAAGTTTAAGAAATAGGGAGATAAGAAAGTAAACCTTGTGACATCTGCTCAATTCCCCTATTCTATCCTTTTGTACCATTGATGATAGCTGCAAATATGTTGCTGATAGAGGAGGTGGATGAGACAGATTTTCAAAGAGTTTTGATGGTAAAACGTAAAACATGTGGTTGCAAAGTGTAAGCTGTAACTTCAGGAGCCCCTGGTATTCAGAATCGTTTCTAGAATTTATTGCCCTCTGATAACCATTCCACCCCTTAAGAAAGAAAGTGTGCTCTAAAACTTTCAAGTGAGCATTAGACCCCCTCATCCATTGATTTTCCCTCATTGTTCCTGTTGAATCAGCTATTATGCCTTCTTGCCTAGGCTGGTAGGACAAAGCTTAGTCTGATTTCTCAGTGTTCCTGGGTCTTAGTTACTGATAAAACAAGCATCTTCTTGTCACTGTTCTGGGAAATCATATCAGTTGTAATCACTTTTGTCTTTCCTGTTCAGGCAAAACCAAAAGATCCATTCCTCAAGAAATATTGCAGCCCTAAGAAACCCCAAGGACTTGAACTCCAGCAAATCAAAACATTTGGAAGACAGATACTAGAGGTAGAGTTTTCTCGGAATACTTTAGCAGTAAAAGTTTTTTAAAATAATTTTTATTCTCCGAGGACAAGCAGGCTGCTTGTTCTCACTGATGGGTGACGTCCACGGCAGCCCCTCCAATCGGAACACTTTACTAGCAAAGGCCTTTGCTAGTCCTCGCGCGCTCATGCGCACCGCGCATGCGCGGCCGTCTTCCCGCCCGAACCGGCTCGTGTTCGTCAGTCTTCTTTTGTCCGCGCTCGGTACGGTCGTGTTTTCGCCGTGTCGTGCCCCACAAAGTCGACCTCGCGCGTTCTTCGTGTTGTTTTCAAAAAAAAAAAAACCATTCTGTGTGTGGAAAGAGACTCTTCAGTCTTTTTCCCCCCGCTATTTCCAGCTTTTTCGCCCCGGTAAGTTTTCTTGCGTCGTCGGGGTAGGCCGCTTTTAGGCCTCGGGTCGAAGTTTTCTTCCCCTTGTTTTTCGGGTGCCTTTTCCGCCATTTCGACTTTTGATCTCGCCGGCGTGATTTTTCCGCCCATGACATCGAAGTCTCCCAGCGGCTTCAAGAAGTGCACCCAGTGCACCCGGGTCATCTCGCTCACTGACAGGCACGCGTCGTGTCTTCAGTGCTTGGGGGCTGGGCACCGCCAGCAGGCCTGTAATCTGTGTTCCCTTTTGCAAAAGCGGACTCAGGTAGCGAGATTGGCCCAGTGGAACGTTTTGTTTTCGGGCTCTTCGTCGGCATCGGCACCGGGGGTATCGAGTACATCGACGTCTTCAGCGTCCAGACCTTCATCCTCGGCCGCCAGTGCATCGAGGCATCAGCCCTCTGCATCGGCGCTGAGACATCGGACAGCTGCATCGACGTCGGTGGTACCGGGACCTCGTCGGCTGATGTCGTCGGACGGTGGTGCTTCGTCTGGAGTGCAGGTGAGGGCTGTCCATTCCCCTGCTGGTGGCGGTGAGCCTTCGGGTGGGTCTCCCCCTACCCTGAGGGCTCCTGCGGTACAGCCCCCCCGAGACCGACCTCCTTCGGCCTCGGCCCCGAGGAAGCGACGGTTGGATTCTACGTCCTCCTCGTCAGTGCCGGGAAGCTCCGGTGACATGCTTCGTTCCAAGAAGTCGAAGAAGCATCGTCATCGGTCTCCTTCCCGTGTCGGCACCGAGAGCTCTGGGTCGCCGAGGGAGTCGGCACCCAGTAGGCATCGACACCGAGAGGACCGCTCACCCTCTGTCCAAGAGGTGTCGATGCGCTCTGCTCTGGACAGCCCGGAACAGCCTCCACGCCCGGAACAGGTTCTGACGTCGACGCCTGCATCGACATCCATGCCTTTCTCTGCAGCCGCTCTGAACGAGAGCCTTCGGGCCGTTCTCCCAGAGATTCTGGGAGAGCTGTTGCGCCCTACCCCTCCGGTACCGGCGGTGCTTGCGCCACCGGTACCGTCGAGCGTGGCGCTGGCTGGTCCATCGCCCGAGGTGAGGTCTCCGGCGTCGGTGCCGCGTGCGGTACCGGCTGCCGTCGCCTCCCAGGAAGGCTCCCCGACTACGTCGGCGGAGGGAGCTTCGCCGATGCGGGCGAGGGAGTCTACCTCTCGACGCCCCCATCGTGGACGTGGCTCCACGGAGTCGAGTCGGGCGAGGTTGCAGACACAGGTCCGTGAACTTGTGTCTGACACCGAGGGTGAGGCCTCGTGGGAAGAGGAAGAAGACCCCAGATATTTCTCTGACGAGGAGTCTGAAGGTCTTCCTTCCGATCCCACTCCCTCTCCTGAGAGACAGCTTTCTCCTCCCGAGAGTCTGTCTTTTGCTTCCTTTGTCCGGGAGATGTCTACGGCCATCCCCTTCCCGGTGGTTGTGGAGGACGAGCCCAGGGCTGAAATGTTTGAGCTCCTGGACTATCCTTCTCCACCTAAGGAAGCGTCCACTGTACCCATGCACCATGTCCTAAAAAAGACATTGCTGGCGAACTGGACCAAGCCTCTAACTAATCCCCACATTCCCAAGAAGATCGAGTCCCAGTACCGGATCCATGGGGACCCAGAGCTGATGCGCACTCAGTTGCCTCATGACTCTGGAGTTGTGGATTTGGCCCTAAAGAAGGCTAAGAGTTCTAGGGAGCATGCTTCGGCGCCCCCGGGCAAGGACTCTAGAACCTTAGACTCCTTTGGGAGGAAGGCCTACCATTCTTCTATGCTCGTGGCCAAAATTCAGTCCTACCAGCTCTACACGAGCATACACATGCGGAACAATGTGCGGCAGTTGGCGGGCTTGGTGGATGCGCTCCCCCCTGAGCAAGCCAAGCCTTTTCAGGAGGTGGTCAGGCAGCTGAAGGCGTGCAGAAAATTCCTGGCCAGAGGGGTGTATGACACCTTTGATGTTGCATCCAGTGCCGCTGCTCAAGGTGTGGTGATGCGCAGACTCTCATGGCTGCGTGCCTCCGACCTGGAGAATAGAATCCAGCAGCGGATTGCGGACTCGCCTTGCCGTGCGGATAATATTTTTGAAGAGAAAGTCGAACAGGTGGTAGAGCAGCTCCACCAGCGGGACACCGCATTCGACAAGTTCTCCCGCCGGCAGCCTTCAGCATCTACCTCTACAGGTAGAAGATTTTTCGGGGGAAGGAAGACTGTTCCCTACTCTTCTGGCAAGCGTAGGTACAATCCTCCTTCTCGACAGCCTGCGGCCCAGGCTAAGCCCCAGCGCGCTCGCTCTCGTCAGCAGCGTGCGCCTCAGCAAGGCCCCTCAGCTCCCCAGCAAAAGCAAGGGACGAGCTTTTGACTGGCTCCAGCAGAGCATAGCCGACATCCAAGTGTCAGTGCCGGGCGACCTGCCAGTCGGAGGGAGGTTGAAAGCTTTTCACCAAAGGTGGCCTCTCATAACCTCCGATCAGTGGGTTCTCCAAATAGTCCGGCAAGGATACACCCTCAATTTGGCCTCAAAACCTCCAAATTGTCCACCGGGAGCTCAGTCTTACAGCTTCCAGCACAAGCAGGTACTTGCAGAGGAACTCTCCGCCCTTCTCAGCGCCAATGCGGTCGAGCCCGTGCCATCCGGGCAAGAAGGGCTGGGATTCTATTCTAGGTACTTCCTTGTGGAAAAGAAAACAGGGGGGATGCGTCCCATCCTAGACCTAAGGGCCCTGAACAAATATCTGGTCAAAGAAAAGTTCAGGATGCTTTCCCTGGGCACCCTTCTTCCCATGATTCAGGAAAACGATTGGCTATGCTCTCTGGACTTAAAGGAAGCCTACACACACATCCCGATACTGCCAGCTCACAGGCAGTATCTGCGATTTCAGCTGGGCACACGTCACTTCCAGTACTGTGTGCTACCCTTTGGGCTCGCCTCTGTGCCCAGGGTGTTCACAAAGTGCTTGGCTGTAGTAGCAGCGGCACTTCGCAGGCTGGGGGTGCACGTGTTCCCATATCTCGACGATTGGCTGGTGAAGAACACATCCGAGGCAGGAGCCCTGCAGTCCATGCAGATGACTATTCGCCTCCTGGAGCTACTGGGGTTTGTGATAAATTATCCAAAGTCCCATCTTCTCCCAGTGCAGAAACTCGAATTCATAGGAGCTCTGCTGGATTCTCGGACGGCTCGCGCCTATCTCCCAGAGGCGAGAGCCAACAACTTGTTGTCCCTCGTCTCACGGGTGCGAGCGTCACAGCAGATCACAGCTCGGCAGATGTTGAGATTGCTGGGCCACATGGCCTCCACAGTCCATGTGACTCCCATGGCCCGCCTTCACATGAGATCTGCTCAATGGACCCTAGCTTCCCAGTGGTTTCAGGCTGCTGAGGATCTAGAAGACGTGATCCACCTGTCCACGAGTTTTCTCAAATCCCTGTATTGGTGGACGATTTGGTCCAATTTGACTCTGGGACGTCCTTTCCAAATTCCTCAGCCACAAAAAGTGCTGACCACGGATGCGTCTCTCCTGGGATGGGGAGCTCATGTCGATGGGCTTCACACCCAAGGAAGCTGGTCCCTCCAGGAACGCGATCTGCAGATCAATCTTCTGGAGTTGCGAGCAATCTGGAACACTCTGAAGGCTTTCAGAGATCGGCTGTCCCACCAAATTATCCAAATTCAGACAGACAACCAGGTTGCCATGTACTACGTCAACAAGCAGGGGGGCACCGGATCTCGCCCCCTGTGTCAGGAAGCCGTCAGCATGTGGCTCTGGGCTCGCCGTCACGGCATGGTGCTTCAAGCCACATATCTGGCAGGCGTAAACAACAGTCTGGCCGACAGGTTGAGCAGGATTATGCAACCTCACGAGTGGTCGCTCAATTCCCGTGTAGTGCGACAGATCTTCCAGGTGTGGGGCACCCCCTTGGTAGATCTCTTCGCATCTTGAGCCAACCACAAAGTCCCTCAGTTCTGTTCCAGGCTTCAGGCCCACGGCAGACTGGCATCGGATGCCTTCCTCCTGGACTGGGGGGAGGGTCTGCTGTATGCTTATCCTCCCATACCTCTGGTGGGGAAGACTTTGTTGAAACTCAAGCAAGACCGAGGCACCATGATTCTGATTGCTCCTTTTTGGCCGCGTCAGATCTGGTTCCCTCTTCTTCTGGAGTTGTCCTCCGAAGAACCGTGGAGATTGGAGTGTTTTCCGACCCTCATCACGCAGGACGAAGGGGCGCTTCTGCATCCCAACCTCCAGTCTCTGGCTCTCACGGCCTGGATGTTGAGAGTGTAGACTTTGCCTCTTTGGGTCTGTCAGAGGGTGTCTCCCGCATCTTGCTTGCTTCCAGGAAAGATTCCACTAAGAGGAGTTACTTCTTTCTATGGAGGAGGTTTGCCGTCTGGTGTGACAGCAAGGCCCTAGATCCTCGCTCTTGTCCTACACAGACCCTGCTTGAATACCTTCTGCACTTGTCTGAGTCTGGTCTCAAGACCAACTCTGTAAGGGTTCACCTTAGCGCAATCAGTGCATACCATTACCGTGTGGAAGGTAAGCCGATCTCAGGACAGCCTTTAGTTGTTCGCTTCATGAGAGGTTTGCTTTTGTCAAAGCCCCCTGTCAAGCCTCCTACAGTGTCATGGGATCTCAATGTCGTTCTCACCCAGCTGATGAAACCTCCTTTTGAGCCACTGAATTCCTGCCATCTGAAGTACTTGACCTGGAAGGTCATTTTCTTGGTGGCAGTTACTTCAGCTCGTAGAGTCAGTGAGCTTCAGGCCCTGGTAGCCCAGGCCCCTTACACCAAATTTCATCATAACAGAGTAGTCCTCCGCACTCACCCTAAGTTCTTGCCAAAGGTTGTGTCAGAGTTCCATCTGAACCAGTCAATTGTCTTGCCAACATTCTTTCCCCGTCCTCATTCCTGCCCTGCTGAACGTCAGCTGCACACATTGGACTGCAAGAGAGCATTGGCCTTCTACCTGGAGCGGACACAGCCCAACAAACAGTCCGCCCAATTGTTTGTTTCTTTTGATCCCAATAGGAGGGGAGTGGCTGTGGGGAAACGCACCATATCCAATTGGCTAGCAGATTGCATTTCCTTCACTTACGCCCAGGCTGGGCTGGCTCTTGAGGGTCATGTCACGGCTCATAATGTTAGAGCCATGGCAGCGTCGGTAGCCCACTTGAAGTCAGCCTCTATTGAAGAAATTTGCAAAGCTGCGACGTGGTCATCTGTCCACACATTCACATCTCATTACTGCCTGCAGCAGGATACCCGATGCGACAGTCGGTTCGGGCAGTCAGTTCTTCAGAACCTGTTTGGGCTTTAGGATCCAACTCCACCCCCCGAGGGCCCTGTTTGTTCTGTTCCAGGCTGCACTCTCAGTTAGTTGGTAAATTTTTTTAGGTCAATCTCAGTTATGTCCTCGCCGTTGCGAGGCCCAATTGACCATGGTTGTTGTTTTGAGTGAGCCTGGGGGCTAAGGATACCCCATCAGTGAGAACAAGCAGCCTGCTTGTCCTCGGAGAAAGCGAATGCTACATACCTGTAGAAGGTATTCTCCGAGGACAGCAGGCTGATTGTTCTCACAAACCCGCCCGCCTCCCCTTTGGAGTTGTGTCTTCCCTTGCTTTGTTTTGCTACTTATGGGACTGACGAACACGAGCCGGTTCGGGCGGGAAGACGGCCGCGCATGCGCGGTGCGCATGAGCTCGAGGACTAGCAAAGGCCTTTGCTAGTAAAGTGTTCCGATTGGAGGGGCTGCCGTGGACGTCACCCATCAGTGAGAACAATCAGCCTGCTGTCCTCGGAGAATACCTTCTACAGGTATGTAGCATTCGCTATATGAACTTACATACTTGTGATGTTGCTTATAGAAGACTAGCACTAGAAAATGAGGTTTCCAGTTAGTTGGTTGGCAGAGTCTCTTCCAAAGAATTTTAATGAAGGACATAAAACTGTAGACATAGAATACTCCTGCCAGAATTCTGTGTGACTGTGGAGCGCAGAATTTCCCAGTCTCATAGAATTCAATATTCCTTTGCAGAATCTGCGCTCTCCCCCCGCTCGATGCTGCTGCTGCTTGACTCCACCCCCACCCCCCACATCTGCTACTGCCCGTTTTCTTTGCTCTCTCCTGCCCACATGCATCTCTGACCCCCCCCCCCCCCCCACTACTATCACCTACCTGAACACAGCATACCCTGGTGGTCTAAGTGGTGACTTCGGGGGCAGGAAAGAACCCCACTCTTTCCTGCCCCACTGCCGCTCTTAGTCTTGCTGCCGTGCTTTTTCAAAATGGCCACTGAGACTTCAAGCGGTAATCTCATGAGAGTAGTGCGTGATGTCTCGGTGGCCATTTGGAAAAAGCATGGCACCCAGCGAGAGAGCAGTGGCAGCAGGACAGGAAAGAGTGGGGTTCTTTTTGCCCCGAAGAGGTTCTCCCGGTGTAGCTGCTCCTACTCGCAGGAAAGTAAGAGGGTGGCTGGAGGAGGGGCTATATAAAAAAGGGGGATTCTTTGCAAGTTTTGTGCGCAGAATTTTGAATTATTTTGCGCAGAATTCCTGCAGGAGTAATAGAATATGATGGTGAATGGAGACTCTGATCCTATTTTGTCCACCTAAATCTAATTCACAGTCTGTGGTAGGTGACAAGATTGTGACAAACTGACCAGGGTGCTAGGGACCAGAAGGAGAAACTGTCACAAAAAGGTCTGTTTATGATTTTATTATGATTGATATTTTGTAATTTTATTGTCTTTTTTTTCTATTTGTAATTGTTCTTATTTTTATAATTTTTATGGTTATTTTGTTGTAAGGTACTTTGATATTTAGCGGTGTATTAAATAAATCAACTAATTAAAAATTTGCTGAAAATGATTTATTAGAGTAAACATGAAATAGTGGTTTACAAAAACTAAAAAATAATGGGAAAAGAATGCATTATTCAAAGAAAGGCTCAGACAGAAAGAAACACTTGCCAGATTAGTAAAGTTTTGTGGTTGGTAGCAGAAAACCTCTGATAGGTTCTGAGGTTTTTTTTTTTTTTTACTGCAAGTCCCTTCCTGTGTCATCACTCTGAGGCTGGGTACTGGGTGGGGTTCATTTCCAAGCAGGGGAGAATGTCACTTTTAGACCCTTGGGGTGCACTGATACAAACTTGGAAAAAAAAAACAGTTTTCACACGCCAAATAATGTTCCAACAAAATGTATCTTACTGTAACAAAACCTTTCATGGGAATAATTTGACAGACAGCATTTGCTAGATGAATGACAATATCTTCCTTTGTACATGCAGCTGTTTATACAGACAGGATCTTCTTGCTTCACTGTGGTATGCTCTCCTTGGTAGGCTTTTGGATATACTTTTTAGGACCCTCTAGATCAGTGCTTATCTATCCTTTTATGGCCAAATAAACTGTGTGAGCTCCCCAAGCTGGAGGTGCAGATTAATGATGCACCTGTAGAGATCCCATCCAGGTTGTGACCCCAAACACGGGTTTTGTGACCCCATTTAGGGTCCAACCCACAGATTGGGAAACTCTACTCTAGATACCGGAAAATCCTGTGTACTTGCAGCTGTTTCAGAATGTTCCTTTCTCTTTCCCTTGAATATTATTTTGGCACGAGTGTGAAGAACCTCGCTGGCACCTTGTTACAGAAATTGGACAAGTCAGTCTAATTGTCCTGACTAAGGAACCTTCCTGCTCCAAGGATAGGATTCTTTCCTTCCCTGCAAATATCTAAGCAATAGTTAGCATCCCTCTCAAGCCTATTTCGTTCTTAATCTTAGGGCACTAAGAAATGTTATCGGCTTGGAGAGCTGCTGCCCTGATTTTTCCTTCCTGATGCCTTGAAAGAGGGAGAGAGCTCACATGCGCTTGCCTTTAGGTGTGCAGCTGTTCCTGTGCTGTCTGACTAAAAGGAGACCTGAGCCTTCTGGAAGCTTCTCTATACCCTCAGGGCTTTCAAATGGAACATAACCATATGTTCTTACTTCAAACCTGTCCATATTAATGGACACATTTCTTTAGTGGGAATATTAGACAGACAGTTGGAAACTTTGCCTTGATGCAGAACGTTTTCACACCATCTGAACAAGGGGTGATGTGCACTTATTTTTTGCTTTAAAAAAGGGTGTCATAAGAATCTAACTCTGTCCAATATAATTATTAGAATACTAATCCAATTACTGTCATATAAATATGTGTGTTTAATAGATGTAATATTTTTTTTCAGGTGTTAAAATTCTTGCATGAGCGAGGATTTCCTTATGGACATCTGCATGCGTCCAATGTGATGCTGGAGGGAGAGATGTGCAAACTGCTAGATCTTGAGAATTCTTTACTGGGTCTTCCAGCCTTCTATAGATCATATTTTTCACAGTTCAGGAAAATTAATGTAAGTGAACATAAATGTAGACTCGCTTGGCAGATCCAGGGAAAGGATGTGGAAACAACTAAGGCGCCATTCCTTGCCAATTTTGACTTTTTGGTTAGTGTTTCCTGAAAGTCAAGGCCCCACTCAACTAATGAGAACACTGTAGTTACAGGAAAAATTCTAAATATACATTACGATATATACAAAATAAAGAAATAACCAAACATTCAAAACACAAGTGTCATCTTACCCACAGATGCATGCATCAAGTGATATATCTTCCACATCTCATGCAAAGGTCCTTCCAACTCAGTTTCCATTTAAACAAACAGAATCAGTTTGACTCATTTAAGCCAGTTGCACCAAAGTTTCTTAAAGTTATCCATTCAACCCCTTTATGAATTATATCTTGAATATGCATAAGCTAAACCTCTTTAGTAGGTTCATTCTGTGCTTTCTGAAGTGGGATGTATTCTAATGCATTTTGAAGGTCAAAATAGCTGGACTGTGGCATCCTCTCTTATCTGGACCTTCCTGTTTTGGTGTATAGTCTACAGTAAATCTCTTCTGACTTGAGGAAGAAAACATTTGAGCTGCAGTAATTGTTGTTGTTTGTGTTTTTCAGACTTTAGAGAGTGTGGACGTGCACTGTTTTGGTCATTTGCTGTATGAATTGACATACGGCAGGCCTCCAGATTCCATCCCTACAGATGACTTCCCTCTTGCACCGTCACTATCTGTGGGTAAGAAGAGAGAGCCTCTTCTTTTGTGCTGTCATTTAAGAATCTTTAAAGCAGCATTTGTATCATGTAAGCAGAATATAACACTAGAATATAGTGAAATATGCACTCAGGAAGCAAGTGCAATTATTGTAAAGACTGTAGGCCTTGTTTTTGGTACCGTGCACCCAACTGCTCTCTGGATCCCTTAAAATGCTCTGAGGAAGTTTATCCCCCTGCTGCCATGTTGGAAGAAAGCGTCTCTGTATACCTGGAGGGAGCCATGCACCCGGTGCTCTATGTGAGTTCTTTTAATTGAAAACCAAGCTTTCAAACATCAACGAGAGAGACTAGTGTGGCCTTATTATTTGTCTCAAGCCTTGAATGTGTACAAATTGCTGTGAATATCTGTTGCTGGCAGTTTTGAGACAGTTTGCCTGCTTGCTTGGTTTTTCACACTTGATGGTTTTTTTGTGACACAGTCTTATTTTTGAAACAGAAAAATGTCGAAAAAAAATGGCATAACAGTCAGATAAAGGTTTTTCTGCGAGAAATGTGTTTAAAGCGTGTAATCAAATGTGCAACAGCAACGAGAAAAACCCGCCAAGTCCACTAGCCACTGAAAAGAAGACGTTCCCAGAGGGGGTGCTTTGTGGGCGTGACACGGGCAGTGTTACAAGCTGAACATTTATTGCTGATAACAGATAGCAAAATTACTTCCTGGGACCAGAATGAAAATGACAAAAACGGTAACAGTGGCCCCTTCTGCGCAACAGCACAGTGCCATACTACCTCCCAGTCAGTGCCTGCTCACTCAGGGCCCTCCAGCAGGGCCAGAAACCATCCTGCATGCCCATAGCCAGACCACACTCTCAAGAGACAAACAGCTCTGATATCATTGCCTCCGCAGTTCCCTATGTCATTTCGTTGGTGCTATATCTCGGACATTTCTGCCCAGTAACAACAATTGCCCCCAGTTGTCCCTGTCTCTGCCTCCCGAGAGCCAGCTGCACCACTATGCAACTCATGTTGATCTCAACTGCAAACCTTTTACACATACAGGGCACCCTCCAGCTGCTAAACAGCCTGCCCAGGACCAGCCTACCCTGGATCAGGGTGCTCAGGACCAGACTACCCCCGAGAGTGTGGGACAGGGGCATAGCCACAGGTGGGCCTGGGCCCACCCAGTTTGGGCTCATGCCCACCCAGCGGGCTCTGTACTCTTACAAGTGCCGGCATTAGGAGAGCAGGCTGGACTCCGGAGGCTCCTGTTTTTGGATAAATGCAAGTTTGTATTTTTAAGAATTTTATCCAACATAATTTTTTTCTCAATATTATATACCTTATGAATTGTAGTGCATATTTCACATATCTTGTGGCCATCTATAAAAGGAGTTATTTCCGGTATGAATTAATGTTTGAAAACAATGTACTTAGGTTTTGGAATGCACGGCTTCATATAGAAGGCGAGCCAGGGAAAAGTCAAAAGCTGTGTAGCTGGAAGAAATAGCAGCAGGAGGGAGTGAATAAGCAGACACAATCTAATAAACTGCTTAGCCTTCTCCCCCCTCCTCCCTGTCTCGCATATTGTGAACCAAATGAATTTAATGTATTTGTTTCCACGAATTGACTTGATTTCTAGGAAAATCCCGAGAACTCTAGCTATTTGGCTTCCAAAAAAGAAAAGGTTGCTCAGGATCAAAGAACACATGTTAACAGTTAAAATTTCCCTCTGGTTATTTTAACACCATAAATCATGGCCACCAAGAGAGAAAACCTCTTGTTGCATACTACTTCTTGCCCCGTGTAGCTCTGCACAGGTCAGGGAAAGTTCAGAATTTGGCCTCCATATATAAAGTGGAGTGGAAGAGTGGCCTAGTGGTTAGAGCACCAGTCTTGCAATCCAGAGGTGGCTGGTTCAAATCCCACTGCTGCTCCTTGTGATCTTGGGCAAGTCACTTAACCCTCCATTGCCTCAGGTACAAACTTAGATTGTGAACCCTCCTGGGACAGAGAAATATCCAGTGTATCTGAATGTAACTCACCTTGAGCTACTACTGAAAAAGGTGTGAGCAAAATGCAAATAAATAAATAAAATAAAGAATGTCTGTTACATAGAGGCATTTTGTTAGCGTCCCGTGTCCTTCCTCATGGTAAGAGACCCATGTTCCGTGATAGACATAAGAAGTGTTAGAGGCCATTTCTAAGAGAAATGCTGTGATAGAGAAAGATCTGAAGGCTTATAGCCTGAGTTGAGAAAACAGCTTAGCAGCAGTGTCCCTTCTCTTATGGAAGCTTTATGTACCATTTGAGGCATGAGAAGGGCTAATTGAATGAATTACTGCCACAGAGCCAGAGAATTAGATTTCTGTTTTTGTAAGCATTTGTGCTTGCCTGTTGGTAAGGTAAATTCAAAATAAAATACATTTGTAACTGCTAAATAATGCCTTTGCCATTAATCTGGAGATGGTATGTTTTAATGCGCCTCTTCTAGAGCAGTGTTAAGATGCTTCTCCTCTGGTCCATATTAGGGGCTTCATTCTACAAAACTGGAGCATTTCAACAGAGCCAGTGGTTAGCCAGGCTAGGTTTAAACGGTGCTGTCAGCTCAACAGAGTGTATGCTGAAACCTCATAGCAGGGCAAATGATCTTTTATGTCATGTCATGTATTTTTATCCCAGGGAGTTTGAGGGCTGTTGAGTGGAGGTTTCAGGATCTAGGGTATGAGGGGGTGAGTTGGGGTGATGCTGCTTGCTTTGGCCACTGTACTGTTTTTCCTCTTTTAGCTTTCCTGGATCCATTCAGATAGGACACAGTATGCTCCTTACTGATGCAGGAGAAATCTGGCATTTGGCCTAGATGTTTTGGTAGTATACAGACATTCTCATTGTAAAATCTGGACTGGTTTCCTTTCAGTGTCTGTGTTGGAATCCATCTTGTCTAGCGAGGCCAGTAAAATGGGAATGCCAACTGTCTCTGAGCTCTTACAGATGCCGTAAGTCTCTTCATTTTTCTGCTTCGTAACTGTTCTGAAAGTGTTTTACAATGTGGAAATGATTAATAGAAGATGTAAGAGTCAGAAGACAAATCCCATGCATGTAGAGAAAGTCATCATATGAGAAGCCAAACCAGGGAATTAAATCCAGGTCTGCTGTAGGACAGCAGGCAGACTTGCCACCAGGCCATCAGCTGACCCTTGGCGTTCTTATTGAAATGCAAAAGACAGAACCAATAAACTCAAATCCTTGGAGAATTTAGTTGCCGGCTTGTAAGGATCGTGTTTACCTTTTGCCAAGGCCATACAGTGTTGCTCATTGATTGAACTGGATTGTAGAAATATG